>NC_040241.1:7678972-8303972 GCF_001444195.1 Xiphophorus couchianus | reverse complement strand
TTTTTTATATTTGTAAAGCTGTCAGCTCTTAGACAAAACTGTGGCTCCTCACAATTTTGTATCCTGTCCTGATGTTATGCTGTTTCTTCTGTTCTAAGAATAGAACAGGCAAACGCACTTACCCTATTAAACGGGCGACTTCTGCAGCGCTCAGAGGTGAAGTTCTGACAGACACATTTATTTCTAAAGCTACTAACAAGCACATTTGCAACAGCATTACGGTGATCACTCAGATAATCAAACATGCAAATACGTCGCATCAGTTTTTAGCTGCCTCGTGTGCCTCGTCCACGTCTGTTAGCAGAATTAAAATGATTTAAAACATTGACTATAACTGCCTTGTACCCTTTCGGACGTACATCAACAAACTGTTGAAGGGAAAAAATCATGAGTCACACTCAGCCATGCGCAGCGCCCTGAATCAAACTCTATGTCAGAGCTGCATTTTTGTCTTTGATGAAGAGATGATGTAGAAAAAGATTCGGACCAGGACCAGACGGGAAATGAGGTGGTGGCATTTTCTGCATTCCATGTCACAGAGAAAAGGGACGCCAGGAAAATCTCTCTGCAATTATCAAAGAAGATGCCTGCATATGCAGTTTCACGACCTGAACATGATTATCTGGGAGGGTCAGTGGGGCCAGCAACATTTTTTCAGTGCCACTGATTCCACGAGGCAATCAGAAGAATGTGCAGTTTTGCAAAGCCGACTGACTGAATGGCTTAGTGACCAAATATCTGTAAAGACCCAATGCAACATGGACAACTGTCTGCAAGTTTATATCAGTCCACAAAGCATCAGCAACAAAGCAGTTCAAAGTTCTACACATCATAAAAACACAAACAGGTCACAGAACACAAGAATTATTGAAGCATTTTGTCGAGCGCCATCGTTCAAAATGTTGATTAATGTTCCATTTATTATGGCAGAAAAGCTACTAAACCGAACTAATCCAGTTCATTCTGATCAGCTCTGCTGCCGAAGCTCTGTGCTTAGCAACTTCAATAAAACTGTATATTCCTTCTATGGCAGAAGAGACAGTGTTTTATAAGTAAGGTGTTTACTTAAGTGTCCTATTGTTTGGCGATCAAACAGCAGGGATCGCAAAGTCAATCAAACAAACACCCCCCAGATTAACAGCTTCCTACTCCTGTGCTCTCCAGTTAATGATGAAGCTCTGACTTATTGAGTCATAGCACGTCACGTGGGTCTTGTGGTTGCATGAGAGAAAAGAACGAAAAAGGTGCTGGGAAGGGAGAAAACCCAGTCTCTTAGGTTACTAAACTGTAAAAAGTGCTGACTTGATCTTCTGAACAATTTACAATTTCCCTGAGAGAAAATCCCAAAGGGATTAATAAAGTTTCTTTCTCTCTCTGGCTTTCTGATCGGACTATTCATTTAAAGCTGTAGCTACAGAGATAATTCTCAGAATCGTCCAGTATAGAAAATAATAGTGCGATCACTTGTTTTTCTTTTCTTTTTTCTTTTTTCACCACTACGAGAACCCCCCGCCCCCGCCTCCGTCCACGAACTCACACCCAGTCTGATCACACTGGAACCAGTTCCAAGTTGCAAAAGGTGTCCGCTCAATATTTTTAATTGACTCTAATAAACAGCAACTGTTTCCTGAAGCGATTCAGCAGTGAAATCAATGCAAATTACTTCCTTCAAGTCATATTAGTGTCCAATAGTAACGCCCTCTAAATAAAAGGTTGGGAGGAGACTTTTTTTCTATAGGCTATAAGCTGTGAACACTGACTGTATCTCTCTCCACTCTCCAATGGAACCGGTGCGATCAGGATGTTTCTGCGCCTTTGTCCTCTTTCTCGCTGTCCGCCTTCGTGCAGCGGACTGCGTGACAGTGATCGTAGGAGACCAGTTTGAAGTTCCTGTAAGCTGCGAGCCGGGCGAATCGGGGAGGCTGCTGCGGGACTTGGGGGATCATGGTACCCTGGAGGTCGCTACTTGTCAGCGCGGAGAGTGGACGGTGACCCTCGAGAAGCACAGAGACCGGATAAAAATCATCTCTTCGAACATCGTCTTCGCCCACACGCTGTACACCGATGGAGGGATGTATGAAGTGACCTGCTCCGAGTCTGGCACCAAGCCCGTCCAGCTGGAGGTCGTTTTTGCTGTTGAAAGGTCCGTGACCGAAGGTGATCACGTGACGCTCCCGTGTTACGGAAGAACCATCGGGGGAACTGGCTTACCTGGTCTGTGGGAGAAAGACGGAAAACATCTGTGTGGGAAGAACTCCGACTATGAAGAATGCAGCGAGACACCTGCGGACAGACTGACTGTGTCCAATGACTGGACCACTAACGGAGATCTGTCTCTGACTATTGCCGGGGTTCAGCCTCAGGATAGCGGGGATTATTTCTGCTACACCCAAGATCAACACGGGAAACAATCTGGAACTCCTGCTGCTGTTAGACTGACCGTCACTAAGAAAATGACTCATCAGATGATCAACAACAGCACAGCAGCACCTAGAAATGTGAGTAGCTCTAAGCGCCCAGTTTATTCTCTAGAATATAAACACTGTATTGATTCTGACTCTCTCTGTAAACTTCCCTTTTCATCTGCAGCAAACCAATAGTTGTGCCGAACTCACTCAGCCTTGGCAGATCTCCACTGGGGTTCTCACTGCGATCCTGCTGCTTGTTGCTCTTTTTTATTTGTGGCTTTGTGGCAAAAACCGCTGTGATTCTGGAAAACTCTACGAGCTGGAACACAGAAGCTGCCATGCATCCAACTCTGGCGAAGCTACAACAGGTGTTTAAATAGATCGGATTATTTATTTTATTTATCATTGAAGCTCATAAATCCTGTTCATTTTTTTCTTGTAAGCATTTCTAAATAAAACTATAAACCATGTAGTTTGGATGTGGATCTTTTTTATATTTGTAAAGCTGTCAGCTCTTAGACTAAACTGTGGTTCCTCCCAATTTTGTATCCTGTTTTGCGTCATTCATTTTGAAGGTTAATCCTTAATAATCATATAATCAGAATAAAATCAAACATCTTCTACATGTGGCGTAATCCAGAGTTTCTTCAAATATGCAAATAAGCAACTTTACCGAAGGAAGCAGCACTGAGACGCTTCTAGGTAAAGTATTGCCAAACTAAAAAGAAAAACAATTACACGAAAATGTTACAACTTACAATATAAAGACAGAGTTATTACCTATTTAGATTATCAGCCAAAAAAAAAAAAACCCGAAAAAGTTGGTGTTTATCAACTTGCGGTTTCTCTTAAATGACAGTAGATGTCAGTAAAAGTTTAAAAATCCTTAGCCAATGTTTATCAGACAATAATTACTCAAAACATTTCATGCTCACAGTTTGAAGTATTTCACTTGGAGTACTTTTACATCTTTATCCTGACAAGAAGTAGCCTAACGTGAAGTTTTGGAGTGACCCAGACTCAGCGAGAGTTGATTAAGATTTTTAGAACATGTGAAGGATACGGATTTTATAATAGTATTAAAAATAATTGGACGGGGAAATGCAATTTTCTTTAGTCCAGTAGATGACAGTACACTACAGTACAATGCAATTCACTCAGAACGAGGAGTGTATGGTGGTATGACGACTGTCCAGCTCCGCCTATTCTCTCTGTTTTTTTCCACTCCTGAGTTTTCTCTTCCTCCGCCTCTCAGTCTCTCAGATGCTCTCTGCCTGCTCACACGGGAACACAATGACTCCGTTATCGGGGCTTTTCTTTTCGTTTATTCTCCTGGTTGCCTCGCCTGTGGCGAACTCCTTTAAAGCGATCGTAGGAGATCAGCTTAAAGTTAATGGGAACTGTGAGCCGGATGAATCGGTAAGACTGCAGCGGGTGACACTTGATGGTCCCCGGGATGTCGCTACTGATCAGGGCGGGCAGTGGCAGGTGAGCAGAGAGGAGGACAGAGGCCGGATAAAGCGCGACTCTTCATACATCGTTTTCAGCCCCACGCTGTACACCGACGAAGGGACGTATGAAGTGACCTGCTCCAAGTCTGGCACCAAAACCATCCAGGTGAAGGTGTTTTCTGCCAGTAAAGTGTCTGTGACCCGGGGTGATACCGTGACTCTCCCGTGTTACGGTAGAACCAAGGAGGGAACTGGCTTAACTGGTCGGTGGGAGAAAAACGGGGAACCTCTGTGTGTGAAGAACTCCATTTCTGAAGGCTGCAGCGGGACACCTGCTGACAGACTGACTGTGTCCGCTGACTGGATCACTAACGGAGATCTGTCTCTGACTATTGAGGGGGCGCAGCCTGAGGATGGAGGGGATTATTTCTGCTACATCCAAGATGGGAAACAATCTAAATCTGAAAATCCTGCTGCTTATAGACTGACCGTCACTGAGAAAATGACTCATCAGATGATCAACAACAGCACAGCAGCACCTAGAAATGTGAGTGGCGAACCAAGTTTATTCTCTATGCAGAATATAAAAAATTTTGTGACTCTGATTGTCTCTATTAACTCTCCTTTCTCTCTCTTCCTCTGCAGCAAACTCAGAGTTGTGCCGAACTCACTCAGCCTTGGCAGATCTCCACTGGGGTTCTCACTGCGATCCTGCTGCTTGTTGCTCTTTTTTATTTGTGTCGCTGTGGCAAAAACCGCTGTGATTCTGGAAAACTTTACGAGCTGGTACACAGAAGCTGCCATGCATCCAACTCTGGCGAAGATACAACAGGTGTTTAAATAGATCAGATTATTTATTTTATTTATCATTGAAGTTCATAAATCCTGTTCATTTTTTGTAAACATTTCTAAATAAAACTATAAACCATGTAGTTTGGATGTGGATCTTTTTTTATATTTGTAAAGCTGTCAGCTCTTAGACAAAATTGTGGCTCCTCACAATTTTGTATCCTGTCCTGATGTTTTGCTGTTTCTTCTGTTCTAAGAATAGAACAGGCAAACATGCGTAAGAGCACTTATCATATTGAACGGGCGACTTCTGCAGCGCTTAGATTAGAATACAGTTCGCGGCTCAGCATCTCCTCATCGGGTATTTTCCTGAAGAATGTCATACAACGACAACGGACATTATGAATTCATGTGCGGAGACAATATAGAGCGCATCCAAAGATAAATAAATCAGCTTACACTATATTCAATCAAGATAGCGGAACAACATAACGCCAACATATTTTCACATGGCTCCACGGCGCATTACCAGAAATCTGTGTAAACCATTTGCCTGTGCCATTAAACAACGGAAATTCAATTACTTGTTCAGCAAGGTTTAAAGGACAGGCTATGATTAACCTTGACCTGCAGCGGAAACGCGCCGAAGGGGAGTGCTACGCACATACTAACCGCGCCCTAAGCATGATTGATTTTTTTTTATTTTTTGCATTAGACGCGCATGCATGGGAAGATAAGACCGCAGCTTGAAACTGGAAGCTGGTTGAACTGGAATTGCAAAAACAGTTCGCGGCTCAGCATCTCCTCATCAATCAGGTATGAGGGGTAAAATGTAAGTAGCGCTTGAAATCAAAACAAACAGTGAGGGATGGCCGGTAAGTATTTTACTGTCGATCATTCGATTAAACACCGTGGAGCAGTGCTCGGACTTAGAGACTGAATGAGGTATTAAACCGTTTTAATGCATGTGATTAAGAATTATTGTAATCAAACAGGTTAATAAAAAAAGAGAAAAGAATTTCACTTGATATTTGTTTATGGTTTTGTTCAAATGCAAAAATTTTAAAAAGAAAAAAAAAATATTTGGTTAAAAAAAGAGAAGAAAAACAAAAGGTGATTTGTCCAGGAAATAGTTGCATTTAAAATTGAGCCAGTAAAATTTCTGATTTATGAATGTTTTGATGAGAAATTGACAGGAACCAGAACCAGAACCAGAAAACCTCAGAGATCTGGAAGGTTGATACAACAGCAGCAGATCTTTCATGTACATAGCTCTATGCCATTAATCCCATTAACAGCTGAATATTTAATTTCGAAAAATCAGCAAAAGACAATCAGATAAAATGAATATACAACAAAAGCAACTGAACTGTTTGCAAAGTCAAAGTCTACTCTTGTGCTGTTCAGTTAATGGTGAAGCACTGATTTATTGAGTCATAGCACGTCACATGGGTCTTGTGGTTACAGTTTGCATGAGAGAAAAGAAAGAAAAATGTGCTGGGAAGGGAGCCAGCCCAGTCGCTGCAAACTTAGGTTGCTAAACTGGATAAAGTGCTGACTTGATCTTCTGAACAATTTACAATTGCTGAAAAAGTGGCATTAAACGGACCATGTTCATCTAAAAATGACTGAGTCTAAACTACAAACGCTGTCCTGTTGAGACTTCCTTTACCAGAGGGAAAAATGTGTCTTTTTTGCGGTTTTCCTCGCTGGTGGCAAAAGGAGCAGAAGTAGCAGCAATACCAGGATGACAAAAAAATGCAACGGTTCCCTTTGGGAAGAGGTTGGCAGTGGAGAATTTAAATGAAGACCTGGCAGGAATATTTAGGGAGCGGTGAAGGTTAAAGGTCATTTAATAAGCTGATAAAGTTCCTGCTTGCTGTAGACGTGCCTCAAGGCCTCAGACAAGGCCTCAGTTTCCGGTAACGGTTTTTCCTGTTCGGTACTCGGTAGGACCGGAACGGGTTTGACAGCTTCGCGAAATCAGCTCACAATACAATACTGCATTGTTGTAATAATCAGTAGGTGCTCAATTCCTATGCTGCTCAGCAATAGACCTAATTGGAATTTAAAGCTTCATGGAATGGCGAAAAGAAAGATTTATCAGTATTTTCTTTTTGTCATGCCAGGCCTAAAGTAGCAAGACACTAAGACATCAAACCGATTAATCAGGCAGTCGACATGAAATCATTAGACGACTATGACTCTTTTATGTTGTGGCGAAAGATTATTACTGATTTGAATACGTAACAATTGCGGCCTGTGATATCTTATACCTATTTCTTAAGTAGTTTAATTCTATTAAAAAACGGTTATTTTGTGAACTACGTAAGTTTTTCTGTCACATATATCTAAATAACATTTTGTAATTTTACACAAAAAAAATCCTTACATTTTAAAGCATTTATTTTAGCAGACACAGTTTAAATAATCACCTTCGTGATATTCAGATTTTCTTGAGGTCATCTAATAAACATGGCGGCACTGACTAAAGCTTCAGAATGACTTTTTTTTTAAATCCATAAGCTTGTAAAGATAATATGGGCAGTTTGGACGCGGATCTTCAGGCTGTCAGCTCTCTCGGACATTTTCTTGCTGCAATAGTTTATTCTCCGTTATTTCTTCTTTGTGTTTGATCTAAGAAACACAAAGAGTTTCTTAGAAATAGCGTGACAAGCCAGAAAGGTTATGTCACGCTATTTTTCTTATGCGCTTTCGACGCAGGTTCGGTGAGCAGAAAAGGCGCAGAGCGGTTCAGTAGCGCGGTCACCGTGCAATTCCCTGCTTTGGAAACAACTGTAGTAATAAAAAAAAAAACGAAAGAAAGAAAAAAAAGGTGAATAATGTGGTTAAAACAGCCACTGCTTTCTGCAACTTTTAAATGTGTCCAACTGATCTGCCTCCTCGATCAGTCCAGTTCTCAGCCTGCTGCTCGCCGCCTAATTTTTCGACTTGGGTGAACTAGATAGATACTTACGTTTCTCTGTTACACATATGTAAATGAAATGTCGTAATTTAACACACACACACACACACACACACACACACACACACACACACACACACACACACACACACACACACACACACACACACACACACACACACCCTCCCCCCGCACCCACACAAAACAGCCAGTAATTTTAAGGCAACTGACATAGAAGCGTCTCCTTTTCCGTCTTGAAGCAGAGACTCTTCTAAAAAGCCGCAGTACACACCTGGGCCCTCGAGGCAGTTTGGAGGAGGCCACGTGCCTAAAATAGACATGTCGGGCTCGTGCCCAACATCAACTAGTCACTATGTGATAACACGGCGGTCGCGAGCAAAAGAAAGAAAGGAAACTTCAAGCATGAACGAATGATTTATTGCTCGTGTCGCGGATGAAGGCCTCCTGCGCGGAGCAGCTCGCGGTCTGAGCTGCGCTCCGGACGCGCAGAGGATCACAATGCCGCCACATCCGTGCGGGTATTCTGCATGTTTGCCTGACCAATGTGGTCGCTTTTTGAGGTAAAATTGTGAAACCCTATGGGCCGAAGTGACAGCGCGGCGTCAATAACAACCATTATGCCTATTTTACACGTTGATATCCGACTGCTTGTGAAAGGCTGTTTTAGAAATCAAATGGCCCCAGGAAAACATGCAACTGTAACCACGACCACCTTATCGAAATGCTGGAAGAGAAACTTTTCCAGCTTCCGCTCTCAATAAATATTTATCACAATGTTCAGTGCCGATTACCTCATTCGTTCTAAACAAAGCGCAGAACAAAACAAAAAAGAAAGTAGCTACGTCATGACAGGTGTACATGTTAATCAGTGTAAACTCAATATCATACACCCCGTTGAAATGAATAAACGCGTTTATTCTATTTTTTTATGTTTGCTTCGATTACTAAAATTTTAACTGCCACATCTAAAGAGAAGGTGGTTTCCCTGACAGATAAAATGCTGCTGCTGACAGAGCTGGAGGCTGACTGTAGTTTTTAAACGGACTACAGGAGCGAGGTGGTCGCTGATTATGAAGTTATGAAATAATTTGCTGCTATTTTACTAAATGAACCCTGATCATATCTGACTGGCTGCAGGCTGTTTTAAAGCGCGAAGAAGCTCGGAGGGCTCCATTTTTCAATGTGTTCAGATCTAGAATTGTATGAGAGATAAATTATTGTCATTCAACAAGATCTTGAGAAACATTTATGTATGTAAATTTAGTTGATTACTGTAACAGTGTCTTCGTAGGTCTGCCTACAAAAAGTCCATCAGAATGTCATGAAGTGGTGCGGTGGGGGGTGGTGAGGCAGACGCAGCGGACCCAGGTAAGATGAATAATGAATTTTAATGATGAAACTCAGTCCAAACAGGCAGCACGCACATTAGACGACGAATTGACAAGACATTGACAAGGACCCCACGAGGAACAAGGAACACAGGTGGAGTTAAATACACAGAGGGTAATCACAGAACGAGACACACCTGGGAACAATCAAGGGGAGGACAGGACAACATGGAGACTCAAGGACACAGAAAACTCCAAATTAACACACAGAAAACACAGAAGTCTACTGAAGGCCTCTGGCCCCTTAAGTGTTTGAATTGTAACACAAATATAAAGATTTAGTGTTTGTTTATTGAGCATAACAAAGCTATTACACTCTATTTAATGATTTCAGCAGAGATAAATAAAAGAATGTAATTTCAGTATAATTGTAATTTAATCTACTTCGTAAAAGTGCAAAAGTGTCCCTCCTCTGTCCTCGTGCCTGACACGCTACATTCTTTTCTTTTTTTTCCAAATAGACATTAGAGAGGAGAACATATTCATGCCTGGATATAAGGGTGTGGCAGCTTTGTGCTCAAAAACAAATTCCTTTGGAGGGGAGAGGGTTTTTTTTCCCCGCTGTTTTGATAGGCAAGGTGCCATCCTGCTGCTCTGACCGAGGCTGGACTCTGAGGAAGCCACTTATTCTGTCTCTGTTTCTTCCTTTTTTCAGCCTGTCTGCCTGGTCTCTTACCCTCCTGCCTCTTATTATTGCATCATCACCTCACCTACCCAGCTTGTGTCAGTAAGCGAGCAAAGAGCGGAGAAAAAAAAAAATCTGTGTTTATGTCGGCAGTTGAAACGCAGAGACGATTTACACGAGGACCTGAGGTAGTAAATGGTTGGAATCCCAATATTAAAAATAAACCTCAAAGACAACTAGTCAGCTTTGTGCCAGGCTATAAAACAATATTTTATGAAAAGACAATAACAATGATAAAAAGGAGGCTTCATAATCCAATGTGAAAACAAGAAAGAGAGTACAGGTGGCCTTTCAGGAAGTGTGTGAGGTCACTATTATTTAAGTATTTTTTACATGGTAGAGGAGCATGTAGGCGGACACCGATAGTATACACTAGACCTGAATGATTTGGGGTTTTGTACATCAATAGCATGAAAGTTGAGGGAATAATTTTCCTACTTGTTTACTGTAGCATAATGACCTGCAATGTCAAAGGAGACAATGCGTTTAATTTGGAAATCTTACTTTGGACATTTCTAATGCTTTTAAGTAATATTGCTAACTAATATTGGAATATCCAATTAGAATATACCAAACTTCTGATTGGAATAGTAATTTAAAACTGTAGCTGCAGTGATAATTCTCAACATCGTTCACTAATATTGTGATCATTTCTTTTACCTTTGATCTGTTTTCACCGCTCTGAGAATAAACAGGTTTCACTCACAAAACAACCATCTTTTATTTACCTGGAACTACATTATTTAAATAAAATAAAGTTGTAACAGGTGTCATCCTACAAATCTCTTTAATTGACTACGCAAATATTTTCTGAACAATGACTCAACCATCTACCCAGGTAAAAGCAGCCCAGGGCATAAAGCGGGAGGCACCGCCTCTTCGCTCCTCCCTTCTGTGTCCCTGTCTCCCTCTCTGGTGTCCAAAAAGAGCGTCATTACTCTGCCATGTGGATGCGCGCAGCAAGGATGGCTTCGGCACGAGCAGCAGGTTTCTTTGCGTTTCTTTTCTTTCTCGCTGTCCGCCTTCATGCTACGGACTGCATGACAGTGATCGTAGGAGACCAGGTTGAATTTCCTGTGAACTGCGAGCCGGGTGAGACGGGGACGCTGCTGCGGGACTTGGTGGATGAAGGCCCCCGGCAGGTCGCTGCTTACCAGAGCGGTCAGTGGACAGCGAGCAGAGAGTACAGAGACCGGATGAAGAGCAACTTATCAAAGATTGTTCTCACTGGCGTGCGGTTCACCGATGAAGGACTCTACGAAATGACCTGCTCCACGTCTGGTACCAAGCGCGTCCAGCTGGAGGTCGTTTATGCTGTTGAAAAGTCCGTGACCCGAGATGATGACGTGACGCTCCCGTGTTACGTTAAAACGATGGGGGGAACTGGCTTAACTGGTCGGTGGGAGAAAAACGGGGAACCTCTGTGTGTGAAGAACTCCATTTCTGAAGGCTGCAGCGAGACACCTGCCGACAGACTGACTGTGTCCACTGACTGGATCACTAACGGAGATCATTCTCTGACTATCGTCCGGGTTCAGCCTGAGGATGGAGGGGATTATTTCTGCTACACCCAAGATGGGAAACAATCTAAATCTGAAAATCCTGCTGCTGTTAGACTGACCGTCACTGAGAAAATGACTCATCAGATGATCAACAGCACAGCAGCACCTAGAAATGTAAGTAGCTCAAAGCGACCAGTTTATTCTCTAGGGAGAATATAAAAACTTTAGTGAGTCTGACTCTCTGTAAACTTCCCTTTCTCTCTCTTCCTCTGCAGCAAACTCAGAGTTGTGCCGAACTCACTCAGCCTTGGCAGATCTCCACTGGGGTTCTCGCTGCGATCCTGCTGCTTGTTGCTCTTTATTATTTGTGGCTTTGTGGCAAAAACCGCTGTGATTCTGGAAAACTTTACGAGCTGGAACACAGAAGCTGCCATGCATCCAACTCTGGCGAAGCTACAACAGGTGTTTAAATAGATCCGATTATTTATTTTATTTATCATTGAAGTTCATAAATCCTGCTCATTTTTTTCTTGTAAGCATTTCTAAATAAAACTATAAACCATGTAGTTTGGATGTGGATCTTTTTTATATTTGTAAAGCTGTCAGCTCTTAGACAAAACTGTGGCTCCTCACAATTTTGTATCCTGTCCTGATGTTATGCTGTTTCTTCTGTTCTAAGAATAGAACAGGCAAACGCACTTACCCTATTAAACGGGCGACTTCTGCAGCGCTCAGAGGTGAAGTTCTGACAGACACATTTATTTCTAAAGCTACTAACAAGCACATTTGCAACAGCATTACGGTGATCACTCAGATAATCAAACATGCAAATACGTCGCATCAGTTTTTAGCTGCCTCGTGTGCCTCGTCCACGTCTGTTAGCAGAATTAAAATGATTTAAAACATTGACTATAACTGCCTTGTACCCTTTCGGACGTACATCAACAAACTGTTGAAGGGAAAAAATCATGAGTCACACTCAGCCATGCGCAGCGCCCTGAATCAAACTCTATGTCAGAGCTGCATTTTTGTCTTTGATGAAGAGATGATGTAGAAAAAGATTCGGACCAGGACCAGACGGGAAATGAGGTGGTGGCATTTTCTGCATTCCATGTCACAGAGAAAAGGGACGCCAGGAAAATCTCTCTGCAATTATCAAAGAAGATGCCTGCATATGCAGTTTCACGACCTGACCGTCACTGAGAAAATGACTCATCAGATGATCAATAACAGCACAGCAGCACCAGATGTAAGTGACTTTCTACGTTAAGTTTATTCTGTATGAAGTATAAAATCTTAAGTGAGGCTGAATGTCTAAACTCCCCTTTCTCTCTCTTCCTCTGCAGCAAACTCGGAGTTACGATGAACTCACTCAGCGTTGGCAGATCTCCACCTGGTTTCTCTCTGTGATCGTGCTGGTCCTTATTTCTGCCCTCCTTTACTGTGGTATCAAATTAGGGTATGATTGTGTAAAACTGCACGAGGGGGTAAAAAGCAGCGAGCCTATATAATGAAGCAACTATTAAGTAGACAGGGGTTGCTTGTCATACAACCGTCATGGATACCTGTCAAGGTATTTCCCGTTTTGGATGGGAAACCTGTTTTCTTGGGCTGTGCAGTGACTTGACTCTTCACCCCTTTTAAGACTGTCAGCTCTCAGACATAAATAAAGATCTTTTAAGGCTTCCCAGTTTGTATTCTTTGCTTTTGGTTCATTAGTAATTTTGAAAAACAACAGGTATTACCATGCAAATACAACATGTAAAGAAAATGATAAACTCATGTTTACCATTTCCTGTTTGGCGAGTGCGAGGGAGATGGACATCAAACTCGAGGATGGTATTTGTTTGCACCCAGCTAGCAGCCACATCTGAATGTTAATAGAATTGTAAGATGACATTTTAAGTAAAACTACCTTGTAGATATATTTAGGTTTAAAACATTCAGGCCAGATGTCTAAGATTGAAGGGCATCATGGGTGTGGCAGAATCAAAGGTATGGAAGGTATGCACGTGTGGAAGAAGAAAAGCAGGTTTAGCAGCATTTTATTACCGTTTTGTGATTGGAAGGATCTCAGAGATGCTTCCAATCACACAACTCAACTGTTATGTGGAGGAGACAAGTTGTCAGAGGCAACCAAGAGAATGTGCAGTTTTGCAAAGTTTATATGCTGGGCTATAGTGACCCCACTATAAAGACCCAATGTCACCTGTGGAAAAGCTTCTCTGGCTCTGCAAATATTAGCCTTAATATTGAAATTATACTGTTTGTATGGAAGGCTTCCCAACTCATTTGCATAACTGAAGTGTGTTGCCTCCACTGTATATTTGGGTTTTTAAGTACAAGGGCCTCCAACACATTTGTTTATATACCACCAGCAATACCAGCTCTAAATTGATGGCGAAGAGTACAACTTAGCTAAATGACTAAACATTTAATATTCAATTTCTAAACATAAATAAGACTCAGGAAGCATTGTTCTTGATCACTACAATTGTTCTTGACTTCTTTTTTTTTTTTACAGTAGACAAGGATGTACTTTAAATGCTTTATTTATTTAAACCCCTAACCTAAATGACTACCCACAATGCTTCTCCATGTTTGCTTCTGGTTCTGGGGATGCAGAGCAGAACCAGAACCAGAACCAGAAAACCTGAGAGATCTGGAAGATTGATACAACAGCAGCAGATACTTAATGTACATAGCTCTATGCCATTAATCCCATTAAAAGCTGAATATTTAATTTCTAAAACTCAAAAACACACAGGAAGCGTTGTTGTTAATCACTACATTTGTTCTTGACTTTATTTTCGACATTAAACCAGGAGGTACTTCAAAGGCTTTATTTACAGGATATAGCAAGAAAAAAAGCAATCAGATAAAATGAATATACAACAAAAGCAACTGATCTGCATTAATAACCCCATGATAATCCTCTACATGATGGTCATCATAGTGTTAAGTGGACTGAAACAAAGCTGCATGCTTCATTAAATGGACCCTTTTGGTCTAAAGAAACAGTCAAGGTGCTTTTCTGAGTATTTAAACAAACATCACCTCTACAGGACGGCTGTAGGTCACTTTTAGTCATCGCAGCAAATAAAAAAAAGATTTTAATGCTATTTGAGTTTCAGGCAATAAAGACAAAAGAGATGCAGAAGTGTAATAAACATTCAGTATAAAGAAAATGAATAGATAATAAATAATAATAAGAGAACACTGTCAAAATAAAGTTACAAACACTGAAATATACAGATTGTAACAGGAAAAGGGCTGTTGGAGAGTTAGTGTGTCGAACACAACAGGAGCAGGATGATTCTGGATGAGTCGAGCTTCAATCGTTCTCTCTGCAGATTCAAAATTTAACATAATAATGAAACTGAACTAAATGTTCTCCTGCCTCTCAGTGAAATAATCAACTCAATAAGTAAAGGCAAATATCAGAGGAAAATTTGTTAAGATTCTTGCTTTTTAGCTGACAGGATAAGATGATAAAACTGAATCTGGGCAGCAGATAATTCAACTTCGTTTTTTTTGTTTTTGTTTGAGCTGAACTTTGACTCAACATTTCAACCTTCTTCCCTCTATGCTGTTCCTTTTCCACTGTCGCCACTTCCTCGTCCTCCTCCTCCTCAGTGAACCAACTCCAGCTGGCTGCTGGAGAAAGGCAGCACCCCGCTGACGTAGTAGGCGATGCCGAGGGACAGGAGGGCGATGACCACCAGCAGCAGCAGGACCCTCCAGAAGCCCAGGTCCTCCACAAACTCCTGCCAGGTGGTGCGGAAGCTGGACAGGACGCCCTCGCTGCTCTGCAGGTTGGGGTTGAGCAGAGAGTGGCTCTCCATCGCGCTGGGACACAGAAGAGACATGCTGACAAAAGGACCACCAACACACAGACAGCTCTCCTAGAACTTCTCCCATTGGTTGTCAAAGCTGCAAATGTGACTCGATTCTTTCTTGGTTCCAAGCTCCAGTTTTTCCCCCCCAGTTGTTACGGCGTTCCAGTGAGAGAGAAAAGACACCTGACACATGTTGCTTGCAGCGTTCCTCACAACAAAGAGGGAAGCTAGTGACGAGTGTTATTTAAGTAACTTGTTCCAATTCTACAGTTGTAAGCCAAAAGACTTTAAAAAGCCTCCACAAACTTATTCCATTGGTTGAAATTTGTAGAGATTTGAGGGGGTTTTTTATGTGCTCCTGATGTAATATCCTTTACTATATTTTTGTTCCATGTTTTTATGTTATTCCGTACATTTATCACATTTTATATTGAAGTTTTTAAAACTAAAGAAATGGAGAGAGTTGAAGGGTAAGCTAACACCACACATAGCTTTTCCTGCTCCTCATCCAGCTCAGTATTGTCCTTGTTAATTTCATGTAGGTAAAACTTTGTTTCCCTCAAATGAATCCTGTTTCAGACCAATTGTGTATAAATCATGTCTCATTTGAGGTTTGTGGTTTCATTTGAATGACTAGCGTGCTGCGCTTCATTATCTACTTAAGCTGTTCATGAAACCTCGATTTATTTGCTTTACAGTGGAATGAACACGACTGATAACAGTTTTGAATGCCAGGCACCTGAAAGGGCGTGACTATCTTTTGTCGTCACGCCATGGATGGCTGACTAATACAGTGTGTGGAGAGAAAAAAAAGATTTACAGTAGGCAAAATTATAAATTAAATTACACTGAAGTGAAAATAAAAATTGAGAATGACTGAATGTGCGACTTTGGATATTCACTGATGCATTCAAATGTTGATGTTGTCATGTTGAGTTTTACTTTACGAACCCACATGCAAGAACACAATCAGAGAGAACGATTAAGTGCACAATAATCAGTTTATTGAAGTCAGGGGAGGGGTCAGGACGCGACTCCTGGTGCTGATGACCGGGTCGTCTTGCTACCAACAGGAGAAGCAGGGTCAGAGCAGTGAGGAGAAAATCCTTCGGGAATATTCCAGAGTCTGTCTTACTTGGAATGAGGGGGGTTCCACCAGAGAGGGATCGACGAGAGGAAAGGGTGGACACACGAGGGGTGGCTTCTGACCGGTAGCACCGACAGCGTCGAGGGAGGACACAGGAGGTAGGGAATCCACAACGAGGGGAGCACAGGCGCACACTGAACTCGGGGAGGACTGCTCTTCGCCAGAACCGTGAGAGAACAGCAGGATATCTGACGAGGAAGACAACAAAGGGTTAGAGCGGAACAGATCACAGAGAGCCTAGTTCTGGAACGAGTTGTTACCGAAGTAAGCAAACACTCAGGCGATGAGACGGAGAGGAGCTGCTGCTTAAATCCATAATCCACGCCCTCCAAAACAAGCTGCAGGTGTGTAAACGGGTTGAACTCAGCAGCCTTCCAGGGGCTCTGTCTGTTGGCGACCTCTGGTGGATGTCATGAGGAATGCCAGTCCCAACGGCAGGAAAAAAAAACTCAAACCAAAAAAAACCCAAAATAAAACGGAAACAAAATGCAGACCCTGACAGTACCCCCCCCTCAACGGACGCCACCTGGCGGCCGAGCAGAGGATGAGGGCTGAGAGTCCCAATACTCCCTAATGAGGGTGTTATCCACAATGAACGATCCAGGGACCCAGGAACGTTCTTCAGGGCCGTAGCCCTCCCAGTCGACGAGGTACTGGTAGCCCCGACCCCGCCGCCGGGAGGCCACTAGCCGACGGACGGCAAAAACGGCGTCGCCCCGCCCGTCCAGAGAGGGAGGAGGGGGTTCGGCCGGAGGGCAAAGTTCACTGGAGAGAACAGGTTTAATGTGGGACACGTGGAAGGTCGGGTGGATACGCATGGATGAAGGGAGTCGGAGTCGCACAGCCGCGGGACCCACGAGTGCCAGTATCTCGAAAGGACCGATGAATCTAGGGGACAACTTCCTGGACATAGATTTAAGGGGAATGTCACGTGTTGACAACCATACCTTCTGCCCCACGGAGTATGTCGGGGCAGGGATCCTACGTCGGTCAGCGAGTCGTTTATTACTGGCGGATGAGTTGTTGAGGGCGGAGACGGTGTCCTTCCAGATCTTGTGACTCCTGCGAATGTGGTGCTGGACCGATGTGACAGAGATGTTACTTTCGTCAGCCGGGAGGAGAGGAGGTTGGTATCCCAGGACTACTTCAAAGGGAGAGAGACCAGTAGCTGCAGACGTGTGGCAGTTATGTGCATACTCTACCCACGGAAGGTGTGGAGCCCAATCATCAGGGTTGGTAGAGGTGAGACATCGCAGGGCGGCCTCCAGCTCCTGGTTCATACGTTCAGTCTGCCCATTGGTTTGGGGATGATACCCGGAGCTGAGAGACACCCTGGCTCCCAGGGCGGAGCAGAACTGACGCCAGACCTGCGAGATAAACTGGGGCCCGCGGTCGGAGAGGATCTCCTGGGGTATCCCATGCAGCTTGAAAACATGCTTGATGAGTAGTTTAGCTGTCTGAGCAGCGGTGGGTAGTTTGCGTAGGGGGACAAGATGACAGGCTTTGGAAAAACGGTCGATGATTGTGAGAATAGTGGTCATACCTTTGGACCTTGGGAGTCCGGTGACGAAGTCGACAGCGATGTGGGACCATGGTCGTCCTGGTATGGGTAATGGCTGTAGGAGGCCAGCAGGGGGTCGGTTGGACGACTTGTTGCGTGCACAGACTGCGCAGGCGGAGACATACTCCTTAACGTCCTTGTGTATTGATCCCCACCAAAACCTGCGATTGACCAACCCTATGGTGCGACTGACTCCAGGGTGAGCGGCGAACTTGGAGGCATGAATCCATTGTAGGAAGCGGGCACGGACAGCGGAGGGAACGTACTGTTTACCTGGAGGACAGGCTTCAGGAGGAGGCTCGGTCTGGTGCGCTTGGCGGAGGATGTCCTCCATCTCCCACGTTACTCCTCCGACTGTGCAACTAGGCGGGAGAATGGGAGCCAGGCTTTCCTCCGAATCGTCAGGGGAGTGTATCCTGGACAGAGCATCTGGCTTTACATTCTTTGAACCTGGACGATAGGAAATGGAAAGGTTAAAGCGTGCGAAGAACAGAGACCAGCGAGACTGGCGTGGGTTGGATCGTTTAGCTGACTGGAGGTAGGACAGGTTCTTGTGATCGGTCCAGACTAGAACGGGGTGTTCTGCTCCCTCCAGCCAGTGACGCCACTCCTCCAAAGCCAGTTTTATAGCCAGCAATTCTCTGTCTCCCACATTGTAATTCCTCTCAGCTGGAGAGAGTCTGCGGGAAAAGAAAGCGCAGGGGTGTAACTTCTGATCCTGCGCAGTGATCTGGGACAGAACGGCCCCCACCCCAATATCGGATGCGTCAACCTCCACTACAAACTGCCTGCTTGGGTCGGGTTGAACCAGGACCGGGGCCTTGGAGAACCGCGACTTGAGTTCAGTGAAGGCGGCCTCGGCTTGTGGAGTCCAGCTAAACACCCTCTTTGTGGAGGTGAGAGCTGTGAGGGGGGAAGCGATCTGGCTATAGTTCCGGATGAACCTCCTGTAGAAGTTGGCAAAGCCTAGGAAACGTTGGAGTTGCTTACGCGTTTCAGGCTGAGGCCAGTCCAGAACTGCTGCGATCTTGTCCTCTGCTGCTCTGATCTGTCCGCTCTCAAGGACGTACCCCAGGAAAGTTACTGATGGGCGGTGGAACTCGCATTTTTCGGCTTTCACATACAATTTATTTTCTAGTAACCTCTGGAGAACTAGACGGACGTGTTCTTGGTGCTCCACCAGGGTCCTTGAGTAGATAAGGATGTCATCTAAGTAGACAAAGACAAACACATTAATGAAATCTCGGAGGACGTCGTTCACAAGGGCCTGGAAGAAGGAGGGGGCGTTAGACAAACCAAAAGGCATGACCAGATACTCGTAGTGCCCCATAGGGGTCTTAAAAGCGGTCTTCCATTCGTCGCCCTCCCTGATGCGTAGTAGATGGTAAGCGTTTCTAAGGTCCAGTTTCGAAAAGACGGTTGCCCCTTGAACAGGTTCGAAGGCAGAGGAGAGCAGGGGTAAAGGATACTTGTTTTTGATGGTGATTTGATTTAGGCCTCTATAGTCGATGCAGGGCCTCAGAGAACCATCCTTCTTCCCCACAAAGAAAAACCCAGCACCCAAAGTGGAAGACGAGGTACGGATAATACCTGCAGCGAGGGATTTATTTATGTAGTCCTCCATGGCCTGGCGTTCGGCCCTGGAGATGTTATACAGTCTACTGTTAGGTAGAGGGGCCCCAGGCAGGAGGTCGATTGCACAGTCATATGGTCTGTGAGGTGGTAGAGAGAGGGCTTTGTCCCTACTGAAAACAGTGACGAGTTCATGGTACTCACTAGGGACGGCGGTGACGTCGGATGGATCCACCTCATCCATCGTGGAACGTGTGGGCTGCGAAGGAACAGCGGAATGGAGACAGGTGGTGTGGCACTTGGAAGACCAGGAAGTAATCCGTCCCTCAACCCAATCTATCTGGGGGTTATGCTTGAATAGCCAGTTGAATCCTAGAACTATGGGGGAACTGATAGTGGGAAACACATAGAAAATGATCTCTTCAGTGTGGTTACCAGAAATTAGCAGGCGTAGTGGCTTGGTCCGGTGGGTTATCTGGGGTAGACCCTTCCCGTCCAGGGCAGCGACACGGAGAGGAACTGGTAACGGTTCAGTAGGCACGGAGAGCTGGTGAATTATGTCGGAACTGATGAGATTTTGTTCGCAACCGGAATCAATGAGAACTGACACAGAAAGTGAGTCATTGTTGGCGAATAGGGTGACAGGGAAGGTGAGACGGGGTTTAGGAGTGGACGGTGCCGGCAGTTTCCCCGCCTTCACTGCCGGACCTGCGGGTTTAAACGTACAGGACAATTAGCAATCACATGGTTCGGCTCACCGCAGTAAATACAGAGCTGGGAGCGTAACCTCCGTTTACGCTCCTCGGGTGTGAGCCTTGTGTTTCCTATTTGCATGGGTTCCATACATGGGGCTGGGGAAGGAGGTGAGTGCTGAGCAGAAAGACGACTACTGGTTAGAGAGGTGCATGGAGAAGAAACTCGACGGGTGCGTTCCCTGGCTCTAGTACGGATTCGGTTGTCCAATCTTATGGATAAGTTTATGAAATCGTTCAGGGATTCTGGCTCATCCAATGTGGCTAATTCGTCCTTTATCTGCTCGTTTAGCCCATGGAAAAAGGCGCTCTTGAGAGCTACCATGTTCCAGCCAGATGCGGCCGCCTTGATCCTAAAGTCTATGGCGAAATCAGAAACACTCTTCTGCCCCTGCTTTAACCCGTGCAAATCTCTGGAAGAGGATGTTCCTTCCGTCTCCTGGCAAAAGACCTGTTTTAACTCAGTTAGGAACTCGGGGTAGGTACATCCATAATTAACTGCGGTGGTAAACCGGGCTTCGGCCCACTCTAAGGCTCGGCCCGTCAACAAGGATAAGACATAAGAAATCTTACGGTCATCATTGGGAAAACTCTGTGGCGAATGGTTGAAGACAATGGTGCATTGGAGGATAAATCCTGTTACCTTCTTGATGTCACCAGAAAACTTATCTGGAGTTGCCGGGCGGACCTCAGAGAAGCCGGAGCGGACGAGCGGATCCGGGGCTAATGACGGCGCGGATGGGGAAACAGAAGGTTGATTTGTGTCCTGAGGTAATGAATTCTGTAGGAAATTTGAGAGTTCAGTTAATCGTCGGTTAGTTTCAGCTTGGCGATTTCCCAGCTCTCTCAGAGCTGAATCGTGGAGCTGAATGAGGGCTTGTTGGTCTGATAACGCTCCTCTGATCGCGTCTGCGGAGGTCGTAGCTTGGCCTGAGTGTTCTGTCATGTTGAGTTTTACTTTACGAACCCACATGCAAGAACACAATCAGAGAGAACGATTAAGTGCACAATAATCAGTTTATTGAAGTCAGGGGAGGGGTCAGGACGCGACTCCTGGTGCTGATGACCGGGTCGTCTTGCTACCAACAGGAGAAGCAGGGTCAGAGCAGTGAGGAGAAAATCCTTCGGGAATATTCCAGAGTCTGTCTTACTTGGAATGAGGGGGGTTCCACCAGAGAGGGATCGACGAGAGGAAAGGGTGGACACACGAGGGGTGGCTTCTGACCGGTAGCACCGACAGCGTCGAGGGAGGACACAGGAGGTAGGGAATCCACAACGAGGGGAGCACAGGCGCACACTGAACTCGGGGAGGACTGCTCTTCGCCAGAACCGCGAGAGAACAGCAGGATATCTGACGAGGAAGACAACAAAGGGTTAGAGTGGAACAGATCACAGAGAGCCTAGTTCTGGAACGAGTTGTTACCGAAGTAAGCAAACACTCAGGCGATGAGACGGAGAGGAGCTGCTGCTTAAATCCATAATCCACGCCCTCCAAAACAAGCTGCAGGTGTGTAAACGGGTTGAACTCAGCAGCCTTCCAGGGGCTCTGTCTGTTGGCGACCTCTGGTGGATGTCATGAGGAATGCCAGTCCCAACGGCAGGAAAAAAAAACTCAAACCAAAAAAAACCCAAAATAAAACGGAAACAAAATGCAGACCCTGACAGATGTATTCTTTTAAATACATATATATATAAAAGATTCTTTAGGGCATTGTCTTCAGGCACATTGGCACAGCAGTGACCTGAACACCATTCATTTGTCCTGCCATGTGCAGATGGTAATTTCTGACTCTAATTGGTCATCAAATTAAATGTTATGCATGTGACCAATGGGATTTGACCTGCACTTTATTTCTGACCAGAAAAGAAAAACTTTTATCCCGCAGGAACTGTATATAACAAAGACTTTAAGTGGCTTTGAAACCAAGACTTTTTTGTGCCGCAGTATAAATAAAGACCGGTTAACTGTTTCAGTACCAAAAATAGGCAAACAAACCTCACTTTAATGCATTTTCTAATTTAATAAAAATTACCGTAGTAAGTCAGGACTTTGTAGAACCACCTATCGCTGTGATTAGGAATGAACTTTGAGTTTAGATTCAGAATCCTCAAATGTAAAATAGCTTAAGCTTCAGCTCAGTCATGTTTGATTTTTCTTTAAAAACAAAAAGGCAAAAAATAAAAAGTAAATTTCACAGAGAGCTACTTTTATTCAAGCAGATTTGCTGTCTGTTATTAAAAGCCCCTTGGAAATAGCCACAAAATACAGTAGTTGTTGCATGTATTAAAACTAAAAACACACAAAGTTTACTTGGAAATATGTGAAAAATTCTCTCACTAGACCCTGCAGCTTTAATTTGCAAATCAAGTTGAGCCTGAAGTTATACCCTGTTTTTCAGTTTCTGACTAACCCTCTCCTCTCTACCAGTCCTCCTGATGCTTACCTCTCACTGTCGGCCATCTGCATGGTCTCCAGTTTGGAGTGAGCCCCTCTGTTGAAGCCTTTCACTTCCTGTTCCTCCAGGCCCTCCAGCAGGCGGATGGCGTCCTTGTTGACGCCCCGTCTTTTGGCCAGGACCAGAGGAGTCGAACCATTGTGGTTACTGTGAGGAAGAGCAGGGCGAAAAAAAGGAAAGAGATGAGAAACTGAACCTTTGAACTGACTCACAGTCACATTATCAAAACAACAAGGAGAATTTCTGCTCAAATGAACCGACCTCAAGCAGCAAACCCACACACAAGTTTATTAATGACAACAATGCCAGATGAAGATGAACAAGTCAGATAAACAAAAGCAAGACAGTCATCTGTGTCATAGCTGCCGGCTAGATAAGAACAAGCTGATTTCACTGGACTTATTTCGAGCAGTTCTTAAAGATAGGCAACAAGATTCTATGAAACAGTGTCATTGTTTTTAAATTGTTTTTATTGTTTTATACTTGTGCATATGTATTAATTGTTTTTATCTTGTAACCAGGTTGCTATGTATTGCAAATTTTTTGCCCAGGTCCCTCTTGAAGATGAGATCTAGATCTCAACGGGTTTTACCTGATTAAATAAAGGAATTGAACAAGCGCCAATTTGTAAATATAGAATTAGTGATCCTTTCACTCCATGAACTTATTTCAACAAAGTATTTCCCCTGAAGCCGTAGCAACTCATTAGAAGAGGTTTCAGTATAAGGATCTGTGTGTAGAGTCATGTAACGCTGATTGTTTAAATAAAAAGAACTACTAGTGTTGTTTCTCATTTGAGAATGTGAAGCGCATATCATGCCGTCCTTGAACTCTATCCAAACACTGTGTAAGCACAAGAGGTGTCTGGTTTCATATTCTACCACAGGAAAACCACTGGAGGTTCAAACAAGCCACTTTTCTGGCCTTAGAAAGAAGATTTGAACCCAAGATTTGTGTCTGTACAGCTATGTTCTGCAATCCATTACAAACCAGTAAAGCTTTGGTTAAGGACCTTTGGAGAAGCATCTACCCTTTCTATCATGGTTTTAATTTTTTTTCTACAAGAAATAACATGACAATTCGACGGTTGGTCAGATTTCCAAAGTTACCCGCAGGTTTAGGGGATGATCTCAAGACTATTCAAACTGAAAAACAAAACCACACTTAAATCCTTAAAGCCTCTGCTGTGGTTTACACATGACAAATGTGTAGTTAAAGTGAAACCGCCCGACTGAAATATGAGACCGTAGCTGTCACTTCTGCTAAAGACGTTTGGAATTGGAATTATTTATTGCTAAATAAGAGACGATGTTTTCCTGAAGCATCTTTTCCATATTCTTACATCCATCTCTAACTCAAAGACCTTTAGACCCCACAGACATGTGGTCACTGTGGGCTTTAGGCAACGTTACAGTTCAACCAAATGACCAGGTATACCATTTGAATTTCAGAGTGGGAATGTTTGACTTTAACATATAAAACATCCTACCAAAACCTTCACACTAATAGTTCTTTAGATCTAACACACAGACATCTTTCATGCAGTCCAAGTGCATTCCATAATTTGCAGATAAAGTAAAAGGCATCATGTGGTTTTGATAGTGTGATGAGGTTAATAAATTGTAGGTATGAGAAAGAAGATCTCTGCATGCAGCTGGCTTATAATGATCAACTCATCTGTTCTACTGGCAGTTTAATTTAATGAGTACAAAATAAGCTCATGATCTGGATTTGTATTACTAAAGTCCCATATTTTTGTGATATATTACTAGCTGAGTTTGTATAACAGCATTAAAAACCTTCACTTCTTTTTTTCACTTTGTTTTATTTTTGGCTCATCTGGCCTTTATTTGAAAGTGGTAAGACAGGAAGGAAGGGTAATGTGAGAGGAAGGGCATGCGGCAAAGGGAATCGAAACTGCGCAGGTCACGTCGAGGACTAAGATCTCCTTATATGGGTTCTGCTTTACTTCTGCGCCACCAAAGCACCCAAATGCTGTGGTGGCGCAGAAAACTCCTCATTACTCAGGAGTTTTCTGTTCAGAACTCAGAGGCAGCCAAAGAATTTTTTTTTCTCCCCATTTTGACATTTTTTGGTTTGCATTTCAGACACTAACAGTTCAGTTGTTTTGTCATTTATCTAAAACTTACTACTAATCTGAAGTGCACAAAAAACTGAGAATGTTTTGCCATGGCAACGTCAGAATTGCTATGGACTCCCACACATGGCAGGTTGGTAAATGTGGAGTATATTCTCTTTACACACATTCATCCAGTTAGATGAAATCCCACTACAAGAAATACACTTGACTCAGATACTAGTGATCTGAATATAAGTCTTGTTGCAGCAGGTACCACATAAATGTTGCAACTCAGCTGCAGTTTCAATATTCAAAGCAAATGGGTGACATTATGAAAACAGAACAACAAAGGAGGCAGTGATTGAAGTTGGCATTGGAAGACACAGGCGAACCCCGACAAATAAAAGGATGTGTGCAGCTGCCACATTCTCACCAGATATCGATCTTTAACCCGTTGGACACCAGGAACTGTATGGTATCCACGTGGCCGCACAAGTGCAACGCCGTATTCCCTTGGTAGTCCGTCGCCAGCAGGTCGGCGCCGAACTTGTGCAGCAGGCGGCATATCTCCACGTTGCCGCGGGCGGCGGCTAGGTGCAGGCCGGTGCGGCCGCGGTTGTCGCGGATGTTGGGGTCGCAGCCGGTCTCCAGGAGCCTCTTGGCGAACGGGAGGTCGCCGTCGATGCAGGCCTGCAGCAGAGGCACGCTGGTCTGCGACGAGTCATTGATGAAGACATAGGACATGTCCGAGTGAGTGTCAGAAAAGTCCAGCGTACCTGAAATCGCAAAGCAGACGTTTAAATGAGCTTCAGGGGAAATGAAACTGCAATATGCACTGAATGGATTTGTATGAGAGGACACTTGGGATTAGTGAAATGCGTTGAAATTTTGTTTTAAAAAAGTGTCAGAAGTAAAACAGAAGTTGTATTTTCATGGAATAATTATTATAAAAGTTGCATCAGCTTTTCAAATGGAGCTAAAGACAGTTTTTTAAAATTAGCTGTTTTTTCCCCTGAACGTCAATGAAAGTGATGCTATAGCTTGAATATCTGGAGAACAGAACATAATATTAATATATCTACTACTGTCAAATCGTGCACCCATTGCAACCTTAAAAGTGTAAATTTAGAGCAGTCAAGTCTGCTTCGACGTCTCCCAAAAGTAATTACCACATTGAGGAAAAACCCATCCTAATCTAAAGACAACTCATATCACGTCACACCAAGTTTTATTTGTTCCACTTGCTTATTGACCTGTTTATTGAAATTATAAGATTTTATATTTTAATTCTATTTTTATATGTTGCATTCTTTATTTTTTGTTATCTATGTAGCCCTGGCCTGAACTCTGTTAATAAAGCTAGCCTGACTGACTGAATGTTGCTTAACACTGTATTTCATTTACAGTCATATGAAAAAGTTTGGGCACCCCTATTAATCTTAACTATTTTTATTTCTAAATATTTGGGTGTTTGCAATAGCTATTTCAGTTTGACATATCTAATAACTGATGGACACAGTAATATTTCATTATTGAATTGAGGCTTATTGTACTAACAGAAAATGTGCAATATGCATTAAAACAGAATTTGACAGGTGGAAAACTTTGGGTACCCTTATTATTTTATTGATTTGACAACTCCTAACTACTTTTCACTGACTTACTGAAACACAAAATTGGTTTGGTAACTTAATTAAGCTTTGAACTTCATAGACAAGTGTATCCAATCATGAGAAAAGGTGTTTAAGGAGGCCAGTTGCAAGTTGTTCTCCTATTTGAATCTCCTCTGAAGAGTGGCATCACAGGCACCTCAAAACAACTCTCAAATGATCTGAGAACAAAGATTGTTCAACATAGTTGTTTAGGGGAAGGATGCAAAAAGTTATCTCAGAGATTTAACCTGTCAGTTTCCACTGTGAGGAACATGGTAAGGAAGTGGAAGACCACAGGGACAGTTCTTGTTAAGCCCAGAAGTGGCAGGCCAAGAAAAATATCAGAGAGGCAGAGAAGAAGAATGGTGAGAACAATCAAAGACAACCCACAGGCCACCTCCAGAGACCTGCAGCATCATCTTGCTGCAGGTGGTGTCACTGTGCATCGTTCCACAATTCAGCGCACTTTGCATAAGGAGAAGCTGTTTGGGAGAGTGTTGCGACAGAAGCCTTTTTGCAAGCACGCCACAAACAGAGTCGCTTGAGGTTTGCAAAAGCACATTTGGACAAGCCAGCTTCATTTTTGGAATAAGGTCATGTGGACTGATGAAACAAAGATTGAGTTGTTTGGTCATAAAAAAAAGGCGTTATGCATGGCGGCAAAAAAACACAGCGTTCCAAAAAAAATACTTGCTGCCCACTGTAAAATCAAATCTGGTGGAGGTTCAATAATGCTTTGGGGGTGCGTGGCCAATGCCGGCACTGGGAATCTTGTTAAAGTTGAGGGTCGCATGGATTCCACTCAATATCAACAGATTCTTGAGAATAATGTTCAAGAATCAGTTACGAAGTTGAAGTTACACCGGGGATGGATATTTCGGCAAGACAATGATCCAAAACACCGCTCCAAATCTACTCAGGCATTCATGCAGAGGAGCAATTACAATGTTCTGGAATGGCCATCCCAGCCCCCAGACCTGAATATCATTGAACATCTGTGGGATGATTTGAAGCAGGCTGTAAATGCTCGGCGACCATCAAACTTAACTGAACTGGAATTGTTTTGCAAAGAGGAATGGTAAAAAATCCCTTCATCCAGGATCCAGGAACTCACTAAAAGCTACAGGAAGTGACTAGAGGCTGTTTTTTTTGCAAAAGGAGGATCTACTAAATATTAATGTCACTTTTCTGTTGAGGTGCCCATATTTTTGCATCTGTCAAATTTTGTTTTAATGCATACTGCACATTTTCTTTTAGTCCAATAAGCCTCATTTCAATACTGAAATATTACTGTGTCCATAAGTTATTGCTTGTGTCAAATTGAAATAGCTGTTGCAAACATCCCAATATTTAGAGATAAAAACAATTAAGATTAATAGGGGTGCCCAAACTTTTTCATATGACTGTATGTTGATCAGGTTTCATTTTACAAAAAACTTTTTTTATGACCAAAACAAACAATTTTACATATTTAAACACGTATTTTAAAACTGGACAGTGTCAGTCAAATTGTGCGCATTTATGCAAACGAGGAGTCCAGGGTTTACATACTAAGGAACCGGTGGCAGATGTTCCCAACATTTAGTTTCAGTCTGGTGTAAGTGCATTTCACACTTACACCAAGTCTTTTCTAGACTGTATCCTGCATACTTCACTACAAGAAATATAAAATGAGTCTAAAATACAGTAAGTACCTGTTAATTATCAAGGCCCTACAGGGTGGGAATGACTTTGTAGCATGTAATAAGTCTGGTGAAGCCAGCAACTCAGCCACAGTTACTTTTCACAACAGAATTTCAGGAAAACGGTTGATAAAGTTAATTTCAAAATAATCATGTGAGTGAATTAAAATATTTGCTTAAAATAATAAAAAAAAAGACCATTAAATTATGGAATATGTCATCCCAATACACTTTAGCTTATCCCTCTTTTTATGTGACACAGTCACAGTCTGGCTGTGAGTGGAAAAATTCATTTCAATTAATAAACAAAAGGATCTGTCTAGATTCTTGCACAAAATTGAGCCTCTTTATGAATGTCGTGGATGTAGAAATTCAGAGGATATTTACGTCTGTGTTTTTCCTGTGAACGTTTGCAAAGTTATTAGTTAGCTAAGGTTTGAATGCAGATATCAAAACACTTTCAATTATAAGAAATGGGTCAACACTACGTCACTACACAGCACGCTAAGGCGCAATGTTAGACGCACTTTTTGTGAACCTTAACTTCCTTAAAGTGACGAGTTGTAAAGTCTGACAGCAAAGCCCCCAGAGCAGCAGCGTTGTTAAATAAACAGGTGGAGCTAATTTAGGCTAACAGCGCCTCACAGAGAGGCGTTGTGGTTCTGATGTTTACAATCCTATGCGGTCTGTGAAGGTAACACAGAAAAGCTATCACACAAACGAGGGTTTCCCCAAAAGCAAAGGCGCAATTTGGCTGAACTGAGATTATTTTTTCCCTCTTTGGCCCCGGAAATAGGTTATTTATTGCACCAACGCTGGGATTTAGCTATGTACCCTTCCTTATATGCTATTAGCTGATATAAGTAGTTTTTACGCGCTTTTCTATAAAGCTGACAAACTATTAAATGCCATAGTTTTAACAACAACACATTTATACTGTTTAAAACTGTTAGTGCAAAGCTGTGTGTAATATGTTTGGTTAAGGAGAGCAGAGCTAGGCTAGTTGACGGAAGCTAACCGTTTAGCAAAAACATGAACAAAGACAGAATATGTGTCAGGTTGGAATTAAAATGACTCCTTCTATGTTATTTTTTGTACTCATGCCCTATTATGACATCAAGTGGAAGACACCAGCCTGCTACCCCCCCAAAATATGTAAATAATATAGCCTGCGAAGCTAATTTAAGCTAGCAGCTAACAACGAACCGCCACAAAGCCAATAAAACGTCGTCCTACAGCTCAAACACATACATGAATATAATGGTCATTTAGACCATTTGTAGGCTGTCGGTATTGCAACTGACCTGTTTATAAGTTTCCAAATTAGTAGAAAAAAACTGGACGTCGCTGTTCTTCAAGCTAACGTTGCTGGCTGTGTTTAATTTCTGTTTAGTAACAGAAGATGAATGAACTTTGTCGCCATCTACTGTCCAGGATAATAGTACTGGCGACATCTACTGTTACACTTGCACTTTCATACAGACAGACTAATAATTATTTATCAGTAATTTCTCTTACTGGCGTATGCAAAATTTTTATGTATGGATAGTACAAGTTTTGATGAATTTCAAGAATTACCATATTACTATATCGTAATAATGCGATTATATCTTTATGATTTTTTTTATGTTAACTGACTTTTTCTTCATGTAAGGCGAAATTGGTTTGAATTACATCGACTCAAAAGTAAAACCAGATAAACATAAAGGGAGGGCTGTGAGTAGTTTTGGTTTTAAGCTTGAATTCACAGATCTTCCAGCAGTGCCAACAACAACAATAATGATGATGTATGTCTGAGACATTTTTAAGCATTTATTAGAAAATATGCGAGGCCAAATAATACACCAGTAATTGCCCTTTTCTGTTGTTGTTCTGGGTCTTCTTTGAGGAAAACCACATTACTATTATTCTGCTTCAGTCACTTAAAACATGATGCTGAATGGGACATTTGGGTCAAACAACTGTTTAATAGTCAGTGATTACAACAAACAAAAAACTCCTATAAGCATTTCTCCATAAACTTTAATGTACAGAACATCATATTCTCATCACCTCCATAGTCGGTAAATAACACCAGAGGGTTGTGTTATGACACAAGTACAAAATAATTACAATCTAGATGACAAAAATAGCAAAAGCTGATGAAAACCGCAGAATAAAGGTGAAATGTCAGTGCTACCAGACGAGACACATTCTACATGCAGTGGTCATAGTGGTTACGTGACCAGAACATTTGACAATTTCTCTTTTTTTATATGAAAAAACAGCACGAAAGCAAAGAAAAAAAAAACAAAAGCGCTAATAAGAGTTTAAAACCTTTTTGTTTCTGGAAATGCTGCTGGAAGACAAAGAGCAGCATTGCGTTTGTTGCGTTTGTCAAAAAAAAAAAAAACTTAACACCAAAGACGCTCAATAAAAGTAACAATTTGGTCACAATACAATGACAAGCTGAGATTGACCCACTTTGCTCGGCTTGTGACCCGTCTGAATTCACATCAGTGCACCCTCAGTTGTTTCTTCTGATCTAAAACTCTTGCGGACTCTCCGTTTGTGTCACTTAGAGGGGAAAAAGTGCCGATTTGCTTTTGTTTCAATTAAGAAAATAACTCACAAATAATGGTGTTTCTTTAAGACTATTCCTGTCACTATTCATCATTTTGAACACAGCGATCTCAAATATTTCAGCTCGTTTGTTAAATAACGACGGTGCTCAACACAAGTTGACACCAAAAAATTATTGTGCTCTGTTGAAAAATGTTATGTGGACTAAATGATATATTCTGTATTTTGTGCCTTTGTAATTACAAATTGTTTTGAGTACAAAGTGTTGTTGCGCAACACCCCCCCCCCTCCTTTCTGTCTCTACTCTCTCACTCTCGTACTTCCTCTTCTGAGAGGGGAGATGTGCTACCAGCTCTCCGTCTAACGGGTCCGTTGAGTTTCCTAAATCTGCTGGGATTTACCCTGTCCAGAACCGAAGTAAACTCTGTTTAAGCTGGTTTCGAGAAACGATTCGCCTGGTTATCTGACGGCCTACATCCAGGTGTCCCACCCTTCTTCCCCCTGTGAATTAGCCAGACTGAGCAGCCTACAGCCAACTAGTTTCACAGAGCACACCTGTTAACGGTCGCTCGTTCTCTATTTTGCAACTTGCATTTGTTATTGAACCAGGTAGGTTTTAGTAACTCGGGCGAGTCCCAAGTATGATGTTTTAAATATGGGCTACCAGCAACCTAAAAACATTTTCCACCTCTTCCTCTCCAGAATCAAACATCACAGCTATTTTACAACCATCAAAGAACTTTAAGGTGACTCATTAACTGAATGTCCACAACATCTTTTAGATTTTCTTTATGCTAAATATTTTATTAGTAAGGCATTTTTGCAAGGGTCAGTACAGCTTAATTCAGTAGCAGAAATAATCAAATAAGTAAAATCAGTCATCTAGTCTATCTTTCCCTACTGCTGATACTGAGAACTAAAAAAGGGAACCTTTGAGAGAGACGGACGGAGTTTGGTGTTTCGAACCCCAGACCTGGCTTGATGATGAAGAAGGTGTGGCAGCAGGAGGAAGATGTTGATCGACGAAGGCCAGGATCTCCGCAGGTCTGATGAGCCTCCTCTCCGCATGGATGCTGAGGTCACACAGGACTTGGTGCTGGCAGGAAAAAAGGCACCAGTTCTTCTTCCTTGTCTTTGTCTTCATCTTTGTCTTTGGGGTCAGAACCCAGCCGATGAGAGAAGTGCGATTCGAAGCCACAGATTGTGGGCCAGACGGGTTGGTCTCCATGTGCAGGACAGTCTCCGGCTCCGTGGCCCCGGCTCTTCTTCAGCTGCAGAGTTCTTTGTCCATCTCGATCTTGGCTCGAAGCTGCCCGGAGGATCCAACAAAAGGTTCCTCTTTTGCACCCACCTTATATAGGGTTCATCTGTCTGCTTAGACAGATGATCTCATATCCGTCACTGTCTTAAGAGACATCATGTCATGATGTCTGTGCCAATGTCTCAGGGCTGCTCAACCTCCTGTTTCCATATAAGGTGCTGATCATCTCTGCTCTCCTGTTAGTTCCCCTTTTTCCCTTCCTGTCACCTTTCACCTACCATCTACCTCCAACATATCAGTGATGTTTAATTGCAGTTTTACAACCTTTTACACCATTTCAAGTTCAATGTCAAAATCACATTTATTTTCTTTAGCTTCTCTGATTTAGCATTCATTTATAATTTTATAACTATAACTTATTAATTATATTTATTATAATCTTAATGTGAGTTATTACAGATGTTTTTCTGAAAAGAAACCAAGAATAATCCATGATTCTAATTATATAATACCAAAGTTACAGTTACTTGTTTTTCTTGTAAGTGTTCTCACAAATGTAAGTGTAAGTATTATTACAATTAAACCAATATTAATATAAGTATTTTACTTTGAATCTTATCCAATTACTAATAATGTTTAGATTTCATTCTTTAAAACTTTCATGCTTTAAACTAAGAAATAGTCTCAGCTATTTTTATAAATCTGCAGGCTGGAAACTTCCTCTTTTTCCAGGAAACCTGCTTTTCCTGTTTAATGACTCTCTCTGACTGACTATGATTTCTTATGATTAGATAGAAAAAAGTAGAATTAAAGCAAAGTTTGCATGAGACAAAAACAACACACACAACTAGATTTATTTTATTGACACTTAAGTCTAATGTTGGGCCTTGATGTCACTTGAGTGATTCATTTTAAAGATAACTTTATTTATTATTACTGTTAAACTAACTTTATTGACACTTAAGTCTACTGCTGGGCCTTGATGTCACTTGAGTGATTCATTTTAAAGATAACTTTATTTATTATTACTGTTAAACTAAAATCTCCAGCATGGGGAAGTGGGATGAGCTCGGATTTTCTTGACAAAAGTGACTAATAAATAAAACCCTTCAGCAGGATTCACTTAGAGATACTTTGGTTTGATCAGGAGTCCAGATCTCATATTTCATAAGTAGGTCAGCTGGTTCAGATGTGAATAGAAACCTAAACAAATGGAAATAGGGTGAAATATTAAGACCTCAGAAAACATAATTAAATTATACAGAATATTTGAATTATTCTTTTTTTGATTATTTATATTAAAATTCATGAGTATACTTAAGTACATACAAAAAGAAACTGATATGCAATTGATTGTTTCTCTGTACAAAAAGGGAAGGGAAGAAATGAACTTAGAACCTATACTGTCAAGGGAAATTTGGATCAAATTTCAGTCTGGATTTGACACATTTTATAAAATTATAATGCAATACATATTCCTACATCATTTTTAGATATCACTAAAGACAAGCATGAAGATTTCCCATGAATTCTCAATGCTCAATTCTTTATTTGGTCTGTAAAGATCGTGATGTTGTCTTATTCATGTGGCTTTGTTCAGATGGCTTTAGCTAACATGCTTTACCATGTTAGCAAGGCAACATAGTAGCATGTTAGCATGTGATTTTTCAGTGCATTAGTTGGAGTTCTATAAAATTTACCTTATGCAGAAATTACACCTAATTTGAAGATCCGACGGTGACAACAGTTAAATGTAGATCTTCTATTTAGGGCATCCAGCCTTAAAAATGACCAATTTTGACATTTTTTGTCAGATTGCAAATCAAATTAAACAAAAACTAAAAGTTTTACAAAGTGAAAAAAAAACTTGGTTGAACACAAATTAATATAAAAATAAGCCTGAAATCTTCTAATATTAAATATCTGCACCCTCAAACAAATCTCGCTAGCTAACATTTTAGCTGTGTATTGCAGCACATGCTAACTCGCCAGCATGTTTTTGTGGGTCACGTCTTCCTGATAGCCATGAATGGGGCACAAACCGACAGTTCAGTGGAGAGAGTAAACTATTCGGTATTCACCTATGAATTACAGCAATGGCATGCGTCTGAGCTGAGACGTGTGAAGGGTTCGTTCCTCTGTGAGTGTGTGCATAGCTAGATAAAGAGGTGGCTCTCTTCGAGGTAGCAGAGAATGATTCTAACCAACTACCGTGAATTCAGACACAAAATAAACACAAACATCAACAATAGCACCATTGTCAGTGTAAATCCAGAGGAAAGAAATCCCTCCGCGGCTCTTCTCTATCCACATCCACCCTCCAGCGTCTTTCGTCGATGAGCCTGCGGCTCCTAAAGGGGATAAAACGGAAAAGACGGCTTCTTCCTTTCAAGACAGTCGCATGTTCTTGTTCACCATGAAGTGCTAGTCCTGGCGTTTTTTCCCCCTCGCTGCTCTGTTCGACAGCTACAAGATCTTGCTGCAGACTTGGCAGCGGCTGACCCTGAAGCGTTCCTGTCCGCCCTTCAGGGTCTCCTGCTGTGTCGGCGCGCCGAACTCCAGCCGGGGGTCGACTGTGGTGAGCCAGAAGCTGTACTTGCTGGCGAAGTAGTGGCAGGTGCCCCTGGCGCCGTTGCACTCGATGAAGGGGGTAGATCGGAAGTCTTCCAGGCAAGAGCCGGGAGACATCAGGGACTGACCGCCACCCTCAGCGCCGGCTGCTGTGTGCTGTGGCGGCAAAAAGGGAAGGACAGCTATAAGCAAAACTAGCTGAAAACATAATAGCTTCTGTTTAGCCTGAGGCTTTAAATGTTGATGATACTAGAGTCTACAAGCAATTAGGAAATGTATCTTTGATATCATTACTAATATACACAATCATGGACTAAATATATAAAAATCTGGATCGTTTATGATGAGAGTAGGGTTGTCGTTTGTCACCGATTCTGTTCATAACCTTTTTTAAAATATGCAAGACGATTCTCTGATTAAGAAAGAAGTCCTCCTTCAGTTGGAGGTTATACTGATGTACAATAAATCTCAAGGTAACCTCATGTCCTCTGGAGAACCTTTGGAAGCAAGTCTTTCAATCATGTTTGGTCTGCAGTTAATGACCTACCATGAGGAAGGAATATCCGATCCAAAGACTCCTCCAGCCGGGTGGGCAGTTAGGGAGGGTTAGGTCCTGACTGTGGACCGCCACCGCCTGAGACGGAGCCTCGCACACTGAACACCTGGACGGTTCGGACAAAACAAACAAAAAGAGGTGAATGCTCGATAAATGCCATACGTCTGCTGAAGTACACGTGAGCTCTGGTGGAGCACAGCACCTGCTGATGTAAGGCCGGATCTGCTCCTCGGCCACAGGCATCATGGGGATGGGCGCGGTCGTGGAGAGCCAGAAGGATTTGTCGTTGCGGCTCGCGTAGTAGCAGGTCTCAGATGGGTTGCAGTAGAGGAAGGGGATGGTGTTGAACCTGGGGAGGCACGAACCCGGCTGACCTGGAGAGGCGTGGAAAGGTCCCACAAAGTTAACAGGTTGGTGGCTACAAAACTGGCGCATCAACACACCAGTCCAGGAGAATCGAGATTTGTTACAGTACCACATTGCATGTTTGAAACAAGATCTAGAGATCATTCAGGTTTTAAAACCTCGCAATATTTAATCTACTACACTCAATAGATTTAGGAACATGAATGAAGAGGAGTTTATAGTTGAGCTGCAAAGTTTTAGTGAGAAATCGAGTCTTTACACACCAAGGTCTTGGTTGTGTGCCTTCTCCTGTCCCTCCACGTACAGCAGGCTGTATCCTTCCCACAGTTGATCCATGCCTTGGGGACACATGGGAACATCGGTGGTCTGGCTGTGCTTCACCAGAGTGTAGCCGACACCGATGCTGCGGCCGACGCCGCCGGGAATACCGGGACGACCGATGGCTCCGGGAAAACCTACGAGAGAGAAACGTGACCAGATGGTAGCGAGGGTTTCTCTTTATGCACATGTAATCTTGTTTTTTATATGTGTGAAGAGAGTCAAAAAATGTTTACAAAAGATGCTGCAAAAAGAAAAAAGTATATATATATATATATATATATATATATATATATATATATATATATATATATATATATCGCTCTCAAAATTACTGTAATTTGTAATTTCCCATTTCACTTGAGAGATATTTCATGGCCTCATCAGTTTCATTTATTTTGGCTTGAGATATTATTTCCTCAGATGTTTTTGCTGCATTTGAGTCTTTCGTGTTTTTATTGTAGGCCTCTCAATAAAAGAGCAAATCATATCAAGAAAAAAAAAACATTTTTAGAAAACGAGTGTTAAATTGTATTTAGCAAGTCTATAAGTCAATATCAAGGTTGTAACAAAAACAAACAAACTGACCTTGATCTCCAGTGATCCCTTGGGAACCAGGGAAGCCCGGATCCCCAACCGGCCCAGGAAAACCGGGCGGTCCGGTCCTGCCGAGCTCACCCGCAGCGCCGGGACGGCCCTTCACACCTGCGGCAGAGGAATAATTACCATTCACAACAAAAGTACATATTTTCAGAGTCCTTTTAAATGTGATTCAGTTGCTCAATTTTGCCACAAATACTCAATTACAGTGTCACGCAAAAATATTTGCACCAATAATAGTCAGGCATTCCACAAGGCTGGCCTTGATGTAAGAGTAACAGACACGAGAGGCCATAAAAGGTCCTGCTGAAAGTTTGCCAGAGTCGGTGTTGGGGACCCAGCACACATGTGGTAGATGAGAACAAAGACACAAGAAAATGATGTCAGGAGGAAAGCACTGACTGCACACACCACACCCGAGGTGACGCATAGAGACTGTCTCCCTTCAGCAGGGACAGGAAGCTGGTCAGAGATGATGAGAAAAGATGAATGGAGATAAATACTGGGGCCATTCTGGGTGAATCCCAATCAAAGTCCAGACCTAAATGCAACATAAAGTCTGTGGCAAGACTTTCATGTTAATCCTCTGAATACGTAGTGTCTAAACGTTCAGATGCTAAAAGGTAATCTAGTGTCTCTCGAAAGTTAACAAGCGGGAAATTATACTTCATTTGCTTAAGATGTACAAAAACACAGCTGGAAAACAAATGAGCACCACTAGCTAAAAAGGCAGCTCTGCTAGCCCTAAGCATTAGCTCTGCTGACACTAAAATGGTACAACTTTCCAACGTTAACAAGCGGGAAATTATATTTCATTTGGTTAAGTTGTACAAACACAAAGTTGTGGAGAACGGTGATGGGCACCACCAGCTAAAATGTTAGCTATGCTAACTCTAAAGCACTTGGTGCTAACACCAAAATGCTGTACAAACTTAATAAGCACATCAAGTTCAACTAAAGTTGACGCCAATCATATGTCAATGACACAACATGTGCTGCAACATAGCATCTGACCCTCCCAGGTCCAAATGTGTCATTACTCACATCAAAGTATGTAATGTTGTGCTACACAGGGAGTTTTGCAGCGATGCATTATGGGTACAGAATAAACGCCATTTGCTGCACTGCATCAATTGAAAGTTCACAAAACGGCCAAGTAAATTTGCGCTTTAGAATTTTTCTGGACAACTCCATTCAGGAGAAGCTAAATGCGCTTTACAAAGTTAGCAAAAGAGCTAAACGAAAAATTAGCTGTGCTATTAGTGGGTTAGCGGAAGCATGCCCGCCGCTGGTTAAAGACAACAATCGAGCACTTCATCTGGGTAATGTGTTAAAGATTTGAAGCAAACAGCAAAGAAATGATCTAACACTGTCTGGCTGTCACTGACCTGGACGTCCGTTGAGACCAGGCTGGCCGGGCTCTCCGGGACCACCAGGTGGTCCGGTGTAGCCGGGGTTACCAACCTCTCCAAGAGGTCCAGGTACCGGTACGTACGGCACTGAGAATGCGGGAGGACCCTTACGCCCAGGTCGCCCTGAAAAGAAGGGAGGGAGAGCAAAACGAATGAAGGGATGAGCAGGGATGACGAAGATGAGAGAGGGGAACATCACCAGGAACTGAACGGTGTTCCCGCTCTCACCCGGTGATCCTGGACGCCCTTTGAATCCGTAGAATCCGGGCTCGCCGGGCAGTCCTTTCAGACCCGGAGCACCGCTTAGTCCGTTGTCACCCGGAGCTCCTGAAAAGCAAAACCGCTTGCTTCAAGATTTAAGGCTGTGTTTTGAGGAGGAAAGACAACAGTTGTAGTGGAAGGAGCGGGCAGCAGCTTCCAGCCTCTCTTCACCTTTTAAGCCAGAGAAGCCGGGGTATCCGGGGCCTCCGGGATTTCCTGCTTCTCCCTTCAGGCCGGGGATTCCAGGGAATCCTGGGAGCCCTGGGTCTCCTGTGTCTCCCTGTGCTGTGCCCGGACCCGGTGGCCCAGGAGGACCGGGAGGGCCCTGGAAACCTGGGATTGGAAAAAAGAATGTCACGAGATTAAGCATAGAGAGCAAGGCAACTAGATTAAGAAGCTGTGTTCACCGTATTCTCCATCCAATCCAGGAAGTCCGGGGTCTCCCACAGGCCCCGGGAAGTTTGATGAAGTACTCGGACCAGGAGGTCCGGGTAATCCAGGGAACCCTGGAGCTCCAACAGTTCCTGACGTCCAAAACAAAAGCCAGCGTTCATACTTTGTCTTACATTTGATTGCCTTTTTGGATTTTTTTCTGATCTAAAACTCACCCGAATCTCCTCTCAGTCCTTTTGATCCAGGGAAGCCTGGTTGTCCAGGGAAGGAAACGCCTCTCTCTCCTTTCTGTCCCGGCGCACCGCGGAGGCCTGGGTTACCCCCTATCGTCATACCTGGATGGAAACGGATCGTGTGTCATGTCTGCAAAGCGCTGCGTTTAGCAGTTCCACTGCTGATTTGCAGAGCTTTACCTGTTAATTCAATATTCCTGTAAGATTTTTGGTGTGTTTTGCTCCGTCACATAAATAGTTAACAGGAAATAAAAACATAGTCGCAGTCACATCAAGTAAAATGTGATAAACACTAAAGAAAAAGAAAAAAATAACTATATTTAAGCCTGTAATGATAAATTTTGCCAGACGATAAATTGTCTCAGACTTTATTGCGATAAACAATAATATTGTTATTTTGAGACAATTTTCAACTAATATAATCGTAATGGCATTATAACGCAACTAAACATTCTGAAAGATCAATAATCTTTCAATTCTAATGAATATTTAACTCTGGATCCGGATTTTAAATATCCAAAATAAATAAACAAACCAACAGAAACTACAAATAAAATGAATCATGAAGTCTCTGTAAACAAAACTGTCCTTCAAAAAAAAACAAAAAAAAAAACGTGCCGGTTGAGACGGAAGCATCAGACTGGAGACTTTTGTGATCCAGTTTTTGGTAGAAAGAGAGAGAGAAAAGCAATAAATTAAGGAAATGCACCATGCCGTGTCAGCATGGTGCCGCTCTGATCTCGTTGTGAGGCTTTCATGAACTGTAACTGGGAATTATCTCCATCCACTCAAGTTCCCACTGATGTGAGAGCATCCTCCTCCTTGTATCTGTTTAGCTAGTGGAGACGGTACCCTGGATGACGATCACGGTCATTGAGCTCAAAAGACAGAGACTCACCCTGATGCCTTCTGTTTTAGAGTTGCCTGTGAACCATAATCAGTGGAACATTGACCAACTCGTGCGATGCATACCGATATTTTTGACGATGTCGCTCAATAAAATGTAATGTTTGTTCTCAAACTGGTGACTGTCTGACGTTTTTGTGGCTTTTGTGGATGGAAAAGTCTGTGCATGGAACTGAGTCTGTGCGTGTTGAGCCTAAACAAACGTTTTTACTGTTTTAATTGAATCACTGAATGAAACAAACTTTTTCTTGACATTGGAATTTATTGAAATGCTTATCGGGATCATTTTAGACTACTGAAAAAACTTTATTACTAATAGGTAAAGGACATGGCCAGAAGTGTAAAAGGAGAATCATTTAAAAAAAAAAGAAACATCTCTATATAGTCCATTTCTACGTGTATTTTAGATTTTGCTCTTAGATTCAAAGCAGGATTCTAGCTGGGTCGCTCCAAAACAAAATTTCATCTAAATCTACTAACAGTCAGTTTAGTATTTGTTGCTATTTGTGTTGAGTTTTGAGTCCTTTGACTCCATCAATGGAGATTTAACCATGAAATCTTTTCTCTATATTAAATGTTTTGGTTGTGTGATTTAAGGGAAGGTCTGGAGGTTCAAAAATGTGTTACAGCTTGGATGTAATAGTCTAGCTAAAGTGGGAGTTTGTGTGTTCTTGCCTGGGATTCCAGGAGGGCCTTTTGGACCTGCGAGGCCATTGAGCCCGTCCAGCCCCGGCGCTCCAGACAAACCTGTGAAGAACGCATCGTGAGAGCGTCTACTGAAATGACCGCATCGTGAAACTGACGTTCGCTTTCATGTTACCTTTAAAACCGAGGCCACCTGGACCTCCGGGCAGTCCCGGGGATCCGTCTGGTCCTTGTCTCCCAGGGAATCCGGGCTGACCCCGCGGCCCCTGGAACCCAGGTGGACCTGCAGGAGAATGAGTGACAACATAACTACCGTCCTCCAACGGACAAAGTACATCGAGTCGTCTTTCATCAGCTTCGTCTTCGGGGTTCGTGTCTCACCCATCGTTCCGGGACGCCCCGTTACACCGGGACCGCCCTTTTGTCCATCAGAACCTCGGCGTCCTGGAAAGCCGCTGTCGCCAAGGGAACCGTCGATGCCTCGAGGGCCTAGAGAAACGTTAGGTCACCGTTTACTGGGAGGCCTTCTTGATTTATTGAAACCCACCTCAGCTGCTCCATCAGCAGAACTTAAAGGACAAATATGAAGATGTTTCTTTTACTGTGACGTTTGAATGAAATGTGACCCGTTTAACTTTAGTAAAAAACGGAGTTGGGTCAAACTATTCTGATAAATAAAAAATGAGGAGATTCAGAATTCTATAGGTTGAAGCTACAAAACAGCCATTATATGAATATACAGTATATTTTAGTTTTTTACTTTTCTGTTTTTTTATTTTTTATGCTTTGAGGATTTTCCTCCCTATAATATTTTAATGATCACTTTCAAATTAGCATGGGTTTTATTTTGGGTATATTACAATTGTTTTTCCACTTTCATTTATTTATTTATAATGTTTCATTTGTTTTTTCAGTTTCGAGCCTTTGATGAAGGATTTTATAAAAAATTTAAATAATTAAAAATGTAGCTAAAACATTGTCTGACTACAAAACACCCAAAACAAAAATTGTACATTTAAAAAATATACAAGATTTAAATAAAATTATAACAGGTCCGTTTGTTGCTATTGAGCAGTTCAGAGATTTTATTTTGTATCGCTATATGAATTTATTTTTTGATTTTTGTCCAACATGTCATTAGAATGTTACAAGTATTGCAATGTAAGAATATGACAGTAAAATGTAAGCAGGTACTATCAGCTGATATCCAGCAGTGTTAGGAAATTCTATGTTACAACTTTCTAAGTGTTAGAGTTGGGCAATATGGCGTAAAAAAAAAAAAAAAAATCTAAACTTTTTGTTCTATATCAATTTCAGATTATTTTTCCCTCACTTTCTTTTCTTTAAAACAAATTAAAAATGACAGAAAATATTTTCTAAAAACTTGCTTTTATTTCAATTATTCCTTCTGGGAGTTGATCTAAATCTAAAGTCAAAATAAATACAAGCTGTAAATTATGCTTGTAAAACAAAATGGTCGCCTGTGGGGCGTGTTGGCCTCACTGTGAGCTATGGAAACCCCAAATGAAACCTTCACACATAGAAAATTCGCCCAGTCCTACCTTGCAGTGAAAAATCAAATCTTACCCGGAAAACCCGGATCACCAGGCTGGCCTTTCACTCCCGGTGCTCCGGGATAGGCAAACGTCTCTCCAGGTGGACCTGATTAACCAACGGCGCGTCCTGATTATTTACCGTCTTCATGAGCAAGAACTGATGCGTGGATTGAAGAAAAGTCGCCGCGCTCACCTTTTGCTCCAGGTCGACCGAATCCTCCAGGACTTCCAGGGAATCCCGGCGACCCGTCTTCACCCTGAAGAAGCAGCGATGAGAACTTCAGCCCCACCACCTTGATTGTGCTGGACGCTTATATGAGGAACAGGACTGTTTCTCCTCACCCTCTCTCCCGTCACGCCCGGGAATCCCATGATTCCTCCTTCCCCCTTTGTTCCAGGGAAGCCCGGCTGGCCGGGCCGCCCGGGGAATCCCGGCTCTCCGGCCTGGCCTTTGCTGTCCACGGGGAAACCGGGACGTCCCGGAGAGCCCGGACGGCCAGGCAGGCCAGGGAGACCCTTGTCACCTGGAAACCCAACGAGGAGGGATGGCATTTATGGAAGATGGAAACTCAGTCAGCTTAAACAAAAACTGGTAAATACATTTTCTCAGTGTTGAAACCGTTTCCTAAACTCACCACATATTCGTACACTCATTCAAAATAGTTCATTTTCAAAATACAAATAATCTTTTCCTTCACACCATGAGTTTATCAAATCACAGAAAATCTGATTTTGTGTGTTTCCTGCTCTGTGGAAATGTTTGCAAAGACAAAAACAGCCAGGTATAACTCGTCCTTTAGGAAAATAAAAACTTGAAAAAAAGAAAAAAAAAAGTCAAACTTTGTAAGATTAGTAGTAAATAATAATATTAGTATTTAATAATAGTAAATAAACTTTCTTACACTACATAATTTTTTGAATATTAATTAATTTATGTTTCAATCAGTTACTCTGCACTTGAGTCGACTTTTTACCAAATACTTTTTTTTACTCTTACTCTTCTTGGATGGTTACTTTTTACTTTTACTTGAGTAAAAACATGTTGAAGTAGTGCTAATCTTACTTGAGTAAAGTTTTTGGCTACTCTACCCACTTCTATTAAAATATAACGGAGATATAATTTAGTCTAGAGAGTTTCATGGATAACAAAGTCTTCTGAAGTAGGAAGATCCTCTTGGGTATTTGAAGGAAATGAACAGTTGTTTGTTTCCTACCTCTAGGTCCAGGAAAGCCCTGATAGCCGGGGGCTCCGACGCCCCCTGCTGGGCCTTTCTGCAAAATAGGAGCGGAGCCTGGAAGACCAGGGCGGCCTCGGTCTCCTCCGTCACCTGTGGGGGGTAAAGGAATGTGTTTGGTTATTTTTACCGCTCTCTGTCGATTGAGGTCATCCTTCGTGTGATTTCAAGCCAAACAGTCATCATCCTCATCCCTCTGATGTTCACCTTTCAGTCCAAACCGTCCAGGACCGCCGGGAACCCCATCTCTCCCACGGTCTCCGGGAAACCCTTTCTCACCGGGAAATCCTGGATTTCCGGGACGACCCGGTCGTCCGGGGAAACCCGTCAGTCCCGAGAATCCTCTTTCACCTGCAGATTAGACCGAACCTTTTTACTAATACGGACCGCGCAAGTGAGGAATGGACCGGTAAGCAGATCCTGTCCTCCCTACCCTTTCTTCCCGGCGTTCCGGGTCTTCCAGGAATGGTTCCCGGGCCTGGCAGTCCAGGGGGTCCCCTCGGACCTGTTCCTCCGTTTTCACCAGGGAACCCCGGGGTTCCTTTCATTCCAGCGGGGCCCGGGAATCCTCGATCTCCTCGCTCACCTTTTCGACCGGGATTACCTGACGAAGGCGGAGGGTGGGGATGAGAACGGATTAGACCGGGCTCAACTTCCGGGAATCTAAATAAATGATAAAAACTTAATATGCAACTTATTTAGATCTGGAACAAATGAGTCCATGAAGTAAAAAATAAATAAAACAAATAAAAACGTACCTTCTTCAGGATGCATCAACTTACCTCCAATGAATTAAGTTTACAAAGAAAATGCAGCAGAAATCAACTCAACAATCACTTTGCGTCTAAGTACCACTGCAGGAAACAATGTAATTTATTTCTTGCATTGTTTTTTTTGGTTTTTACAGTCTATATTTTGCCCCAGCTGCGCTACATTACACAGACATAAGCATGATGCGCTTCATTTGGATACAGAAGGTATCCAGAGGTTTCCGGTGGTTAAGCAGTTATCGAAACAAGTGCGCAACTTACACAGATGCACCAATTTCCCAGCAGGAAGTTGGAATCAGACTCTTAATCCTGTTCCAATTTGTGAGCACAATGTAACAAAACAGGCCGTTTCTTGCTAGCAGCAATGAGTCTTTAGCATATGGCGTCGCTAGCTTTGAGAGCAGCTTTTATTCTGATGTGCGCCCAGAGCCTGTTTTGTGTGGCCACAAATTGTAGCAGTGTTACAAATTTGGTCCTGCTGCAAACGGAGTTGACGCGTGAGCACTCTCTGTCTTTTATTGGGATGAGATTTTCAATGAAAAATTTATATTTTTGTAAATGGAACATGTTAGATACAACTCAAAGTCAACTCAAAGTCTCATCCCCAGAAACAGAAACACGGAGAAGCAGCATTCAACTTCTACGCACCGCAAATCTGGAACCGACTTCCAGAAAACCGCAAAGCACCCGAAACACAGAGTTCCTTTAAAATCAAGGCTGAAGACCCACCTGGGTAGCGTTGATTCAATGGAACTTTGATCAACATATTTGATGTGTATTTGCAGCGAGGATTTTGGCGATGTCATTGACAAAAAGGCCAAAAACACGCATTTTACTCATGGTTTGCCATTTACGTACTGTAATTATCTTCTTTGTTTTGGATTGGTAGCTGATTCTGTCTCTCTGCTACAAAAGAAAACTCTCAGAAATCTGCCTTTCAGTGACAAAATTCCTCAAACATGTGTCGTGTCGAACATCTTAACCATTTGTTTTAATTCATCCATTACCGTGACAACAAAAGCTCTCAGCTGGCAAATTAGACACTTCTAAAATATTGTATAAATCCCGGAGAAGCGGAATCAGTGCATCTGTGGTGGTTACGTACTTGAGCCGTCTCTGAGTGCAGTTCCAGCCTGTATTAGCGCGGCTCCGCCACCTGGGGTCTCCAGTAGTGACTGAGCTGCCCCTCTAACAGCTAAAGTTTAATGTTCTTAGACAAAAAACGCCACAGAACTCGTTTTCAGCACATCTGCAATGCAACGTTAGTAGATGTCAGACTAAGCTAAAATTGCCATGAGTTTAGATGTGCTGAAAATAACAAGTCTTTCTAATTAAGAGTGCAAAAAAAAAAAAAAAAGCTTTGGCAGCAGCGATGAAACTAAATAGCATTTGAGCAAAAGTCTCTTGGTAAACACACCTACTGAATGTGACCCAGCAACAACAAAAACAACAACAAAAACAATATTTGGTACTGATTAGGTGTAAAACTGAAACATGTGGGTTAGATCTGGCAGCAAACCCCCCACCCCCAAAAAAACAAAATAACATACCGTTCCATACTCTTTACATAAATTCATCATGAAAATAAAGATCTGATCATCAAAATAGTTGTTTTGATATTCGAAAACGTTCATTTTCCTAATGGAATTGAATATTTGAATACAACATCCATTTATCCAACGAATGTTGAAAATCAATTTCTGGAGGTTTTGTTTGTTGCTTTCAGGAAACTGAACAGTCCGAAGCAATAATGACTCGTTGCTGTGATAATAGTTAAGCTCATGATGAATTTATGTGCACATCTTAGCGGAACGGTAAAAGCAAGCACATACTTCCAGGGATTATTTTGTCTCGGAAGCTCTCACAAATAAAATATCCATCTTCAGTCAAAACCTGGAGTGAGTCTTTGAGTGGAGTGGGAGTGGGATCAACTCCTTCCCTTTTGAGACAACGTCCAGGTCAGAAACCTGCACACTGCAGACATACTTCAGACCTGCCCTACGTCTTCGTTAGCTCTTCCTTGACGACTCGTTTAAAGCTGCCGTACGTATCTTTTACTAAAAAATGAGTTTTAAAAGAATACTTGTTAAAATTATCATTAAGTTGTGACAGTATATGAGAGTTAATCTGTAAAAAAAACACAACATTTTTTTCTCTCAACACCACCAGTACTAGCTGCTGAAACAACCAATCAGAGCCCAGAGCCATCAATCCCTCCTCCTGGCTCTGATTGGTTGTTCCTGACCAGAAGCAACACAGTTTTGCAGTAGCCTTGCGGGAGGTGGATTAGCTTGATTTTTTCACAGGTAATCTAATACCTTACTGTCTTGACATGGTGACAGTTTTAATAAATATGGAAAAAACATATTTCAATAAAAGTTACATACTGCAGCTTTAAAGGGGCAGAACTGTGACTTGAAAGAATCTGTATTAAACTCCAACTAAGCATTGGAATAGCCAAAAACCCACTGAAATATCAAAAGCAGAATTAAGACACCCTGAATTTCTGACCCAAAAAAAAGACTTCAAAAATAACTTCTTCTTGTGTAATCTAAGTAAATGGAGTGAATTTTCATTGTGTTTGTCTAGTCTAGTTATAAAAATAACACAAAGCGTTTTACATTAGAGCCATATTAACACAGTCGCACTCACAAGCTGCGTTTCCATTGATCACATAATTGCACAATTTGACACTTTGAAGATAAATTCGCTTAACGGAATGCCAGTTTTGAAAAAAAAAAACTGTCATTTTTCGCTAAAACGTTTCGCCGCTAGGTTTGTTTCCCAAAACTGCAAAGAAAATGAAAACTGAGTCGTCACACGAGTCATGTGATCAACAACCACATGTTTGCAAACCACAAAGGGAGTGTTAGGAGGAGGATGATGGCTTCATGCGCGACTTTAATTCCGTTTCCTATTTAACGGAAACACCGCGTCTGCAAAATTGGGCTTTTTCGACACTAGCGCGATATCAACAAAGTTTTGCGCATTACCTGTGATGGAGACGCAGCGACCAAACACGAACACACTTACACACTGACACAAAGGTCGGTAAGTCGAACATCGACACGAAGCCGGACGAAGCTCGAGTCGAACCCGCGACGCCTCGGGTTGCGGGTTCGACTACTCGTCCTGTGAGAAACTGCTAAATTAGCTCGAGTAAAACAACTTCTTTGGTAATTTTCAACTGAAACAAACACCCCCCAAGAACAGACTTTCTAGTTTGTGCAGATGGACATTTGTTTGTCGCGTGGTGATAAAAGGCCTGCAGGCGGTTTTAGGGTTTAAGGCGTGAGCAGCAGAAGCATGCGGACAATTAAAGCAAAGGATGGAGAGGACAGTTAAAAAAAATAAATAAATGAAATAAAAAGGTGGGCAATGGATGAATGGGGAGAGAGTGTCTCACCTGGGCAGCCTACATCGAATGACCCAGCACCAAGAAGTAAAAGGTGGAGAGATGGAGAGGATGCATGGAGGTGATGGTGGTGGTGCATGTAGAAAAGGAAAGGATGGTAGAAGGGGTAAACAAAAAAAATGGAACAAGGAGAGATACAAAAACAAACAATTTGTTGGGTAAAACGGAGAACTTCAGTCCACAAGACAATAACATGCCGTCTGATGCAGGATGCAAAGGGAATACGATGAGAAACGAGAAGGACGGACGGACACTGGGGAGACTGGAGGGATGAGAGGTGAAAACGTTAGCTGAGACCAAATCAGAAATTTATTTTTATTTTTATTTCAATTCCACCTGAAAAGTTGACCTAGAGAAAAACTTTACCTAAAGAAAAAAAAACCCATCAGAGTTCTTGGCAGTGATTTGGAGATTTTGTGTAGATGAAGGTAACATTGTTCCTCACCTAGTGGGCCGATGAGTCCTTTGCTGCCGGGAAATCCGGGTGGACCGGGGAGGGGATTGGTTGAGCCACCTGGAAGTCCGGGAAGACCCGGAATACCCGGCCGGCCATCCACTCCACGCTCTCCCTTCAGACCGGAAGCACCAGGCCGTCCATCGAAGCCTGAAGATGGAAAAATATGGAGATATTTCTTTAACTTGCTACTGACATTAACTGCTGCAACTCCATAATATACATAATAATAATAATAATAATAATAATAAATATGTGAGTTTATCATTCCAGTGGCTCCCTCTGAGACCCACCGGGTGATCCGGGTGTTCCTGGACTCCCTGGCTGGCCCTTGTCTCCGTTTGCACCAGGTATGCCAGCCACTCCTGGATCTCCAGGTCTTGCTCCCAGGACTTCTCCAGGCTGGCCTTTGGGTCCAGGAAGTCCTGGAAGGCCGTCTTTCCCCTTGGGCCCATCGTAGTCAACTCCCGGAGTACCTGGAACTCCGGGATCTCCTCTGGGTCCAGGGAATCCTGCAGGAAAGGGTGGAGCAGTAGGGTAAATATTAACATATTCCAGAAATCTTATTATTTGTAATTATTTTCCGTGTAGTTTTTTATGTGTAATTAAGTATTTGTTAACTCAATGCTGCTATTTGACCCTAGAAAAAACTCTCAAAAGACAGATTATCCAACTAATGAATAATGTTTATTCATAGAAATACTTTTATTTATAGTATTTTAAGGCTCCACTTCTCAAACCAAAGTTCTGCTGTTTTAGGTTGTTTATAATGACCTACATTATTTCTATTTGCTAAAAACCAGAATACTTACTGAGAACAGCTAACTTTCTTCAAATTCAGAAGTTGACATACATTTATCAGTTGTAAAAATAACTAATAACTCTTTTAAACTGCATTTCTTGGGTCAAACGTTTTGGGTTTCCTTCCAGAAAGAAGTTTGGTCAGATTTACGTTCAGACATTGAGAGAAAAGAAAAAAAGTGCAAGTCTTTTTATTTTGTGTAAGTAAACTTCTGGTTTCAACTGTATCCATTCGTGTCCAAGTACAAAAGTTTAGTTTATCCTACAAGCAAGTTCTAGCAAACTGAACCTGGAGGTTTTGATCATTGATTTGTTGACGTATTGAGTCAATTTTCACTTGTTACTCACAAAATCTTTCCGACCATCTCATGGACTACAGCTCATGGTGGAGCCCTAAGCAGCACCAGCTTACCTTGTGGTCCTGGTTGGCCTCCAAAACCAGGATCTCCCTTCTCTCCCTTGGGGCCAATAGACCCTCGCCTTCCAAAGGATCCCGGGAAGCCGGGCGGACCTTGGGGGCCTGAGACAGAAACCGGGTTGAGCTAGACTCAAACAGAGTCGTTTCTCCGGCAGACATGCAAGCCTCTCCAAAGGCACCAACTTAAACAGTTATCATATTAATACAGAAATGATACGAATTATTGTTACCTGGACGTCCAGAACTGCCAGGATAACCTTTTTCTCCAGGTTCACCATATGTGATGCAAGGTTGACTATCGCCTGGTAGTGGTCACATACAGGTTAGTACTCACACCTTAAGTACCATAATACTCATTTAGAGGAAACAAAATGGGATTTATCAGTTAGAGTTCCCTTTAATTTTGTAAATAAATACACACTTAACAACTTATCTACAAGAAAATCGTACCTGCTCATTTACAAAAGAATCATACGACAGAAGTCTACCAAAATAAGAGCTCACAACTAAACTGACTGGTAACTAGAATCCCCTCACATGTCAACAATCATTCAGTCCGAGTTCAGACGAATAGCTCCACTGTTTGCAGTGCAGGTTGTCAGTCCAGCTTCCATTCATGCGTTACTTGATAGGGTTAATTTCAGCTTTTAGCCGTGAGGGCAGCGAGGGCAAACATTGTTAGTAGCAAACTGTTTTGAGTCAAAGCTGCGGGTCGAAAATGAGGAGCTGGTACGTTAAACGGTTTGCGTCCGGGCTGGGAGGGCGTCTGAGGATGGCGAGCGGTTTCCTTCTCGTCCGACGAATGTAGTAGTTAAAGTAGGCGTTAAAATAGGTGGCAGATTTCAGCAGCTTTGATTGGAGGAAAAAAAAAATAGAACGAATGAATGTGATTGTCCAGTGACTGCGACCACCCGCTCCACTTTACCCCAAGTTACGTCCCAACAAGACTCTTCGTCATAGAGATCCGAGACTCTGCCTTTCAGCGTCTTTCAGTGGAAATGACTTAAAAAGGAAGTTGCTGGTTTTGTTTGGCTGAAGACTATATTGTCCAGTAATCACCTGCTCTGTCTGAGAAAAATTTAGAGTATTTGCAGAAAAGGTTCTCCAGGAAATTAGCAGCTGTTAGCTAAATGAAAGTTCCACCGCTAACGCTACATAATCTGTCCCCATTGTTACTCTGACTGGTGGTGGAGGAAGTTAGTTACCCACCCGTTCCCTCTCCGGCGTCAATAACCCCTCCACAGCGGTTGTCACCTGGACAGATACACATGCACAAGGAATGTGAGACAGATGGAGGGACGGGAGACGGAGAGAAACGGGAATGGATGTGTGTTTTTAGAGAAAGAGGGCCACAAAGGATGGCAGCATACAAAGCCAGACGAGGTCATTTGCATGCGCCAGTAAAGCAATTAAATTGTTTGTTTTTATTTTATCATCAAAGAGTTACAGGCAGTCAGATCAAATCAATTATTTCAAGGCTCATCCAGTTAAGGCAGAAGCATACTGAGATGCTCGGTTCAGTTAAAAACAGACTATTATCATCATCAGCAGAGGAGAGAGAAGGAGGAGGCACAGCAAGGAGCTGGCCGCCGCATCTGCCCTTTGGTTCCCTCATTCTCCCTCGGTTCCTGAGAGTGATAATTCAAGCAAAATCAATCAATGTTTAGCATTAGCATCCTGGGGTGAGAGCACTCATTCATACTGCAAATAAAGCCCAGCAGGTTGCTGATGTCTTGTGTTGTTTAGTCCCAGAGAGGAAGAACCGAGTATCGGTCTTTTTCTTGACGCAAACCTGTCCAATCCGCGTTTGCTATGCTAGCTTGACAAATTTTACTGACAGCCATTTCTATAACTTATTCAATACATAATTGAAAACCTGTTTAGATTTTATTATGAAAAATTATGATTAAGGGTGCATTCATACCAGCCCTGTTTAATCCACTTTAATTGAACTCTAGTTCATTTGTCTAGGAAGTCCGGTCCGTTTGCGGAGGCGCGAATGAGCAATCGAACTCTAACGTGAGTTAGAGCGAACTCTAGTCCGCCCAAAAACCTAGTTATCGCTTCAGTTAAAGTGAACTTTGTTGTGGTTCAAATGCATATATGGACGCAAGCGGACCCGAGACCGCTCCAAAAGCAGGAAGTGGACTATAGCGCAGAGCATTCTGGGTCAATAAAAAAACAAACAAAAGCGTGAGTCTAGAGCTAGCGGGAGAAATGACTTGTGGTCTTTTACCAACGACAAAAGAGAAATCTGAGGCTACTCCATTTTTGTTTACATTTACAGAAGAAGGAAGCTGTGCTGATGTCTTCTTCTGAGGTTTTTGTGTCGCTTCCTTCAGTAGTTCTTGGTGCAGTGCCACTATAGGTGAGGGTGTGAACAGGTTTTTCCATTAGTCTGGATCGTTTGACCAAATGCAGTGTGAAACCGAACCAAACCAGATGAAAATGTAACAAAAATTGCAATTTTGGTCCCCAATTGAACAGAGTCTACCGGTCTATGAGATGTGAAAACAGACTTATTGGATTCATTTTTTTTTTCTCACCTCCTCTGAGACTAAAGAAGCACAGCGGTTGTTTTGCATGTCAGTAATTACTGTATCATCATTATGCATCATTCACTCAACTAAAGAAGCTTGCGGATTATCGATTATTGACTGCAGATGAGTAAAAGCGCATTATTACAGTAGTTAACAGCAATCTGAGGCATGAATGGTAGGGATCTGCCTGACAGAGAAAACCTAAAACACGAGCCTCAACGTCTGAGTAGATCTTCGAGAGTTTTAAACCTTCAACAAGGAAGACCAGGTGCTACGTGTCCGCTTAAAATGTAATCATGTGATTTAGTTTGTGACATTAGACTACGAATGTGTGATCTAACCTGTGGGGGAGAGCTTGACATTGAATTCAATTGGTCCCCACACACTTGCCATCACTTACCTTTCAGGCCTGGTGAACCTGGCTGTCCAGGAAACCCAGGGAGCCCAGACTCTCCTTTTTCACCTCGAGAGCCCGGTATGCCGGGGTAGCCGAATCCAGGTTCGCCAGGGGCACCGTATCGACCTTTGGCTCCAGAAAATCCTGGGAAACCCTTTTCACCGGTTGTGCCAACACCACCAACACCCTTAAGAACAATCCAGAAATAATAATAATAACGAAAAAAGAGCAAAAAAATGAAAAACATCAAGAAAGTTAATGAAAAATTAGCAAAAAGTGAATTGGATTTCACTTGTTACAAAGACCACAAGTTCTTACCGGGGGTCCTGGGGGTCCAGGGAAGCCAGACAGACCGTCTCTGCCGGGGTTTCCTGTTTCACCTGTAGGTCCTCTGGGTCCAGATGCCCCTCGGTCTCCCTTCACCCCGAAACTGGGGAAGAAGGGGGATTCCCCCTTCTGTCCTTTACGCCCAATTAATCCCCTCTCACCCACACGACCCTGCAGAAAACAAAGTTACCAAAGTTGAAACTTCACAAACTTGTGCTTGTTCACAGGAAAATGATAGGAGGATATCAGCTACAACATAAAAAAAAAAAATAATAATAATAATGAAATGCTACTTACAGGCGCCCCTGGACCGCCGTTGAAACCAGGAGAACCCCGGTTACCGGGCTCACCTTTAGGCCCTTGCAAGCCAAAGTTGCCTCTGGGTCCTTGAGGTCCAGGTAACCCAGGCAGACCTACTCTTCCTCTTCCTCCTCCTCCTCCTCCACAGTTACAGTCACCGAGGTCACCTGAAGGATGCAGGGATTGAGAAATAAAAAGTAGCACCGTGTGAGGAGAAAAATAAAGATGGTTACACATATAAAGTACGTAATTATATAAGTAATTATTATGTCACAGTATTTGCTAACAAGGTCAAGGACTTCCAGCTAACCAATTTTGCGATTTTTTTCATTTCTCACTCCAATTTTGTAGTCCAGGTTTAATGATGATGAAGCTACAAGTGGACAAGCCGAGTTGTTGGGTTGATGTATTAATACACGAAACACTTCAACGGTGAGTGCTTCAGCAACTTCCGCCTGCATCAAGGAGGATTTGATTTCTGACTGAGACCTCGGTCCCGTCCATCGCTTCTGTCTATGGAAACGACGAGCACAGCAAACCGGTAAGCTGTGGCTAACGCTAAAATGACAACAAATGTTATATTAGAGGTGAATCCATTGTGTTGTGTTGACAGGATGTCCTCGCCATTGTTTTGATAGCAGTTAGCATGCAGCCTTCTGCTTATATTTGGGCTGTGTGCTAGCTGTTAGCTTCTTGAAAACATAAGTGAGAAACTCCTTTGTGCTTTGAACAGCTTTATTCCATAAACAGCTTGTCATTGTTCAGCTGTTTAGTGTCTCAGGGAAGACATTCAGTGGCTAACGTTAGCTAAACTCATCGACTACGTTGAGACTTTGTTTACAAGACGTATTCATTCGTATTGTGGTAGCATTTTCTGGCTAAAGCTTGTAAGGCTGAATGGACAAGTCTTCCATTGTGAAGATCTTTCAGTCTATTTGGGAATAAAACGTTTGTGCGCCACTAGATAACCGTATCTCTGCTTTCAAACTACAAACACGCTGGAACAGGGTGGAGTGGAACGTTCTGGCAGGTTCTTTTGAAGAGGACGCACCAAAACGAGTTCTGCATCTAATAGTAAATCACAATTTTCTCAATATTTAAAAACAATTTGGACATGAGTTAGCAAAACATACAAACACACGAATGCTAAGGCCATATAATCTGAGGAGATACACTGCAATTTTATTTAAGTCGGGCTTCATTTCAGCAGAATCTTGCTCTATGTCGATTTTCTGGGGCACCGACATTTTATTGAAAAGACAGATAAACTCTTAATTCAACCAAAAAGTAGAAACGTAGTTTTATGGATATACATTTTTAAGCAACTACTGTGCTGTTTGGAAACACATTATTTTACAGAAAATCAAATGAATACGTTTGAGCTTGAGAAAAGCTTATTTTCAATCAACACATTTGTTTATGCATACCTCTAAAGCCTTTAACTCCCGAGTTTCCTGGATATCCCGTCTGGCCAGGCGGCCCCGGGAGTCCAGGGCGGCCTCTTTCAGTGGCATCTGCAAACACAAACATGCCAACTCAGACGAAATAATAAGAAACTTAAGCTCAGCTGCACTGATTTATGTTAGGGATAACAACATGACAACGGATGACAATTAATTTGTGTTCTTGGGAGAGGAAGAGGGAGACATTTGCCCTCCACCCCCAAGAAACAGGAAATCAAATCTAGAAATAAACCAAGACAGTGCAAGGGCAGCAAAGTTTCACAGTGCAAAATCAGGGTTAGTTGGCTCTGGTTTTCCATCAGGTTTGAGCTGCTGGTGCAAGAGGAGAGGCTTCTGGTTAAAAGCATTGACATTTTTATTTATTTTTTGACATGATATTAAAAGTTACAGCGCCCTCCATGATATTTATCAGCCATGGCAATGATGTGCAAAAATCTCTATTGTCATGATGAACTCCTTTTTGTTCACCATCAGCCTCACCAACGTGGATGCTTTTGACACGTGTGTGAAGGAGCTGGCCTCCTTCACGTTTCAGTTAAACTTAAATTACAAATGAATGCTCCAATTTACGTAATAAAAAGTGAAGTAGAAATCACAACATTTTTTTGATTTATTTATTTTACACGTCTTTACCCGGGGTGGCCATAAATGTGGAGGGCGCAGTAAAACACCAATGCATTTGGCAAGTACATATTCAGTGGTTTTACATTGATTTTCATAGCTGAGAACTGCACAATGCACACCCTAGTGCATTTTGGGTCAAGCTTAGAACAATAGAAATACATACTGAACAAGTGTACAAATTTTGCTTTTTTTTTTGTTTGTTTTGCCGTACATTCACTGCAATAAAAAAATAAATGAACAAATTAGAAAAGTTTTCATTTGACTTTATTTACGACTCGTTTCCAAAGCAGCTCTCACGCCCCGAACCTTCATGTAAAACCAGCGACATATGTTTACAGCAGGTTACACCTTATGGCCAAAGACGAGAAAAGCAGCTTGGAGTAGAGAGACACTCCTATCCAAGTCTGAAGCTCGCAACAGCCTACACTCGCCACTTAATGCTATTCCCTGCAAAGAGTACAGCGCAAAATAACTAAAAAAGAAATCAGCATTTTGGTAGGGAAGTATTGCAAGATGAAAGATGATTTGAATGTTTTTTTTAAATTATTATTATTACAGTTGTTATTATTTGAAGAGCAGAATGTTGCCATGGCGCTGCATTGGGGTACCTGAGGAACTAACCTGTGGGCCTGTCAGGAGGATACCTATCACAGGGGTCCCTGGGCCGGCCTTAGACAACAGTAAAATTCAGACAGCTGTTATGGTTTAGAAGTTGCTCTCTGTCGTACCTTGTATTCTTGCTTTTAGTCAGCAAAAAAGAAAACTTGTGTCACACCGATCTCAGCTGTGGTACAGCATCATGCGTACAAAGACAAATCAATCACACAATGAAAACAACTTGAGCTGTTACCAGCTGGAATAGTCCTCTTCACAATCTGGAAAGGGAAGGAAAAAAACAACAACAAAGATTTAACATTTGGTTCGGTGGAGGGATACCTGAGTTGTCTTGAGGACCTGGAGGACCGGGGAGACCAGGAGGACCAGGACGACCAGGAGGACCATCAGGTCCAGGGGGACCTTGGGAACCCTCAAAGCTGTAAATTGGTTCGCCCGGGTTACCCTTGTCTCCTTTTGGCCCGGTGCCACCAGGAAAACCCGGAGGTCCTGGACGACCTGCGCACACAACATATTTGTTGTGTACAACAAATATGTTGTACACAACAACATATTTGCAACACAAAGTAGAGCCTAATTGCACAGAAGAAGTAAAGTTTCTATTTTCACGCGAAGGGTCTCGTGATTTCCAGACTCAACTATCCAGAGACTCCAGGTTTTTGCGTTCACCTTAAAATGTAAAACAATAAAGTTTGCTGTTAATCTGTGGCAAATATTTGTACAGTTAGGTTTTAAATACGTAAAGCTAGAAACTGGAAAGCAGGAAGACCAGAAGAGGTAGCAAAACAAGCTGGAAGGAAGGAAATAAGGGAGGGGAACAAGACTAGAGAGGAAAAAAGGACAGAAGAGAGGAGGGTAGGATTAAAGGAAGCAAGAGAATGAAAGAAAGGAGATAAGAAAGAACGAAGGTAAGGAAAGAAGGTCTGTGGCTTTAGCATAAATAAATTATTCTGTCAATCAATCTGGTGTGGCTAGATTTCCTAAAGAAAGTTCCTTCACCATACCTACAAAACCTCCAAAAGTCTGCCATTATTACCAATGCGGAAAGAGCCTGGCGGTCCTGGAGGCCCGGTGATTCCTGAAGGTCCCTGATCACCGGTGACACCCGGACGGCCAGGAAAACCCGGGTCACCCGAGGGTCCTGCAGCGAAGGACGAATAACATGGCCGCCTGACGGATTTGTACAATTACAAGTCCAGGTTTCTAATCCACAATAGTGATACCTTGAACAAAAGATCCAATATCACTGGAGTAACTTGGAGGTCCTGGGAGTCCGGTGTCACCTTGGTCTCCCTGTGGGATGTTCACGGTCAAAACAATGCAGAGAAAGGAGGAAACAAAATCTACTCTTCACTCTGATGGCCTAAAACACATGCTGAGCTAGGTAAGGGATTATTTTTTACCACATAGAGAGGAAGTAAACTATTTATGACTGCAGGAAACTAGATTTTTTTTTTGTTTCCAATAAAGGGCAAAGAGAAAAAAAAACTGCCACTAGGTTCGCTAGGAGTGGTAGCTCAGCTAGAGAACCTAGCTTAGTTAGAACCTTCATTAGTAATCAAACTATTACAGCTGTCAGCTAAAACATTAAGATAAACATGTCAATTACGAGCTGTTTAGCCACAACTTAAAGAAAAAAAAAACATTTTGTAGCAGGTTAAACTAGCTAGAAGTTGTTGGGAAGCTAATAGTGGTTGTGGCTCAATCGAGAGACAAAACGAAAACGTTTTTCGTTTGTTCATTTCTTTTACCTTGGGTCCCAGGAATCCTGGTTGTCCCGGGAAACCTTGTTGCCCCGGCATTCCCTTCAAATAAAGAAAAACCTTTTGGTTTGACTTAAGAAAAAAACATGACTGAGCTGCACAGTGAAGCATCGCAACATGTAAACAAACAAGACGCAGACGCTGTCAAATCAACAGAGATTCATGAGGTGTAGTGTGCAAATCACCTATTTTTATGTTTTTTTCTTTTAATTTTTTCTGTAAGTTACTCTCTATGATTATATATTGAGTATTTTCTCTTGATATCCGTCATGATAATTTCACATCAACAACAAAGAATGTTTGCAAGGCATATGTGGAAGTAAAAATTCACTTGGTTCAACAGATCAGCTTACTTGCAGTCCAGAAGGGCCAGGCGGTCCGATAAAACCCGTAGGACCCTGTTTGAAACAGGGTCAAAGGTCAACCACAGAATAAAAGTTCAGATACGATGCTACAACTTTTTTTTTTCTCTGGAAAACAGAAAGTAGAGTTTAGGAGCCTTACTCTTGGTCCTGGGTATCCGAGAATACCCTGTTCCCCGTCTTCACCTCTATAACCAAAAGGTCCCTGGATTTAAATGATACAAAGAAATCTAAATGTAATTTAAGGCCAAGAATTTATCACATAGTGGTCACCAAAGGTTCGACTTAGGTTTGGTGTTACAAAAGTCTTTTTTAAACGAATGTACAGAAGTTCTGTGGTGATCCTTACACGTGGTCCAGGTAATCCAGGGTATCCTTTTATTCCCTTTGGGCCGGGATCACCCTGAGAAGAGCAACGGAAAAGATGGTGGGATTGAAAAAACAACAACTTTGTTTCAGGAGCAATGAAAATTATTTCTCAGGACATATTAAAAAAATATCAGTGGAAAGTTGATGATTTTACATTTTTCTCATTTAACTTACCTTTGGCACTCCACCAAAGACACTAACACAAATACCTCCATTGGGTGATTTATTGCTTCAAAGGTGTTACACTTTGAGATTCTGTACCTTGGCTAGCTAAGCTAACACCAAACACCACCAAGTAGCTGCTGCCTCTGTGACTTACGTTATTTTTGGCACAAGTTAACAGATATCAGGTAGTTAGAGTGTCAGAGAGAGTAGATCTTGATACTAAAAAGCTAAACATGTAATTCATTTTGTATCAATTTCAGTTGCCTACAGACAATTTGTCCCTTCCACCTCCCCCTCTTTTCCTTTTGAAGCATTAGCTAGCAATGTCATTCACATGTTAGCGTTCCAAATTAGTTCATTTTTTATGGTTAAGAATAATTTTCTGAAACACTGGAGATCAATTCTCATAGAAGTTACTCAAATCTTACATAATTCAATTAGCTGTGTATTAAGATGTGGAAACATTGCATTAAATTTAGTTCTGATCCCAGTTTGGGGCATGTTGACTCTTATAAAATACAAGTGCATGACCTCTGACCTCTAACAACACTGCCCTTCCATTAGACTGTGAGTCGACTGTAGAATATTTGTTGAATTTGTTGGCTGTTAATGCCGGTCCGAAACAAACCCTGACGGACAAAAGAAGTCGTCTATGAAAAAACCAAAGCTATAAAGGTACAAAGTAGCTAACTGTATGCTAGATACTGGGTACTAATTAGAGGTTCCTCTCAGATGAAGTATGCCTAACGTATCTGGGTGGACATTTTAAATTAGTAACCCATGATTTTGTTTTTCTGATGCACAGACTATTTTTTTTTTTTCATCTACCACCTTTCAAAATGGGAAAAAAGGAGAACACAGACAGCATTACATGTTGATTCTCATATTATGTAAGGAAATTCAGATTCTTAAAGACATTTTACACATCTTTCCCATTAAATGTGGAAGGTGCCACATGATTTATCAATGTAAATGAGAAAAACAGATTTCTGAATCCCCATATTTGAGTTTCTTTATCACAGAGCAGCTGTTACACCATGTAGATATACACTGTAGTGAAGCCATAGAAGTCCAAAAATGTGAAAAAAAAAAAAAAAGTAAAAAAATCCTCCATTCATTATTACTTGGTACAAAGTTGAATTAGCATCTCAGCAAACACACTGTGGCTGTCCGATCTCAGCTGATCCACACCGCTTCCTGCTTCCACACAGAGTCTAACATCAAAATGTCGTGGAATGAAGTCGAAGTTGCGTTTTCCAACAAACCTGCAGTCCTTTGTCTCCTTTGGGAAAACCCACAAACTCCACAATGACATTGATCAACGGCTGGCCAGGCTCGCCGGGCAAGCCCACGTCGCCCTGCATGGCGTGATCATGGAAGAGAGACGGCCGTTTACACGCCGCAGTTCTGACCGTTCGGCGGCGGCGGCGAGTCAAAGAGAGGCGAGGCGTCGGGAAGCGCTTCTGTAGCTTCGGCGTGTTTGACGGAGGACGGACTCAACGGGGAGCCACAGAAGAGGATGGAGGGAGGAGAGAGGAGAGTCTGGCGTGACGGTAAAGGGCTGGTCTGTGATGTAAATTTGCCTAAATTATTTGAGATACTTACAACTCATTTACTAGGATTCAGACTGAAATTTTGGTCAAAATGAACCTGAGGTGATTAATCTTAGAGCTCCAAATTACAGATGCACCGATCCGATATAAACATCTGTATCGATCCCGATACGGAGAAAAATTCAACATTGGGTATCGGCGACAATGTGCCAGATCCATGAGGACAGATCTATTCAATCTAAGTCTATGTTTCGTACTCTTAAGTTTTATTATTTATTTCACATTATATCATCACCTCACTAAAATAATAGCCTAAATAATTGTTTTGCCAAAAGTGATTTATTTTTTGTGAAAATTATCTTTTGGCAATAAAACTGCAGTCATGTTTTGGTTGAAATCACTTTTGGCAAAAAATTACTTGCGCCATTACTTTAGAAAGGTGACAATATTTGTCATTCCTTTTGTTATTGACAGTTTCAGTTTCTTTATTATTTATTTTACATTGACTGTTATACTCCTGCTTGCACTGACTGAACAAATTTAAGTTGTTTTTACATGTTTGAACAAACCTGTGAAGTTATTGGTGTATTTAAGTGTTCTGTACTGGTGAACGGTTACCAAACTCAGCACATTTATGTATTTATGAGAAAGAAATGTTTTAAGTCAATTCAGCAATGTCTTTCTGTATCAGCAGATACCAAACCTCAGATATCAGTATTGATATCGGAAATGAAAAAAGTGGATCGGTGCATCCCTTGAAAAAAATGCTTAGTTTATTCTGCATGTAAATTAAATTACGTTAAAATTCCAATATTTTTCATGAGCAAAGAGTTTGCAGGTGTCCCTAATTAAATTTATTTCTATTTTAACTGCACATTTTGTTTGTTTTATGCTAACCTTGTTCAAACTTCTCTATTCCATACTTTTACGTGCCTCATACTAATTTCTAGGAATCAGTATACTTTGATTCTCCTGGATAATTATTTATCCCAGAAGTGAATTCATTTAAACTGACAAACAGTATTGCCATTTCTGATTGGTCGACAACAAGCAGCAACAAATCTTATTCTGTTGGAAAGCGTGCTAATTCCCACATTTGTGAAGAAAATGAATATGTGGGTTGAGCAACTTGGTAGAGATTGTTGTTTGCTTCCATTAAAAACTTACTAAATTCTCATCCATCATATTTCTTGTAAGTCTGCAGCTGCAATAAAACAGCGAAACACCAAATTGTTTTGTTTGACCAAAACAATTATCTATCTTTACTACTCAGATTTTTCTGTTAATAAGAAGTTTCTAATTCTTACGACGAAACTTGAAATTAACATTTGGACTCCAGTTTGTAAAAAATGTGTGTCAAACTCCAGTGGAGAGACAGAAGCTTAATAGGTGCTTCTCAGATGGACCACTTCCTGTACACCTCTCTCCCCAAATCCTCCTCTTCCTCACTCTGTTTCTCTCATCCTCCCATCCATGGCTGGAAAGTTTGCTGCAATCACTGCTCCTGTTTTTTTTTCTCAACCTTGAAGACTTGCTGGTATGTTTTATTTATTTTTTCCCCTCTTTTGGTATAAGATCCCACCATATCTGTAAGTTTTACTGTGTGTGTGTGTGTGTGTGTGAGTGTGTGTGGTGACAGTGCTGCAGCCTCTGCCCTTCCCTCGCTGTGTTACCTTATCTCCTTTGTAGGCAGTGACAATTTTTTCGCCGCTTAGAGACCGGTCACCGGGAGAACCGCTGGGTCCGGGAAGACCCACATCGCCCTGGAGTCCGAAATACACACAACACACCGTTAGCCAATCAGATGGAGCAACTGGTTTGTGGAGGGAAGAAGGAGTAGAGTAGAAGATGAGGAGAATAAAGAAAAAGGAGGAGGAGGAAGAGGCAGAAGTTGGAAAAAAGGGAAAGTCAATTGGAGAAAAGAAAAGTTGCTATTATTATTACTGTGGCTCAAAAATTACTTAAAAGGTTATTTAATTTTACAATTAAGTTTACAGTTTGCAGACAACATAAACTATTTGATTTGTCTTGTTTTATTGATTTATTTATCATCTTGTTTCTAACGCAAACTCAGAAAATGTGAGACTGAAACGTAACACTTGCATGGATTTGGATTTGAGCTGCATGCTACTCTTCGCCGTCGACTTTCACCATAATTTGATTAATTCCATGACACGTTTATACTTCAGCTTGGGCCTAAGTTAACACATAATAGTTTGCAGTGCTGCCAATTTGACTGCAAAACCTGTGAAACATCAATTCTTTGGTCTGTGTTCGACCACTAGGCGGCCTGCTAGATTCTTGGAACCACAAGGGGGCGGGACCAAGCACAGGTCAAACAAAACAAAGGGATGAGAAGAAGAAGAAGAAGAAGAAGAAAAACAGTTTTGAATTAACACAGTTGAGAAATTTGCTGTTCTTCCGTTGTGGACAAAGACATCAAAACTACAATCTGGTAAGAAATACTTCACTCTCTAAGTTCTTTTCTTCTTCTCTTCTTCAGAGTAGCTAGTGTTTAAACTGGTGTGTCATCGCCCCCTAAGGGACTGTGGTGAAGCTGTACAACTCTGGGTGGAATATGGATTTTCAGCTAAGCTAAAGATATAAATAGTTGTGTGTGCTTTCACACAAAGTCCAGACACACAGAGGTGCATTCTTCTTTGTGTGTATGCTCTGTATTTTCAAGTCGTGGAAGATGAGCCACTTTCTGCTGGAAGTTTCTCTCTGCTGAAGGAAAGTTTTGCCACAATGATAAAAATGTATGCAGTTTGAGGACTATGCTTAAAGCTGCAGTATGTAACTTTCAAAACAATGGGTTTTCTTTTACATATTTGCTAAAACTATCTCTATATCCTTTATATTTGTGAAAAGAAAATGAACTCCTCTTGCCTCTTCCCTGTGGTTCTACTGCCATCTGCAGAAATGCACCGCTCCCAGTCAGAAACAACCAATCAGAACAAGGAGGAGGATCTTAGCGCTGTCAATCATGCTTGTGTACGCTCACATTGTAACCCATGCTCTTGGCTAGGCTGCAGCTAGCATGCCACACCGGAACCTGTCCTGAATGCCCAGGCTAGTTAGCATAGTCACCAATGATGTCAGATAAACAGTTTTCCTGTAATAGTATGTTGTTCCTCCACCATCAACACATTGAGCAGCGCATACATGAGCTTGATTTACAGCGTCAAGACCCTCCTCCTGGCTCTGATTGGTTGTTTCTGACCAGGTGCAGAGTATCTCTGCAGAGAGAAAGCAGAGCAATTAGATTTTCACGCAGATTATTTGTCTCATGTTATACTGTAATGGTGACAGTTTTATCAAATATATATAAAAAAACCCATATTGCTTATAAAATTACATACTGTAGCTTTAAAGTATGAATTATTATTAAGATTGCCTAAAGGACAGGTCAAAGCAAATCTGTAAAAACTAAAAAAAATTGTTCAGGTTTAATACAATCAATATTTCTAATTAATATAAATTTGTAATAGAGAAAAAAAAACAACAGGATAGAAAAGAATAGGATGGGAGCAAAAGATTAAGAGTTGTGCTTTTACATTTTACATTTTTTTTTAACACAAAAACATTATCCTTCCTTTCCAAACATCACATCTGGATGTTCCCCGTCTCCCTTAATGCCCTCGAATCTTATTCAGTGTGTGAGGATTTGCCTGAACACACCATACATGCATCGTGTGAGGAAGATGAATGTTAGTAAGGTGTGAGTGAGTGTGTGTGTGGATGGATGGATGGATGATCAGGTGGGAGAGTGAATAGGGAGTGGAGGGGGAATGTACCACCAAACAAACACACGTGATCGAGATGAGTAAGTGATTGGATGCAGGAGCGGGGAGCAGTGATTCCAGCAGTCAGTCGCAGCCCAGACTCTCCCCCCCCCTGGAGCGACAGCTCGGAAATTTCCATAACAAATTCAACGCGCCTTTTCCAATTTGGCAAAAACACGAATGATCTGGATGATTTCTCAAATGAGTTCCGACGAGTGAAATCTCAGAGCTGTCGTTCCACAGTGAAGAAACAAAGTGTGAAGCCCACAAAACAACGAACAACTCTCCAAATCTGAAGAATGGGGAGGAAAAAAAAACTTTTTTCTCTTCAACATTTTATTAGATTTGATCCACTTCCACTTTCACGGAGGTTGTTTGTGTCTCGGAGGCAACCCAGGTGATTTTTAAAGAGACTTTAAAAAAAAAACTGAATCAAGCAATGGCTGAGGTGATTTTTAATTTTTTTTTAATATCAGTCCGTGCCGATCAGAAGACGCTGGGATGCAGAGTGTGTTAAATTGAGGAGAAAGATGGAGGAGGGAAGTTAGGCAGGTTACGGAGCCACCACCGAACGTTTTCCAGCATGCACAATGTTCAATGGAGACATTTCAGACACGAATTCACCCAATTAGACATGCAGGCAAACAAATATCCACACACACACACGTTTCAAATCCTGCTAACGTCTGATTTCTGGGGCACTAATCTAATCTGAGGAATGTTGTCAGGACAACATAACTATAGACAAACAGAACATTTCATTTGCATTTCTGAACTTCAGCGCTGCAACACATTCCACAAAAACTGGGGAGATTTCACTTTTATCAATCTGTAATGTTGCTTTACAGTAAAAAAACAAAACAAAAAACCCAGTAAAATCATGTTCTGGCATTGAGATCAGTAAGAATCTTTAAGATTTTTTTTCTCTGCCTCACATGAAAGTGTTTAGTATCAGTCTGCACTCCCCGAAGCACAACAGCAGGGGCGTCCAAAGTGTGACCCCCCCGGGGGCCATTTGTGGCCCTTAGAGAAATTTTGTATGCCCCCATGACTGCAGTTCAAAGTTGTACACATTTGGCCCTCTGGTTGGCAATTTTGGGATTTTCTCTGCATGAGAATTTCAGTGGCAAATTAGATTCTTCTTTAACATGCTAGGCAAAGTATTTTTGCTTTTTGTTTTAATTTCATAGGAAGTAGAGCTAGAAACATCCAGCAACATCTTACTAAAAAAATTATAAAATAAAATAAATAAAAAAAACACTAGAGCACATTAAAAATTCTATTAAACTTTTTTTATTTTTAAGAAGAAGAATGTTCTTATTTATGTTGCTGGACTCAAATAGACTCAAATATTTTCTACACCTAATAAACAGAACAAAGTTACCCAAAAACTATTCTCCTTTCATTAAGAAAAAAAATGGTGCTTCATTTGTCTTCTTTTGCAATAAGATTGCACATGTACATATTTCTTTAAAAAGGCCAGTTATTTCTTACTAAATGTATATATTTGTGCTTTCATGTCTGTACATTGAGCGCAAACTGGAAGCAAAGTCAAATTCATTGTTGTTGGCTAGTGCAGCTGATTCTAACCATGCTGATACAAAAAAACATAAATAAATAAGTTATTTTCTGTATTGACACCAAGAACAAAATTCAATTCAGTTCAACTAAGAATGTAAAAATATTTCATTAATTCCAAAGGGGGAAAAAACCATTGTATTCATGGTCGTTTCTTCAGCCTAGATCTCAACTACCTCCAAAGAAAGCACAATTATTGATGTAGGTTTTGCTTTTATTTTATGTCAAATCAAAATCACATGATCCAAAGAACTTGATCCTCGTCTTTGTGCTGCTTCTAAATCCTTTCTGATCTCAGTTTGTTTGGAATGTGCTGCAAGCCTGAAAAGCAGGGTGTGTGTTCTTTAAATCAAATAAAACCAGCAAATTCGATTGTTTTAACTGGGTTCGAACCACTTCGGCTTCGACCACAGAGCTTAATGAAATACTCATTTTCTGCTCTATTTACTTTTTTATTTTACTTTATTTCAGGGACTTTGTTATCAATTCAGATGCTTTGTACGCAACTAATCCCTGAATTTACGTTGGAGCAATTCTGTGTGGTCGGAATCGCTGCCTTCTGAAGACGTCCAAACATCTCCAGCTAAGTCCACTTGGTTTTTAAAAATCATTTTGTACCTTTCGTCGTTAATGTCCTACCTTGTCTCCTTTCCCTCCTCGATAAATGTCGCCGCGGCTGCCCTATAAACACAACGGGTTAACAACAGAAAGAGCCAGAGCCACATGTCCTTCTTTCTTTCTGTTATATTAAGCAGGACACATCTTAGTATAACAGTAGTTCATCTGACCTTAAAATAAATTGTAAAATGTCACGGCACTGATCTAAGACTTACCTCTAGCCCTTGGGGCCCCGGAGGGCCGGCGAATCCCTACAAAGAGACAAAAGAATCGGACTCAGTTTTATTTTTTTAGAGCAATTCAGTCTTAAAATTCAGAGATTACATATTTTTGCCCGTTTTTGCCAAAGCTCAGGGTGCTGATTACAAATGCACACCACATGTTTGACTTTTTTTTTTTTTTTTTTTGCGATGTAAATCAAAAACCGTTTATCGTCTTAATGAAATAAAATAAAACTTTAACCCAAAGTTAATAATTGTGACGCGGCAAAATGTTTCCAAGGGGAGCATCAGTGCCTTTCCTTCGGCTCTCATATGAGAAAAGGAATCGGAACTTTGTGATTTTAAGATCAAAACAAAAGCTTCCTTAAAATCCAAATCTGTGCAATAGATTTTAATTGCAGACAGAACTCCATATTATCTACTACCTTCCTCTTTGAAGGACTGCAAATCTCCAATATGTTGTTTTATAACCTTTACTCAGCGATCAAACTGCATTAAAACCTAGTTATTCTGTGACACTCGGACAGGCGACTCGGTTTACGTACGGGGAATCCGTCAATTCCTCTTGGACCTTGGGAACCCGGCGGGCCGGTCGGACCTCTGGGACCCTGCAGAGAAAACAAGAAGAAATAGAAAAAAGAAAAGAAAAAACCTCACTGATGTCATTTTCCCCTAATGCTGAAAAAGTGTAACTAACATCTTAAGATTTTTACACCTAAATGAAAACATGTTTAATTATTCAGGAGGGAAATTCTTCCGTTCTTAACAACTGTGTAAAGAAAAGGAAAGGCAAGTCTTACAGATGGGCCCCTGGGTCCTGGTTCACCTGGTACCCCCTAAATGACAAAATAAAAACATGGATCACAATAAATTAAACACTACATGATGAGTAAATAGAAATTAAAAACTGTTAACTTGTTATTATCCAGAGCATGGGAGAAATATTGTTATTTCGAAATGATGACTTGTTTTTTTTGTCATATTCATTGCGTCTACTTCAGGTTTACAGAGCTAGCTCCACAGCACCACCTGCTGGCCAAATGCAGACACTTCAGGTTGGTTCAGGCGCTCGCCTTGTACAGTACAGTTTAACAATAAATAAATAAATAAATATTTATTTATTTACATATATGAATTCAATATATAAATACATATATGAATATATTAATTTTGTAATATGTACAAAATTCTAAAAAAAAAAAACAACTGGTATTAAAATATGTTTTAGGGCTGAAACCAATGATTATTTCAGTAATCGATTAATCTATCGATTCATTCACAATGATTAATCAATTAATCTGATTTTTTAAAAATGTCATTTTCTTCACATTTTTCATTTAACCACTTCAGACTTTTTTAAAATGCAAAATTAGGAATACATTAAAAACGTAAATAAACAAATGATTCAATTCCTTTCTTTAAAAATATAGTTAAATATGCATCCAGTTGCCTAAAATGCAATAACATCGCAATCCTTTAATAAATCTGAACCAGATGAAGCTAAAGCCATGCTGTATTCACCCGTTAACAATTAACTGATTACTTAAATTAGTTGACTTATGTCGTGGAAAAAACTATTTCCAAGCACTGTTCAGGTAAAATCACTCAATCAGGTTTATTCGTGAATTGTGCACAACTCAGAGAGCTCACAGGACAATCAATAATCAAGCAAGTCTGAAACGGAAAGCTCTGCCAGGCAGAGACAACACATGAGTTTTGTACAAAGGGATCCAAAGCATAGGAATCAGACTGGTTCCCATGCAGCTGGGGAAAAACAACGTCCAACCTTGTACATGTAACCCAAACAGCTTTAACTTGGTGGGAATATACAGAACTTAGAATAAACCTATAGCAATACAACTAGCAGGTGTAACCTAACTAATTTTTCCACATCAACTTACATTTTAATAACTGAGTAATATTTGATTAATGATAATTAAACCAATTAATTGCTTTGCTTCTGTGCATGTTTATTGAGTAAGGTGGACTTAATATGGATTTGTTTCCACTAAATTCTAATCAATCCGTAAACATGATCAGGATTCAATTATTTACTTATAAGACTTGAGAAAGTCTTATAGCTAAGACTTATAGCTAAGTTTAAAATTTGCTTTAAAAAGTTTAAAATTTGACCCTGGATGTTTTTTCATCAGTAAGAGGTCTGAGCCTGTGAGTCGCAGTTATTTTCTACATACGTTTATGAATCTAGATACACTATGATGATGAAGAAGTCGAAATGCTAAAATCCTGTTCACAGGATAAAAGAGGGAAAATATCTAAAAAAAAAAAAAAATGAATGTAGAAGGAAAATATAACATTAGGATTGAAAAGTAAGAACCTAAAAGCAGACAGCTGGAATGAACTTTTACCAAATAAAATCTAACAGCAATTAACAGCAGTTGAGGGCAAAACAGAGTAGAATCAAGAAGTGCCTCCTGGAGATCTTACCTCCGTGTTGTCTGAGCTGTAGGTGGGGTCTCCTTTCTGACCTTTTGGCCCCGTTGGCCCCTGTTTTGTGTTTGTTTTTTTTAGGCAGAAAAACGACAACATGACCCACCTGCAAATCGACACAATCAAAACCAATCAAGGAACGAAAAGCGGCGCTCACTTGAAACCCAGGAAATCCCGGCGCGCCCGTGCCATAGCCGGGCAGACCCGGGTCCCCCGTGGTTCCGTTACAGCCGTCCTTCCCTGGTGGGCCCCTGCTGCCCTGCTGACCCGGGTGACCCTGCAGGAGGAGAGGAGTGGACGGGAACGGGTAATCGACCAGCCTGTGAGTCATAAACCTCGACCACGTTGTTCTTTGTGTTTCCCATCCTCAGATGCTAAGAGTTGTGATTCAGAACCAACATAAATCTCCTTTTCTTTAGGTGCTGTTTGCTCTATTTTGTGTGACTAACATCAGAAAAAAACAGACAACTTATCATCCTGTTGACAGATTGTATGAATATAAAAAAAATCATTTGGTTTTTGTAAGGTTTTATAAAATTTTTTTGTATAAAACACCTTTGATACAGAACATCACATTCAATTCAACTGAATAAAAACAAAAATACTGCATTGATCCCAGAGGAAAATTAAACTCATGTTTTTCAAAGTTCTTTAAAACGTTGTTGTAGATTCAGATGGCAGTGGGAGGAAAGGATCTTCTGTAGCAGTCTGTAATACAGCGGCTCTGAAAAAGCCTCTGACTGAAGACGTTCTGTTTCCATGTGAAAATCTCATTAAGAGGATTCTCAGGGTTGTCCATAATTTACGTGTTGGCTTTCTTTTCATCGTGGCGTCTCCAGGAAATTGACTGCTAGGTCAAACTGCACTGAATGTAAACTGGGATGACATTCAGTCCAACATACTGAAAACACATTGAAAGAACTTGACAACACATTTGTTTCTGATTTACTTACAGGCACTCCATCAGTTCCTCGAAATCCGGGCACTCCCATTGGTCCCTGCATTAGTAAAGACACAACACGTGATTAATTCATAATCAGAAAAACAGAGCAGAAGCAAAGTAGCGGCGGTGAGCTGTGTGTACGCTGACATCCCGAATGTTTGTATCTCGTCCAGATGAGGTTTAAGACAAGATATTGCCAACCGTTGCAACTTTTTACTTTTTCATTGCCGTATATTCTTGTTGATAAAATGTAAATACATCACTGATTCACCCACTTTGTCTCCTTTGTCCCCAGATGGTCCTTTAAGTCCAATATGGCCCTTCTCTCCTTTAGGCCCTCTAGGCCCTAAGCCCCCGCGCGGCCCATCTGGTCCAGGCCGTCCGATCTCACCCATTTGCCCAGGACGACCCTGAGGAAAAGAAAAGGAAAAAAGAAAACTGATGCAATGACGTCTTGAGTCAAACTCAATCATTTTGACTATATGAGCTCATTGAGCATCAACTATACAGAGAACATATAATAAAAATAAGTTAGATAAAAGTTGGAGGAAGCAAATGAGAAGATGATGAATGTTAGAGTCAAAATAATGGTTCACAGACAGAAACAGCTCAATCGCAAAACTTTATTTTTCTGTTCTTCGTGGCTGGCCAGTGAGTCACATTCTGTAGTATACACACCAAGTGCACTGCATATCCCACAATGCACTGCAACAGCTACTCGTGCGTTCAAGCCACTTGCGGGACGAACGCACCGAAGAATCTTCAGGTAAATTCTGTGTTGCCAAAAGATTGTGTTGCGAACGAACTCATCCCTGCATTTTGCTTAAAAGACGTTAACAATCCAAGGCTGGAAGGAAGAGCAGAGAAAAGTAAATGTGTTTTTTTTTCTCTTTTAAAAAAAAATCTTTTTAAAACAAACTATTACACTTTATGAGCAATAATCCTTTTTGGCCACAGTTGATTCGATGTTCAATATACCTCAATGTAATACACAGATACTATTTGCAGATAGATATCAATACCGAGACTGCAGCATTGTTAATCGCTAAAAAAAAGTCAAACTCTCTTTGCTTTAGTTTTAAAATAATAGAACCCTGTTTAATGGTGGCCACGTTTTTCCACACACGTCACGTCAACTAAAAACAATTATTGAACACTTTCGGCGGGACGGCAAGAGAAAACACCGTTTAATGTCGCCACATTGTGGCTTAAATTCTGCTTCAACCAAAACAATTAATTGTGATTAATCTATTATTCAAACGATTAACTGATTTAGTAATCAATTCATTGTTAACTGGAGTATGACAACTCTGAAAAATGTGCAGTTTGGTGAAAATAATAAATTTTCATAGCAGTAAATAAGCTGAAACTGTACAAAAAGTATAGAATTTTGCATTTAAGATAAAAGAAAACCCTTTGTCTGTAAATATGATTTAGTCAAAACTCCTCAAGTGATATAGATTTAGCTTCACCTGGTTCATATTTACTTCAGGCAATAAAATGTTTATTTCCAAATTTTAAAAAGTAATTGGATTATTTGTTTATCTGCATCTTTCAACGTATTTTTAATATTGTATAAAAAGGGTTAATTGGTCAAATGAAAAATCTGTAAAATGTGCCATTTGTTATATTTTAATCAATTAATTGTCAGACTAATAGATAGATTACTAAAATAATTGTTAGATGAAAGCCCTAATTAACAGTACCAACAAAGCTGTAATTCTAAATTTGTGTTTTTATTAGATTTATAAAAGCCCAAAATTTGATATTGATATTTTCTGCAAATATGGAGCTTCATATTTTATACACTGGTTCAACTAATAAAAGTAGTTCAACCAGTGTTTAAATGTAATTTTTAAAAAAACTAAATAAAAAAAAAGTGTCTAAAATCAATTGTAAATCTTTGTTTCTCTGAAAGATGCAGTTACACCACTACAACCACAAGATGGCAGCATAGACACAAACAGCTGCTGAATTAGAGGTTAGGAAGTGGAATCCCTTCATTAGGAGGCCGGACTCAATAACTCACTAAGGTACACACATTCACAGGACTGCTCAGAGTACTGACAGCCTGCGATTAGCTCATACTTTAAACAATATAACAGGGTAAGGAGAGAGGAAGCGGATCAGGCTATGAAAACAAGTCTGAGAGAGAGGCAGTATGTCCTGCGGTCAAAGGAAAGTAAGATTCAGATCTAAGTCACAATGTTTAGTCATCATGCAAATCGGGAACACGGCAGGAAGAAGTTCTGTTTCAATTTTCATGAAAAATATGCTTACAAACTCCACTGACAAAGACCGTCATGCGTTATCTAGGAATGTAAAAGACTGCAGCGTGTAAGACATTTACAAGGGATTTATACAGCTTGTAAATGCTTGTACGAGCGCACACGCATGCTTCTCGTCAATGACAGCACACAAAATGCAACTTTACATGTATGATCACAGAACTGCTGTTGTCTTTTAAAGCGCCGGTGACCCCTGATTAGCGTCCTTTGTCTTGGAGTTAGGGGCCGCGGCTCGGCTTCCAGCCCACGTGGCCTTAGGGGGTAGGAAGGGAAGCATAATGACAGGGCTGTGCCAGCTAAAGGAAGCCTGCCAAAGCTGTCTGGCCCAGATTTGACACTCACACCTGGTTTCACCCAGAGAAAATATGCAGAGCTTCCACCAGGAGACACTTTCTCTCACACATAATTAAACAAGTCAACGCTGAAGTTCAGATTCACAAGTACAATCAGACGCAAGTTTGGCCTGTGTACCAATCCAGATTAACTCAATTTCAAAACCTACAACACTTTCCACATCTATCCAACTATCCAACATAAATTTGATGTAGGATAGCAGATAAATACAGTTTGTGATCTGGGTCAATACTCTTAAATTTTCAAGTCTGTCCAAGACCATGCTGCAGCATTTCAGTCAGATTTATGCCTAAACTTTGACTAGACTACTCCAAAATCATTAGGAGGTGGTCTTGCTGACGTGCTCCGGATCAAAGTCCAAATGCTCTTAAATTTTGAGAGATATCAATATGAATACACGATACAAGATATATATACAAGATAGATAAAGAACATTGCTATAGGTATTGTCCAATTGTTTATCACACTAACTTTTGCTATGCTTTAACCAAAAGACCACTCCCATGTTGTGTTTTCTATACATGGTTTGAATACAATACTTTTTATTGAACTCATATGTTAGCCAGTTCCACCAGTGACCAGTCTGTCCCATCTCTGACTTCCGACATCATCCGTCTCACACCCTCACCAGTTGGCATCCCTGTCTGTTTTCATGCCAGCCCGTCGGGTCTCTTCCCGCCTCTTCCAGACCTTCCACCCACATCACCTTCCACCTGACTGGTCAGTTTATAGTCCCAAATCCCTTTCAGCACAAAGGTCACAATGGGGCCCATTCTGGCCTGCTAAGCTCCCTGGACTTACAGCTCCAGTCTAGCCTAGCTCATTTCCTGATAGCTGAGAGTGCTTGGACAGACAGATTCTGGTCACCGGGCGTGTGAAAACCGGTAGGTATGTGTGCGCGTGTGTGTGTTGTCCATGAATGCACATTCACACAGAGATGAACACATACCCCGAGGGTTTTTAATCGAGTCGTATTGTCCTGTGGGCTGGTGAGTGCCAAGAGTAAGATTTCGGTTGTCACACCGAATGCTCCCTTATGGGCGATGACGGGCATAAGCACAGAGGGAGGGGTTCGTGAAAGTCCCGGGTCTCTGGGTGCATGTTTAATCATCAGGGCACACCAAACACGAAGTAAGAATTGAGCCAAATACAACCGACACGTGAATCAACAAAACCTCAAACCTCCTTGGTATGAAAAAATATTTATATATTTCGAAAAAAGAAACAGGTACATATATATCTGGAAAAGCAACTTCACACTTCTCATTTCATTTGACTCCAGACACATTAAACAGAGGAAGAGGTAAATCATCAGTGGATGGGAATGTTTGGGTTGACTGGACTTGTTGCTCTGTTCTGATCACACAGTGAACCCAAACACATCTTGTGTATTTATATGTATTTAATGATGAAACAGGAAAGAAAGAACGACGCACGAATGGAATATTTCCCATTTATCCCTGTGGGGGGTAAAACTGAGTGACGGTTACCACTTTGTGGTTCAGAGTTTGTGTCTTTCTGACTTGCGGGGTTAAGAGTTTCCCTGTAAGATCAAAGAATCTGTCGCTTTCACACTTCACCCAAAACCTCGAGATTTTGATAAAACATGGGACTCGGGTAAACAACTTTGAACATCTATAAAATCCTGTTTGCATATTTTATGGTGGCTGCATGCTAGTACAAACTCCTCAGATTCACAGATTTGAACTAACTCAACTAAATATTTACTCACAACCTGAAACATTATTAGTGTTAATGCAAACATATGGGTGGAAATGGGAGCAACACGTTTAAGGAGCGATATGATTTTTCTTCTGTTTAAGAGGAGAAAAAAAGTAATTTAAATATCTCTGTCTCAACAATACCAACTATAACTCCATGCTGATAATGATGCGTTTAAGCAATTTCTATAACTTAGATGCAGAAGATACAGCAAAAAGATGAGCTCAGTAAATTAGTTGACTTAAATGTGTATTATTCTTGAACATAGCAGCTAAATTGACTCTTGCATTACGCGTTCTTGTTGCTATCCGCCTTATTCTTGGTGGTGTTGTTGTGGGACTAAATGTAGTTGCAACCTTCAGTATTTGCGATAAAGCTGTCTTGTTTGGTAGTTAATCACGTGTAACGAGATGCATTTGTTGTTTTAAATTAGTGGTTTGCAGTTTAGCTAAATTCCTTGGTTTCTCATCCGAACAAGACTACCTGAACCGCCGTGTCTCCTGCACCTTTAATCACTCTGATATTGTGGCTTCAGCATGTGTCGACACCTTAACTGTCGAACTAAAATGTGCAAAACAGGGAATTATGACTCTGATGCCAACAGAAGAGGAATCAATACAAATATGGCATCTAAATTGGAGGCATATTTTCTTCTATCACATGGTTTAACGAAAAAAAAAAACATGGGTAAAAATAACCCCTGACCTAATACTGTACCTGGGTTTAAACCAACAACTAGCTGTACAACATAAGCTTCAGAAATGGATTAACATAACTGTTAATCCATTTCTGGATTAACAGAAATGGATTAACAGAAATGGATTAACATTTCTGTTAATACCTGCAATCAGGTACAATTGATTGCAGTGATCAATTGTACCTGATCACTGCAGATCAGGCACAATTCTAAGTTGAAGAAATTCTTCACAAAGAGTAGAAAACTGAAACCTAAAATAGTCAATGACCTCTCAGTGATTTAAAAGCATGAAAAAGCCCAAGACAGAACTGTTAATTTTACAAAGTTAAGATATTGTATACATTAACATTTGGTCAGTGTGAGCCATGGGGCTGATTAGCTGCTAGAAGTCCGTGTGTTTTATTATTATTATTTTTATTATTTAATTTCAATTTGATATTTTATTTCTTCTTCACGTTCAGACTGAACCAAAGTTCCAAAAAAAATAATGACTGTTTCTATCAAGACTAGCAACTTCACAGCCATGTCAAGCAAAGACAGTGCCCACCCGTCATTATGACATCTAAAGTACTAACAATAATAAGAGAAAAATCGGTGTGTCTACTTTTCCGTTCTATAAATGTGTTTCCTTTAAATTTGTATGATTTTGAATTTTTCAAGTTTGAAATTGCTTATCTTACACAAATACACCGTGTTCCAAATTATTATGCAAGTTATATTTTCTCAGATTTTCCTAAATGGTCAATGCAAATGATGGTCAGTATAATTTTCAAGTCATGAACTATTACAGTATAAATCAAATTTTACTGAACAAAGCTCTTCATGAGAACAGTATGTTTTCAAAAATAAAAAACTCAAAATGCTCCAAATGTTCCAAATTATTATGCACAGCAGATTTTCTAAACATTCTCTGGATTATAAAGAACTGCAAACGGTCATTCTTTGAATGTGCAGCATTAAGTCACGTACTAAAATCAAAAGTTATTTCAATCAAAAACATCTCAACAGACCGAGTTACATGTTAACATAGAACCTTCTTTGATATCACCTGCATAATTCTTGATCCATTGAACTTGTGAGTTTGTGGAAAGTTTCTGCTTGAATTTCTTTGCAGGATGTCAGAAAACCTTCCCAGAGCTGCTGTTCTGATATGAACTGCATTCCACCCTCAGATCTTCTGCTTGAGGAAACTCCAAAGGTTCTCAATAGGGTTGAGGTCAGAGGTCAGAGGAGGATGGTGACACCATGAGTTTCTGCCCTTTTATGCCCACATCAGCCAATGACACAATGATATTTCTTGCAGCCTTCATTGTCATGCATGAAGATGATTTTGCTACTGAAGGTTCGGCTCTTCTTTTTGAACCATGAAAGAAAGTGATCAGTCAGAAAGTCCATATACTTTGCTGAGGTCATTTTCACACCTTCATGGACTCTGAAGGAGTCGACCAATGATTCTCTCCCCATGATTTCGGCCCACAGCATGACTCCACCACCTCCTTGCTGACGTCACAGCCATGTTGGGACGTGGTGGCCATCCACCACCAATCCACTACTGCGTCCATCTGGACCATCCAGGGTTGCACAGCAGTCATCAGTGAACAAGTCTGTTTGAAAATTAATCTTCATGTACGGCTGGGCCCACTGCCACCGTTTCTGCTTGTGAGCTCTGGTTAGGGGCCCAATAGTAGGTTTATGCACCTCAAGCCTCTGGAGGATCCTCCACCTTGAGGTTCCAGAGGCTCCAGCAGCTTCAAATAACTTTTTGCTGCTTTGTAAGGGCATTTTAACAGCTGCTCTCTTCATACGATGAATTTGTCTAACAGAAACCTTCCTCATTTTGCCTTTATCTGTACAAACCATCTTTGTTCTGAATCAGCCACAAATCTCTTCACAGTACGATAACACTTCAGGTTTCATTAAATATCTAATGTTTTCATTCCTTGTCATACGGCACTACACTATCTGATGATTTTCGTCAGCAGATCCTTTCTCTTTCCCATATTGTTTGAAACCTGTGGCCTGCTTAATAATGTGGAACATCCTTCTAAAGTAGATTTCCTTTAATTGAGCTCACCAGACAAACTAATCAACCAGCTCTCTGAAATTAATTATAGTGATTCAAAGAGCCCTGACACACAATACCATCTAGAAATTTAACAGCACAACAAAAACATTAATCTTTATGACACTTAAATTCAATTCGCATAATAATTTGGAACACTGTGTAAACATAAGAAGGTTGAGGTGTGGTTGTAATATTTGACAGGGTTGGGATCATATTGCATTGTATGTTACATTATTCTAACAAAACTATCATTATATGTACAGTATATTATGTTAGATCTGTTGTTCTCAACGAATAAACCAAGGAGATCAACCAACTTTAAGCTCCATTTTGTTTTTCCCCTCCACAAACTGCACATTTCTCCTTTCATGTTCCACCAGAAAGCTTCCCACCGCTCCTCAGCCCCTCTGGTTGTGATGATGGCTGCTATTAAAACCAACTACCTGTTGTCTCCTTTCATCCAGATGCTTTCCCTGACAGTAAAAATCGCATTTAGCGCTCATTGAGCGGCACCAATCCCCCGGAGATGTCGTTATAAAGTCTCAGTGTTTTCTCAGCTGCAGAGCAAGGAGGACGGTAAAGACGGGGGGGGGGGGGGGATCAAATCACGGAGCTTCCTTGGATGTTATTTTTTTAATTTAAATTCCAGATTGCCGCCCTTTACAAACATTTCTATAGCATTTTCTTCCTCAACAAAAAACAAAAGAAAACCGACGTTTCTCACTGAGGCGTAAGAGTTTAGAAATATGTATTTTCAAGCACTGAAACTCAAATGAACCTTATTAAAGGACACTGAAGCAACTGTATGTCTACATTATCCACTTCCCTTAAAATCAGCCTGAGGTGACGACTGAGTCCAAACAGCAGATGTAATTGGCATGTATGGCTCTTTAAAACCTTTAAGATTTCCAGGACCCGTTTCCAGATGTGCCTCCAAAAGCAACTCCGGTTACGATCTGTCTAGTCCTAGACAACATCACCGTATTGTCTAGGACTAGACAATATCGCGATAGACATGGTCAATAGCGATAGATATTGATAGCGTATCAATATTTACTTCATATTGAATATATAAGCTGTGTCCGAATTCAGGGGCTGCATCCTTCGAAGGTCGGATTTGTAGGCCGATTACGTCGTAGCGTGGCGACAAGGCCTGCCTGAATTCAAAGACTTCTTCGAATGTGGCCTTCAAATGCGTCCTTATTTTCCCCAGATTTGAAGGATGGGTCCGGTGTATCCTTCACGGACCACAATATCCCATGATTCATTGCGGGTCCAAACCGAGCGTTCAGGCAAAGCGGTGATGGCGGTGAAGAGCGGCAAATTATTTTGCTATATTACACTTTAAGTGGCACAACATGACTTTTTTTGTTTTTTACAATGTTTTTAGGTTTCCAGATAAAAGGTAAAATAATATTGTTAAAGTGCCGTGGGTTTGTTGGGACCACAGCTAATACTAAGAAGAATGTATTTTACAGACAATAACAGTAAGGAACTTATTTATGTTTTTAATTAGATTTTATTTTATATATTTATTTCTTCAATATTATTTTTCATGTCAGTGTTAATGTCATGAGGCCTTCTGATGCCATGACACTTCCAATCTGACTCATTAGGATTTGAGTCAGAACCAGATGCTTTGTTCTGTGTCATTTCTGCGGTAAGGGACCTGGATAATGGACAGGGGGCGCTGGCCCAAAAAAGTTTGAGAAACACTGACCTAGCTTTTGAATGAATGAAGAAAATTTGAATTTCAATTGAACTGAATGGAGATGGGCTTCAATTTAGACAAGATCCCGTTTTTCCTTCCACTCAACTTACCACCGTTTGGTCGGACAGATCACTCCGTGACATTCTAGCCTTTTTGTAGACGGTATTAATTTCCACAATAGTGAATGCTATAAGATATATATATTAAAACAAAAAACTTTATTGCTTTTGAGTGAAACTTTCATTTTCTAATTAGCTGCAAGCCATAATTACCAAAATAATAATAAAAAAATGTAATCTATATGTGAGCAAGTATTGTTTCTGTTTTGATTTTTTTTTCTATTGTAAAGCAGGCCCAGACACTGCCCTGTTTTCCTGGAGATAAAGCCGCTGTTTTGACACGCTGTTTACGGAGGAACCAGAGAAGTTATGATCAGTTAAACACTCTAGGAGATAAACGGGGGCCAAATAAGATCGTTCTACGATAGGGATGAAAGATGCCTTCTTCTATTCCCTCCTCTATCTCTGAGTGGTTGACCCAAGACTATTATAGACATAACATTCTTTTATGAATGCTAAGCCAAGCAGTCAATCAGCCAACCTTCAGGGATTTATGTAGGAAATTTGATTTGTGCGCCACTAAATTCCTGCACTAACAAAACGGTGTTAATTTTTGTCATGTAATCAAATTAAGTTTGGAAAACGTTCTTTATTTAGCATAAAAACTTAATAAACTTAAAATATTCACTTGAATAAACGTAATGTGATGACTTGTGACTAGCTAAGGCAATATATTCAAGCTGAATCACCTTTTTTCTTTCTGTTAGTATTTATGTTTTACAATTAAATTGCTCCCTTTGCAACATGCATGAAGTACGCCAGATAAATTTTATGACTTAGGTTAATTTAAGTTAACCAATATTTATTTTACAGTTTTCACACTCAATGGCAGATTTTTAAAAATTTTTTTATTCCACCCCCAAAAAGCGAAGTCAACAATTCAAGCTTCCGAGTTCGTTGTGGCCCAGTTTATAAAACTCTTGACTGACTTTGAGAGAGAAACACGTCAGCAGTTGAACTTTCTCAATTTGCTCCGCGAGAGGAGAGGACGCGGAGGACGTCCGAGTGAGTGGGCGACCTGCAGCCAGCTGTGTTTAGGTACGCTGGAAATTGGGTTTCAGGGGAAGTTTGAGGATGCCCTGCTGCCTTGGCCTTGGTGTGGATATGTGTACATCAGAGACATAAACAGCCCTGACATAAGAAATGCACAACCTGATGCATTTCATACCTGAAGCACTCTCTGTACTCCCACACTTTAACCGTCCACCGTGCCACACACGGAGCGTGCCTTCCGCTCATTTTTAATGCCATTTTTTACTGAAAAGCGACGCACAGCTGCATGTTTAATTGCAGCTTACCGACCGTTTTCTTCAGAAACAAGCCAGCAACGCCGGCCACCTCTGCTGAAGAGGTGAGAAAAAAAAAAAATTCTCGTAAATGTTTATTTGACACGCCGTTAACGATCTGTGCGATCTGGAAAAACAACCGCGCCTCGATGCTCCCTTCAGTCCTATAAAATCGGTAATGATCAGTTCTGCACATTCCTCCACGTGTTAGTTAAACACACCTATACAAAAGCTATGTGTAGAAAAGACGGGGGATTAAAGACTTTTCCTCTTTTTGTTCCCCCATCCTCCATAATTTTCCTCTCATTTTTGTGTAATGGAGTTGAAAGGAGGAGACTGGGTTTAAGATTAAATGCACAAGAATGTACATTCAAGGCAAAAATGGAGGAAGGGTTTCTGTATACATTTCTGCCACAAGGTATATCTCCCAACGTATTTAAATTTCACTCTGAAATGAATTTATCATTCATCACTCGTGATGTAGATTATTTTTTCTTGTACTGTACAATTGCGTACACGTTCAATTTCTGGATTTAAGGACAAAGCAGCCAATGCAGATCATCTTGAAAATGACATTTTCAGGAATCAACCATCTAGATTTAGGTTTGCCAACTTGCCAACATATTAGACACAAAAATACTATTTTTTTTCTCAACACCAGTGAGCGCACAGTTAAGCCCAAGAAGATTCATATTCCCAGCAGATGTGCTACTATTTACATTTTATTAAAAAAAATACCTGAAATTATATATACCCTTTTTAATAATCAATAGGTCATCTTTATTTTCATTAAAGCGACCAAAGCCTTCTCATAATACGCCTGTCATCATCTTAATCTTTATATTCCTGCAAAGACTATCAGATTTGAGTCTGGACCACTCAAATCAACTCCAGTTCCAGACATAGAAGTTTGTAAAATGAAAAGATGGGTATGAATATCTTTGGGCTATTTTACCATTACACATTTTTTTTTTTTTTTGCTGACCCAGCTTTCATAAGTTTCAACAAAAATATATTTGAATATATTTTACCAGGTGGTTCAAGTCAGATATTTGGAAAGCAATTCACTCCCTATAGCAGAGATTTGTTTTTCCAAAGATACGCTTGCTTTGTATTTACACAAAGATCACAGACAAAAGCAGCATTATATATGTTTCACTTAATGTTTAATAGATAAAGTCTAGCACAGCCAGACTAAAACTAATCTCAGGTGAACATCAGAGAAAACACTAAAAATCAAACTCCTGTAAAAAATAAGTTCCTGAAGGCGCCATGTGAGGGCGGTATAGTGCATAACAAAGAGGGAGAGGAGAGACGGACTCATGCTTTCAAGCTAGACTTCTGTCTTGCAGTTCAACATTTCCCTCTGTGAGGAAGGCATAAATAATAGCAACATCAGTTGATCAAAGCAGGTGAATGAAGATGAAAAAGGAAGAAGAGATTTTCTGAAGGTAATTTGTGTAGCTGCGATTTAGCACGGCTACACACTTAGATGTACCTGTCTGATTCTGTGATCTCTGAGTTACCTCTAACCTTTGACCTGTGTTTGGCTAAACACTGGGCTTTGCACTTGGAAAGAAGTGCAGCTATGACTACGGCGGGGTTTCGTGTCTATCTAAATAAGGACATCAGCGTCCACCGAGAAGTTCAAAGCTTGAATTTAAGCTCCGACTGCAATAAAAGGGAGGATCTCTTAGGGGGCCTCTACAGACGACAAGAGGCTGCTTTACCTTTACTACAGTATCGTGTGCGTGAGAGTCTCTTCAGATGAAGCCTAAACAAATCTCCCTGCCCCCAACATATTTTAGCCCCGTTTGAGCATCAAAAAGGAGGGAGCGCCCGATAAAATGCCATCGGAGGCCCACCAGTGGGTGTGGGTGTGAGCATTCATGTGTGTGTGTGTTGGGAAGTGAAATGCTTGGGTGACAGGCTACCGCTGATAAGTCTGTCCTGTCAGACTATCTGACCTGTAGGTACATCAGCATACATGCCAGAGAAGCACACCTATAGAGGCTGGTGGAAGGGCTCAAACCCAAACAAGCTCAAAGGCAACAAAAGCAGCACATTAAAGAGTAGTAGACATGAAAAAGGACAGAGTGGTCCAACATACTGTACGTGTAAGATCAAAGTTATCATCCATGTTCACAATCTAAGTCTCTGGGTGAATGTAGGGGAAGAGTAGGTGCCGATGAAGCCTTCATGGTCTATTGTTTTGTATTCCTCGTTGTCCTTTGACCCATCACTCTTGTTTCAAACTAGGACAGCGAAGGTATTCTGCGCCTGCAAAACCCTCTAAAACACAGGACATGATAAAACATGAACAGGTGTTCAAATTCAGTTCAAATTCCTGTCAATTATCCAGAGTAGCCGGATAATTGACAGCGGTACATATGGGTTCTCTGTTTAATTGGCATGAATTCTGCAGCCGCATTTTGACCGCAGGATTGGTTGCCAGTCAGTCCTGAGTGTGTTATTGACTCAATACACTACTAATCATAACCCTGAGCCAAAATCTTAAGAGCATAAAAAATGAGTGAGTTATTGGAGGAATATCGGTATTTTGGGCTAAGTTGAAGCATGCAGACCACCAAAGTAAAATGATTTAGTGAGTTTCATAAGAGTTCTTAAGTTTTTTTCTGAATGCTGATATCAATCATAAAGCATTGTGAGTCTGTCGAAAGATCTGAACACTCCTTCAAGTTATTTTGGTTTGTGTTATTCTTCTCTTAGGATTTTGCTCACTGATCAAGAATCTTTGGGACATCCAAAGATCCTAGTATACGAGTGAAAGGAAAGAACTAAAAACATAAATTTATTAGAAAAGCAATTAATTAAATGTTTTTCGCCTTTGACAAAGAGGCAGTGGTGGCTCGATCAATGGGTGCTGGGCTTTTGATTGGTGATCAGAAACCGGATACACTATAAAGAGTTGTTAAAATGAAAATGAACTGAGATGCAATTTTTGACGTTTTCAGTTTTCATTCACGCTCTCGGTTGAAAGTTGTTGCCCTCAGCAGGGAGGAGATTGTTTGGGCATTAGACCCTGATCACTCTTGGTATAATGTAAAAATAATTTTGTCAAGATCAAAAACCTCTACAGCAAGATTAGATGGTGAAGATACTAGATCAAGATGCCTCTTCATCTAGTGTCCAAACCGTTTAATCCAGATCAGCAATGTCAAACTCCAGTTCTCGAAGGACGATGTCCTGCAGATTTTGTCCCCGGTCAAACACAACACAGTCAAATTGTAAGAATTATCTCCTCAGAGAATAATGATATTCCACACAGTCCTGGTAATGACCTAATTATCTGACCCAGGTGTATTAATGAGGAATCCCATTTAAAAGTTGCTGGAGATCGGCCCCTGCTCTAGATCAAGGTGAGATTGCTTGGAAATACTGTCTAGACCAGGTGTCGTTAAATCCAGGCCTCGAGGGCCAAAATCCGGTAACTTTTATACATGTCTCTGCTTCAACACACCTGAGTCGAGCAATGAGATCATTAGGAAGACTCTGGAGAGCTTGACTGCACAGAGGAGGTAATCCAGCCATTTGATTCATATGTGTTGGACCAGGGACACGTCTAAAAGTTGCCAGACACCTTCCCTCGAGGGCTGGATTTAAGGACCCCTGAACTGGCGACATAGTTTTGGCATTACCTAAAGTCTTGAGAAGTCAGCAGGGCTAATCCTTTCCATTTCTGCATCACGGTTTTCCCTTAAAAAGTCTATAATGAATACGGTGAATTCAAGGGCCATTCGTCATCTAGGTTGAACGTTAGTTGCAGCTCAACTCGGGAATCGGGAATTACCTCCAACTTCCAATTGAGCTAATATCCAAAGTATCAAATTCCTCTAGATCTTTATGAGCCTTTTTACGAAGTAGAGTCTGTTTATTTGAGGCCAGCTAAGCAAGATAGTTCAGAATAGAAGAAATATGTAATAATGGTGAATGTTTAGAAGGTTTTAGAACTAAACTACAGAAAAGTCAGGTTTGAGAAGGACCAATATAGACTTTAAATGAATACAAGTATTTTATATGTGGACAAGCTTTGTAAATAGTGATCCAATCCTCACAGATAAATCTTAATGAATTTATTGAAAGAACTAAGAGATTCTCTGTTGTTCTGAAAGACAGTTTAAAATGCCAAGAATTGCCAACGTTGTTGTTGTAAGACGGCACCGGAGGAACTACTTCAGGAACTTATTTTTACAGGAGTTTGATTTTTAGTGTTTTCTCTGATGTTCACCTGAGGTTAGTTTTAGTCTGGCGTTGCTAGACTTTATCTATTAAACATTAAATGAAACATATATAATGCTGCTTTTGTCTGTGATCTTTGTGTAAATACAAAGCAAGCGTATCTTAGAAAAAACAAATCTCTGTAACAGGGAACGGCATGTTGCAGTTTTGACAACACATTTGTTTGGGAGTTAAAACTATCTTCCCCAGCAGTCCCTGATCTGGCTTCGTTCCTCTGCCTACATTTTTGCATAGGGCTTAAACACAAACAATTGGGTCAGTGTCACCTTATCTCCCCTCCTCTCCTCTCGGCCGGTTTGACACAAAAGGCACGCTGCCGGCCTGTCCCTTCTTCTTTTAACCTACCCTAAGCAACGTTTTCTTCTTCCGCTTTTTTTCTTTTCTTTCTTCTTCTTCTTCCCAGTCTACCTGCTTCAGGATTAAAGTAGAGGAATTCAGGGGCAGAAAGACGCGGTCTTTCATCGCGAGGCCCTTTGAGGGGCTTTCATCCCTGGTTTCTTATGTTCTCATTCCACCGAGACACACATCCACTATCGCTTTACCTGAGTCTTATTTTAGAAGGTGCAGGCGGCCCACTTCCCCAGTCTGTTCGGCCTTTACTCCCCAGCCGCTTTTGTTGTCTGGGCCCCGGTGAATGAGACTTACATTTTTGTGTCTGCTGGCCTGCCTCTTATTCAGCTGTGGGTCACTTTCTACACAGTCACCTTATGGACTGGGATACACAATATTTATACACTTCTGCATGCAAAATGTACATCTATAGTGGTCACTTCTCTATTGATTCCCCATTTGAAAGTAATACAATGCATGTGTTTAAGAAAACTCGCATGCATCATTAAGATCTATGTACATAATGCAATGGAAGGTTTTTATAACTCACACGTTTTTAAGTTGAATACGTAGAAAATGAGTGAGAGAGGCCCATTTCCTTTAATTGTGGATTAAAAATGATAAAGTCAATAAAACATGTAGTTTCGTTGCAGATGTGTGTCGATCTTCATCAGTGAAAGAAGAGATTACTTAAAAAAAACTACATTTCATCTCACCTGTGGCTTTGCACAGCACGACGGAGTGATATGGTCATACTAATAAAAAAAAAGAAGATTACAAGAATAAAACCAAAATAATACCAGAATAAAGTCATAACATAAGGGGAAAAAAATCATAATATTTTGAGAATAAAGCCGAAATATCACAAGAAGAAAGCTATGATATAACTTTCACGTAACACTACCGTTTTATTACCGTATTATTTTGATGCATTTTTCGACTTTATTCTCATAAAACTTTTATTTTCTTAATATTATGACTTTATCCATCAAATATATTCCTTTATGCTTATAATTTTATGACTTTATTGTCGTAATTTTATCTACTTTTTTCATTTTCGTTGCTTGGCACTAATACTGCGTTGCAGCTGTCCGTTATCCTGCAATAGCTAGCCCCGCCCACTTCATCACAACCCTCCGGGGCTGACTACTGACCAGTTCTCTGTCTAACAGGTCCGGAAAATCTCTAAGACCTGGGTATTACCCTAAATGAGATCTATAAGAGATAATCTATTCAAACTGGTGTCGAAAGCGATTCGTCTAGCTCTAACTACCTCCAATCCAGAAGTTACGACCCTTTACAGTTAAGAAACAATCAGCTGAGTAGCCCTCACAGCTGCATAATTTCAATAACCACTTCTGTTAACGGTAGCTCGCTTTCTAAAATATAACTCGCTCTTGGAACCGGCTAGACTAAATTTAGTGACTTGGATGTAAGTCCCTGGGTCATTATTTTACTCTCGCCAAAGGAAATTATGAAGCCTCCTCTTTTCTAGAACCATGTACATTAATTTTACCTTTATTAGAAGAACTGAAGAATGATTACTTGACTCGATTAATTCCAATGTCCACCAACCTCATTAGAATTTTAGAGTATGAATTTTATTAAGCAAGCTTAAGCAGGAATATGTGACATACAAATCAATAATCAATTGTATATATATTTGAGAACAGTATAATAAGGTCCACATGTATAACTATACCATGCTGTCTCCTTTCCCTAACCTATGTCACCGTTTCTGAGATGGAATTTCATGGAGCAGAGGCAACTCACACCCAGTTGAAGGTGAATCTTAGCAGCAGAGACATCCAGATTCCTTGGACAGAGTCTTTATCCTTGTGCGGGAAAAATCCTCCTTAGAATAGTAGCAAAGTAGAACGGGTTTAAATCCTTTTAAAAACCCAACTCTTTATCCCTCCGGGAACTTCGTCTTTTCTCCAAGTCTGTTGCAATATATTCGGGGTGGAGGCAAGACCGATGGCCGAATCAGGAACTCGGGTTTAGGCGTCCGGAACTTGTCCCTCCTTGGCGGCGCTGAGTATCGAGTCTCCCGTGGTTCCAGGGTGCGGTCTATTAATGTTTCCTCTGCTTCTCCGTTGTGACTCCTTCAGCGCCGTGGACAAAGAACAAGAACTTCTCCTTTTCCGTCTGCTTTTATACGTTTCTCTGCCATGCATGTGTATGGGGAGTTTTAGTTTACGTGGTTTCCTGAACATCTGCTGATTTCCTACGTTTCTCTGCCATGCATGTGTATGGGGAGTTTTAGTTTACGTGGTTTCCTGAACATCTGCTGATTTCCTACGTTTCTCTGCCATGCATGTGTATGGGGAGTTTTAGTTTACGTGGTTTCCTGAACATCTGCTGATTTCCACGGAAACCCCCATCGGCCCCTCCTCTCTGCTGACTGGGGTGGAAAGTCCCGTTCTTCCTTCTGCTTGTTGATCTTAGCCAACCATACTGCTCCACCCATCCTGTGCGCACTGGCCATCTGTTCAGAACTGCTTGCGACAGCAGGAACTCACAAGTTCCCCTTCTCTTTTCACTCATTCTTTTCTCTGATTAATTATTAAACACAGTCAAATATTATAAACTATTTGCAGATTTTCATTAAGCATTAATCATTTCTTTCACTTATTATAAATCATCAACCATAATCATTTCATTGTTGTTATCTCATTACAGATCATTATTCATACATTTCAGAACCATTCAGTGACTACTTATACACAGTCATTTTACCACTTGTACTAATACACGTCCAACTTAATCATTATAAATCAAAACACAAGATTGCTTTATTTCTTCTTTCAGGCTTTCATGCACCTTTTTCTGCGTGTACCTGGACAGATCTCAAACCCCATACCAGTTTTCTTGACACAGCACAGCTGGATTTAGAACCATGACTGAAATGTGTAGACCCAGCAGAACCGTGACAAACAAGGCTGGACAGGAACCTAGCTTCATTTGCTGCCACGCAAAGCGAGGAAGCCGCTTTCCAGGGAAAATTAACATTGTTAAACTTACGCAACTATTACAGTAAAACCGTTTAAATCGTGACATGTGCAGTCTTTTCAACTGAAATTGGTAGAAAACCACCAGAGAGCCACTAATGTTATGTTGCTAGAGGCGTTTTGGTACACTATGTCAACACACGGCAGTTGCTCTTCCCATTATTTTCGTCTCCGTTATGAGACGACTGGAGGAAATATTTTCAGTTTATGCCTCTGCATGCCAAGGCTGCCCAGAACTATGCTCAAGATGGTACAATAACGCCCCGAAGAGATGTTGGCACAGCCAGACATCCTAAACACCTGCAGAGACCGTGACGCAGAAATGTCACGGAAGAAAAATAAAAAATAAAACTGGGGAGAAAAAAATAAAAAAAATAAAATCACAGCACTGTTTCTTTTCAATCAAATAAAAGTGCTGCGATTCCACTTTGCGTCATTTCTAAATAACAGCATGCAAACTAGTAATTTTCTCTGTCTTGTTGTGGTGTGGTAAAGTTTGGCAAATTGTCAGACTACAGCAAAAACCAGCAAGACTGAAAACGGGAGATGAGTGAAGGAAATTAATTGTGCCATCGAGAAACATGTTTTCGTATATAATCAATATTCTACCAAAAACAAAACAGGGCAGTTATTTTGCATTTATTTGTTGGGACTTTACTTAACCAAGTACATATAGTATAGTATATAATTATAACAATAGCATAAGGGTCTCATTGAAGACTAAAGTAAAGCTTCAAATAAAATGAGATTGGCGAATAAACACGTCTCTCTTCCTGTAATTAATGGAACCATAAATCCTTCTCTCTACTAAAAGAAATACTGAAAATAATTACTTTTTTTAAATTCAATCTTGCAGAAAATATTAGTTTGTTTTCTGCTACTGACCGTGTATAATTTATTTCATTATGCATTTAACCTATGTTTTGTTGTTTCATTGCTTTATTATATGTCATATACATCACTGACATCATTTGCAAGTGACTCGTTACATGAATATATTTTCCGCAGGAGTTTAGTTAACTACCACGGGGTGTGAAAGTGCTATGGCAACGAACCTGGAACTGACGTGAGAAGATCCATAAATTTGCGATGTTTAATAGGCTATTCATGTAAAAAAAAAAAAAAAAAAGATACTAAGGTGTTGGTAGCAAAAAGAAAAAAGTTATCCCTCGGGGATAAACAAAACTTCACTTCAATCTTGTGTGACAGCATTTGTACTTCTTCAGTTAACCTGTCAAATCCTGATGGATCTCAAACATTAGCAGATGTTTTGGTTGGGGTGCCAAGACATCCTGGAAACACACCTCTGCATGATAAGAGGCCTGTAATTTATCTGTGTCTCCTTATAAAAAACAAAAAAACAAAAACAAGCGATGAGGGTGATTGCATAAAGATGAAGCAGAAAAGAATCGACCAATTAATTGTGGTCCTGAAGATGGATGTTGAGCGTATCGTCGTCAATCGATGTTCTCTGACTTTAAGATGGAGGGCAATTATTCAGCAGATGCAAAAGAAACTAAGGCACAAGCTGTCTAGGGGTCATGTGATTTGACGTTTTCCATCCTATATGCATATCTTACGAATGCTCAATCTGCTATGATTTGAGTTTTTGTAAACAACTGATCCCTCTACAGACTGTCTTTAAAGCTGCAGTGTGTAACTTTTGTAAACTTGACTTTTTTACATATTCGCTGAAGGTGTCAAGTTGTTATGAGACAAGTAATCTGTGAAAACATTTAGCGCCTCTGTTTTCTCCTTCAGTGTTTCCAGTGCCAACTAGAACCAACCAATCAGAGCCAGGAGGCGGGTCTTATGGCTGTCAATCACAATTGTGTGTGGCCATTCTATGCTGCAGCTAGCATAGCCTGTTGCGAATTCCAACGCTAGTTGGCATGGCCACCGACGACGGCAAATAAACGGTTTTCCTGTGACGTTGAGTAGTTTTTCCGTCATTAGCACATTGAGCAGCGAGTACATGAAGTTGGTTGACAGCGGTAAGACCCTCCTCCTGGCTCTGATGGGTTGTTTTTGGCCAGGATTTCTTCAAACACCGATAGTAGCTCAGGGAAGAGGTGGAGGAGACTGATCGTTTCGCAGATTATCTGTCTCATGGTAAAAGTTTGAACAAACATGTAAGAAACATATTCTTTATAAAAGTTACACACTGCAGCTTTAATCCAAATCAGTAACACTGAGCTGTTGTTGACTCAGGACCTGTGTGGCATAGAGCCCTTTAACTCCGTCCCACCTGTGGACTTCACTGGCATTAACAGCCATGATTAAGAACACACCTACCTTCTCCATGGTCCAACTACAAAAGTAAAACTGAAAAGAGACAAATAAGCACCTTAGCCCTGACGGGACTCCCAACAATAACAGTTAAAGAATGTAATGTAGTTGCGGCCGTGTCATTTAGGCCCAACAGGAGGCCTGAGCAGAGCCAGCAAGTGTTACCTGATCATTTACCTATAGATACCTGAGCGTAATGAGGAGCTCTTCACTATGTCATTTAGCTAAAATGGTGTACAGTAGTCGGGTAGTAAGTGTAGGCTTCTGTGTCAGACAGTAATTGTTGTTTAGATCCGAGCTAAAGGGGGGGAGCGAGCAACAGTGTGAAGCTTACACTTAGTCTGGTTTTACTCTGGTTTTAGGGTAAAGACAGAAGTCTCGCGTTTCCACTGAACTCAAGACATCGCTACTTTTAAGTTAGAAAAAAGGGGGAGCAGTCACGTGTAATATGGAAACCAAGGAAAGGAATGTCTTAGTGGATGCATTCGCTGCTTCCCATATAGGTAGAAGATGGGAAAGGAAGGACAGAGGAATAACTTCTTTTAAAAATCACATGTTCAGGAATTTAGTTCAATACTGCGTGGAGTAAAGTCCAAAATTATTCATACACCCAAAAGGTTATTGTGTATGAACACAAACGTTTCACCCAAGACGTTTGTGTCTGAGAGAAGATCTGTTTCACAAAATGGTAAAAAGACGTTTTCCTGTTTTTTTTTTTGTTTTTTTTTACATTTAAACAAACAAACAAAAAACAACATAAAAATCATTTGTGCAACTGTCAATGATGATTTGAAAAACCTTTCTTGGCTTTTTTCATGTCTCCACTGGTGTCTTTGACCTTTCACCTTTTGCAATGAACTCCAAAGTATTTGAGGTTGTAAAGTATTTCTGCTTTCAGCCCAATCTTTAACTCCTTCCCCAGATTCCCCATTAAATTCAAGTCAGGACTCTGGCTGGGCTGCTTCGAACTTAATTTGATTATTTTAACAATTATTTTGATAAATTTAATAATTTCAAATTTTAATATTTGAAACATTTAGTGGACCACTTAATGGTGCACCAGCCATTACGCTACCACACCATCTGTGTGTTTAGAGTCACTACAACAACAAGTAGAACAAGTTTCTCAGCAGAATCGTTGAGAATCTTGATGTAGTTCTTTCCATTAGGTTGCCTGTTCTGTTGGGTGTCGACATGCTATTAACAAGGCTGCACAACTGTGGCCAAACAATTCCATTTTAGTGTCGTGCCCATTAAACCAAAGAACAATCTCCTCCTCTATCCAGATGAAAGTTTGCAAAGGCCAGGCAGGTGTTTTTTTTCTACCTAACTCGTGGAAATGGTTTCCTCTATTATCCGTTTCCACGGGATCCAGAAGATGCAGGGTCTGTTTGACCGTCTGCCTTGAGATGTTGCCACCGGCAGGAACCGCATTCACTGGGATGGCCTTTGGGTGAACCTTCTCACACCGTCAACCTTGCCAGTGCAGGTGCCACTTTTGACCTCCTACCAAAGCCTGAGACAAGTTGCCACTGGAACTCAAAGACATTCAGATATGACCTTGCACCGCTTTCTTGACTTTTGCTCCTTCAGAGCAGCAAGAAACACTTGGAATGGTGCATCACCTTGAATCTTTCAACCCACTCACAATTTTCAATGGCTATGCAATTTGGGACATGCTCTTGCAAATTGTAAATAAAATGGTTCTTCTTTGCTGAAATATGCTGCACTTATTTTAGCAGACAACTACAGTATATCCCTTCCTGCCGGACGAAATATGTCGGTAAAGTCAGACGAATATTCAATCAAAATCTGGCCTCACTGTTTCCAAGGATTCAAAAATATAATTTGTGTCAATAAAACCCTTCCCATTTTTGGTGGAGTGTAAACAAGACTGAGTTAATAATGGGCAGAAAGCTGCTGGAGGGTTGTTGCTGAAGTCGAACTAAGCAAGATGCTTTTCTAATCTCTTTTTGATCTCGGAGGAACTTTTGACTCTGTAAACTCTGTTTTGGCCGTAAATCAGCAGAGTCGAGCGCTCTGATTGCTGCTCCGAAAGGACGATGGGGCTGACGGTCGGGAAGTTTGTGCGCATCTACAGAGCACAATCTGCCAATGTGCAATCAGCAAAGGTTTGTTTTGATGTTAGTGGTGACAGTTTGATGCTAACTGTATGATGGGATTGACAAGAAAATGAATTCTCTGCCTGCAGCTACACATCCTGATTTGATCGTATTCCCGCTCCTCCAGGAACCCCGTTACGGCGCACAGAGAGGGGTTTGTTGAAACATGCATTCTACAGACCAACACAGACCACGCTATCATATTTGCAGGCAACATGCAAACCTGATGAAAATGGATAAGAATGTAAATGTGAGCCTGAGGGGGGCTAGGTGGAGATAAAGTACCCCAACCTGCTAAAAACAAGCAGCACAATCTAAGATCAAACAAGGCGTTGTGGGTTTGTACTGATTATAAATTCATTTAATGCCCTTCAGGGGAAACAATTAACCAATTCCCGCCATCTAATGTATCAATAAACCACAAATATTTGTGCATACAGTCAACATCTAAAACACGCACAGACAGTAATAGTTATCAGGCAATCTAAAGATGGGGGGGAGGGGCGGGAACATAGTAAAAACTGTAAGAAATTAATGTTAACCACGTAATTTAATTGTTGTTCTGTAATTACCTAGATTAGCTATGATAGAGACGAAATACCATCGACGTGTGTAAAAAGCTTCACCACCACAAAATTATCCTTAATATGAGCGTAATTATATTTTTATGCATTTTTATGTCTGCCGCTGTGGTGGAACATCATATTACGCGGCTAATTACTGTGTCTGATTTTAATCCGTGCTCGGCGAATGATTAATAGATGAAAATATTTCAACTTTATACTCTATAAACTGAGGGCAGAGGGGAGTGTTGTTTGTCCTAACATCATGTTCTCTGTTTTTTGACACAGAGGTTGATTTCAGAGATCATGCAGCCGACTCACCCTGCTGCCTTTCTCTGGGAAGCACTTGCACCCTCTGCTGCAGTCCAGGCCTGCGCACGGTTCATCAGACTTTCCACCCTGTAAGAAAAATAAAAAATAGGAAGTAAATCAATGTAACTTTTCACCAAGGAAAAGGTTAAAAAAATCAAAACAAGGTTGTTTAGATAAAAGAAGAAAAGGAATATGACTGAATGACACACTTTTAATATTACAAACAAATAAAAATGCTCATAAGAGATGTAAAAATATATATATTACATGCTCAATTTTAGTGAGTTTCATTATAATCATGCGATGGAATTTTAAATAACAATAAACAGTCCTGTAAAAACTCAGATAAACCTCAAATGATTCCCACAAGCCTTTAAAGTGAAAACTAAACTAAAAGAATTTATAGCGATTGATATTTTAAGCATAATAATTTAGAAAGACCTTTTAATAGTCTATCTACAAAATGTGTTTTATAGTTAGTCTAAAAATCAGGTATTTAAGCAAACATTTTTATTTGAATGTAATTTCTGGAGAAATATAACAATTCCCAATTATTTCATGCAATCATTTCTCTTTTTGTGACCACTGTTGGAAAATCAAGATGCAGTATTGAGTTGGTTGCAATCTGCTATGTGTGCCACTAGATGGCACTGCAGCCGACATTCTAGACATTGAATTACACACCTATTTGTTACTTGGTTTTATATTGATTGATATATTAGGTGAAAATCAATTTATATGAAACTTCTCATTAGATGAAGTGAAGTGACTTGCCAGATAAGTAAGAAGGACCAAGGTTCTGATCCACCCTGTTTTTCAAGGCAGACTTATTACCTTCTAAACCCCACGTGAACTGCAGATTAGCATTAAGTTCAATGGGTGGCATTCCTCAGATAGCTATGGAACATCATCCAAAGGTTTCACACCAGAGCACCAAAGAAAGAGCTTTTATAAGCTGCCTTGTGAGTGAAGTAAGCTTACATACATGAGGCTCTTAAAACTTCAAAAAACCCACGTTTGGTTTTTTGGTCCGAGGCCGAAAGGTCACGAGGGGGGAAGAGATCTGTCCTTTTGGCCATTCTTGGTATACATGCCTCAACACTTTCATAAATGTTTAAAACTCGTCCTATATGAGGATAATTTGAACATTTTCTTTCCTGACTTTATAATAATATAAAGGATGGCAGGTTGCTGGTGGTGGGACGACGCCTGATGGGGGTCAGGGTGGATGAGGACAGAGTGTGCGGGGCTTATCAGCTCATACGGCAGTCGGCCTAGTGCCCATAAGCTTAGTTAATAAAGGTCAAGCAGCTCTTGTTAGAAATCATCAGTTGGTCGACTGGGTCCTGACCAGGTGTAGCAGGGGCCTGGGAAAGTGTGGCCCTCAATGTGAGGTCCTAAAGAATATTTTTGAAAAATAACGCCGCCACTTGGAGGGGGGGGGCATTTTAATAAATCACGTTTCTAGTGCAGACAAATAATGATTTATTTTCCTCATCACTCAACAGTTACATAGCAACTTTACTCCAAGTAGACATCAATAGAGGTTTAAACCCAAGTCACTTATTCTTCTGCCTGACAAACACCTGGTTCAAAGGCTTTTCAGCTGTTACTCATCTAAATTATTCTGCTATTATCATAACTGGTTTATCTGTGAGAAGAAAAATGAAGAAAAAAACAGAGGAAAGGCCACAGCACACAAAAAAATTCATAAAATGAGCATGCAGGCCTGTCACAATAACATTTTCTGCTGGACGATAAATTGCCCCAGAAATTATTGCGATAAACGATAATATTGTTGTTTTGAGACCATTTTAAAGTAATATGATGGTAATGGCATAATAATACAAGTACGTCACTCTCAAAGAGCAATAAACTTTAATTTCTAACAAACATTTAACACTGGAACTGGAAGACATTCTAAATATTCGCAATAAACAAACAAAACAACGGAAACAACAAATAAAAAGAATTATGAAGTCACTGTAAACTAAATAGTCCTTCATAAAAGGAACTAGCTGAAACTGATAGATGACTGATGTCATCTAGTCTCTTATAGAAAGAAAAACAAACAGCTATGCAAATGGAAATGATGGAGCTTGTTTACATTTTTCATGGAGTTAATTGATTTGTTCCTTATTGCAGTAAGCTTAACTTCAGGTCAACCCTCAGACAAGCTGCTGCTGCATTAGCGCTACATGTACTTCTTTTTCCTACTTACGTTAACTTAGTTTCCTTCAGGAATTTAAAGAACTGAAAAGAAAATAAATTGGGCGAGGCTGAGGTCTTTGTCTGATAACTGCGACTATTACTACTCCTCCTGCAGCAGACTGATCAGGTGGGGCAAAAAAAAGGGGGAGAAACACCCTGCAAAGCAAAAGTGAGCTTTGCACAGAGAAGGGAGGGAAAAGGAGAGAGAGAAGGAGGGGAAAGGTCATCCGTGCCGGTCCGACTTTCTTTCTTATGATCCCAATTCCTTTACTTTCGACAAAAGAAGGGCAACAGTGAGCAGAGAGCAGAAGGAATTACAGCCGAGCACTAAACTGGATCCCCTAAACTGGATCCCAAAGAGAGATTCAACCTCTGGGGCGAAGACAAGCAGATAAAGATAGCTGCAAAAACAAAAACAAAGACAGGGTTTGGACGCCCAAATGATTATTATTGGATGCTTAGTCACCGAACGCCTATAAAGTACATTTCAGATTTTCCTATTCATATCAAAGCCTATTTTCTGACCCATTGGTCAGAGCAAGTCGATTCACATTGGGGGTTTTTTTTTTTTTTTGGTTTGATCCAAAACCCTTTGTTGTGGGACATAATCCAGCCTCCACCTGAGAAGGGTGGAGATGCACTGATCCGCATTCAGTTCCCGCCTGTCCACACCTGCAGCTGAAACTGATGGATTGTATCGGGAAACCGATGCTAAACCAGCGCCCGAGGGAAGACATTTGTTCCCGCTGCTAAGAGAGAGAAACACGAGGCAGACAAGCTACTTCAACAACTCAAGTCCTGAAATCTTTTCTTTTTTTAACAATAATTTCCTTTTTGTTGCTGTTTCATGAAGGCCAGACGTGTGAAATGTGTGACAGTTTCCCTGTAGTCAGATTCTCCTGCTGTATTCCTTGACCTTCAGGTGCTGTTCGTCCTCTTATGCTCTCTAACAAAATATCTGACCTTCACATATCACTTCTATACACAATTGCTTACATTGGATTTCATGGAAGGGCATCAGTTTGCACACTGCTTTAGATATTCCTCAGATATTCCTTGTTCGGTCACAAAACCGCCAATGAAAAACAAGTTTTTGCAGTGTACCGTAAGAGGCCAAAAGCAAAACTCCAATCATACTTTGCATGCATGCAAAACGCGAATCAACACGCTCGTTAACGAAGGCTCAAGTGGATTCCTCCGTCTTCGCCCACATCACCACATCTCAGGCTCTTGTCAACTCGAATTACCCGGTTATACGCCTTAAAGCTTTAAGCCATTATGTCCCAATCAATCCGTGCTGTTTGCTCATACTTCTCTGTCCAAACACTTTCATGTTCACATGTCTAGCTGGGCTGTTTCACAGGCCCTCATAACACATGCGTGTTTAACTCTCATGACTGTAGGTAACGGGGTATACGTCTGGACTTGCCTTTTCATACCTATAGAGTTGGCCTAGATGAGGTTCCGGTCGACCAGAGCGTGGCGTACATTGGCCCTTTCTGAGCCCCTTCGTTGTTATGATGGTTTTGTTCTGCTTGTGCATACGGGAATGCAGGATTGTGCGGAAAATGCTAAACAATTTCTCAAACAGCAATGAAAATAAACAATCAGCCTCTCCTGTAGTGGCAAAGATTGAATAACGTACCTTCTGCAAGCCACAAAGAGCGCCTATATGTAAATATATATATTTATATATTCATACTGGACATGCAAATAAAGAATAGAGAAAGTTTTGTTTCAGCGCTCCTTCAGGGCATGCCAACAAGTCATCCTGTTTTTTCACAAACGGTAATAAAACTAGCACAACACTTAGCTTGAAGTCTGCAGCTGCGTTTCCACAACAAATGTGTGCAAATCTTTGTCTATATCCTGCTAATGTCGAAAAAACACGCAGTTTTGTAATTCTGTTCAACAAGAAATTAAATTCAAATCCCTGTGCGAGTAAGCCTGTCCACATAATAAGTCATCAAAAATCACAGCAGCGACAAATGAAATATTTTTATAATTTCAGCCACTGCGCTAGCTCTCATCATCTATCAGCTGTCAGAGGAAACGTCGGCGTTTTATTCAGGCATTGGAGAGACAAACCCATATTCTGGAGTGGTTACGTATGAGCCGTTTTGTGGGAAAGTTACGGAAGAGCTACGGATTTAACACGTTCGAGTGACGAAGCTTTTTATGAGCTGTGCAATACTGCGAGAGGTCTGGTGGATCCAGCTGCACATATCTGAGAAAAACAAAAACAAACCACCATTTTGTACCACTTCCTGTCGTTGTCTTTGTGGTCTTCACCAGTAGTAACAACCGACTGTTGATCACCTGACTGATGTGATGCGGGGAAAAAAAAGTTTCCATTGCAGTTTTGTGAAATACATCTATTTTGATCTGGCTGAAAAATTACCTCATACTCCCCCCCCAAAATTGGCATGTTTCCAATAAGCAAATTTATTTTCGTAGCTTCAATTTGCGCCATCTTATGGTTAAAATTCCTGAAGCTACTGATCCAGTTATTCGCTGTAACTTCACTTAACTTTTTTCCATCAAATGATTAATTTCTGAGATAATATTTTGACTACAAAGTCTATACATTTTATTCCTGTCGAGTTCAGAGAGAGAAACAGAACATCCACAAGCTAACGTTGACCTTTTGCACTCACTCCCTGAATAAAAAGTAGGAATGCTTTTAATCCGCAGCACGTCAGTCGGCGTGCCGTCACACGGCGCGTCCCCACGGGAGCGAAACGTGTATTTCACCAGCTGTCAGTAAAACTGTTATCGGACTGACTACTGTCAGTTTTGGACAACGAGATCTGTCGGGGAAGTGGTGAGATTAGAGCTTTAAATGCTTTTCTGACTCCAGAGATGTTTTTACCTCATCACCTTTTAGACCTGAACTCAACGTTCAGAAAAGCAGCTGCTTCTGCAAAGAAGAAGCTCGAGATCTTTTTGTTTTTTCCTTCCTTCCCTCCACTCCCTTCCTTTTTACCATCAACTCTCAGTCTTGCCCCTCTTTTCTCTTAAGTTCTCCCTCCCTCCCTCTCTCGTTCGTTCTCCTTCCACCAGCTCCATCTGTGACCCTGAGACATCCACTGCAGGAGACGAACCAGCTGTGTTTGGGACTCCGGAGCTCCTCATCTGTTTATTCTCCACTTCAAACGTGCGACTGGCTGTTTGTCCGCCAACGTAAAAAAAAAAAAAAAGAAAAAGTTAAATCAAATAAAAACAAGAGCACAAATCTGCTATACGTGACTTTACTTTGACGCTTCGTACATACGAACGAGAGCCGATGCGGATCTGCATGTCTACTCGGGAGCAATTTCAGATGTGTGTGTAAGTTAACCGTCATGTCCGCGCTGTGTGGGTGTTCTGCTCTCCTCGACGGGGCCACCCATCTGGAGTCGGACCGTCAGTGCAGCGGCCAGACGGAGGAAACTTGTTCATTTAAAGCGGATCCAAACAGGATGTCGCGCTCAGCCAGCTGAGGTCGCCAACGGCTGAAAGGAAGGTGAACTGGTGTAGGTTCGTAAATCAAAGATGTCAGTGTGGCTCTGATTGGTTGTTCTTCAGAAAGCAATGGTAGTTCAGGGAGAAGGTGGAGGAGATTGAGGTTTTCACAGATTATTTGACTCATAGTGGACTGTCATGAAACGATGACCGTTTTAACAAATATGTAAAAGACATATTCTTCATAAAAGTTACATGCTGCAGCTTTAAGGTGAGAGAAAAATTGCACGACAGCTGAGTATTTTAAATCATTAGTGTACTAAAACAGAAAACCCACAGAGCTGACAGTGGTTACAAGCGATATATTTCTTTTTTTTTTTTTATATACGTTTTAAATGTTGAGAAATGATGTAATGTCAAAGTGTACACCAAAAAAGTCAAAGAACATGATTTCAAGAGTGAATGAGTAAATCTCCCACACTGAGGCGTTCGAATAGAAAGTGTTCAGGTTCAAGCTTAGCATCAAATTAGATGGGGGCTTTATTGAGTCACTGATAAGATCGGATGTCTCTTTTATGGGTTTTGGATCAGATCCCAGCTGGCGCATCGCTCTCTCTGAGCAGCACGGAGAAAAGCGTGTTACATTCACAAGGACAGCCTGTAAATCCCTGAGCATCAAACGTCTCATTTACTTTGCATCCGAACCTCTTCCAAAGCAGGCTATCGCCGGATCAATCCTTTGTCCAGACCTGCCCACTCGAATCCTACGAATTTTCACTAAGAAAACGTCAGTCGTCTCTTCAGACTCTGTCAGCTATGGGTAAGTGTGAGCAGATGGACGTTGCGACAAGTTAAAGATGCAGCAACGTCTTGACGAGTTGAAGCAAAAGTCTTCATATCGGCACACAGAATCAAGCTGAATATGAAAATTGTCATTTGAAAAATTATTTAGTAAATCTTCTGTTATAGGAGGAGTGTTGCTGTCAGCGGTAGCCATTTTTGATTTGGGCGATATGGCTCCCCAACCAGGGCACCCTTACTACAGGGGGCGGCACAAGGGTTAAAAAAAATCAAAAGTCAGTCAGCAATAGTCCGACCAAGATTCCCTTTGCTTTTTTTTTTATTTTTTTTGCATTTGAGGTTAAACATAAGTGGGAGCAGCTTTGTGTTGCCCACACCAAACATGAGTAAATCTTGGCTGTATACCAGTTTGGTGGTTTTGAACTATAATGCTAAACTAAAGAGGTCTTTTAAAGTTTCCAAACAATCTGTAGTCCTTGATCGCCTCTAGTTCAGCATCCAAACTGCTGAGACTAAATAAACCTGGATTGGATCATTCCGGACTTAACGGAGACTCTTAAAAATAGTATTGAAAAAGTATTCAAACCTTTCCTCTATTTGTTTAAAAACTAAAGAAAAAAAGTATTTTATAACTTACTTTTTTGCTACCTGAAACTGAATTGAACATGCAAATCAAGATCTAATCACTAGTCAAACTTGAACTGATTTTTTTGTTGTTGTTGTTGTCATTTAAGAAAGACACCATAAATATATTATAAGGTATAAAAATCTTAGGTAAAAAAAACACTACTAAAAAGAAAAAAAAAAAAAAAAGACTGTTCTTTCCAGTAAGATCGCATATGAAAACTTGTATTTTTTGCTTTATACACACACACACACACACAGATATCCTTGTTTCTGTTTCCTCTGGCTAAACATTCTGGAGTCATGATGGAACAGAGACAACACCATTAGCAGGATTAAGACTCTGCCTGTCTAGCCTTGTCCCACTCATGCCATCTTACCCCTCCGCTCCCTCTTTTCTTTTTCAACCCGTATCACAAACCAGTTCACAACACTCCAAGGTACCGATTTCAACAACATTTTTTTTTTTTTTTATGTCTTTCATGAACAAACTGCAAACATGTATGCGGCACATATCGTTGGGGAGCTGAGCGTCGCGCGTTCTCCCTAATACGACTCACGTGATTTACGGCCCAGATCGTCAATCCTCGTACCTGGTATTTCAACCCCGAGGCGAAGCCTGGCGCAAATACTTTAGCCCCCTTCAAATGTTAAGATTAGGATCCATCATGCAGTGAGGGGACCCTGGTTGTTGTGAATTTATCCTGCAGGATTAAAACGATCTTTACATCTTCTTCAAAATAAGGCTGTTTTCTAACAAACTGGCCACGACTACACATTCAAAATATATATATACATATTTTTTTTTTAGGTTTTTAGTAACTGCACTTGATGTTACTGCTTTAGGAGAAGCGAGTTACATTCATGCGACACTATTCAACGTTCTCACATCACATCGGCTTAGTTATAAAATTTAACATGCACCTGTCTTAGAATGCATACATTTGCCTAATTTTAACATTTTTGTGTTTTTCATCCGTCTTATGTTGCTCAGATCAATAAAAAAACACCAGTGGTGACTTAGGAGCTTAAATATTGCTACGTGAAGAAAACAAACAATGCTAACAAACCCAGTACAGATGGACTCATTTATCATTGATGACCAGTAATTTTTCTGCGACAGACTGGCGACCTGTCCAGGGTGACTCCGCCTCTCGCCCGGAACTTTACCTGGAGAGAGACACCAGCACCTTCTGACCCCACTGGGGACAAGGGTGTAAGAAGATGGATGGATGGATGGATGGACAAGTACTCTTTATTATTTTGTACCAGTTCTAAAAATATGATCTGCAGTTTCTCAAAAATTATAAAACGGTATCCTTGTGAACTCCATGATATTTTTAAGATTAGATTAATGTGTTATCATATCCTTTGAGAAAAATTGCGATGTTTCCTTCCTTCTGGCGACTGGTTTGTGTGGTTGCCTCTAATGCCACAACTGCAGATTCTAAGCAAAAGTTTCTTTTCAAAACTACAGACTATAGACAACAAATCATTTGAAAATCCGAGAATCTAAAATTTGAAATCTAAAATCTGAAATTTTTGTTTTTCCTTTAATATTTTTTTTTGTTTTTGTTAACAACAAAAACCAGTTGACTTGTAAAGTGATATTTAGTCGCCCTCTTGATTTAGGATGGAAAAAAAGAAATAAGAACAATTTATGAAGTTTTTCTCAACCTGCATTTATCTTTCAAGTATCTTAGTTATGCTTGATGGAAAAAAATAATCCACAAATAATCTGTTACGTTATGTTCCACAGAAAAATGTACAAATATTGAACAATTTCACAATGACAACCAGCACTTTGACCTTAAACTAAATATAGATCTTTGTATAAATTAGATAAGTAGACAGATATTTGGAAAAAAATATCAGCATCTGGTGTCAAGTTCAGATATAAAGTTTGATTGGCGCATAAGAAAAATGACATACAAGGCATTACAGAAAGTGTTGCATTTTGGGTAAAAACTGGTTGTTTTGGTGGAGAAAAGTAATTTTGAAGTGATATGAGGTCAAACAAAAATAATAATAATAATAATAAAATACCAATTTTCTAGTTCAGAAAGGCGAAATAAAACGGAGAATGTATTGAACGCTACTCGGAAACATAAATGATATTAAAGAAGGTAAATTCACCATTGCTCGACCATCGGAGTATATGAAAAAAAACCCAAATTCATTCAGGTCTCATGATGTAACAACATATTTCTGTAGTTTCAGTGACTGATCTCCTGGCCTGTGGTTGTATCTAATCATTAACTTCATGAACACAGGTGATGAAATCCAGATGAATCATTCTGGCCCAGAGGCACCAGAATGAGGCGTCTCTGGGCCAGAACTCACAGGTTTTTAAATAGAAACGTCGACACAAGCTGCTTCACTGCTTCAACCGCCACGATTGAATTTTATGACCTGAGATGTTGTGTTGGTGCGGGGAAAGCCAAAACAAACCGTGGGCATCTGTCGGGACCTGAGAGCAGAGACAAGAGAGCGAAGTGATCGATGGAGCAGGTGGAGGATGTTTGGATGTTTGTCGGCCGTAAATTACGCGCGGGCAAGCTTTAACAGAAACAACCGACTGGAAGAGACGAGAAACAGAGCGCCAACAACATCAACATCGACTTGGATTTGGGGGGGGGTTTCATGCAAAACAAATAAAGAACTTACGTGTAATCAAAAGGTACAGACATGAACTGGTGGTAAAAAAAAAAAAAAATGTGAGAAGGGGTAACTTGACCCAAAGCACGAAACAAAGGATAAATGCCTAAAAATCCGTTTTGTTCACTGCAGTGTGGTTAACGAGGGTCTTGTACATTTTTTATTTTATTTTATGCCTGCAGACTCAAACTTCCAGACATCTGAGATGATGTTTGGGCTTGTGGAAATATTCTCAGTGAATTTGCATATAAAGAAATGCAAATCTAAAGTCTTTTGCCAGATAAAACGTCGTTTATTTGTTCTCCATTAGTACGTTAAACATACAGTATGTTGTTAAGACAAGAATGAATCATACCACTTGTAAAGTCATGGTTTAAGTTTTTATTCTTACTTTAGATTTTTTTTTTCTCAGTACAAAAGTTTTGATTGCTTTAATCCTGGCAAAAGATTTTTCTTTTCTTTTCTTTTTTTCAACCTTCTGACATCTCCACCACCAACATAAACACCAACACAAAGACGAGCCTCACTGTAACGTTAGAACAGGATCTCTACTCTACCCACTTTGCATAAACGTTTTTCACATTATTCTTCAAAAAGCAGCTGAAGCTCAGTGAGCTGGTCAATTTTTCCACGTCTATGCTAAATTAGGGTTAGGTTTTGGACTTTGACTGGGCCAATAAACCACATGAACATACCTGGCCTGAAACGTTTTATGTTTTGGGTTGGAAGTAAAAAAAAAAAGTGCTGTACAGAAGAAAAACATTAACATTGATATAGTTCATCAACGACAACTGTAAAATGATTAGTTTTTAGTTGTTTTTTAAAAACAATCAAGTCCACAAACCTTAAACTAAAGATCCGATACTAATATCTGTATCGGCGCCGATATTGAAAACAATTCTATATCAAGAATCTAGTCACGATAAGATCTATTCACTCTAACCCTATGCCTAAATGTCACGTTTTATTACAAATTTTACGTTATACTTATCACTCATTTGAAAGAAGCCTTTGACCTGGAGCGGCAGGAGGTAATGGAGGAGAAGCAGAGGGCCCAATGGGCGTGAACAATAGAGGGAAAATGCACCGGGGCAATAAAAGACGTAATGGGATCAGAAAGGCCCAGGTGAAGGCCAGCTGGGAGGAAAGCAGGGCGTAACACCGGACAGGTGAGAGTAATGATGGTGTAAAAATAATCCAGAAGGAGGGCGAGCAACGAGTGAGGGGAAAAAAAGGAGGAATAATAAGAAAGGGGGAGGAAAAAAAAGCAAAGACAGAAATGTGTCGAAACAAGATCCTGCTTGGGCCGAGCAGTTTTGTTTTGTTACCTTGAGCGAGAAAGAAATAAGGAATCATAACATTTCTAACCAGAACATTCCTTTAAAACATTGCGAGAAAACGTGGTTCCTTGAAGAGCAAAGTTTAAAGACGTCTTCATCCCTCATTCTCTAAACTTTTCCAAGATCCCTCAATTTTTTTATTTTTTTATTTATTTTTTTAAATTACCTGTTCTTTTTTTCAAATCACTTTTTTTCAGTTCTTTTACCTGACCGTGACGGCAAGAGCCGGTGATTGGTTCAGAAAAGCAGAAGGAGAGTAAATGAAATCGTCTAAAGGGAGACAGGATAAAACACAGGTTCAAACTTTGAGGTAAAACAACCTTCTTTTATGCCTGATTGACTCAGAAGTCAGACTTAAGCGACTCAAAACAAAAAAAGAGGACCATTCTTCTGAAGACGATATGTAGAATACAAAGAATTAAGAGTCTAAAGTTGCATGAGTGAGTGAGTGTAGACTACAGGAGTGAAGACCATCATCCTGATCGCCATTATCATGTGATGGTATCGCTTTGGGCCCTTAGGGCAGCTTAGCTGCTCAAGGTAACGTTATCTACTGCATTTAAATGACAACCGCCATGTTAGGAAATAAGACATCAGACTGAGAGATTTCAATTGGTTCCCGTCATTCAGTTGGGATAATAATAGATCTTCAAATGTCAGTCATCATTGGGACTTTTCTCATGTTTAAACCATTTAATTTGCACCATTTAATTGTAGCTCCTTGGAAAAAAAATGTTAAAAAATCATCCCCACAGCATGATACTGCCACCACCGTTTTGCACTGTGGGGACGGTGCGTTCAGAGTAGGATGTGTATCTGCATTTTCCTCCCCGTTTTTGATTAATGCGACGTTTGATGCCGGTCTGTCGCACAAAATTCCAATATTGTCACAGAACGTGAAGAAGTTCGAGATTTTTTAAATTTATTTTTTCCTTTTGCAAGCAAATGCATTGTTCTTTCAGGCACAGATGACAGGATTTTGATCAAAATGTGCAAAAACAAGAAAAAAATAATATGTACAATGCTTGGACATAACCCGAACAATCCATAGACTCATTTAAATGGGCTTGTTAGTTATCAAAGAGCAGATAAAAATAACTAAGACGCTAAGGGTAGAAACGGCAGCACACACTCTCCTCTACCACAGGACCAAACAACATCCATTTATTACATATTCTCCTGCTGACAACTTCTTTTTGGACTCGACAGTTTCAGCGTTTCAGAGCAGAGCTTTACTTCCGTGGTGCGAACAGAGAGCCGGTGGTAATCTCACCTGTCCTGTCCGTAAACCATGACAGGTGGCTGGCACGTGCACACGGACACAAGGAGGATTTTAGCTTGCAAATTTACGAACCTTGCTTCAATTTGTACTTATTAAGTCTAATTTGTGTGTGTGTGTGTGTGTTGGAGTGCATCAGCGACGCACCCCATGTGTGCATACTGCTGAATTCCACATGCGTTGGCCGTAAGTAAACACGACTCTGGCGCTGGAGCCCAACGCGCTCATGTTCTGTGAGTGTGACGGGTTGGACAACATGGCCGCTCCAAACAAGAAATGTAATAAATCTGAGCTGTTTGGTTGTCCATCTAAGGGCCAACCCGTCACACTGACAGACTCTTAGTGGTTGTAGCATAATCTGTTGTTCTCCATTTAATGGTACAGTGAATACCGCAACATTTCAATACCACTACATCAAAATTTGCTAATTATTTTGTAGTTTTGTTTGTGATTAAATCATTTCAAAAAAAAAATAACAACAATAAACCAGACTCTTTCATCAGTTTCTCAGTGTTTGACTAGCTTTCCTCATCAAATAATCTTACACTCTTTTTGAATAGCTACTTTTCAATTCTGCTTGATAAATTTTAGTTGTACATTTTGCTACACATAAATTGTTTTGGCTACCTCATACTATGATGCTCTGACGACTGGTCAAATAAATTAACGATAAGATGTTCTAAATGCTGACATGAGTTCTCTTTGTAGCAAATTTTATAAAATAAGTGAATTTGTGGCATGAAAAAGCAATAGTATTCGACCATACCACTCCATAAAACAAACAAACAAGTCACAAATACTTATTTCAGTAACAAAACATGAAGAAACGCAGCTACAACCAAACTAAATGTAGTTTTTGACCCGTAGTTCTCTGCCAAGTTCAAATTTAGTGGTGAAATTTTAGGTAAAGGCTAAAAACAAATAGGAATAGATGCGAACAAGATGAGGCGATCCTGAATGCTAAGAATGCTTGATAAAAGTAGAAAGGAAACTGCTGACTTATTCTAATTTTTTAATTCTTCAGTGAAATCCTTGCCGGCGGCTTCTATTCCTCCTGATATTTGCCTCATTCCTCGGTTTGCCCCAACTTAACCTTCTCTCTATTATTTCTGTGAGTCAGGTCATAATTGCAGAACATGGCAAACCTCTAATGGGATGAGTCTTCAATTGCGGGTTCAAAAGTAAAGAAAAAAAAAAGCCCACCCATCCCTCCAGACAGCAGTCATTAAAAACAGACAGTTTCCCCTCTAGAGTCATGCTCCGCCATTGTTTGCGCCGCATCGTTTCTTCTTCATGTCTGGTTTCTTACTGCCGTGATTGTGCCGACCTTCTACTTAAAACAGACAAAATGTTCGCTATGAGTTCAAAGCCCTCCGGCGGAGCGGCTACTGTGCAGTCTTGTATGTTGAAACCACAACAGAGATTTGGGCCATCCCTGCATGCCCTTTCTGAAGGCGTGTTCATCAGCCCGAAGCTTGGAGTTCTGCCACCTGAAGCCGAAGTCGGGACTCGAGTTCCGGCTTTGACCGCAAGAGGTGATGTGGAGGCAACAACAGATGGTCAAAGCGCATCTTTTCATAACATCTGATCCTCAAATTCCAAGTTTTGACCTCAAAAGATCCAAACACGCACACGTGGAGGACCCCATGGCTTTGTAATCGGACCAGCAGAGTTCAGTTTTGCCCTTTTTTTTTACAACAGCAGGCATTTGCTGATTTCTGGAAATAGTCTGTTGATGTGACTTTTGTTTGCTCTAAAATGTTGAAAGGTGTTAACAGCCGGGACAGTTTTAATGCTGAGAGGATCGGACAGACGACGACCCGAACAGCGAGTTGGGGGTCTTCGTAGGTCACAGCGAGGCACATCGCAGCAACGTTTGAGCTGAACGGGATTCCTCAGCAGAAACCTCACTGAATGATTTCAGTCAAAATGAAAAGGCTCTCTGAAGCCCAGAGGCCTAATTCATAAAAGTGATTTGCAGACTCCAAATGTGCTGGAAGCAACACCAGAGACGATGAGATCATACTTGCAAGTCACTGCTCGTGGGTTCCTGAAAAGTCTTTTTGCTAAATATTTCTGCGGAAAGGCTGGGAATTTGTTCACACATCCAGAATTGTGTCAACCACTGGAGAGTGGGGAGAGTGAAATACATGGTTTTGTCAGACTGATAAATATGGTTTGCAAATTTTGAGGCTCGGTTCACGACTTTAGGGTCATTCGGTTCATGTACGGTTTTAACATGAAGGTTTTCTGTTCATCTCAGTTCTTGGTTTTTGCTTCAGCTGGGTTTACCATGACCACTTCGGGGGTCATGGTAAACCAGTTGGTTCGATTCCGTTTGTGGTTTCGGGGTCGCACCTTTCAACTTGGTTTGGCTCACCATTTTGAGGCCATGTTTTTTTTGGTTCATTTCATGGTTTTTGAGTTTCCGTTTCAGGAGTTGTTGGTGCTCAGTTTGGTTCAGCTCTTTGGTTTTTGGGGTGACACTTTCGGTTCCGTTTGGCTGGCTTTAATTTATCATCCTGTTTCCTTAAAAAGTCTGGGAATTATCCTGTTTATGAAGCGTCAATGAAATGTAATTCTGCACTTTAAACATGTAAATCAAACGTTTTCCATACCTGTAGTTTCAACATCTCACTGTATTAGTTACAGCTTTTAACTAGTCTGATATTTAACTAGGAGGATGTTTAAAATGAGTAGAAATTGTTCCAGTTGTTTTCAAAAACACTTTTGTACTGCGGCAAACAAATGTGGCTGGCAAACTGCTAATAAAAGAAATGTCTGAGTAACATAATACTGACTTAAATGAAGGCTAAAACCTCCAGAGCCCATCAGATACAAAACTTATTTGATAATTAATTATCAACAAACATGTCTAAATAACGAGGTAATTCTTCCAGTAAATAAAAAAATTCAGCAGATAACTGTAATTTTTCAGCATAGAACCATTATTATATTTGGCAGGAAATTTTACACAGATTGATAAATTAAAAATCCTAATTCATTCACAAAGCAAACTCCCTTACGAAGGCTCCAGCGAATCGCGTGACACGGTAAGAGTGGCACGGATAACAAAGCAGCAGCGCATTGCCGACGTCTGCGTCGTTTCTTTGCCTTTTGCACCTACAGTATGTCGCGTTTATATTCCTTCTCCAAAATTAATCCAGATGAAGCAATAAAACAATTAAAAATGTCTGGCCAGTCTGGTGTTTTCCACATGACTATAAATGGTAACGGGTTCAGGGTCGAGGCTCGAAACAAGCCGTAAAAACCTCTTTCTGAGGGAAGCCGCTTCCATCGCTGAACAGCTCTCAGTCACTCAGAGAGTCCTTGAGATTCTTCTAAAACAGGAAAGGTTGCTTGGCCTGTTTTCATGCTCACTCAAAGACTCAGTGTCCATCTTTTTATCCAATTCTTTTGGACAATACATAACGCTCAAGTAGAAATGAAAAGTATTTACTAACATTGTGTTATATTGCAGTGAGATGGGAAAAAAAGGGAAAGAATGTTGCCTCCTACCAAGACACCAGAATTATGTGGGAGCCTTTAAAGAAGAAACATTTAAATCACAGCAGAGACAAAAGAAAAAACCCTATACTGTTACCAAGGTCCAAGTATGTGTACATATAAGTATCCTGCAGCCAGACACACACCCCCAGCTATGGTATAGGACCTTTTAGCCCCCCCACCACCTCCACTCCTTTGAGCTGCTCTCAAAGAGGTTAAAATATCACCCTGACGCTCCTTCTTTTGTGATCCGGCCCACCTCTCTTTCTCTCCCTCTGGCGTGCATTTCAGTTCACGGCCCCGGCTCTCTGTCCCCATGCGCGTCTGTGTGAATGCGTTTGCGTGGAGCCGCGCGTCTCGGGGAGCAAAAGAAAAGAGGCCGTGCTGCCCGGAGAACAACGGCGGTACCTACAGGCCGTGAGGCTTTTGATGGAAGGCAGCAAAATGGATCCTGAAGCTGTGAATGGGGAGGACAGAAAAGGGGCTGTGGGAAGGAATGTCACGGAGGCTCGAGGACGGGCCTGGAAGACGCAACTGTCCACCGGATGCGGCGTCTGGATTGTGCAAATAATTTAATTTATTAACTTTTATCTTTCTTTTTTTAAAATCTTTTTAGGTCAGATTTTAACTGTGCTCAATGACAATTAAAAACATGAGTGAATAAATAAATAAAAGACTGCATATGTGAGTTAAAAAAGACAAAGTGAGAGCAAATCACAACTTATTTACATTTTAAATAGTGAAATAGTCATTTCTTTCGTAGCAACTGGTGTGGAACTATCGAACTCAAGCAATAAATCAATTAGTTGAATGATAAATTAAAACCAGTTTGATCATTTCTCCCGTTTTCTACCAAAGACTAAATAACAAAATGCTTCAGTCTGGTCCATTGCTCTTTACCAGCCCTTTGTCGATGGCCATTTTTCTTTAGAGTTTTCAGTATTCATTGTATTTCTTATTTCGGATTTCATTTATTTTGGATATTTAAAATATCTTCCAGTTTTAGTGTTTCATGTTCATTAGAGATTACTTGCACTGCGACCCCATTGCCATTTTTATGGACCGAAAATGGCCTCAGAACAACAATATTATCGTTTATCGCAATAATAACTGGGACAATTTATCGTCCAGAAAAACGTGTGACCGTGACAGGAAGAATCAAACTGTGAAAGCTTTACTTGCATTTCCCCACCAGCTCAGCGGACCTGTTAGTGTGGCGTATAATCTATGCAGAGAACCGGTCCAAACTGGTGAGGCTTTAAATTGGCTGTTCCAGTCTCCTAACCCCATCAGTTAGTTGGGGTAACCCCAATTATCAGTACGAGTTAAATTATTCACAGACACAAAATAAATGTGTAGACTAAGCAGACATGTGAATAATTAAATCAAAACATTGGACAGATGTCCCAAAAACATTAAATATGGGGAGTTGTTCAGAACTCAACTCGGCTTGGTACTTCGGGCCGAAGTGGACATTTGAGAAATTTGTAAGTTTCTGATTTGCTTAAATTTCTGACTTGCTTTTATTTAAAGAAACAACTGTGGGAAAGTAACGGCAGTCCATTCATTCACTTGTTCAATTGTAATCATATCTGGCAATATTTAGTAAACATAAAACACTATTTGAACAACACACAGTGAGACAGGGAGTTCCACAAAGCTCATTTTTCGGCCCCACATCTTTTATTCACACATGCTGGAATCTGGCCAATGGTTTCCACCATTTTGCTGATGATATGCAGCTTTATTTTGAAGGTCTTCTGATGATCCACAGCCAGTTAGAGCAGTTTGTAATTGTGTTTAAGGCTTTCTATTATTATAGTTATTATATCTTATTATTTTTACATTGTGTTATTATTTAAATATAATGTTTGTATTCCTCTTTTTCCACTGCCATCAAGAATTATACTATATTATACTATCAGAGGAAAAGAAAAAAAAACATCTTATAAAATCAGATTGATAGGCCAGAAAATAAATGTATTTTTACAGAAGGACCCAAACTGGAGCGTCAACAGAACTGGTCAATCGGGTTTTCCCAGGCAACAAAAAGGGCATCAACAGCCGTGAACTACCTAGATCAGATCATCTTCACAAGACTGTAAATATATGTAAATTAATAAAGTGTCAGATTAAAACTCGGCAAAGTTAGGAGAAGTCAAGATAACATAATCTGCAGAAACGCTGGAGAATCTGGCCACAAGCCTGAGGCTTTGACATGATGTATAAGAAGGAGGAGGACTAAGAAAATGAAAAGCTGGAGATTATCTGCTGAGTCTTTCCTTATCTCATCGTTTCACAATAATTCATCACAACCGTCACCGGAGAAAAAAAAAAAAAGACCGCCACACACACATGAAAAGAAACTGGAATTCCCATTCATCACCGTAACGCTTCCTCCGTCTATGTTGCATGTGTAGCATCTAAAGAAGCAGCTCCTGAGATAAATCTAAGGGGAAACTGCGGTTGTAGTTAATGATGAAAGTAAAGCACTGAAGGTGAATTTTTTTTGGGGGGGGGAGGTTTTCATGTGGGTTTGGAAAACGTTTCCTGCGTCTCGCCGGTCTAAACTTAAAGACTGAGAATGGAAAAGGAAGTTTAAGATGAATGAATTAAAAGCCATCACTTAAAGCTCAGCACATAAAGAACAGCGAGGGTCTGAAACACCGCAGACCGAGTCAGGCGGGATATGAAGAGCTTCTTTGGGATCATAGATTTTCAGAAGCAGTGGAGACACTTCCATATGCATTTCTATACACTTTGGGAGAGTAGAATCAACTCTTTCTACACCATCCTAAATTTGGCTTCCATTTGTTCTTTTTGTGCAGTTTGTCAAGAATTTATTTCTATAAATAAGGAAGGAAAGACACACTTCCAGACTGCCGTCTGCACAGGTTTTCTTTAGCATGCTTCAACAGAGTAACACCAAACACAAGATGGATACAAACTGGCAATGTCCCTGTTCCCTGGAGGTGCGTTGGAGTCTACATACTTTTATTATTAATAAAAACACCAGCGCGGATACCGCAGACGACATCTCCCCTGCAGTAACGGCAACAACAACAAAGCTCTCGCTCATTTTCTTCCTTTTATCTCCAAAAGATTCATATCTGATGTCTCAAAGCGCGCAGAGACAGTCGACTGCCTGCAAGTGATGAAAAGGGGAGAGGGAAATATGAATGGAAACATATTAGGTCCGCAGGTCAGTGCAGCAGTTTCCTGTAATGCTACAGGTTAATGCAAAGGGTTTGGAAACATGCGGTCGGTGGGCCTTGAGGGCGCCAAACAACATTCCTGAGCAAAAAAAAAATCAAAGACAAAAACAAAACAGTTGTGGAAATAAATTCCCATCAACGGGCATCAACGCCGGTTCGCGCTGTAGGCCGACCGCGATGCACATCTGCGGTTTCTCAGCAGGGTGACTCTCAGCCGTCTTCTACTCCTTTCATATGAGCAGGATTTACTAACACCGACCCGTCTTCCGTATCCAAGCGCGCCGAAATGAACGTGGCACCCAAGCGTTTCCCTCAACATACGCTCTGGAGCCAGCCGAGGCCGTAAACAATCCCACCGCGCAACGCCACTCCGCCCGCCGTATCCCCACGCCCGGAGCTCAGGCATGCGCTCAAACGCACAAAGCTTCCACCTCAGGTGCGCTTGGAAACCAAACGAGCTCCGCAAACATGAGATGTGTGAAGCTGATTGAACAAGCGAAAATGGTTGTAAGTCACCTGGACTGGAGCGAGTGGAGCGCGGCGCCTCAAGAGGCCCACCGGGAGGCATACGAAGGAGCTCCATTGTTAAACCGTTGTGCCGGCTGCAATCGAATGCTGGAAAAGTTAAGCGAATGTAATTGCATAATCAGAGATCTTTATCTTGACCTCACACTGAGCGTCGCAGTGGTATTTCTACCGACTGAGGTCACACACGCTGCAGTCAAAAACTTGGGATTGTAGTGACAAAAAAAAATTTAGTTTTCAACATTTCGGCTAATAGAAATCTAAAAATGAGATCCGTGATGAAGAGAAGAATCTGTAGTGTTTCAAAGTAAGGATGAGTGTTTGGTAGTGTTCCCTCTGAGCATAGAGTAAGGCATGTTGGTTAAAAAGCTCAATCTTACCAGATAACATCTTCCCACCTCTTTGCTGTGTCCACAAACTGTTCAATGGCTTCCTCTGACAATGGATTTCTTTCTTATACTACAAGGCAAAGATTTGTCACCGAAAAATTACAAAGGCTCAAAAAACAACTTTGCGTTAGTCTATTGCATTCTTCAGCGAGGAATTACATATGGAAAATAACAAGAAAAAAAAAAGGAAAAATAGAAAAAAGTAAATATTTTCCTTATGGAGGAAGTTTTGTTTTGTTCCCTGCTCAGGATTTCATGCCAGTGAGCTCTGGATAATGTTTAACACACTTCCTTTCCGTCTCTGTGTGTGGTGAAAAATTTAACTAGGGAAAATGTCTGCAAACGTCTAATTTATGCTGGTTTGTTTTTCATTTTCACGCAAAATCAGCATAAAAGTTCTACAGCAGGATGATGCTAACGGGAGAAAAAAAACCCATTCTTTTTTGATTTCTCAGTCATTTCCTGTCGTTAGGCCAAAAAATATGTCACTTTTGTCTTTTTCAATAAAAAAAACAAGATTTAATTCATGTTAAAGTTTTTCTTTATTTGTTCTAAAATATTAACAGGAATAAAATCCTGGTTGATTAACCATAACAGAAACAGAACATGATCAAACATCTGTTTTCGAAGGAGTAATGTTAGTTTATTGACACTGGATCAATGTTATTTTTGTTATAGTGACGGTAAAAATGTCTTTTTGTAAAGTAAAGCTCGCTGATCCCTAAACCGAGCAACTTGCCTGGCCTTGTTTCTCACTGCTTCAGTTGTTTGACTTTTCATTCAATGCTCTGACTGTCAATAATTTAGGTAGGAAGGTATTTACTTAAAGTTATTTCCATACATCTGGCATGTTCTCCTGTCCTTCACATTTTCAACGGGGTTTGGTGTCACACTTGTTTTACGAAACTAGTCAAACAAATGTGCTCAACTGGACAGCTGAAGCCATTTCTTCTTTGTGAGCAAGCGTCATGTTGTCACTGAGATGTAAACACAGATTGTGTTTTTTTTTCACCAAAAGAGAAAAAATCCGAAAACACAGAAATGTAAAAGTTGCCAGAAAGTCGTGCTAACTGCAAGACGTAGAAACGCCGAGGCTTAAACTGGTTCTTAGCTGCGTATGTTTGTTTTGTTTGTGTTTCCTTAATCTAGATATGAAACAGATATCCATCAATGAAACTTTTTTTTTAATGCCAGATAAAGGAGCTTATTTACATTCAATCTTGACATATATTCAAATGAAGTGGTCGTCACCAGGCACCTTTTTCTTTTGGCTTGTTACAAAACATTAGTGAGAGTGAAACTATTTAGCTTCAGCAGATTATTTCTTTTTAAGGATTCATAAAAGGGACATTTTTGCTTTGAATGTAATTCTTTATCAGGAGCTATAAAAGAAAACAATTAGCAAATATGGTTACATCAAATATCTTATGGATCAATGAGGAAATTGGCTAATGTTAGCTGGGTGTGTACATCAGTCTTCCCCGAATGTGGTTTTGGGAATATTTCCAAAAACAAGCTGATCAATGGTCAAAGTATAAAAAACCCACAATGAAATTGAATATTAATCCCACTTTCTTTGTTTTCTGACCAGTTTCTTCTGACATAAACCTAAACTCTTATGTTTGCTGCTGCAGTTCCCTCTAGAATGACTGGATTCATTGAAAATATTTCCCTCTGATTAAGTGACAAAGAAACGTACCTCAAATATAATCCCAACTGTCAAATTAAGGCTGCATGATAGTACAGCTGTTAGCACTCGAAGGTCTCGGGTTTCAGTCTAGATCTAGAATCTTTCTCTATGAATTTTTAATGGTGTACGCATTGTTTCTCTTCAACTACTTTTGCCTTCAGTGAAAAACCAAAACCAAATAATCCAAACAGAAAGAAAATGGCTGAGCTTCCTCAAACCATTCCTCCAAGATTCAAGCAAAATCTGAGCAAAGCTACGCTTTGCTTAATGTCTTCCGTTTTTCTTAGTTCAAACCAAATGAAAAATCAGCGTAGCATTTTCTCTACACACTGAACCCGCAGGTTTTTCTTGACAGTCTTGGAAAGACCGTTTCCTCAAAACTGTCAAACTGGACAGAACCCAGCGGACAGAAGATGACATCTGTCCGCAACTCCCACCTCCTTCCTCGACCTCACATTTCATCCCTTCCTTTGAATCCCTGACCCTGAAAGAGAGGAAGGACCTCAGGAGGAAGGGAGGACGGCATCGTAGGAGGGAGGAGGGGGGTGAATGAAAGTGAGCTTCATTAGAAGCTCCAGTAGAGTGGACTGGGAAGCCGTGTTATTGGCTGTACAGGGGGTCAGGAGCACTGGGAGCACTGGTCTGGAGAGAAAATTAGGGACTCAACTTTTCCCCAGTTTGAGGAAAACAAAAGAGACACCAAAGGAGGGCTTCCACCTTGAATGCCTGATTTTATTTCATTTAGTCGAGACCTTGGAAGATCAAAGAACATGTTGTGGTCTTGATAAATAACAGAAGTGAAAAATTAGGACCTCAAATAAAAAGATTTTGGTTGAATTCTTTCTGAAATGTGTTTAATCAAAACCTAACTATAAAAGTTACCAGTGGAATACCAATATGTTTTAGTCCTTTTGTTCAGTGGAAGGGTTCATTTCAGAACTAGCCATTATTGTTCATCACTGGGGAAATTGTCCTGGTTTCTAATATCTTTTATTTTGACAATCCTCCTTCGCTCAGGTGTTACATGGCAGGAGAAAAGCATTACAATTTAATCCTGAAACAAAAACACAACAGATTGGATAATATAGGTCAAATGTTAAATAGAAATGTAATTAAAAATGTAGTTTTACGACTGTTTTCATAGACTGACTGCAGCATTTCCATAACCATTTGCATACGGTCGTTTTGAGCATCATTAGTTGTGCCTCAATTTTTGGCGCTCTTAGTAAATCCTATAAAACTAATACAAATCATTCTTATGTAATTACTCGTCCAAGTTAATCATCGTGTCTAATATCTGTCTGTCAAACAGAATCACTTCCCTCAAGGTGTAAATATGATAGAGAGGCAAATTTTGTCTTATTCATTCTTCCAAAGAGAAAAGACGAAGGATTTAATTAGAACAAGAGCTGTGGGCAAATAAACGCTGGAGAAGGAAGGAAGTTCGTGTTGCACAAGAGTAAGCAGGATGTGAAAGCAGTTAAATCTTCGGCAACAAAATCATTTCACAAAGTACTTGACTTCTCGCCTTGTAAAAACCGACTTCTTGTTCTAGGCTATTTGCTGCGTTTCCTTTGTATGGAGAGTCTGGACTATAGGCTGTTGAGAAACGATTGTTCCTGGAGGCGTGTTTCTGTTCAAGTTTTGAACTTTACACAGTCGTTAACGTTTCGCCCTTTTGTATGTAACACGCCAGTTCGTCACTATGAATCTTACCGGAAATAGCCTGCGCTGTAAACAAATATCCTCAACTGGGAAGAGGGACGTACCAAGCCCAACAAAATGGCTGTTGTCACTTATTCAATATTTGGAAGCGTGGCCAAAACAGACTAAACATCTCCGTTCACTTCCATCGCTGATACTTATAAACTACAGACAGACTACTATCCTAGAACCTAAATTAAATCGGAGAAATTCAGGTCAATGGGAGAAAGCCCATTGAGAGATGAAGGGAAATGAGAATTGAGCAGAATTGCATAGGAAGCCAATGGCCAGGCTGCTTGACTAAACTCTCATGTATTGACTTGGAATGTCCACCAAGGATATTATGAAGCGAAGGGTTGTTTTTTTTTTCTTTCCATTACCAGTCGCTGTCTTAAATTCCTGAAACATACCACCATCCATTGATGTCCAGCCAACAACAATAAGATCCAGGTAAAGAAGCTGGAATCTGGACAGAGAGGGAGGCGATATCCTGTCTGGGTTCTCACCTGGGTCTGTCGTGATGTAGGTGTACCGATTGTTTGTTTTAGCTTTGCACCAATAAAAACGGGATGCTAGAGCATGTACATAAATTTCCTGCTTTGTGTGCTTCACATTCTTATCTTTCAAATCCTGTTTTCGTATGTGTCGTCCGGCAGTATAGTGCCGTGACAGTCTTACGTGCATGTGGGCCACGCCTGGGTCAAACAGCAGCTGCAAATACCAACTCTGCATGTTTTCATCTTAAAGATCCAAGCCCAGCAATGTCCTTAAAGTGAACTGGAAGGCCACTTATTGTACTCTGGCACACACGGCATCTTCGCTGGAAGCGTCAAACAAAGCGAGCCGCACATTAAAATAAGCACAAACAGATTTTGGCACGTTTTTCTCTTCTTTTTTTTTCTTCCCTACCTCACTTCACTTCACCTCTGATGGAGTGTGGACAAGATGGCATCTGCCTGGCCGTAGACACATCCAATTACTGTTCTGCACCACTGCAGCTCAATGCCATTTGAGGTGAGACCAAGTATGCAGGATTAGATGTGATTGAGTTTGTGCTTCACCGGAGTTGCGCAAACCTGTTGTTTATCAGCGTTGGCTTTCTAAGATCGCGTACAGAGGGACACGCATCCTGCGAGGGTCAGCACAAATCGTTATTAAAAAAAAAGAAGAAGAAGAAGAATTGTCTAAGCTTGCTCATGCAATAAGTCAGTTTTCAGACTCAAAAACTAAATGAGAACAGCTAGAAAACAAAATGTACCTGCAGGGGATGTTATTTTAACTCTAGGTCGACCGCACGGCTTGTATAAAGGCATGCAACGTCAACAGCAGCTCCTCCACACTCTGAGGCACACACCTCCCCTTCTTCTGTCCAAATGCCTCAATAATTGCACCCTCTGTCCGAAACAGGGGCTGGGGGGTACATATGTTGAAATGATGTTAATAACCTGCAGCAAATAATAATAATAACGATGTGCAGGTCTGTGAATGTGCACAACCCTACACACACACACACACGCACACACACAGGCTGAACTGGGCTCAGATCAGATCAGTGCGTTTAGATGAAAGGCGTTTAACACATCGGTACATCTGTACTGCCTGCAAGCCAGATATGCGCAGGCAGATAACTGAGGGTGGAGGGAAGTGGAGAGAGAGAGAAAGGAGTTAGGGAGCGAGGGAACGGGGAGAGATGCGGGTGTGAGATTTAACAACACACTTATCTCACGAACTGAACTGATGGTTCACGCCGGCTCGTGCTTTTCTGGATGCTATGCTAACCGACTGCTAGGCAGATAAATCCTTCTCCTTCCAAACTAGAGGATTATTTGAAGCCACATAGGTTGAAGAGCAGCTTGTTTGATCTTGATGCAATGGATTATTCTTGGGTGGGAAATAAAAATAAAAAAAATGTTTCTGGATATTTCTTGTAAAATCATTTGGAAGTACCTGGTAGCTATTGCTCTTATGTCTTCATTTTAATATGTATTCACATAAAATGACTTCTATGAATATAAGTGTGAATGAACTTGAAGAAAAAACATGTTTGGACTGATTTAGGAGCAGTAACTTTAATATCTATAAATAATAAACATATTTCATGACGCTGCTTATTCAGCACAGTTTTAATGGGTTTTCATGTCCCTCTGTAACATGTAGAGACATTTATGAAAATAAAAAAGAGAAAATACAGGAGAAAAAATAATACGTGCACACACAAACTTATATTCACAAAACGAGACATGCCAATTCAAACTTTCTATCAAAAATGAGAATATGTGAAGAAAAAACAATCAACTTAAAAATGCAGAATTAAATCTGAATTTTCAATCATTGCAAACAGCAGGAACCAAAGAAAATGCTACCATCTGTCCTAAAAAGAAATTATATCAAATATTAGTTAGAAATGACATAAAAAACGATATAATTTATAAAATAACTCAGAAAAGAACCAAGCATAAACCTACATATTTACAAGACTCGTCAAAGTGAAGTCTGATGTTTATGCTAGCAAAGTTTCACATGAAAGAAAAAAAAAATAAACAGAGTGAGGTAGATAAACACACATACGAATTAAAAGAGATGCCATAATTTTAAAATCATTGATATGGCAGCGTTTTGGGTAGTTGATAGAAAAAGAAGCAAAGTACAGTGAACACACAACGTCAAGCTGCTAACGATGCTAACATTAGCATCAGTTTTGGAACTCCATTTTAGTGCGACATTAAAAAGCTGCTTCACAGTTTTCACTGATGACGGCATTTGATCCTCTGTATCAAAATATATGACTATAATTGGACTGATAAACTGAATATGGTAGCTCTGCACTGAAAAGAAAATATTTAGCCTCAGTCTGAGATGACTGAAATCTTTATTTTATCTGTGAAAACCCAAAAGAATAAAACCCACACAAAAACTTCTTCATCTGGACTGATAAAGCAGTCTAAGATATGTCGAATGAAATTTTCGTGAATAAATAAACATAAAAAATTTGGCCAATATCACATATCATGCATCATCTGTTCTTGTGAGCTGGATCTAATCGTCACATCCCTAATATCAAAAACTATTTTCCTCTGATCTGAAACCCCACGACCGCATCCTTTCTGTACATCTGACCCCTGGCTCGCTCGCCACTTCAGTTTAGCCTCTTTCATCCTGCTGTCCAAGTCCTCTGCCCTGCTGCCCTCCGAATGAGCCCTGCTGCTAACAGATTAATAAAGACCGAAGGAGAAAAATAAAAGAACAGACATGCACAAACCGGGGGCGGGGGAAGGAGAGATGAGCAGAGAGAAAGAAAGGGTGGGGAACTAATCGGCATCGCCCCGGTAATTTACGGCCCTTCATAGTGATGCAAAACAGTTAATAAATTGAGTTTATGTGGGGCTGTTGACTTGATCGCCCTTCAACACACACACACACACACACACACACACACACAGCTGTGTTTTCATCACTTGTGGGGACTTCACATCGACTTCCATTAATATCTACAGCCTAACCCTTATCATAATCCTAATCCTAACCCTAACCATCACATACCTAACCACTAACCCAAAAACAACAATTTCCCTCATGGGGACCAAGAAAATGTCCCCACAAGGAGCAATGGTCCCCATAACCCCACATTGTAGACAGAAATAGGTTCCCATAAAGATATAAAAACCTGGTACACACACTGACTACATGCATTGATAGATAAAGTACAAACAAATACTCGGATGTGCAACAGCTGTCTTACAGACTAATAAAAATGCTTCCTGTATGTGTGTAATGAACAAAGAATCTGTCCTCTGCACTTCACTTCAGTCTTTTTCCTGTCTCTCTCTGCTCTACTTTAACATCACCTGCCTCGCTGTGTTTGTCTCCGTTTGTCTCTGTGAGCACTCTCTGTACATACTGCTCTTCTCTTGGAAGGAAAGAACAGGGAAGGCAGGCGTTTTCCTGCGCCGAGCGCCCCGCGTTTATGAATCTGAAAGAGAAGGCCACACAAAGCCGGGTTGAAGGATTCTCTGGTGCTGCAAATGACCTTTGACCTGACTGTGCACATTCACACGCAAACACAGGACCTCTGCTGGCGGTCTCTATTAGTTAGTCTTATTCCCCTGGTACCATTAGCAATTGGGAATTTTAGTTGAGCTTTTATTTGTTTTAGAGTTTTTTTTATACTTTTGGCTAGCTTCAACACCCCAGATTTGAATTGAGATTTATGCAATTATCTTTAAATCTGAACTTTATTTGGTGAAATATGCCTTTTTTTCATTCTAATATCCAATTGTAAATCAAAGAAGTTAAGTGATGCTCGTGTTGGGTCAGAGCAGTTTAGAATCAGAGGCAGGAAACCGTGTTAAACCCCCTTCAGCCTCGACAGCGGGCTTTTGAAATGGTAATGCTATTCTCTCTGTTTCCCCTCCGCGGGTAAAACGCCGCACCACAATGCACCGCTCATCTTCCTCGCCGCAGTCCACTCTCTGCAGGGGGTCCGATACACACCGACATCCACACGCAACAAAACCAGAGGAATCAGAGGAGCAGCTGCAGAAATGTCAACAAAAGTCAGAAAGAAAGGTAGATATAATAAAACCTTAGGCTGAATTTACACCTTAACTCCCTGCAGCGCGCACACACACACACAGAGTCTTTTACACTCTGTACCTTTGGTTCTCTTTGAGGTTTAAAACTGACCGGCCCCCAGACAGCACATTGCTTCATGTTAAAGGGGCTTAAGGGGCCCCCGGGTAAAAATTCTGACCCGGTGACTTTGTAGGTCAGAGAGCGGCTGGTGGCTGGAGAGCAAGCGCGCTGCTCGGCCTGCGGAAAACCTTCTGTAAAAAAAGTCTTTAGTAGGTCTTGGTGGCATGCAAAACATGACTTCTGTCTCCGCGCTTCAAACCAGCGCATTGAAAAAGTACGAAGGACAAAACTGAACAGTGACGGCTTGTAAAAGTGTTCCCAACCCTTATACTTTTCCTCATTTGTAATCACAGACATTAATTGTGGGATTTTGGGTGATAGATCAAGACAAAATGCTTTAGAACATCACCTGGGATAGAGCAATATTTTAACAAAAACAGTATAAACTTTGGGATCTGGTTATACAGCTTACTTTTTGTGTTTTTTGTTCTAAAAAAAATAAGCTTAGCAAAAGGAAACCTAATAAATGTTGAAATAGTTTGAAAGAAGGAGCTCCTATTATTCTCTAAGTCTAACTCAGATCTATCCAATGAGTCGAACATAATCGTCCGTGATTATTAGCTTTTCTTCTGACATTCTTGCATGCAAAAAAACACGAGCTAGGCTGCCTTAGCATTAGCATGGCGGGTTGGGTTTCAGTTATATGTTAGCTTCACCTCGTGTAGCTGGCTGTGTGAATGGTGGCATTGTGGAGCTAAGACATTGTGCAACCACTCAATGAATGAGGCAGAAAAGAGTTAACCGGCTCGCTTTTTAAAGCTGAGCCTGGTACCTCCGACCCTTCAGGTGTCAAGTTCCATTAAATCTTTGCATATTTTAATCCAGACTCTCTTTAAAGAGCTTGGTGAGGGGCCAACTTCATAAATCTGAAACACTTTGGTTTAAAGATTAACAAAACAGACTCTTAAATAGGTCAGTGGTTTCCTTTTTTATATATATACCCAGAGGCTAAGGGTACATGTTTTCTTTATTTTTATGGTTCCAGGTTACGTGGAAATGGAAAGTGGAAAATAATTCCAGTTTCAGAAATGTAAAATAGCCAAAAAACTCTGAGTGACGACACTCAATGAGAGACTAAAGGTGTGCAAAGCTGAGTGTTGTGGTTCGGGGTTCCTTTGGTTCTTTTGTGGGTTTTTCTGTGCATACACGACAGATGGCGCCATACTCACCCGACTGGAGTGTGTGTGTAGACCGCCATCAAGCACACCTGAACCTGATCAACTTATCAGCGGCGTGTACTAAAGGAGGCTCCTGCCAGTCCTTCAGCGCCCGAGTGTTAGCCAGAAACGGTACCTCTGAGCCTCCTAGAACTAGCCTCTGATCTTTCCTCGTTGATCTGAATCCTCGTTGATCTTAATTCCCCAGTGACTTTTTTCCTGTTGTTTTCTGCCTTCAGGTTTTTCCCTCCGGAGAAGCTGTTACGGATCCTGTTTGCTTCTCTGATCGAGATTCCCCTCGTGACGCCGTGGGTCCTACCCACTGGTTGCCCGAGCCCCCAGACTCACCTCCTCTGTCTGATTACAAGTTCCCCCCCCCCGGATTCCACGACTGGCAGTTGCACCGCTCCTTTGTCCCCGCCAAGCCCGAGCCTACCTGTCCGCCCTCCGACGCACTCCCCCGTTTTCTTCCTGCACACCAGCCGTCAGGCACCGGACCACCTGGACCACCTAAAGACAAAGACCCCGAACCTCCCAGTAAACCCTCCTGGATCTCACACCATCGAACCACAAGTAAGCTCCGTTTATTCTGTGACTCTTCCGTTTCCGACAACCCTGAACTCACCATTCTGCTCTGCCTCTTTAGAGAGCCGGTCGCTCCGTGAAACCGTTTCCTCCCTGGACCAGACCAGAGCCTCCACATCCTTTACCTACCGTTTCACAATAAACCAATTACCATACATACCTCTCCTGTATTGTGTTCTGCATGTGGGTCTGAAAATAGTAATCCATCATGACAGAACACTCGGGCCAAACACTCAGTCCAGCAGACGCAATACGGAGAACATTGTCCGACCAACAGTCACTTCTACAAACACACGAAACCGTATTAAGAGAACTAAGCAGACAGCAAGCAGAGACTAATCAACGATTAACCGAATTAGCACATTTTCTCCAGGGTTCCACTCCTCGGGCTCCGACCCCAGCTCCCGCACCCGATCCAGCTCCGGTCCCCGCAATCCAGCCTACGTTTTCCGACATCCGTCCTCCAACTCCGGAGAGATTCTCAGGTGATATAAGTAAATGTAATGGATTTCTGCTTCAATGCTCAATCATCTTTAACCATGCCCCACAAAGTTTCTCCCAAGACGGCGCAAAGATTGCGTACGTTCTGTCTTTGTTGTCTGGACGAGCGTTATTATGGGCAGAGGCCCGTTTTCCGGATCCAGCTCAGTACGGGTGCTCGTTTGAAGATTTTTTAAAGGAGTTCAGACAAGTTTTCAGCCACGATTCTGACAAATCCTTTAATTCCCGTGAATTATGGAACATTAAGCAGGGGCACCGAACCGTCGCTGACTTTGCGGTGGATTTCCGCATTAAAGCTGCAGCGACTGGCTGGAATGCAGCGGCATTAAAGAGTGCATACTTTAATGCCCTGAACGAATCATTAAAAGACGAACTAGCTACACTAGACGAACCAAAAATGTTAGACGAGTTGATAGATTTAACTATTCGTCTTGACATTAGAATCCGGTCTCGCGCTAGAGAAAGGAGCCGGAGAAATCTGCCAGTGAAACAGTTGGGGGGTTTGACTCTCACTCCGGGGGTCTCTCCTCCCCGAGCTCCCCAGGAGCCCGAACCCATGCAGGTGGGGCGGACTCGGCTAACTCCTGAGGAGCGGCAACAACGCATATCAGCCCGCCTATGCATTTATTGTGGTTCCCCTGGTCATTTTCTCGCTCAGTGCCCTGTCCGTTTAAACCCCCAGGTCCGCTTTTAGAAACGAGGAGGTTGGCGGACCACTTGTTAAGCAAAGACTCTCCTCGATTATTATTACCTGCCACAATAATTTATCACAATCATTCCGTCCCGTTGTCTGCCCTTGTTGACTCTGGCTGCGAACAGAACCTCATAGACGAGTCCTTGGTTAAACAAATGGCCATAGAAACCGAACCTTTGTCTGTTCCATTGCGAGTTACTGCCCTAGATGGGAAGACTCTTCCACAGATCTCCCACCAAACCAAACCACTTCACCTCATAATCTCCGGTAATCACAGTGAGTTCATTTCATTTTTCGTGTTTCCCACATCCAACTCGCCTATAATCCTTGGGTTTCGATGGTTGCAACAACACAACCCACAAATTCACTGGTCAGACAGGCGTGTAGAATCTTGGTCCACGTCATGTCACTCATCATGTCTCCGCTCAGCTGTTCCCCCAGGTCCTCCGCCGGCTGAGCCGCAAGAGGCTGATCCAGTCGACCTGTCCATCATTCCTCCAGAATACCATGATCTCGCTCCCGTTTTCAGTAAGTCTAAGGCTCTCTCTCTACCTCCTTCTCGTCCGTACGATTGCTCCATAGATCTCTTACCCGGTGCCCCATTACCTTCCAGCCGATTGTATAACATCTCCCGTCCTGAAAGAGAAACCATGGAAAAATACATTAAAGAGTCGTTAGCCGCTGGCATAATCCGCCCATCTTCGTCACCCCTGGGAGCAGGGTTTTTCTTTGTGGGGAAAAAAGATGGCTCATTGAGACCATGCATTGACTACAGGGGACTAAATAATATTACAGTTAAAAACAAATATCCCCTTCCGCTGCTGTCATCAGCTTTCGAACCAGTCCATGGAGCAACAGTTTTCTCCAAGCTGGACTTAAGAAATGCTTATCACCTTCTGCGCATTCGTAAGGGAGACGAATGGAAGACGGCATTTAAAACACCCATTGGGCAGTTTGAGTACCTTGTTATGCCGTTTGGATTGTCGAATGCTCCTGCCTTTTTCCAAGCTCTGATAAACGATGTTTTAAGAGACTTCCTAAACATTTTTGTATTCGTTTATCTCGATGACATTCTGATTTTCTCTAAATCCTTAGATGAACACAAGCATCACGTCCATCTGGTTTTGCAGAGACTTTTAGAAAACAAGCTATATGTCAAGGCAGAAAAGTGTGAATTCCACAAGTCGTCTGTGTCATTTCTGGGTTTCATTCTTGGGGGCGGACAGGTAAGGCCGACGGAGGAAAAGATTCGGGCGGTCCTGGAGTGGCCAAGACCAGAGACCCGCAAACAGCTACAACGTTTCCTCGGATTTGCCAATTGTTACCGTCGTTTCATCCGCAATTACAGTCAGACAGCCTTACCTCTTACCGCTCTAACCTCTACCAAGATTCCTTTCAGTTGGACCCCGGAGACTGAGGCTGCCTTCTCTCGTCTCAAGAACCTCTTTGCCACCGCACCCATCCTCATTCAACCGGACCCCTCTAGGCAGTTCATCGTAGAAGTGGATGCGTCTGATTCCGGAGTTGGAGCAGTATTGTCTCAGATTTCACCCCAAGACAATAAAACTCACCCCTGTGCCTTTTTTTCACGCAGATTAACACCACCTGAAAGGAACTATGATGTGGGGGACCGGGAACTACTAGCCATAAAATTGGCCCTGGAGGAGTGGAGACACTGGCTGGAGGGGGCAGAGCTTCCAGTCTTGGTTTGGACCGACCACAAGAATTTGTCCTACCTACGTTCCGCGAGACGGCTAAATCCACGACAATCACGCTGGTCGTTATTCTTCTCCCGATTCAACCTCTCTATTTCATATCGCCCAGGATCTCGCAACATAAAACCTGATGCCCTTTCCCGTCTCTACTCACCTGACAACTTTGAGAAGGTTCCAGCCACCATCCTCCCTCCCAGTTGCACAGTTGCAGCAATAACCTGGGAAATAGAAGACATTATAAAACAAGCACAACTGTCCGACCCAGCTCCTGAGGCCTGTCCACCCAATAAGACCTTCGTTCCTTCCTCCGCCCGGGCCCGTTTTCTTCAGTGGATCCACGCATCAAAGTTTTCTGGTCATCCTGGCATCAGTCGCACCATCGCCCTAGTCAACCGAAGGTTCTGGTGGCCGTCCGTTCACAAAGATGTCCGGGATTATGTTCGAGCCTGCACCGTCTGTTCCCGTAATAAGACATCCCATCAACCCCCGGCTGGTCTCCTTCAGCCACTTCCTATTCCAAAGCGCCCATGGTCCCACATATCGATAGACTTCGTCACCGGGTTGCCACCCTCCAAAGGCATGACCACCATCCTCTCCATTGTTGACCGCTTCTCCAAAGCTTGCCATTTCGTTCCCCTCCGTAAATTACCCACGGCCTTCCAAACGGCACAACTTCTGGTCAAACACGTTTTCCGGCTTCATGGCATCCCGCAGGACATCCTATCGGATCGAGGACCCCAATTCATCTCCCAGGTTTGGAAGAATTTTTGTTCTGCATTACACGCCAATGTTTCACTCACATCTGGTTTTCATCCGCAGTCCAATGGCCAAACAGAACGTCTCAATCAGGATCTTGAAACCACCCTTCGTTGTTTCTCATCCTCCAACCCCTCTGACTGGTCTCAATATCTCCCTTGGGTGGAGTATGCCCATAACAGCCATGTTTCCGCTGCTACAGGTCTGTCCCCATTCGAAGCATCCCTCGGCTATCAACCACCTCAACTCTCAGCTGAGGAAGAGAATATTTCTGTCAGCTCCGTCCGTCACCACATCCGTCGCTGTCAGAGGGTTTGGAAGGCTGCTATAGCCAATCTCAACCGCACTGTCGAACAGATTAAACGCCAGGCTGACCGCAGGAGGATTCCTGCTCCCACCTACACACCCGGTCAACAGGTTTGGTTGTCCTCCCGAGACATTCCCCTCAAATCTATGTCTAGAAAATTAGCTCCCCGTTATATTGGTCCATTTACTATAGAAGCCGTAATCACTCCATCCGCTGTCCGTCTCCGTTTGCCTACTTCCCTCCGCGTCCATCCCACCTTCCATGTGTCCCACATTAAACCCGTCCGGACCAGCCCGCTCTGCCCTCCAGCCGACGCCCCTCCTCCCCCCCGTGACGTTGATGGCCACCCTGCATATTCCGTCCACCGGATCGTGGACTCCCGTCGGCGAGGTCGCGGCTGGCAGTACCTCGTCGACTGGGAGGGCTACGGTCCGGAGGAGCGTTCTTGGGTCCCGGGTTCTTTTATTTTGGATCCATCCCTCATCACCGACTACCGTTCCTCACTGACGTCCGGTTCTTCGAGGCCGCCAGGTGGCGGCCATTGAGGGGGGGGTACTGTTGTGGTTCGGGGTTCCTTTGGTTCTTTTGTGGGTTTTTCTGTGCATACACTCACCTTTCACGACAGATGGCGCCATACTCACCCGACTGGAGTGTGTGTGTAGACCGCCATCAAGCACACCTGAACCTGATCAACTTATCAGCGGCGTGTACTAAAGGAGGCTCCTGCCAGTCCTTCAGCGCCCGAGTGTTAGCCAGAAACGGTACCTCTGAGCCTCCTAGAACTAGCCTCTGATCTTTCCTCGTTGATCTGAATCCTCGTTGATCTTAATTCCCCAGTGACTTTTTTCCTGTTGTTTTCTGCCTTCAGGTTTTTCCCTCCGGAGAAGCTGTTACGGATCCTGTTTGCTTCTCTGATCGAGATTCCCCTCGTGACGCCGTGGGTCCTACCCACTGGTTGCCCGAGCCCCCAGACTCACCTCCTCTGTCTGATTACAAGTTCCCCCCCCCCGGATTCCACGACTGGCAGTTGCACCACTCCTTTGTCCCCGCCAAGCCCGAGCCTACCTGTCCGCCCTCCGACGCACTCCCCCGTTTTCTTCCTGCACACCAGCCGTCAGGCACCGGACCACCTGGACCACCTAAAGACAAAGACCCCGAACCTCCCAGTAAACCCTCCTGGATCTCACACCATCGAACCACAAGTAAGCTCCGTTTATTCTGTGACTCTTCCGTTTCCGACAACCCTGAACTCACCATTCTGCTCTGCCTCTTTAGAGAGCCGGTCGCTCCGTGAAACCGTTTCCTCCCTGGACCAGACCAGAGCCTCCACATCCTTTACCTACCGTTTCACAATAAACCAATTACCATACATACCTCTCCTGTATTGTGTTCTGCATGTGGGTCTGAAAATAGTAATCCATCATGACACTGAGTGCTTGATTTCTTGAGAGGTGCATGCTGTAGATTCACAAGGACCACCCAAGTAGAAAGTGGAGCATTAAGTGTGTAAGTGCTGCAGGCAGAAAACCTAAACTTAAGGGCTATCTTTAAAATCATTCATTCTGGTTAGGAGAAGTCCTATTATTGCAATCAGACAATAATAGGACAAGGTTCTCGTTATTTCATCGCAAACACCAATATTTATTTATGCCTTTATTCTTCTTGAAAAAGTCAAAACCTTCTATCACAAAAGCACAAACAGCATTCGTGGTCCACTGACTTCCACATAGTAGCTTTGAAATGACTCAATCTCAGTTACCCTGTACACGCTGGTGAGCAAGGTGTTGACAAGAGACACACACTGCAAACTGGCAAACCTTCAATCATTACAGGCAAAATATCATCATAAGAATATAATTAAAGCTACGAGGGGGTAGTGCTATTGGACAAAAGTGTACAACCAGCTTCTATTTTAGCTTTTCGTTATATGTGTTAGCTTCTGTTTGACAGCCTGATTGGTTTGCTGCTTATTCTTGAAATACATTGCGTCACGATTATTTAGGAAAGGCAAAAAGCAGGTCTTTGTTCTTTATACTAGTTGATGAAAGCCCAAAAATACGTTTGACCATCAGGAAAGGTCTCCAAAGTTGTTCATGTCAATTTGTACCTTTCCAGGCTCCAGAACACATTTTCTGAAACACCCATGAGGTTTCTTCGTGTTTATCTGCCTGCCTGAACTGAATTAACTGAGAGCGTTTTGGAAACCATGCCAGTAACGTGCGTCTTTTGGTTAGGCTCGACTGAAAACTGGTTGGGTGTGCTGCTGCGATTTGCCAATGTTGTTCGTTATTTTTGAAAATACCCATGAGTCGAACTATTACCACTCAGCAACGTATTCCGGCGTAATACCTTGCTGTGGACGACCTCTCTTTCAAGATGCGCCCCGATGAACTGCTGCAATAAATTACAGTAATACTGTGGACCAACATGCTTAGGAGAAGAGTGGATTTCTCAACGGTGAATTTGGTAAGCCTGACGGCATGGAAGTACTGCCAGGAAAGCAGGTAATAAAATTATGTATTCAGCTATGAAGAGGGAAGAATTTCTGTTCCCAGCCAAACATTTTTAGCTTCACATTCTGTAATGACAAAAATCTGACTTGACATCAAGTTCCATGTATACAAACCTGAATGCCTTAGATATACTCCTTAAACTTTGAAGGCCGAGTCACAGGCTTCCTCCAGTGTGTGAGAAGTACCAGAAAGGTGATTCTGTGATAAAAGCATCATTGGACAATCAGGCCAGTGATGGTTTTTTACGCCCTTCCAAAATGTAAAAGGCTGCAGCTCAGGAATGAGAAAAAACTCCAGGGAAGTATTTTAGGTATAGAAACTTCCATCTTTATGCTGATGAATGTAAAATCAAAATGCTTCTTATTACATGGTGAGCACCTATTAGCTGCTATAGCCAGTGATGCATTACTATGCATTGATTTATGTCCAAAAACCACATTGCTCCGATGCAGTATGAGCAGGAATCTGTCTGCGGCGCTCTTATTTCTTAACCGATTTCTATCAAATATGGCTTAACTTAAACCTGAAATTGCCAACACTTTGGCAGGTAAAATGTGTATTCGTCCTTGATAAAACTCTATAAACAGTTTGGTGTCAAATGAGGATTTAAAAAATGTCCCCTTTATATTGGGTAATATGTGTAATTTTACATACTGGTAAATGCTGCTCCTCCGCTAGGTGGACGTAGTTTGTTAAAAAAACCAAAGAGGGAGTCGATGTTTTGTCGTTTATTGAACTTTCAGAAATTCAGCTGCCGCGCGCCACAGCATAGGCAAAGTAACGTCGAAAAAACAGGTGAAGAAAAACTCGAGAAAAACTTTCTCTTGCTGTGTGTGTCAGCATCGCTCCACACGCACGCCCCCTATTATGCCTTTTTTTTTTTTATTAAAACTTTTAACTGAACTGTGAAATGATTTCCCCTTGTACTTTGTCATCTAGTTGTCATAGTGTTGACAATTAATACTAAAACATTGTGTCCCTCAATTCAGATTCTTTGTGTGGTTTTCCAGACCACCAATATCCATGACTCGGTGCAAAACGATGCTGCATATGTGACATTGTTTTGATAAGTCACCTGATGTCGATGATGAGCACGCACCAGCAGAAACATAAATCGGCGACCCTGCTCCCAACGAACATGTACGTTCATCACGACAACCAAGTTTAGAAGACAAATCCCGAAATCAAACCAGAAGAGGGCGACGGCGCGCAGTGACGCAACGCAGAGCAAACCATCCAAAAAACTTCAAAGAATTTGCCACTGAAGACCGAGCTCCCGTGCTCCCTCGGTCATGACATGATGAGATGTTCAAACTGCTGTATATTTAGCCTCTAACGATTATGTACTGCAGTGCACCTGACAGCGCTGCAGTACATAATCACACACCCATTCTTGTACCATTAGAAGTACAAGCAGTACGAGCGCATACGGGATCTTAGATCTGTCGTGGTAGGCCACCTCGGGACGTTTTTCTGACAGATCCCTAAAACCCGTCTGACAAACCTCTGTTTACTCCTTGGTCTAGCTATCCTTAGAGGCAAACTCTTATAATAAAACATCACAGAAGACAATACAGGCATACGTTAGATAAACACAACGAGTTATATTAAAATTGCTGCAGAAGGAGGCGAGGAGGGAACTCTCGATGAAAAGGCAGACAAAGTTATGTGATGGCAATCTCACTTTACATATCTTTGTGGTGCTGTAGGACTTGTGTAAACCTGTGGCGTAAACCTGTGGTGAGTGACGCCAATTGACAAACCCTATATATTTGTGAGTATGTACTACACATGTCAGAGTGTAGCTAGAAGCTACAGAAAGTACAGAGTTCGTGTCGGGGCTGGTTTTTCTATATTTGCAGGCTAATCCTCCTTAGAAAAGAACCCGAGGAGCTTAATCTCGCATCTTAGTGGAGTGGAGGAAAGGGGGCGAGATAAAGAAAGGGGAGGGGGAAAAAAAATCGAGAGAAGGGAAACGCAGGAAAAGAGACGGAGGTGAGACGGTTGTCGGTTAGAGTAATTATATTAAAAGATGTTGACCAAAAACAGCTAAAAACTAAACATAAGATGAGATATTTAATGGCAGGTGAGCATCGAGTTCATCTTTCCGTGCTCGCTGGAGACAATTGTGGAAGTCACTGATCAATTTCTTCACCAGGCACTTGTCATCACACTGCTTTATGTCCAAGGCAGAGATTCATAGTTAAAGCCTTAGTGTCCTGCTTTAGCTGTGTAAAGGACAGTCAACGTGAAGTTAAATGGAAAATGTGTTTGCTGAAATCATTTGATCCTAAAGAGACATCACACTTATGTACAGCTACAATCTTCAATAAATTCACATCTTTCTGGTAATGTGATGTTAGCCTCATAACTTTATTTTGATACGACTTGCTGATATTTTCACTTGTGTTATAAACTAGTAAGGGTGAAAAACAAACGTGAATGGTTTCATGTGAGACAACTACAAAGTGAAAGCTAAGCATTCACTTTGAATAAGATAAGACTTATCTTTGAAAAGATCTTATCAATAAGCCTAAAAGCTATTAAAAGTACTTTAGACCACAACCTATCAGGTTTAAGTAAGAAATATTACATTTTGTAATGCAAGAAAATTACATTTCAGTAGAGGAAGTTTTGTATTTAATTATTCTCTTCAGTCCTATGTTGTCATTTCCTGTTTTATCCCATCTTGTCCTTTCATATCCTGTCCTGCCCTCACCTGCTCTAGCCTAGATTTCTTAGCCTACTCTAGACTAGCCCATCTTGTCGTTTTTCTATTATATACAAGCCGAGGTTTCCCACAGAAAACCTCCTTAGCCCATTGGTAGGGGTCCATTAGAGGCCCACCATGTTTTAGTGTTAAAAAAAACATTAAAAGTTACAAAAATTCAGAGATGCAGGAGCAAGAATCATTATTTGGGAATAATTGCCTCATATGCTAACAGACAGGTGCAAGCGCTCCCTCCCACCCATTTTAATCCGTCAACTATAAACCTAGCTTAATCCGTCTTTACTGTCACTGTTACTAGTGTATTAAATAAAACCTCTTTAAAATAAACAAATGATGCTCAGCCTGGTGGGGGTCATGTAAACCCTGGTGGCCCGCCAGGCTAAGAATACACTGGGGGAAACCCTGCGAGTCTCGACTTGCCTAAGCTAGAGTCTTTCATCCCGTCTCACTCTATTGTTCTGAGATGTGGATTTAGGTTGTTGGATTACAATTTGGCCACAGTTTTGTTGCAATAAGATGAAGACAGCAAACCAAACCACTGATGAACTCCTGAAAGCAAAAATGTTTGGCAGACAGCTTGCTGCCCTGAGGTCTTTCTAGGAAACCTCACAACAAATCTGGCTAAGTCCTTTTCCGAGAGGTATTGAGATGACAAGGTTTTTATTTTTTCCAGTCTAACATGTAAACTCTATCAAAACCTTTGGAGTTTTCTTCTAAACACACCGTCATGCAACCTCGCCGCGAGAGACAGCCAGACACAAATACACGCAAACACACTCAAAACACACGCCAGCACGCGTTCTACATAAATCTCCAAGACTTTCGTGACTATAAGTAACAGGATGCTTGTTTTAAAAAGCCTGTGAGAAACCAAAGACTTTGTTTAAACCCAAACTTCCTTCCCTGCATGTGGGTAACAGGAAGCGTCAGAGTGAGGACTTTTGAAGGGAAAAATGATGGAAGAGAGGTGAATGTTGTGTGAGATGGATGTGTATAGCTAAAGCAACACTTGCCAGTCCTTGAATTAGCATAAAACTGTTTTTCAGATATTATAGTATTTAAGTTTTAAGCGCAAGAAAAGTAGCAACGCAGGTGAAAATCTGAACAAAGGAGGTAGTTCCCTTCTTGCTAGGCAGATCATTCACAGAAATCCAATTTTAAGCCAACATAATAATTAACTTTTGGTAAGTTACAACAGTTAATGCAAACTCAGGTTCAGAGCAATAGGTAACGAGTAGTTGAAATGCTAGCAGATGCAGCTAAACTATATCAGTAATGTCACAGCTTGAGCAGATTTCAACTCTAATTCCTTCATTATCTGTTCCCAAAAGTTTGATTATGAACTGCAATGACAAACAAGTGAAATAAGCATTCTAATAAAACTAATAAGAATCAAGATATAGCAACATTTACCCTACTGGAATTGAATCTGTAATCCTCAAAGAGGTCATGCTGTGTGCGATGTGTGACAAATTTGAATTCATTTAATCTTCATGTTGGCATAAAGGAGCTCTGTACAAACGCCTTCCATCTCTTGATTCCTGCAAAAACATCCCGTCACGCTCAGGTGGGACGAAACATTCTTAAGCAACAGAGGTAAATACTCCAAGAGGGATGCTTTGAGTTTGGAGGTGTGGGCACGCCGGATCATCCATCCATCACATCATAAACCGGCCATCAGTCAACACAAACAGGTTTACGACAACAGCTAACTCTTTCATTCCACCCATTTGCAATTTGTCTGTTCATGCCTCCCAACAGCGAGAGACAAAACACAACCGGGGTTATCAATCTTGATTTGTCGGTGCTTTCCAGCAGTTCCCAACGGAGATTACAGTAACATTTTTATTATTTTTTTTTTTTGCTTTATTATACGGCGCAGTTATAGATGCGTTTTCTTTTAGAGGTAAAATGGGTCAGAGAGTTTACTTCACAGTTATGCCGTGCAGCCAGTTATCAAATTAGCACCTTTCTAAACAACCACACAGACATAATGTATACGAACCAGGCAAGGGCTGGTGTGATAGACTTTAATGGCATGATCAAACTTAGCAAAACAAGTGTGGTTTTACATGAATTATCAGTTTCTTCAATTATGGGAGAATGGTGATCGGCCAAAACTTAAATGTGAAGTCGATCTTATCCACAGATCTTAAACACATCAGCAAAAGTCTAAAAATCAACCACTGACCTCTTGCGACTGATAGACCCAAACATCTTGCGATGTCTGCACATTTCCAGTTAATAGTCACCCCACCGTCAGCAACTTTTTTGCAATGTCAGATTAAAAAAAACAAACAAACAAACAAACAAAAAATCAGTCAAAACCGGAATTGGCAGGTCAGGTGAAACACTGAGCTCCTTTAAATCCAGACTTAAAGCGTTTAGAGTTGCTATTGAAACGTTATAGATGAAACATTGATAAACTTTCTGGTGTGTATTACTTGACTGTGTTTTCTATCACTGTATTTATTTTGTGTTTTTATGATGTGAAGCACTTTGAACTGCCTCGTTGCTGAAATGTGCTAAGCAAATAAACTTGATTGATTGATTGACTTTTAAATATCGGTAATCAGCAGTCGGCCCGAAAACTGCAATCGGTGCACCTCCATTAATGACAGAAAAATTTCAAATGATAATGTTACTTCATTTAATTAAAATAGAACCTCTGTATTTCTGTTGCTGCTAAGGATTTAAATACAGATGTTCTTTTCTAATGCTACTTAATACATTTTTTGCTGTGGTTTGATTCTGACACACCCCATATGCAGATATTAAGATTAAAAACTTGCTAGATTTAGTTGTAGCTTCTAGGTTTTGCTCAAAATATGTCGACTGTTTTAGTCAGAGCAGCAGAAGTCTGACATCTGGTGAATTAGACTATAGGCTCAGGTAAGTTTGCCGCTTAAAAAATGTGCATTTTTGTTGCTTCCTAAATGAAACGTTGCACATATTTCTAGTCTTACTGTGTCGTCAATAGACCAGTTTATGAAATCGATGGCTTAATGGCGTAGGCTTCTGTTCGTCTTAACAGAAGCAACAGAGATCTGATCTGGTGTCAATGCTACATGTGAACAAATGTGGTCACTGGTCCTGGTTTACTGGTCCTGTAAAGTAAAGAATTACTTTTTTTCACATCTATGTGTTGGAAAATTTAAAGATGGGAGTTTTGAGGTCGCTTTGAAGGAATTACATGTTGCTTCTTCTCACAACACAGCTCCCTCAGCTACAGACGCTTAAACACCTAACCTGGTTCCTACTCCGAAACATACAAAGAGCTGACGGAGGCGACGTGAAGTGACAGTCGCAGATAAAGACATCTGATTGCATAAATCCGATAAACACACACTAAAGGAGGGAGACCTATTTTAGGAGAGGTGATGACTCCGTCTGCCGTAATGGACGCTCTTAGATTAAAATAACCAAGACGGAGTAACGGCTGGCTCCACGGGGAAGAGGAGACCCAGATTCTCCACTTATCTGTCTGAGTCATTCAGAGACGAGCTGGGATGGGCGGCTGAAAATAATTTGTGTCATATATATGAGTCTGAATTGTTTGGTGCTTCCTAGGAGACGAACTGTTGAGTCGGATAATTAAAAACAAAACAAACGAAACTCATTTTTGTCCTTCTAAAAAGAAGATTTGTCTCTAAAAAGAGAAGATAGCACTAAAATATTACATTTCAGAGAATCAACCAACAAACCATCTGCATTTCAGGAACCGGATCAATTATATGAGAATCACTTGTCCAGATTTACTTGTCCTGGAAAAGGTGCCAGGAAGGTGTCGAATCAGAGAAGAGTCAAAGGTCAAGGGAGCTTTCATGACTTCCTGCTGTCTGCGGAGCAGCTGAGTTGGTTTGGCTCAAAAGTGATGACAGAAAGGGATCAGGACTGCAACAGACTTCTGATGACTTATTCAACATATTCTGTGTTGTCAAGGTTTAATAAAAGTCCTAACTGCTAAACATGTCTTTATTTTAAAATGAAGTAGGACTTAAAACAATCTTAATAGCCCTTAAAAGTGTAGATTTTAATAAAATAATCTGAACGAAAATGACACAGGCATGTTCTAAAGACTAATGATATATCCTGTCTTATAATATCAAGAAACATGTTTGAATTTTATCCCAAATTAGCTTGAATTTTGTTCACCCTCTTCTCCTTCATCGAAAGCTTTACTGGCATTCCCAGCTGTCTGCATGTGTCCACTAATGTTCCGATAATCTCTCTTTGGTGATGACCTCCAAGTCTTACAATTCAAATCCCCCTTTAGCTTCTTCATGAGACTCTACATGATTACAATTTGTAATAATCATACCCACTGTGTACACTCACTGCGCAAGACTCCACTGCTGAAGGAGCAACATGTTTTTAGGCTCGTCATGACAACAAATTTTTTTTTTGCTGGACGATAAATTGTCCCACATCTTACTGCGATAAACGATAACATTGTTGATTTGAGACCATTCTCAACTAATATGATGGTGATGGCATGATAATGCAAGAACACATTCTCAAAGGTCAACAAACTGGAATATCAAGAATAAATAGACAAAGCAACAGAAATAACAAATAAAATGAATTCTAAAGTTTCTGTAAACAAAATTGCCCTTCAAAACAAAAAATAATAATAATATATATATATATATATATATATATATATATATATATATATAAAACCGGCTAGTTGAGACCTCAGCACCCGACTGAAGACTTTTGTCATCCAGTCTTTGATAGAAAGAGAGAGAAAAAAGAGAACAATTGTAAATCATGCAAATGGAAATTACCGAGTTCGTTTTAATTTGTAGTGCAACTAATTGATATATCTTTGTAACAGGTAAACATGCTGTATCTGATGTAAAGTGTAATAATGAGCATTTGGGCAGTTCAATAAAAAGCTGTGAATACTAAATGTCACTGCTGCACAGAGGCAGCGTTGTTCAGTCTGGGCATCCACATTTTCCTTTCTACCTCCCCTCTTCCAAGATAAATTCCTGTTTTGGGTCAGTGGCAACCTTTAACTTCAAACACCATGAACTGTAATTTCCACAGAACGAAGTGGGCGAGATTCCTCAAACATCTTTTCCTTGATGGTAAGACACAGCGGAACAATCACCTGGTCGGGGCAAGGAGGAACAGGCAAGTTTCAAAAGCTGAGGAATGCGAGCAGCGTGTTTGCAGTCCATAGGGTCCATCAATCCACGAGCTGCTCTACAGTTTGGAGTGACTGGCGGGGATGGGTTGATGGATGGAGAGAGACGGAGGAAGGAAGGAAGTGATGGACAGCAAGGGTTGGGAAAGAAAGTTGAGAAGTGGATGAAGGCGAAGAGAAAGACGGAAGAATGGATCTCCTTTCCAGTGGATTGCAAGCGGCGCCTTTGACTCCCACAAGTTTTCACTCCCTTCTATCGGACTCTTTACATTAGTCTCACTGTGAGTCACAGCAGTTGTGAAATCAAAGCCTCAGGCGACGACAAAGATGAAAACTATCAGCTCTGTCACCTCGGAGCCGTGATGAAGGTGGCGTGGAGCATGTTTGTGACAGGAAACACGGGGAAAATAAAAACATGTTGTGTGGTTTAAGTAAGTGAACAAGCCAAACAAAGACTGAAAAGGGAAGGGACGAATTAGGACTTCGCTGACTCACACTACGAGAAATTGCTGAAACTGATTTTAAGTATATTTTTGTATATATCAACAAACTTTGACTTGACTTAAGCTGAACCAGTAAAAATCAAAGTAATGTATGCTAACCTTCTAATTAAAAAAAATCAAAAATGAAAAAATTGTTTCAAAAGCTTGTTTTTTAGTTTGGATTTTTAGTTAACATAAAATGATAATTACATCTTGCAGCTACAGACAACAGACAGGGCTGTCGTCTGCATTTGCCGGTGATTTAAGATCCTTTGGAAGAGAGAACGGCCCACAGCATCACAGATCCCACACTCTATTCATAACTTGCTTTCCTACATGTTCATCCTGTGTTTGACACCAAACCAATCTGGAGTTATTTGTTACCTAAAAGCTCAAGCTTCTCATCTGAGTTCAACCACAGGTTTACATTTAAAGATAATACATATACATTTCAACATATTTAAATGTTTGAGAAACAAATATGCCACCTCTGATAAAAGCACTTGCATTCTTACAATCCAAGTCTTGTGAGAAAATTGTGAACTGTTCCATCTACTCAAAATGTGTTCCTTCAAGCTTGACGTGCTTTCTGTGAAGGAACAAGAGACAAAAATAAAGCGAGAAACCTAACATGCCCTCAACCTGACACCCTTGAAAGAACTTTTGAAATGCCTTTTGTATGAAACCTAAATGCCAACAAAACACCTGGTTGGAGATAAATGATGTTACAGTCTCCTGCAGCGCTCCAGCTGGCTCCGGCCCAACGCTGTTTGTATAGCTCTGTTTGCACAGCCATCCATCACAGAATATCTGCCGGCATTCCACAGACATAAAGCTTACGGCGCCGTAAAACTCTGGTAAGCATGCGCCATTTGTGCACTCTTTCCGCTGGACGTCCGCGGCGGCCGTTTTCGTGGAAAAGATCTCCACGGCGACAGAAACGAGTCTGGCATAAGGATCACAAACGGCGTCATCAGTGTACAGCAGATGTGAACGATATTTAAACATGTTCATACGCTAAAACCCATCCTTGATTGGAGGTGAGAAACATTTTATTTATCATTAAAATGTTAAAGGGTTACAGATAGATAGATAGACAGACAGACAGACAGATAGATAGATAGATGGTGGCGCTGCACCAACAACCACTGAAGGAAGCAAAAACAAAAACCTCTGAAGGAGACACTAAGCACAACTTCCTTCTTCACGAAATGTAAACAAAAATGGATTAGTGTCTGGTTTTAGCGGTTGTAGATTTCTCTTTTGTCTTTGATAAATGACCACAAGCCATTTCTCCTGCTAGCGCTAGATTTACACGTTTGTTTTGATGGTTTTTACCCAGAATGCCCTGTGCCACGGTTCACTTCCTACTTTTGTAGCGGTTTCTGGTCTGCTACAGTCGGAGCTGTGGCCGAGGTTTTTCCGTGCAGGTTTGTTGCTCCGCATCGATTTCGCATTCACACCTTCGAAAACAAACTTTGACTTTCCAGTCAAACGAAATAGAGTTTGATTAAAGACGACCAAACAGGGTTCAACTCGAGTTTCAGGTGGAACATCACAGCACAGACCAACACAGTGAAAAGTTTAATAATGTTTCTCACTGACCTCTCTTCTTGGCAGAATGGAAAGAATTTATTTCAACTGTGCCATTTTTGACTTTTATAAGTTTACACATTTTCAACACTGTTTAGACAGCGTCTTTACTGTCTAAGCTAATGAGTATTCAGTCTGATCTTCTACCACAAACTTTGTCCTACAATCTGCAGTTCCCGTAACCTGTCGTGATGCACCTGGGTTGAACGTTAACACGTCAAATGTGCATGCAGAAACCAACGGACAAACTTGCAAACTCTTTCCCGCAACAGTCAAGCTCTGTAAGTTGGCCGAGGGGTGCGAAGGCTGGACGTGAAAAGCCACAGCAATGTCACAGCCGCTTGTCAAGGAAGAGGACAACCCAGCGACATGGAGATACCGATACGGAGTGAGAGCGGGCATTCCACAAAATATGTTCAAGCCGCAGTGGCAGACAGTGGGAACATCTTTAGCGTCTACTCTGACTGCTCAGTCTGAAACCAAGAGCGGTTGGCATGGCTACCAGGCAAGAAGTGCTGAGTCGACGCTTGGATAACAAGACGGAACATGTCTTACTTGGCTACTGTCTGAGCGTAATGTTTGAGTCTTAAATTCTTTGCATTTTCTCAAAAGTTGGGCAACACGCTGCAGGTTTTCCATTTACAGTAAATACTGCAGTCTTAAGCAAATGCTTCACTGATGACTTCGAACTCCCAATGTCTGAGAGCGTGTCTCTGTGTGTTAAATATAAACCACTAAAAAAACTCATGTCCTTCATTCATTTGTTTGGTATCAGTCAGCTCATGCCATCTTAGTAAAAACGTAAAAACGCAGCTTCTTGAAAGTCCAGGCTGTTCAGACGAAATAAAAACGATCTGGTGGTAAAACAGGTCGCAACGTTAATCAAATCTAAGTTTAAGAGCACAAAAATGCACATCAGTATAAGATTTCACTCTGCTGTTAGGCATTAAACGGAAATAAGGCCAAAATGGAAAAGCGATGTATGAAACATTTTGTTGACCCCAAAGTGTGTGCGTGGTTGTCCAACAGTTCAGCACTCGTTTTCTCAATGATTTAGTCCGCTGCTCGCATCGTTTTGCAAAACTAGTCACAATGTGTTTCACTACTGGCATGAGTTGTTTGATATGTGTTTGGTTGCCAAGCATCATGACCTATCACCATCAGCTCTAACTATATTATCTTTGCAAAATAATTTTTGTTGAAAGATTTCACATTTCTCCCATCTTCTGGGGTTCTTTTTATTGTGAGGTTCACCTTTTTGAGGGATATTTACTCTAAACCGAACGCCAGAGCAATGTTGCAATGAGGAAGGGGGGAAAAATATCTGGGAAAAGATGCAGAAACATACTCTGCAAAGTCCATACTTAAAAAAACAAAGATCTATAAATTTAGAAAACTGTGTAAACTATCATTTTCCTCCACGTCACCAAACTTAAGCACAACTTTAAGTTAATGTTAAATCCCAGCAACATTAAGTTTGTGGTTGTGACGATAAGGAATTGAAAACCTCCTGCAGAAGAAATTATTTCATTACCCAAGAGAGCAAAAAAATAATAATCCCAGAACCTTTTTTTTTAAATAAAATAAAATGAAATTTCTCGGGAAAAAGTTTAAAGGTGTATGTAAAAAGAACAGCCTCTGGTCCAGGCCGTCAGTATTGTGCCATTATTCTGTAACACATTAAAAAAAGTACTTGCTGGAGCTAATTTAGCACCGTCAGAACGATGCTTTAGAAAGTTTAAAATCTGCTTTGATCCATTGCTGTGGGACGTTGTTTCCTGCCTAAACCAGAAGGCCCCCCTGCTTCTTGCAATCGCCCCTGAGACAGACGACCACGTGGGTCACCTAAAGCATGTATGAACTCCATCTGCGCCGCATTAAAGCTGTTTAGTAAACACGCATGTGTACACACGACGGAAGAGTTTACAGAAACTCTACAGCTTAAAGCAATCTGTGAAGTCGCACATGTAAGACGTGACGGCGTGTACGCAAACAGGATTTGAAGGCACGGCTAGATGGATCGCACGCAAACGGGAGGTTTCAGGAGGCTGGAGATTGTCACGGAAACACAGAAGTCGATGAGAACGCCGCGTCCTGCGTGAGCGTGGTGGGCAAGAAAAACAAAGAGGAGGTCGACGTTTTCCTTCCCAAAGTCTGAGAACAAGCATCGAAACTCTTAGAAGATCTTGACGGAGTTCTCAAACCCTATATGTCAGGTCTGAGAAAGACATAAGTTATACTAAAAAGTACATCTCCTAAAGCATACCTTAAACACTGGGGATGAACAGATGTTTGGATTGTGCAATGAAGCTTTTTATGTTATTATTTGAAGAACTGAAGGGACTTAACTGGGCTTTATAGAACTGACAGTCAGTATGCTTTCAAGACCTGCAGGAGTCCTGCCCCGACAAGCCGCTCTGTGGCGGTTCCTCAACTCACTTTCACGACGGAAAACCTCGATACTCTTGGTTGGAGGTGTTTAAGGCAACAAAAGCCTACAGGAGGAGGTTGTATTGAACTATAGCAGGAAACATGAGACGCCATTGGGACCCATCATGTCAACAAGATCCAAAATATGAGTTGATTAACTCATATATTCTAAGTTGATGGGGATTCTGCAGACCTGACGAGAGGTCTTCATAGAAAGTAGTGGGTTCCCCTTCCAGACGGGAAACATTTTAGCTGAAATTTGGGTAGACTTCTTCCTTGAACTCTGTAAAGCAAGAATCAAATTCTTCGGTGGCTTTTCTACTCGTGCCAAGAGCGGAGATGCACCAAGAAATCCTCTGTCAACTGGAATCGACTAATTCTCGGCTTGACTGATGGTCGTACGGTTTTTGGAAAACCAAAAATCCAGTTTTCTTCCCATTGCTGAAAACTACCAAGGTGCCCTGATTAAAACCACTCTTTAATGTGGAAGTTGCTATTGAAGGAAGAATAACCAAAGTTGGCTTTTTTCAGGATCAGGTGAGGTGAAAAAGTGGAAGTGTTCCTCTTGTAATAAAGACATGAAGCTAATCACAAACTGATTTATGCTCCTGGCAAATTTAGATGCAAAGTTACTTTTCATCCAACCTGCTTGGAAATGACACAAGCGTCTTCAAAAAGATCATTTGTACAAAGATTATCAGTTCAGAAACAACATTTTTAGTTTACTTAAAGAAAAAAAAAGGACATTAAATCTAATTTCTACCTTGCTCAACAATCAGGGAACATGTCTTCATAGGCATTATAGAAAACAGTCACTTCTCATTTTTACCAATAAGCTTCTCCAACGTCTCCACTGGTTTTTCCTGTTGATTTGGTGACGAGCTCGGTCTCTGCAAAAACTTTAAAATGACCTCCAATCAGATATTCATGAAAGTGAAAGATAACAGTTTATTAATGTGCAAGGGGTCAAATATCTAAGGATGCTCTGATCCTTAGAAATCCTTAGAAAAATACATCAGCATCAACCTGCTGGTTGATGCATTTTTGATTCATTTATTGGGAGTTATGATTTATTTAATTAGTGTGACATTGAATAATCATAACAGAAAAGGTTTTGGGGTTTTTTTTGCGTTTTACCTGCTGATCACCCATAAGAGTCGATCGAGGGAATATTGTCTGATTTTGATATGAAAAAAAAAATCTTGCAATCCTAACAAATGTACATTTTTTTCTAAGATAAATCATAATTGCTTAAATTGATATTGGCAAGTGCTGACCTGATTTGATCGGTCAATAACAGGAATAGGTACATCTGGATGTTGAACAGCTGCAGGTGACAAACAACATATCACAAACTTTCCCAGCTAGTAAAATTAGAGCAGATTTATTTAGCTGCAGAAGCTGCAGAAGTAAATTTAACTTTCTCCAGCCAATTTGTAGCTCAAACCAATACAAACACTATCAGTCAGATCATTTCCAATTGATTGACCGGCATGCAGAAATAGGTCAAGTGTTTTCCTCGTCTTTCTCATTGGTTTCTCTGATACAAAAAGCACTGATACAGTAAATTTAAAAGGCCAAACTGTAAGCTGTCAAAAGGTAATTATTTCCTCTCTTTTTGTGGCAGCCTTTGAAGACCAACATGTAAACAAAAAGATGAAGAAGAAGACTCAGAAACAAGTCGAAAACTGCCAGGAGTTACAATAACAGAGATAAATGTGTGCAAACTTGTGCCAACTTGGTGTGGGATTTGCATTTCACGGGTATGAAACAGATCACTGAATAAATTAATAATGGGGCTGTCAAATCATTGGTGTTTACGATTTGTGTTTTTTTCCCCTGCTCATAAAAATCTGAAGGAAGAAGACAGAAGGTTGGCAGCCAAACTGGCAGCCTGGCTCGACGACACGACTCAGACGGAGAGAATAGAGCGTTAAACTCGCCCTGCTGCTGCAGAAACAAATTGCATCTCTGTTGGTTTATTTTAAAGTCAAAATCAGACGCTTACAGAGACAGACAGTTACATCACCTTTTTTTTTCCCCTCCTCCCCGTCTGGCGTTAAAGAAAATGTACGTGAACGACAGAATACGATGAAAGTAAAATCCAAAAATGCTCTGGTTGTTTTTCGTAATCAGGGAAGGTTTAGTTGGATTTAATCTCAGACAGTGAGGGGGGAATAAAGACAACATGGACAGTTCAAATCTGAAGTATTTAGGAGGGGGAAAAAAAGGAACTGGAAAAGTGAGCCAATAACGACAGAAACCACCTGCTGGTGTAGATTCCTAATAAGGTCTTCAAACTGGTGAAACTACACAGATTTTTACAGCCTGAACAGAGCATGAAACACGCAGCATAATTATCTTTCTTTTCCTCTGAAAATCAATTAAAAAAAACTAACAAAGCAAAATCGGCAGAGTTAATACAGAATACTCCGTTTCACCCGCCAACACTCACCCCTCCCACCTCGCCTTGCCATTTCTGCTTGACCTTTGACCTTATCAGTGACAGAACGGAATGCTCCGTGGCCGTTCAGCAGCATTAGGTCGGCGGAGGAAATGAGAGCCGAGGCGAGTAAATGTACAACCAGGACTTCATCACTCGCTTAATGGGCATTAAGAAGAAAATGTTCCCAGTGTTGCTTCTCTTAAAAAAAAACAACAACAACACACACACACAGTGACGGCGTTAATGTGTGCAGCGGCAACGTTGCAGAGTCCCATAACTTTTACAGACACGCTCGTGGCTGTTTCCAATCTTCGTCTGGATGCTCGCAGTTTGGTGGAGCACGAAGCTCGACGTTATTCACAGCAAACATTACGTTGACGTTAATAGACTAAAGCAACAGACACGTCTATCTGGGGTTTGATACGCGTTTCTGCTTATTTTGAGTAGTTATTCGCAAATCCAAGACGAGATTTTACTACGCGATACATCGCGTAGCATCACGTAGTATCAAGCAGTGTCACGTAGTCTGCTTCTAGTATCAGGAGGTTTCATGGGAAAGCGCCACTTGGATGAGAACAACAACGCCTTGCTCCGAGATGGTAACAGTGAGTGAGTTGCAGGGAAGATGCCTGGGATCCATCTGACTTTCTATGTTCGTAATAACGCGCTGAAATAAGAGATAAAATAGTTTCAGAGCATCTTTTTTGCTATCTTGTTGAACTGTGTGTACCTCCCCTGTCTGTGTGACTCCAGTCGAACACAACGTCTACGGTTTCTGACTCCCTTTTTGTGTCCGCTTGAGGCCTGAGGCAGCTGCCTACAACGTGATCTCATTGAAAACTGTGATTTAGCAAAGTTGGGCTTAGCTGCAGCAAAGCCTTGGCTCTGCAAAATGGTACATCGGTCGGTGCAAAGACTTATTAGTGTTACAGTCGAGTGATGTTATCTCTAGACCTCCAGCTGCAGTCTGAAAAGAAGAGAGAAAAAGCTACCTCCAGGCACTGGAACGTCTCTTTATGTAGCTACATGCCTCTGTTTCACTTTTCCCTATGAGGTCACTGTTACTTAAACCCTTCTTGGCTGGTTCATAGTGATAATTAACTTTATCCTTACTGTACAGATTCAAATAAAATCCAGTTGCATTTCACACATATCAAATATTAGCCTCATCCTTACAAATTTTCTAAATTAGCATGAAGCAACTTCAAAAGTACACCACAAACAATTCAGACAACTAATCCTGCGATTAATTTTTACCTTAAGTTGGGGTTATTTTAAGATTTACTCAAGATGTCCGTTGTTTAGGGAATTTGGCTAGCACAGACATTTCAAATTGTTGAGCTAGCAAATGGCTAAAATACTGACATTCATGGGTTGTGAAAAACAGAATAGTTGTCAAAAATGTATCACTATTTGAAATAATGTATTATTATTACATTAATATTGGTTCTATCTTTTCCAATGCCAAACCATTGCTAGTGTGAGGCAATAAAATAACTATGCTAACTCAGGCAGTTCTATATGGAAAGCAGTCAGAGAAATTCCTTCGTTTCCGTCGAGGCAGCCGCTACATGATATATTGCCTCTTTTATCTCTCCTGTCAACAGGTGAATCCCTGGTCAATTGTGCTCCAATAAACCCAGAGGTGATGCCCGCACCTGCACATCCATCTGTTGTCTTCCCTCTTATCAGCTACAACCTAAAACACACACACACACACACACACACACTTCCAAATCCATAAACAGATAAAAATCGCACAGGTCAGGAAATGACACAATGGGCCAATTAAATATGTGACTTTATTTACTGTCTTCTTCAACTCTGGAGGAGTTTAATCATTTCACGCATGCGAGCCATTTTCTCCATTTGGTCTCAAATTTAAATCTTTACAGAATTTTTTTTAAAAAGTGAACAAATCTGAGATTTTCAAATTCATGCGTTATGTCGTAAAAATAAAATGACTTTTTCTTAGGTTTCCCTTTGTACCTAAAAGCATGTATGCACTTACTTTGAATTTCCTAATTTCGAGGTTTTTCAAAAGTACAAATTCAAAATTCAAATTATTTCACAAGACATTTTTAGCATGTTATAAGTGAAATAATCTGCCAGTGGAACAAGTACATTTTCATCAATTTTAAGGAATTATTGACTTGAAACAAGCTCCTAAATATTTCTGAAAAGTTGCACGTAATTTAGCTTTGTCTTATTTCAAGTGTCCTAAGATATTTGCACTAGAAAATAGACCAGTTTTTTTTTGTTTTTTTTTCTTTGCAGTGTTCCTTTATGTCGGTGCTTAAATAGAGCCTAGAGTTGAAAACGTTCAACAAAACACCCCAGGGCCCGAGAGTTCCTGTGAGAGCAGAGCGGCAGAGAGGAAGAACGGGCGAAGTGGAGGAGGAAAGAAGTGGAGACAGGTGTGTGACCTCCTCCGGGAGCCATAGGGCAGCGGAGGTGAGAGGTGGTGGTCGAGAGCGATGGAGGAGGTGCTCCCAGTAGCTGTGGTGATGACATGGAATGTGCCTGCGTCCTCCTCCATCCCCTCGGCTGAGGTTTATTGGCTGTCACCCCTCGCGGGCCGGCGGGTTGTACGCCCGGACCTGTCCCCGCGCCGTCTGACACGCGCTTCGGTTTACTAAATGCCATCTTCTGGAATCGGGAATGCATAAACAGTCCGATGGGTTGGAGGAGGAAAAAAAGATGCTGCTGGTGATTTTCGAGTGCAGCCAACGAAATAGATAGAAAAGAGCGCAAATGCTAAGAAATATGCAGATAGTAAGCTTACTTCCACACCTTCACACAGGCTAAAAGGACAAACATGGTGTATGTTGACATTACCGCCTGCCACTGTCAACATAGTTTAGGAAATCTGTGCATTTAAAGAAAAAAACATGAGCAAACACCGGAGTTCACGTCAAGTTTAAAAATGAAGCCAAATTTGCCTTTGATAAGAAAATCCTTACCCTAAGCTGAATGGGTTTCAGGCCTTGGTCATGACTCTCTCTCTCTCTCTCTGTGTGTGTGTGTGTGTGCGTGTGCGTGTGTGCATGCGTGCGTGCATGCGTGCGTGCGTGCATGCGTGCGTGTGTGTCATTGCAGATTTTAGGAGCGTTCAAGACTTTTATATTCGAGCGCAGTCCCTCGAGCCATGAATCTTTGAGCTGTGTCAAACGGCTAATAAGGTCTAAAAAAACAAAAGTTGCCGCAGGCGGTGTTTAGTGCAGCCCTCAATTATATTAAATGATGAGCGATGACAGAGAAAATCACGTAAGGCAAACTGCTCTGTTCCACACCCACGTTTTTTTGTGCAATAAAGGAAAGTATGTAGAAATGTCCTTTGCGGTGCGCATTATCATTGCTAATCTTTGTTAGCTAAATATAGCATTTGCATTAGGCCTAATTCCCTCAATTTAAATGATCATCATCATTTTCTCAGAGCCAATATTTTTTTCATATGGTAGGAAGACGTGTAGAATAAGCCAAAACACAAAACATTTAACAGAGAGTTAACATTTAGATTTCACATCTAACCAAGAATGATTAAATCTTTCTCTAAATCCTCCCAAAACACGGAGAAAAGCAACATCCATGTATGAGTTAATGGCGTGTCCGTACTCTCTGTATCCTACCAACAGCTGAAACTGCTCTCAGGTCAGTCAGTGAGCAATCTATTTTTAGGAACGGCCAGAGCGAGTTCACGCTGAATAAATATGTAGGGCAACTAGGCTCTGTTGACAAACACCCGGTTACAGGACACCGACAACCGGCGCAAAACACCGCAACTCCTTCGCTGTGGACATCAGATCTTAAAACATTGTTCCGATGAAACTTTTAGATGACAGTCGGGAGTTTACGATCCCTCTGAAAGCTGCCACGTTCTGGAACGTGGGGCTGGTACAATGATCAACTGTCCCTCCTCATTAGTGGCCTTCTGAGGCCACTTTGGCCACGAGGCACAGAGCCAGAGGACGAGTAGAGGCCCTTCAATTAATAACGACTGAAGTAAAAGCTAAAAGCAAGGGGCTGAGGGAGAAGCTAAGGGAATTGTAAGAGGTGGTTTGATGCTGCAGGACAGCTGAGTCAGAGTTCAGTGGAAACCCTTGCAACAACTTTTATACCCACTTTTAAATCTTAAAAGTGAACTTTTTTTGTAAAAAAAATTCTTTCAAAGCCTTTTAACCTGACATCAAGTCAACGACGTCAGAAACGGATGACAAGAACCCCTTTGTTGCGCATGCCAAAAGTTGCCTTACGCTTGCCCAGAGTCCCACAGTCAAGCATGAGTTAGCAGAGGAAAAACTGGGAGCCGGCCCAGGCGGTTTTATGTACGAGAGTCACGGGACGACATGACCCAGTCCCCGAAAATACCCGCCGCCCCCTGTGGGGAACTTTAAACGGCGACCGCTACGCTCCCACATAAACAAGAGTCTCGGTCGCCCCGGGATTTTCGCTCACGAAATACCTGAAGAGTCAGGGGGGGGAAAAAAATAGGATGCTGAAGAGTTCACAGAGGGGTCTTGATGTTGTTTTTCACACGTCGTAGATAGAAGCTGCGGAGCCACGGAGCAGGATTGAAAGACGTGAGACTCGGCAGTAGAGATGGACGGCTGCAGGTTCACTTCTCAGATGACGAATGGTCTTCAATAAGGGTTCAAACGCAGGGCACGGCTAGCCGCTAACAGCTTCATAATCAGCTACAAAGCACACTATATTACACTTGACCTGTGTGGTATTTTGGCCTGTGGGGAGGCCTACAAGACAAATTGGGGAGATAATGTGATTTATGGCATTTTTTGGGACGACAGTGACGGACAAGAATTTACCAAAAGATGCTGAAGTAAAACCCCCCAAAATTTTTTTAAAAATGGCAGCTTTTGGCCTGATTGTAACGGCATCTAATATGTTGAAAAAAGAAATATGAAAATAAAAAATTGCTACATTTTGTCACACTGTAACCACAAACCTAAAAGTTTTTTGCTACTTTTTTTTTTTTTATTTGGAATAAACCAACACAATTGAGAAGTTGAAGAAAAAGTAACATCCAGATTTCAACATTTCTTACGTATAAAACTTTAATAACTGTGCCGATAATAACTCATCCGATATCTCGAAATAAAATCAAGTGGACCGTATCGCCTTCTGAAGATACCTAGTTTCTCAACTCCAACAAAAAACCTCAAACAGGGCGTGCAGTGGTGGCGTAGCGGTTAGCGCGACCCGTATTTGGAGGCCTTGAGTCATCGACGCGGCCGTCGCGGGTTTGACTCCTGGACCCGACGACATTTGCCGCATGTCTTCCCCCTACTTTCATATAAGGGACACTAGAGCCCACAAAAGATGCCCTTTTGTGGGCTCAACAAATTTAGCCTTTTTGTTTTGGTTTGCCCTTAAATGACATTTTTTTGCACTGTGTTTATTTAGAAAAAGATCATGTATTTCCTTTATTGTTATCTTTGTACGTACACATTGGAAGTTTTGTGTTTAAAAATGTGTTTAAGCTAAACTAAGCTGACGTTACAGCGAAGGCATACACATCTTTTTTCTTTTTCAAACTACTCCTTTCATTCAAAGCTTTTTTTACGTCAACATGTGACGTGTTCATTTTAAACTGTAAATAAATTAAAAAGCAATACAAAAAAATAGAGATCAAACTACTTTCTGAAGAAGATTTTAAGGCAAAGTAGGAAGTCGTAATCGACAAGATTTGTTGCTGTAATTGCATCCAAAGAATTAAGGAAAGAGGAGTGGAAAACATGTGCACACCACACTTTTCAGATTAGTGCTTGTAAAACAAATTTGAAAAGCGTGTAATTTTCTTGCGCACGGCTTGTGTTGGTCACATTAAGTCCCATTAAATGCATTCAAGCGCAAACACTTCTGGCAACGCACAGCAACAACATAAACAAAGATGGCTGTCATCGCGTGCTTATCTAGCTCAATGGAGCATAAAGACTTTATCTTTCCCAAATATTACAAGGCAAACGAATTTCCAGCAAAAAAACAAAAAAACACAAGTATTAATGGAAAATCCTCCAAAGAGATTAAGTCAGAGTACTCGGGTGAAGTCTGTATATACAGCAATAAGCTGCGGCACCTCCTGAGCTTCACCCGTTGTTTTCCGAAAAACAAATGACATCATCACCTTCGCCAGCTGTTCCAGTCGAGCCGTCACAAAACAGGGAAGGAGGTGAACACCCAGAGAACAGTGGGTGAAAAGATTATTCAAAAAGCCCAAAAGGAAAGTTGATCCCGCGCATTAGAGCCAGGTGTTGGAGCGGAGAACATAAGGCCATCCCAATTACCCGGCTTGCGAAGAAGAAGAAGAAGAAGAAGAGGAGGGAACGGTGGCTACGAGCGGTGGAAAATCAGAGCGGAAGTATTCGTAATTACAGGGACAGGCCGAGACACAGTGAGGCGGTAATAGCAGACAATGACTGAAGCATCTGATGTGCCAATGATATAGTTCCCATCTCGGTGAGCTGCAGCTAGGGGTTTGCGGTAGCTATTTGGGAAGAAATGGTTGGAATCCCCGGATTGAATCCCCTGAACTTCTTTCATTCAAACTGTCTGTAAGGAACCGAGAAAAAGCTGCAACTTTCCACCTGAATACATCCAAATTTCATGACCTGGCTGCAGTATTTACCTTTCTCAAAATACAGACATGCTGTCACATTAACACCAAAAACAGAGTTTGACTTTACTAGGATTTTATGACGGAAACAGAGTAATGCGTAACGCTAGATGCGTTTCCATTGACCAAACAACGGCACAATTTGAAATTGTGAAAATAAATTTGCTTCATGGAAACACGGCAATTTCCACAAAAAAAAAAAAAGCCTCTTGTTTTTCGATTAAAAAGTTTTGCTGGTCGTATCGAAATTGGTTTACTTCGCAAAATTGCAACGGAAACACTTTTTTCCGCCTCACACGAGTCGCATGATCAACAACCGGAGGTTTCACTGACGAAAACCATGAAGAAGGAGACAACAGGAAGCAGCTGGAGGATGACGGTGTGGAATGACTCATTGTCCAAACACACTTACTCATGTGTGATTTGACATGAATTTCTTATTAATAGGAAACACCGCAACAGCGGAATTGTGTTTTTTTCGACATTAGCGGATTATTGACAAAGGTTTGAACACATTTGTAAAGGGAACGCAGCTAATCACGCAGGAAAATCATATGTGGTTTTCAACATTTTACCAGTTGAAAGACAACAGAGTCCATTGGCATAGAGACTTGACGTCGGGAAAGAAAAAACAAGAAAGGGAAGCATGAAAGACGGATCCAAGAGAAACCCCTGCAAACAAAACAATGGAAATGTAATCCCTCTCAAGTGCAAACAAGCCTGATGATTGGGAGGTGGAGAGAGGATGGGGGGGGGCTGAATGGATCTGGCACGCCGAACAAGCCAAGGCAGCACTCTCACTGAGCATCCAGGCAACGTGAAGCTGCCCCACCTCAGCTCCCCTCTGTCAGACCTTCACAAGTCCCTGAGGAAAGATGGGAAGATTCCACCTCGCTCTCTTTCTCTCTCTTTTATTACAGCTGGCTGCTGTTGCTCATCTTCCTCTCATCAAAGACAGCAAAAGCATAAGACTCAGAGCAGGCGGCGGCTTGCTAACAGGTCGCCGCGGCTACAACCCTCCCCCCGTTTTGTGCTCAGACGCACTCTGACCTCTGGGGTCACCGCGACCAATCGGGGGACAAACTGACAGCGGTGGCTCCGTCTAAAGAGGAGGGGGGTTGGGGGACCCGGATGCCTGAAGGTGGCTGCGCCGAGCCGGGCCAGACAGTAGAAAGGGTGTACAGGGGCAGTAGCCCAGGGCATCATCATTTGTGGGGCGGTCCAAAGATTTAGAATGTTTTTGTAATGAATGCATGGTTTACTTTAATTTACATAAAACTCGTTTGCTCATATGAAGCGCTTTGTTTCAGTATTGTTACATTTTTATTAATGTATAAAAAACACAAATATCTGAAAATGTTTTGAACATCTTTTGGAAGCAACATGGCGCCATCTCAGATGAGAAAGGTTGACCCTGCGAATGTAGCTCTACCTATTAATGCCTCTAGTTTGCAAGGAGAAATTTTTTAATTTCTTTAAATTTTTTTATTTTGGATAGGGCACCAAAACTGGACCCTCATCCATTTAAAACAGGCCCCGGTGCAAAGGCCGAACCATGGGGGATGATGGTGCCTCCAGCTACACCATGAACCACCGCGCTAACAGAGGAGCAAAAAAAAACCCAACAGGGTTTACAACGACTCAGCTTAGTTCTGCTGCTGATTTTGTTCCTGTTGTTTGAAAGAAGATGGGTCTTCTTCACCGTCAAGTTGGACTGATTTAACTTTTTTACGTCTTCCCATGTCACTACCACAAACTTCAATATATTTTACTTGAATTTTATGTGAAAGACCAACAAAACGTAGTCCATTGTCGTAAATTAGAAGTCAAATATGGTTTTTGAGGTTTTGCAAGGACCAATTTCAAAGGCATGAGATGCATTTGTATTCACTTGTCGAATCATTTCTATGTGCAATTACAATTGCAAACCTATTCAGTCTAATTCTACATTTCGTGCTCCGAGTGATGTTACGATTTATTATTTATCCGACGTTATAGTTAGAATGAATAATTGCAATTTCTGAACCATTTGAAAGAAGGTTTCTTATTGCTTATTTTTTTCATAAAATTTGACCAAGTTCGTCAATCTGCTGATTTTGTCAGTTTCTTTATGATTTACTTTACATTGGTTGTTTTACTGCTAATTGCACCGACTCAACAAATTAAAGTTGTTGTTTTTACATGTTTGTAGCTTATGGTGTATTTAACTGTGCTGTCCTGGTACAGAGTTGTGTAAATTCAGTACATTTTTATCTGTGTTTAAAATGTTTCAAGTCCTTTCAGCACTATTTCTTAATACCGGATCGGTATTGACCGATATTAAACCTCTGATATCAGTATCGGTATCAGAAGTGAAAAACGTGGATCGGTGCATCCCTAGTGAAAAGCTCGTTATTTTGGTCTTCGTGATGCCGTTTGTTCACTGATGTCCTCTGACAAACCTCAGAGGCCTTCACACAACAGCTGGCTTTGGACCGTCTGTGGGGGAGCAGCGCTACGAAAGCCAAAAAGCCAGCCTGCTCGCCTGAATCGTTTCATTCCACCGGGTATTCCCCCACGTAAAACCAAGCTCAAGATGTCTTTCCTCACACCTGCACCGACACACTCACAAACACAGGATTTTATAGGGACAGGGGAGACATGCTCCACTGCTTGCGTGAACCACACAGGTCGCAGACTCTTAGATGTGGGTCTGGGAGAGCAACAACAGAGGCTTTTCGAGAGCACGTTAAAGCTGCTGTATGTGGTTTATAGGGTTCATAATACGTTCAGCGACAAAAGTGTTTCGACCTTTCTCCGAGCAAAGATTGGCCATAAATTTGGTGTACCGTCTACGTGATGAAATTAACTTTAGTTTATTCTACAACTGAGACGGTATCCACAAAAATAAGAATAAAAAAAAGGGAGGAATGAAAACAATCCGGGTTAGTTTAAGAGCCAGACTGAAAACTGAAACGGAGCAGCAGAATCCAGTCAAACCAAACATCCAGTCCTCTTTCTCAGATCAAATTTTCCACTCGCCTTTGCGTCTCTACTCAAAACACCATCAGAACTTTATCATAAGCGGTTCTTCTGACCCACGTCGTCAACATTCATGAGGGTTTTCAAGACAAAAAGTTATAAACTTCACAACAATCCCCAATATTTCTGCACACATTCCGTTTGCACATCAGCCAGACCAAGAAACATGTTGTATTTATTGCAGAACATGTCAAATTTAGGAACGTTCGTTTGGCTAAAGGAATCCAAACAACAGCGACACAAAAGCTAACCAAAAGATCCTCGGACAGCTAGCCTTGATTTGCTCTGAGGATCAATCGGTAAAGAACTGGTTGTTGGAGGGGAACTAATGAGTGGATGAGCGCCTGAGAAAATGAAATAAGAGAATGGGGGACCCACAAATCAACCCTGATTATCAGCCCTCCCTCTGTGGAATGTTCCACCCTGTGGCACCTGCAGGGAGCGAGAGACAAGTCTCACCAAGCTTCAGAGGAATCTGGGGGAAAAGACGGGGGAAGAACTGTTTTGGGAACCAAAAAGTGGCATTTTAAAATATCTAATGTCATCATGGGGCGAAGGCTGGCTGCATTTCCAAATGTGCAAAAAATGTTGGGAAAAAAATACATAAAAATTTTTACTGTGCACAGAATTTTTTTAAAGAAACAAAATGTTTCAGTTTGAGTATATTTTTTCCATATAAAGTATATGCAACAAAAATATTTTATATATTTAAGATGAGAAACTTTTAAGCTACAGCACTACATGTCACTGAGGCCCATCTACCCTTAGTAGTTTTAAAGTTAAATAAATACGTTTATAATTTTGTTTAGCTTGCCTGGCCAAGATGACGGCTCTGAAATAAAACCCACACATTAAATGTAATCTTAAACACAAGTTATGAAAACCTGCAAGGGTCTGTTTATCAAGTTCCTTCCTTCTTCGGATCCATGATATCAGAACATTAAGGAATTGCAACATTATGGCTGGAAAACGCTAAAGTTGTTGACATCGGTTAGATTTGGTTTCTCAACTTTTAAAACATACAACAGGCGCGGACATTAACAAATGTCTGAGTCCAGCCGTGTTGCCAACGATCTGAGTGGAAAGCGTGACAGATGAGGCATTCTCCTTTCAAGTAACGCGTCCATCCTGGATTTTGACTGAAGCCACACCCACCCAGATCGCATTTCATATAACCAATCAAAATGCAGAAAGTCATCCGAGACTCTGAGCTGGCATGAAATGCTACGAAGTCCAGCACGAAGCTTTCACGCCCGTTCCTAATGCCGCCCTGTGCAACTGCCCATATGGCCAACATCGCAGTCATTGTTTGTTATATTGCACATACTTACTGTACATTGTCATGGCTTCATATATGATACGCCTCGACTTCATTCTCATGTGAAATGTGTGAATTTATGAGCTTATCTTAAAGTCGCCTGAAATGATGATTATGAAAAACTTTCCTAAATATTGACCTACATATAATGTCACTTTTTCTATGTCATTAATTTAAACCACTAAACTGCCGAACTCAGGCGAGAACACGCAGAAATTTCCAATGTCCCAATGAAGCAGTAAAATGGCTCCTTGAAAAACATTAGTTTTGATTCATATCAACTCTTAAAACTAGCAAGATAGCAAGATGCAGCTGAACCAAAAAGCAATATGAAGTCTTAATGCCTGCGGTTCCAATCACTTGTGCCAACTCTTTTTATTTTTCCACCCCTGTAATCCCGCCATAATGACTCTCCTCTGCAGGCCATTCCTCCTCACCTGCATGTGATGTTTTCCCTGCACCAACATTTGTGTCAGCCCGATAGACCAACTGAACCGCCAACACATTCCATCTTTGTATGTTCGCTGACGTGTTTTAGTGAAAAGATAAAACTTGAACTCCCTCCCTCCTGAAACAAATGCTTATTTAACATACAGACTGAAGTGAGAGACAAAGATTAAAGCATCTTTGTTTTAAAAGTCTGGAGGGTTAATAAATGGTTTGTATGAAAACTTCTGGCTGTTTTTGCTGTGTGGCTAACTTATGGCGCGCGGTAGCTAGCTAGTTTCAAACAAAGCTACTAAAAACGTTAGCACACACGCAGAGCCAGATATTTTCCCTCAGTTTGAAAAACAATTAAATAAAATTGGTTAACATTTATGCTAAATATCCATGACACCAGCAGGTAGGTGGAGATGGTACTGTCACACCAAATAAACTACAGGAGAAGAAGACTGTTAGCTTAATTCAATTGTTCATTTTACAACACTCTGATATGCAACACTAACACAAATATTGTCATTTGTGAAGTTTCCAATGAACCAGAAAAGCGTTTGTTTTTTTTTTTGAAATACCATAAAATCCCCACAACATGATGCTGCCACCACCAAGTCAGGCTTCATAACTACCTTTGATCAGCAACTTTATAACTAAATCTAGATGTTATTGGAGAAATTTGCTCAGACGTCTGACACTTTTGAATAACGTCGTCTCAGAATATGTGATTGTAATGTGATCACTTGGCATTTTTAGTGACAGAGAAACAATGCGTTCATTCTCATTCTTCTGTGCTGATGCTGATGACACCTTATAAAGACGTTGTGTCAACTCAGAGTCAAACTCAGATTGCATTTATTTTTTCTCAAAACACAAACTTTAGGCTTCATTTACAAAGGATGCAACTTACATGCCTATAGGCACAGACCACCCAAGTAATGTATTAGTCAATGCCCCCACACATCCATTCAGTTAGCCAATCACACACACACACACACACACACACACACACACACACACACTACAAAACAATCAGGGAGGTGGTGCTGGGGGTGGAGGGGTCAATTTAAAGTCAATGCAGCTCAATCAGCTGATTTGTGTTGAAACACAGGAGGTTTTCCATCACTCTGCTTACTTGACTTTCAGCTGATAAACTCCTCTTACTGACATATTCTAATCTTTTTTTTTCTTTCTTTAATTGAAACTCAGATATAAACCAGGTTATTAATCACCAAATAAACACTATTTTAGCCCTTTCTGAAATGAATGAAACCTGAAAAAAGTGGAAAGAATGAATCGATTTTGGTTTCACGCAAAGCTGGCCGCATGTTAATTAGCTAATTATAGAAACATTTAATGTAATTTTCTACACCTGTAGACCCTCGTTGCTTTAAGTAGGCAATGCTGATAATTGACGAATAATTAAAATGTCTCATATGGAAGCATAATCAGGTTAATGTACAGTATGCTAAAGCACTACATTCAAAAAGTCGTCATTCACCAACACAAAGTGGAAAGAAAATCAGATGTGTTTCTCCATTGTGTTTTGGGTCTTGACACACATAAATATCGATTTATCTTTCAACCTCTTCAGTGTTTTCTTCCAGTTTTTTTCCCCCTGTAATCATCTCCATCCATCTTCCCCTCAACTCTAACTGGCCTCCCTGTCCCTGCAGAAGAACACCATCCCCACGCCATGATGCTGCCACCGCCTTGTTTCGCTGTGGGGACGGTGTATTCAGGGTGACGTGGAGTTTTCTGCCACATCGAACATTTTTGCGTGCTGCCTAAAAAGTTGAACTGCGGTCTCGTCTGATCAGAGGACTTCTGCTAATTATATGTCGAGTTAAAATTACATACAGGAGGACTAGATGTTTATAATAGGCTGCTTCTATAAGCAAATAGATGATATTTTAGAAAACCCTTCCAGTTTTACATTATGCACTTCTTTATGCTTGTCCATTATAAACTGTATTTTCCTCCATCTCTTCTAATAATGATTCTTCAGCTGTCATTTTCATAACTTTAGATTTCACACCAGGGACGCCCTGCTTTGGGAAGCACCGGTACAGAAAGAGGCAGAGGAAATAATAGGAGCGTCAAAAATGTAAGCTGCAGAGCTGAAAGGTGTGGCTTAGAGAAAAGCCTGTTGCGCTAATGAACCTCATAAATATTCATCAGGAGGGCGGGGCTTACAATGCAAATAACTGTGAGCGGGTCCACTCAAACATCAGCCGCATTAACAGCGCCCAGGGCCGCATTTAAACGCAGCTTCATTGGAAGCTTTCAATGAAGTGATCCACACAACTAAGACAGAAAATAGGAGTAATTCAATGACATGGCCAACAAAAGTGCCATTTAACACTCATTTAAATCAATTCTAAACTGTAAAGGAAAAAATAACAAAACTTAAAAGGCGGATATGACATTTGAGAGGCTTTGCGCGCAAAAAAAAAAAAATTTAAAAAAATCCGTCGTTTATATCTTGGTTTTCAACAAAGTTGGACACATTTTTTTCGCCGACTTCCACGAGCAGCAGTGGCATAAACACACATCAACAATCTGCCGTGTGAGCGGCTCATAGAGCATGCGGAGAGCCGCCTCACCTGCAGGACCAATAGCAGCGTAGAAACAACTGGTACTTACTCCGTGCGTAGATCTCAGCACGCAGGAGACAGTCAGCACACAGATCCTGCAACGCAGAAACATTTTTGGTTGACTTTATTAGAGTTATGTGAGGGAGTTTTTTTGTTTTGGGGAGGGGGTTTCCTGGCAGATGACCTGCACGGGAGCTGTGGTCGTGCACCGCACAACTGCATGCTGGGGCATTATTAGTTCGCACGGAGATTTTTGCAACAACAAAAAAAAAAAAAAAAAAAAAAAGAAGAGAAGTATTCTTACAGGAATTTCATTTTGTTATCCGCCTGGCTGCCACAGACTAGTTCCCCCCTCTCTTCACCAGCAGGAAGATCCTCTCTTCACCTCAAACGCGCTCATCGGCAGCTCCAAAATCTCCACTCCTGTGTCATCTACACGGATAAGAAGAGACAAAGTAGTCCCTCCGCTGAACCTGAGAACCCCTTCGCAAGTTCCGTGCTCGCGCGCGCTGCAAATGTGACCAAAAGAAAAATAAACATGAACAGAAATCTGGCCAAAAAGTCAGAAGTTTGTTCACAACTCACCGAAGTCAAAGCGGTGCACAGGCTGCTGCGCTCTCCGAGCTGCTGCGCTCTGGGCTCAGCGGCGAAAAGCAGCGAAGGGGCGGAGGAGGGGCCACACGTTCAAACACACACACACACACATGCACGCCTCCTCGCGCACACAGACACACACACTGACGCACATGTCAGCGCCTCCATAACCGAGAATGCAAAAGCACACAGTCTGAAATCAAAGCTGAAACTCTCTCTGCCATCTGCAGTGGTTCTGTCATGAAAGTGGTGTGGATGGTGGTGAGGCAGACGCTGTAGACCCAGGTATGATGAATAAGGAATTTAATAAGGCAACACACAGTCCAAAAACAGTCCCAAAGCCGGGCAGCACGGCCGAGCTAAAGCCAGGGCTCGACGCCGGTAGCAAACGGTTAACGAGGGACGAAAGGTAGACAGGGCACACAGGAACGGCACGACAAACGCCAAGGGCGGCAAGTAACGACAAGGACCCGACAAAGAACAGACACACAGGTGACACTAAATACACTGGGGGTAATCATAGAAACGAGACACACCTGGGAACAATCAAGGGGAGGACAGGACAACGAAGAGACTTAAGGGGACAGAAAACTCTAAATAAACACAGAAAGACACAGATCATGACAGGTTCGCCGATCTACGCGTTTATCACCATAAAAAAAAGTGCCAAAACTTTTTTTGCATTGCGATAAAACTACAGACTATTTTATTTTAAATGTATATATTGTTTTCTTTATCACTTAATATATGTTAGTGTTGCACAAATTCTAGCAAGGCTAGAAAAAAAGCACATGAAAACGTTTTTTAAAAATAGTTTTCTTTCTGTTATCGTGATTTAATTGTGAAGCAGGCAGGAGCCTGGACTGTTTGCACTCCACGCATAGCCATGGTGAGTTACTCAAGTTGCAAACAGTCCTCTTTTAGCTCTAGTGCTCTATTTTTATTCATCTTGACCTGAGCCTTCAACGCCGTTTTTAACAGCCTGTTGATGTATCTTTTACGCTGATGACGTCGTCCTCCTTCCTGAATCTGAATAATGGCTCATCTGTAAAGCAGGATCTCAGTTGGTGATTTTTGTCCTTTCTTTTTCGTTTTTCTAGCTCACTGATGTCATATTTATGTGAGTCGTCTCCATTTGCTCTAACTCCGAGTTAAAATGTGGATCGAAAACAATGTAAACTCACAAGATCACATGTGAGGTTCCTCAAGGCTGTACTCTGGGGCCACTTTACTTCAACATACGTAGTCCCACTGCATTACCTCTTTCCTTTCATATGCCAATGTAACAAATCCAATGTTTTTTGTCACCACATTACCGTATTTGAATCATTGTGTCATGATATTAATAAATGGATGAGTAGGAAGCAGAGGTCACCGTTTTTGGTGCCCAAAACTCTTATTAAAGTGAAAGATCGTCGTGCTAAATCCTACAGCGAACGCAAGCAATTTAAGGGCAAAATAATACTGATAAGAAAGCATTGTTACTGTTTGATTTTATCGTCAACAGGCTTAATTTGATAGTCTCCGCAAAAACAAAAAAAAAAAACAGGCAGCTGCACTGGCCACCTGTTTGTAAACAGGGTAGATCTATCCCATATACAGACCATCAGAGATGTTCACTCAGACTGTTTTCACTGGACTAGAACTAAACAAGAGGAGACAGATGGGAGTTTCTACACTTCTAGGCTGTGGGGGGGAAAAAACTCCCTGAAAACCTGAGTTGCTCAGAAACAGTTGGCATCTTTAGATCGTGATTAAACACATTATTACATACATGCAGCTTTTCCATTAAAATTGACTGTGTTTATTACTTTATCTATTGTTTTTGACCCACTAACAGAGTACATGTCTGTTCATACTCGATTTTTTGCCTCGTTAGCGCAGCTAGCTTCCTCCTCGGACAGTCTGTGTGAAGTAAACTCGTAGCTGAATGTATTGAACACACATAAAAATGCAACGACTGCAAAAGCTTAACGCATCAAGTGAGAGCAGCGAACCAACATGTTGTGTTGTTTTCTTTTCTGTTCTGTCCTTTTATAAAAGGAAAACCAATAATTAGAAAACATCTGGAGAGTTTGAACGTTTGGCCATGAAGTCTTGCATTTTGATTCGTAAATGATGAAGCTGTAACCGAAGCGGCCAACTTCACCTGCAAGCAAACAGATGGTAATCTGATGATTCACGCTGTGATTTCGTCGAGCTGCCGCCTCCCAGAGACGTTCAGCTCACCTGTCACTCGTGTCATCCACATCCACCTGCAAAGGATCAAAAGTGGAAAAGGGGTGACCTTTCAAAATCCCACAGGAATGCAACATGCCCAGACTTACAGAAAAATTAAAGGGAAAATGTCAAGACACTTCTCTTTTTTTCTCTCTTTTTCGCAGATCTTTTTGGGCGCAAAATGGTATCCGTCCGCGCATATCCGGACAGGGATAAAGTTAGTTTCTTTTCATTTGAAAGGAAAGGAAACCCGATCTGAACTGAATGATCCGCACCTGAAAGTACGTTTTGCATTAGATTATATAGATATATATATATTTTTTTATTTTTGCACTCTTTTTTTTTCCCGTTGCAGATGCACGCGGAGCACAAATCACTGCGCTCAAGAGTGTCGGAGTCGCCGCACATCCGGGGTGGGCAAGTTTGCACTGCAAGTCGAGGGGAGGGAAATAGAGCGGGGAAGGGGGACCGGAGGAGAGGAGAGGGGAGAGGAGAGGGGTGGGAGGGTGAACTGCAGAGGCGCACCGTGCCAGAGGATCTCTCGCTCTGTGAGCGCAGCAACAGCCGCGGCAGTGAGTGCCTTTTCTGCTCACACTTTCTGCGTCCGAGTCTGCAGACGGAGTTGGCGCACAGAGACATGACACGCACATAGAGAGACGGGTCCGTGATCGGTAACGCAGGTGGATCGCAGTTTTACTCCCGTGAAGATGACTAGAGGCTTGAGGCGCCTGCGACAGCCTGCCTGGGTTGTGATTTGGCTCGTACTGTACGCCACCATACAACTATCCGACTCTGCGGTAAGTGCGCTTTTTGTTCGTGGGGGGTTGATTTTCCCTCCTTGCACAGATTTTTTTTTTTTTACTATTAATATGATTCTGGGTTTTGTTTTGTTTTTTTTTTTTTTTTTTTGTTTTTTATTTATTGGTGGGAGTGCTGGTGGTGGTGGTGGGGGCCCAGGACCCACGCAGCATGATGAGACCTGCCGCGCTCACCGAGCCGGCGCCGGGACGAACTCCGCCGCTTCCAACCGAGTCCGGATAAAAATGTAGAAACATAAGAGAGAGAGAGAGAGAGAGACTTGCTTCTTAACAAGCGTCCGCGATGCTCGTATGTCATTAATAAGCACGCAATCGGCGCGTTTGCACTTCTTCCCCCAACATTTGGTGCACCGCTTGTTCCCCACCAGAGCAACCTCTTTGCTTTTGTAGCTTTCATGGCAGCTAACCCGGACCGGGGGGTTTGTGTCCGGCTGCATGCGCTCTGACTGCGAACAGGAGAGGAGAGGAGGCAACCTGCAGCAACAAGCCAGCCAGAGAGCTTCTCACCCACATTCACACTTCTTCTTTTTTTTCTTTCTTTTTTGCAGCTTGCATGTAATTCTGCGTAGTGAGAAAGATTCCGGCACAAAAAATTAAAATAACATATAAAATCTAAAAAGGCTGAATGTGGCGGGTTGTTCCTTTGCTCTTTGTAATAATAAGGGGGAAAAAATGCGATTCCAGACATTCCTGCTCTGTCAGTGATAACAGCGTCTGCACGAGCAGGTTTGCTGTGCGTAATCCTGTCGTCGTCCAAGAAAAAAGAAGCACAAATATTGATGATTCCCCCCCAAAGTGTTCAAATGCTTATGTTTCGTTCTGTTTGGACCAGGGCTGGCTCTAGAAACTTTTGAAAGGGGCACTTTTGGGTCAAAACTTCTAGGTTATTGAATGTAGAAGTCCTATTTGTCAAGTTCCCTGTCAAAAATGGAAGAAGAAGAACTCGTGTGAAGTCTGAATTCTGACTGGGAAAGCCACTCCGTATCCAATATGGCTGCCACATATGAAAACACTGAAAGTCGTAGGTGTAAGAGGTGTATTAGCAATTAGCAACTGTGATCCTTTCCTGAATTTTCTCCTAATCTCGCAGCATTTTTGACGCATGTATCTTACGTGTGTATTCGTTGGGCGATGAATAAATTGAAACTTTAGCTAGTTGAGGCTAATTCTCTCTTTGCAATATTCAGTTCTGTTTAGCCAAAGTAGGCATCAGTTAGAGGGCTAGCTAGCGAGCCTGCAGGGTGGGTCACTGCCCACCCCTGAACCCCCCGTTAAATTCGCCCCTGCCCCAGACGCTAAAAAAATCTGACCGCCCCTGCCATCTTAAACGCGACATCTGGTTGAAGTTCCTCCCTGCACATGATCTGGATTCAGGAGGCGTTTGTGTTTACTCATAGTTTACGCCAACCTCACACGTAGTCGCTCCTATAAAGACTCAGTTCTCGCCAGACGCAGGTGTGTGTTATCTCTTGAAACCCTGAGGACAAAAATCACTGAATGCCTCTCATGTAATGTTTCAGCAGCTCTGTCTTTCTCTCTCTCTCTCTCTCTTTCCCACATGTTGAATATTCACACCTCATTAATAATTCAGAGATTCTGCTGGATGATAATCCCGCCCATAATCCAGCTCTGTCCAATCAGGCTTGCTCTCGTTTCTGCTCCTTCTTGTTCTTGTTTTTTTTTTAAACTCATCCCAGACTTTTCTTGCATCCCCCATAATTGAAGCATCAGCTTGTTTACAGAACATGCAATACGCAATTTGTCTGCAATGCTTGATCCTTGGTATAAAACTCTCATTTAAATATTTCTGAAATATTTAATTTTAGTCACAATTATGTAAAGCTTTCCTGTGATCAGATGTTGACTTAGGATCCCTAAAACAGGGTGAAGGTGACTGGACAGAAAAATCCTTTATTTTGTATCTATCAACTCTATTCACGAGCACCTAACAGTGTGTGTGAGATATTCTGTCGGCAAAGGTAAAATTAGCAGAAATGATTGAATTAGCTTTAAATTATAACTTTTGAAAAAAACAAAAAAATATCTTCAAGATTTGCCTTGGTGTATTTAACTTAATGTATGCGGGCCTTTCAGAGCAATCACCAGAAAGCAGCTTTTAGGTTATAGGTTTAAAAAAAAAATTTAAAATAAAAATAGCTGAATGAGATCTGCTTTAAATGTATTATTCTCCATAAACATAGGCTGTAACACTGAGGTGAAAACAAGAAATGATGTTCATCGTAGTTATTACTGTTTCTGTTATAACAGAGGTGCTATGATAAAAGGTTGAGTGTCGCTTTCACAAGATTATGGGTTGTGAAGAAGATGATGCTAAAGCAAAGGGGGGCAAAACAAACAAACCAAAAAAAATGTAGCAGGACTGAAAGTGAAAGTGCATCGCTGGACTTGGGAACAAATGTTTGAGCCATGTGCTTTCTCACTGTCTGTATCAGCGAGTTTATTTTCATCAGAGTAAATATATTTGCAGACCTTGAATCCAGTGTGAGTAAAGGAGAAACCCATCTTACAGAGGAGGAGATGGAGGGAGTCTGACTCAGGGAGTTTTCCCCCGGTGGTCTCGCTGACTCCCTCTAGTGGCGGCTGGCTGTGTGTATAATACTCATCAAAGCTCGCCAAATTACTTCACTCTACAAAAAGTTAAGTAATTGCTCATATACTTTGATATATATGGCATTACGGATAGATATATCAATTTCCAGGAGGAAATCCCATTAAACTTCAAACTGAAAAAGCTGATGTTGTTTCAGCAGATTTTCATAACAAATCCGTTCTAAAATTGCACAGACTTGTTTCCTTTCCATTTCATAACATAAAAGTTGTAGTAAAAGGAGAGCGTCACGCGTCACTTGTGCTCTGAGAACTAAAGCCGGCTTCGATACGAATCTCCTCAGCGCCAGGTGAGCGAGTTCAGCTGTAATGTACACCCCAAGGTTCTTCCTTTGAACCCGTCATGCCCTGCAAACCACAAACACACACTTGGCTGCACGCCCCGTCATGGGTTCCCTCACCTTTACACGTGACCTGGTGCCCAGGTGGAGTTTGAGGTAGAGGAAGAGGAGGAGGAGGAGGAGGGAGGGTGAAGAGGTCGACTGACTGCATTTGTGAGGTGAGGGAGCTTAGTCATAACATCCGGGCAGAGATATGTCTGCGACGTATGCAGCAGATAACAGAGCACGCCTTCCAGTGCAGCAGAGGAGGAAATCTGTGCATTCTCTCTCTTTTTTTTTACCGCATTTCTCGTTTGTTTGTTTGTTTTTTCATGATTTTTCTTTTGTCTCCTGGTAACGCTTTTTATTTGTCTGCCTTCAAATGACCCTCCTCCTTCTTGTGTACACAGGACTCTAATGTATAGACATAACCTTGGAAATTTACCTTGTAAATAACACTTTCAAAGCTCATCTTTTATTCCCTGCAAGTTCTATGAACACGTTTTGTTGCTCTGACTTGATGGGGTTGGTTTTGTTTTCGTCACCAGATTACATAGCGTTAAAGGTAGAATAGACATTAGCCCGCATTGTTTTAGATTCCTGGTGTTTCTTAGTTAATATTTTAAGCTATAATAACTTTACATGTATTTTAGTTTGAGTAATTTTAAGATCACGGTTGAAATTGGGATTGTAATCACATCATAACCCAAAGCAGCAGAGCCAGCTAATTTAAAGAGTGGTGGAAAACCTGAAGAGCTACAGAGAATAAACCTACGTTTGCTAAATGTAGCTATGGTATTAAAGATGCTAATAATGCTAATAAAGTTGGCACTTTATCTCATTTTTAGATTTAAAAAATATTTTTCGAGGCATTCAGTTTGTTTCGTTAACTGTAGCGCCTATGCTCTTAGCAAGCAGACATGCTAACTCTTGTTAGCTTGTTGCTTCGGGAATACATCTGGAGGCTAGCCCATTCCAGCCGCTCACTTCCTGTATTTACTTGTCTGCTTGCTAATGTTCGTTCCAAATTACTGTTGTTTTCAAAAGGAGCGATGGGTGCTACCTCTCTGGTAGATACGCCGCAGGTGTCAGGATTTTTTTTTGCTACTGGAAATATGTTCAGTTTTTGGTGTAGTTCCCCAATTTGTTCCAGAGAAAATGACCAGAAAAGCCTCATGTCTGCACAATCTCACCAATATCTATTACAACCACCCAGAAAAGTATGTAGCCAAATACTCATGGTTTTGAAAGTGTGATCACACTGTTGTTTAAATTAGAGTCAGCTGTTCCACATTCACAAACCTATGGTTTTTAATCATTAGTTACAGATATTTTAATTTGATTTGTCTAATGCCGTTTAAAATTACCACCAGCTAAACCAAAAGAGAGCCAACATGCAGTTGAGAAAGATCTAAACAAATATTTGGAACAAATCTAATCTAGAATGCGCTTTCAGTACTTTTATATTAAAATTGTTTATCATGCTAAACAAAAGTGCTTTATTTCCTTCCTCACAAGTAGAGAGCCTGACTAGTTTACATTAGCTTGTTACGTAGCTGTCTGGTCATTTTACTGACAGACATGTTTGCAAGCGGGCTGCACAGTGGCGCAGTTGATAGCACTGTTGCCTTGCAGCAAGAAGGTCCTGGGTTCAATTCCCGGCCCGGGGTCTTTCTACTTCCACGGGGTCTTTCACAGTCAAAAAACATGACTGTTAGGTTAATTGGTCTCTCTAAATTCTCCCTAGGTGTGAGTGTGTGCATGGTTGTGTCCTGTCTGTCTCTGTGTTGCCCTGCGACAGACTGGTGAACCCCGCCTCTCGCCCGGAACGTTAGCTGGAGATAGACACCGGCGACCCTCCCGACCCCAATAGGGACAGGGGTGTTAGAAAATGGATGGATGGATGAGCTCCAAGAGATAATGCTGGTTTCTACAGAGCCCTCTAGGGGGGGCATGGAATATTTTTTTTTCTTTTGCATTCCCTCACAATATTCAGGGATCAGTTTCTTGCGGCATAATTGAATACTGTAAGCCTTTCTTACGGTGGGCGCCGTACTTTCTGCTTTAATATAAGGTTATGTGAGGTTTTTCTATGAATGTTAATATCTCGTTGTGAAATATCTGAAGTTTGGTATCTTTTTCTTCAGGATAGAAAGGCAAAAAACCTATGAGATAAACAGAAACTTTTGGTAAGTAGGAAAGAAATTAAAATACATCCTAACTTGGACTATTTCTGAGTTATTATTGCGGGTAATTAGTCGTCTGACAGTTTTGATTGCGTCTCTGTTGTGTTCGTAGTCTGAATGGTTTAAAGGGCCGTTTTCATGATCAGTTCCATCTCAACCTTAACAAACATAAACATGCAGTGAATAAATCAACTTTCAATCAGTTTTTTGTACCAAAGACTTAATAATAATAATAATAATAAACACGTTTTATTATTATAAAACACGGCAAACTAATGGTGGTAGAGGGCCGCACTGGGTTAACTCGGAGAATCTCATCTGTCCCCATCTCAGTGAAAACATATTTATTATTATTAACTCTTTGGTGCAAAACACTGATTGAAAATCGATTTTTTTACTGCATGTTTATGTCTGTTAAGGCTAAGATGGAGCGGCACTGAAAGCAGCTCTTTAAACCATTCAGACTACAAACACAACAGAGACACAATCAAAACTGTCAGATGATTTATTACCCGCGATAATAACTCAGAAATAGTCCAAATAGTTTGGATGTATTTTTATTTCTTTCCTATGGAAGGTTTCTGTTTATATCATAGGTTTGTGGTGCCTTTCTATCCTAAAGAAAAAGGTGTACACTGTCAGATATTTCACAAGGAGATATTAACATTCATGGAAAAACCTTACATAACCTTCTATTAACACAGAAAGTACGACGGCCACCGTAAGAAAGGCTTACAGCATTCAATTATGCTGCATAACTGACCAGTAGATTATTGCGAGGGAATGCAAAACCTTTTGCGAGGGAACGCAAAAGAAAAGAAATTTCCCATGTCCCCTAGAGGGCTCTGTATGTTTCCAAGCCAGTTTCACTATAAAAATACCAGTGCAGCAAAACCACACCTGTAATTGACTTGTAATTAAAAATAAATGTGCAATAAATCTAAAAAAAAAAAAACAACTCACTTGATTGTTTGAATTCAGCTTCGAAGAAAAAAATCTAGAAGTCTAATGTGAAAAGATCATTAAAAGAAACAAATATTATTAACCCTCCCACAATTATAAGAGATGAGGTCCATTTGACTTTTTACTCTGCGCGGTTCAGCAGGGTAGTATTGACCCCGCGAGCGCCTTTACAATGTTTTGGTTTTTTTTGTGTGTGGTTTTGGGAACTGACGGTCTAATGGGACAACTCCCTGCTGTCCGGCTGTGACATCTGCCGCACTCCTCCTGAGCGCTGCGCTAAGACCACGGGAGGGTACAAAAATATGTATATTTAAACATGAGCTAGTTGTGGCATTCCAAACAGAGCTAAAAAGTCATCATGTGGTGTAGTTAGTGTTCAGACTAGATAAGGCACACGTCATTAATCCATTTTAAACACTGTTACACGTTATTTCCACTGCACAGCGCATAATTCGACAATGTTGCCGGCCGGATGAGATGAACTCACGGGCTGTGGAGCCACCATTTGATGATCACTAGCCTAGAGGTTAAGACTCACAATGTGGTGTCAATGAACTGCGGATGCCACCCGTATTAGCAGGTGGACAAAAGAGAGCTAAGACTAACACCAAATGTTTAGACAGCTAATTATCCCAGTGCAGTATAGACACTTCTTCCTTCTCTGCTTCTAGCTGCTGCATGAACACCCTGTCATTTAAAGAATTAGCTGTTATTTCTTTAATTTCGAGCTCATCTTCATTGCAGGTTTCTTATATTCTGCAAAGTAATAATTCCATTTAATCTAATTCTGTTCCACGTCTCTTTTTGTCAACTTTGCATTCTCCTACTCACCGTTATAAAGATGGTAAATTGTCACTGCTTGAAATTCGCCTTGTTCTCTTGTTTCTAGAACTGACAGAAACCAAACTATAGATTTATTAGCAGAGATAATATATATTTTACCTATTCAAACATCAGCATCTCAGCTTTAAGCCACATTTTATAGAATCCAGTAACATCGATGGTCACTCTACTCACCAACTTCCCCAACCAAACCCAAAACAGGTTTTGTGTCTTTAATATTTGCTACATTAAAGACACATCATATCTCATCTGCTATGTGTAAATCAGCAGGACAAAAGGTTTAGCCAACCTACTGAGGGACAGCTGTGGAGTCAGAATCACATAGTTGAAAAATACAACGTTTGATTCATTTGGTTTAGACAGAAGTTACTTATTCTGATTTTGAAAAGTTTTATAACATTTTGATTGTTACAGAATCTCATGTTGTTGATGTTTTTATCACTTGATAAAATCAGACAATAAAAGGCAACTATGTGATAATTTTTCACAAAAAAATATTACTGAATTGTGAAACTGTTTTCTACTGTAGGCAAAAATTCAGCAAATACAGGCTGATTCCATAAATTAGAAAATGACTGAAAAGTTCCTTCGTTAGTAATTCCATCACCAAGTGAAAGACATTATATAGATTAATTAGATTACATACGTGTTAGCATATTTATGTTTTCTAGTATGTTTAAAAAAGATTATTTTCAAAAGTTACTATTAATCTGACAAGTCTGATCAGGACTTGTATCCTAATTTATTGAATAAGACTGCATGGCATTCACATTTAAGTTTTAGCTTTATTTTTAGCACTAAAAAAGAAAAGGCCTTCCAGTAACTGTGAGTGCATCAGCGCCCCCCGCTCCTCCCCGTCCCCACCAACTTGCAACACAAAGTTACACCCTCGCTTTCACACCAAATAATCTGCATTCTCCAAAATGGTTACTCCGAAGTTATAAACCTTTATGGGCTATTTTTCCCCTTTTCCCACCCAAACAAATGCGTTGCTGAGGTGAAGTGTTCCCTTGCAATCAGTCAAAATACATCTGCTCCACTGAATAAGTTCAATACGGTCGACTCGTGTTGTTTGTTGAATCAGTCTGTCGACGGTTCGTAGTTCTAGCTTTCTGTTACACATACCACCAGACAATGTCAGCATTTCACTCGTGTGTTTTGCACCTGCGCCTCAGATGACTGTTTTGTGGCACGATAGTATCTTCTCCTTCACCGGACCAAAACAAAAAAACAAAAAAAACAAGGGAGAAAAGTATGAAAATACATAATCTACCAAGAATCAAAACGTTATTGCATATGGAAGCCTGTTTCTGCCACTCTGTTAAAAAAATTAAATAAATTTTCTCATTATAATGAGATTGTATCACAAAATAATGAGATATTTTGGAAATAATGACTTTAATGTAAAGTTGACAGTTTTAATGGACTTTAAATACAACTTTTAGAGCAACTTTGCATTAAACGTGTCATTATTTACCAAACGACACTTCAGGACAACATTCAGACATTCATAAAGGCTCCTTCATGTTCATGACAGGTGGTATGTTTATGACAGTGTCATGTCAGTCTTATTATGCGCACCCTGTCAAATAAAATGCTACCTATGAAATTAATCATCTTTATTTAAGACTCCGTCAAATGATCAGTGGTGGGCCGGGGGGATAGTTTCTCTAAATCACACAGGTCCACAAAAACATCCCACAAATCAGATATAATTTCAGTATGGCCTGTGTAAACACTGTGTGATTGTACAACTAAATTGCATGAGTGAGTTATAATTTGTTTCTATTTTAGTATATTGTGTTACCTGTAGTAAAACTTATAGATAGGAGCTTTTATGAAATCGAGATGAGTAAATGTATGCTTTATAACTCTGAAGAAAACCTGTAAAATGTAGCCTCATCTAACATTGCCCAATGATTAACGGCCGATTTTTTGCTAGATTATTTTTCTCTCCTAAGCAAAACAAAGCCGATACCTGCGACCCAGCCACTGGAGAAGTGGCATCCATTGCTCCTTTTGAGAACCGTGCTATTTTGAAACGACCATTAGCACGCTAGTGAGAAAAAGCTGTCAGAAATGCAGAAATATCCTGATCTCACGGAGGAATATACTGTCGTCATGAGGGAACCTGTATCTCCGTCTGAATCCATCGCATCTTGCGAGCAACTTTCCTCTTTGATCGCTTCATACCTCCCCCATATGCTTCAAACACGTCGCTCGCTAACAAACGCACATCCACGCACCGACACGCAGATCAGTAGGCAACTCGGGGCGGGAATCGCACCCGCAACTTTAGTATTGCAAGAAGACTCCTCTTCCCATCGAGGTACAGTCGGGAAAGCAAAGCAAACAAAACGTTTTGGCCTACGCCATGTCAGTGCGACTGACTTTTTTTCTTCTTTGGTGTTGTTTCGTTAAGCCAATGGAAAAGCCAAAGCCGTTACAGTTTGTAACGGATTCAGACTTTAAAAAAAAAACAAAAAAAAAAAAAAACACCAAAAGCTGCAGAAACATGCACTGCCTGTCAAGCTCAGCTTTAATCCTGAAATGCGAGCTCTGTTTTTCACTTTGCTCTGCTAATCTCTTTTGCGTGCTGCACTCCGAGCTGAGTTAAGCGTAATTATCTCTGGCAGGTTTATTTTTAGTGTTTTATGCAGATACATCCAGACTCCAGCCCAGCAGTTTTAGCTTTTGCTGAAGCTTGGATTTGTTCCTGCTTCTGATTTGCGATCTCTGAGTGTGGTGTGTGTGTGTGTGTGTGTGTGTGTGTGTGTGTGTGTGTGTGTGTGTGTGTGTGTGTGTGTGTGTGTGTGTGTGTGGGCGCAACTCCGATCCATGGGCTGACCGACAAGTCCACCTACACACAGTCAGTCATAAGACATGTTGTTCTCCTTAGCTCCACTCTCTGACTTCTTGTGTTTCAATTTTCCTCCAAACGGACCTTTGGTGTCTAAAGCTCTGCCTCAGGTCAAACTGAAACAAAACATATGAAGGACATGTGAAGGAAACGGCCAATAAAGCTTTCGGAGCAACTTATCTAAAATATCTGAATGAAACAGATAAGCAGCTAAGGCACGGCGCTGAAAAAGCATGCCTTGTAAATTTGCCTTGTAAGCAGGAAAAGTTGTTTGCATATTTTCCCCTGAAAAAAAAAGAGGGTTTTTAATCTATCTGTCTGTGATCTACAGATGTCTACTCCTCTCTTCTCCTGCTTAAACCTGAGCCAAATATACAAAATGCCGTATGCGTCTCCCCCCGCGGCAGAATTAAACTATTACCGACTATTTGTTAGCAGAAGATCAGGCTGCGTCACTCGGCGCCTCTTTATTACCGTTTGCAAACCGCCCCGTCTCGCGTTACATCCTTGGGGTCTGAGGCATCAGACGTTATTATTGCCGCTTCGGTGTCTTTTTTTTCTTTTTTAAGTTTGAGAATTGACATAACACTCAGTTTCTTATTACATCAGCCTTTTATGGTCTTTTAAACACCCCAAAGCTTCTCTTTTTTCCTTAGGGTTTTTCTGCCTTTTTGCACGTAGAGGTGACATTTAGGAACTTTCTCAGTAATCTGCAAAACAGCAAGTTCAACATTCTACATTTCACACGTACGTCTCGGGTCTCGATACATTACTGTGCCATTAGAAGTTGGGTTAGTTTTCCAAAACTGCATATATTACTTCTCTCTGCACATGTGATGTCCCGAATGCGTGTGCAGACGTGATGGTATGTTTTAGCCACTACACAATCAACAGTGTCCAATTTTAAAACCCTTCTGAAAATGCATTTTTCCTTCACCGGTCTTGATTTCACCTAACTTTTATTGGTACTGATTTGATCTTGATTTTCTGTTTAACTGCGTCGTTTCGTTGTGTTTTGAATTGTAGCTTTTCCTCTATTTTTAAGCTTTGTCTTTTGTCTTCATCACTGATGTTCAGCCCTTCGTTCCAGGTGTCGAAGCGCTTTGCTAACGAAGTTGTTGTGGAGATGAAGGATCTCCAGCAGCAATCAATCAATCAATCAATCAATCAAATTTTATGTGTATAGCACATTTCAGCAGCAAGGCATTTCAACGTGTTTTACATCATATCAAACAAAGAAACACAATGCAACATAGAATCAACAATCAAAACACGACATTAAGTCAAGTTCCATTAATAAATTTGTAATTGATTACGTTTCAAATACAATTCTAAACAGGTGTTTTTAGTCGAGTTTGCATCCATAAAAGATTTATTTGTTACACAGCAGTCAGTCTTGCAACTAATCTGAAGAGTTTTAGAAATATCACTGATATTTGTGAGAATAATCATACCACAAAAGGTTTCAGTCTTTGTTAGCGCACATTGTTTTTAAGGTGGAATGGCTTGACTTGTAGATGGAATCCATGCTGCATATTGCATTTTTTTTATTATTATTATTTTGTTTGTCGTGCGCACTAAAAAGCAAAACTATATTTTTCTAAACTCTGTGTGAATAAATATCGGCAGTTTTCTGGAGAGAAAGATATTTTTGAAGAAATGCAACATTTGCGATCTCTAACAGAATACGTTTTTGATGTAATGTGCACCGTATAGCAACATAGAAGTCAAGAATTAAATATTCATAGACCAAAAATGAGTCCGAAATTTGCAGCTTTGATTTCAGCTGATTCAAATTTCTCTTCTCACGCTTCATTTTAGCCTTCTCGTCATATTTAATGATTATGATAATTTATTGCAGGTTCATAACAATTTATATACCTCTGCCAAGATTAGAAGCAAAGGTTGTGTCACAACAAGTGTGTGAGTAGCTGTAAAACAAAATTTTGAATTGAGATTTCATCATCTTATATTAGCAATTAGCACAATTAGCATTAGCAACTACAAACTGCAGTCTCTGTGCATAGACTCTTACCTTAGCCATCAGATTTCCAAAAGGCGATGAACATTTATAAATCTTGCATGCTACATGTGACAGACTGAAAGCGCATCAGGATAAGACGGGGCAGCTTTTCTTTAATTCATTTAGCCTCCCTGTTATCAGCTGTACTCTCGCACCTAGCTTGTTTAAAAGTACCAACCCAAACTAAAAGTTGACATAGGGCCATACAAAATTGTTCCGTTTTATAAAAACTTCTTAATCCTGTTATGTTTTTCCAATTTAATTTTTAAACACCTCAATGACACTAAAAATGGCTAACTATTAGCTTTATTCAATCTGTTTCAACTTCAACAGCATACAGTGTCAGTGTTAGCCTGTTAGCGCTTAGCTAAGGTGCAGTGGGTCAAGATAAATAATTCATCTCAAAGTGAAACACAAATAAGTATCTTACTAATACGCAGCGAGGAGCTGTGTACAAAAGTCATGTGGCTTAATAAATGGGGTTCAATCTGAAAGTGACTCGTCTTTTATGCTAATAAAGAAGAAGAAACCTTGTGATTCGTCTGTAAACACATTCCCTGCAAACCAAGCTACATCCCACAAGTTCAGGAATTATGCGTCACAAATCCAGATTTTTGTTTTGTTTATTGTTGCCATGGCTACATGAAAAAAAAAAAAGAGACCAGAGCACACAAACTAATCATGAGTCACACAGAGAGAACGTTTAATGTTTTAGCTAACAACTCCATCCATCTACCAGAGCAGTTAAGGTGGGATGGCGTCCTCCACCTACCTCCATTCCACAATTCAGTGCATCTCACACGAGCTCAGATACCGATGACACACTGCGATAACTAACAATACACAGAGTGATGGGTGCCCAACTGGCTCCTTTCAATGTGCATAAAGCTGTTTTGACTACTTTGCGTTCACAGTGTGGAATGGCGTCTGCTTCTCTCTTCTTCTGCTCCCGTTTTCCCCTCGCTCGTTTTTAGCGCTCCGCTCCCCTCGCGCCGCTTTTGTGAACACCTGTTTCTGTCATCACGTCACTGAGAAAGTCTCAGGGCTTCCCTGAAGGCCACATAGACAGAGTATTTGTTTCTTTATATGCTTCATGCTGTGTTAGCATCTATGTCCACGCCATTAGGGGACATTTTGAAAGAAAGAAACACAAATATGTTCATTCTAATCAATGGTGTTTCACTGTTTGCAGTCGGAACAGACTTTTCCTGTTTCTGTTTAATATAACGTGTTACCACTAGGGGACAGTAAAATGAGTTGTAAATGCAACATTAAAGGGGTCGAAATGGTTTAATTAGCTAGTAAATCAAGAATATACTTAAAGTAGGCCCTGTAACAGCCCCTAAACAAAAAGCTGATTTGTTAGCAAAGCTAAGCTAGCAAATACACATCCAACAGACTCAGTTAACAGATTTTAAAGCCATTTTTCTTTTGGTAGCTTTCTTGTGGTCTTCCCCAACAACTGGGAAAACTTCAGAGCTGTTTAGTTGTTCTTTATGTCAAGAAGGGGAATTTTTGTGCATTTTCATTCCTTTGTTTTATTTTCATCTCCAAATAATGTTTAAAACTTTCCTTTAGAATCTCTGGATAAGTACCCAGGTTTAGTCTTGGATTCGTGTTAATTGTTACGGTTCAGTGTCTCATCAGGGTCCTCGCAGTCACAGAAGTGCAAACGTGCATGTTTGCATTGCTCAAGTGCTCACAATTAATCCCGGGTCAGTGTGCCTGCTGGTATGCAACTAAGCCTTTTAGCATCTAAAGGATAATGTTCAGCAGGTCGCAGTGTGTGTGTGTGGTGTGTGAGCATTTTTCCCTCTTGTCGAGTGACGCAGAAACAGCAGCAGGATAAAGGAAATAAATCTAAGTGATCTGCTGCTTGTTTTTGTATTTATTTAGGTGCTAACGTTTCCACTAGTGCCGTTTTAAGTTCATTCTTTTCTCCAGGTTACATGTTTTTGTTGATTTAAGGCAGGCTATGACTTTATGACCATTACTTTTTTTAAAAAATATATCATTATGAGTGGTGCATATCACTTCACGTGTCTTCAAAGTGGTGTAGTGTGACTGCAAAGGGCTTTTCCTTTACAAAGTGTTTTCCATCTGCATCACTAACACGGTGCAGTTCGTAGACACACGTTTTTGTCGCCTTTGTCTGTGTGATTCTGGTTTCATGTGTTTGTGTCAACCGTGAATTCATGGCATTCCTCATCTTCTCTGGACAAAAGCCCTGAGATCAAAATAAAACAAGATCTGAGACGTCTGTCAGATTAGAGAGAAGACAGGAAAAAAATCGAGGCGGGGGACGATGAACCCGATGGATGAACCCGATAAAAAGAAAACGTGAAGTGTACCTCAAAAAAAAAAGAAGGCAAAACAAAAATGGTATGGGAGTAGAAATGTGTTCGACTGAGGGAAAATAAAAGGGCTGAAATCTGGAGAAATTGTGCGTATTTGTAAAACACTGGAGGGCAAAAGACGATTTTTACTTGCCATCTTTATTTTGCAATTATTATCAAGTGATCGCCTGAACACAGTGGTGGTTGGTTAGCCAATTTAAACAAATCTTCTACTGATGAATCCAAACACACCAAATTCTGGAGCACATCTACACGTTAAAGTTGTCAAAGTCAAGCTAGCATAACTGACCTACTTCCCAATCCCTTCCCATTTTTTAATAAAAGGTTTTTCCTGATCTTGTTCTGTTGTTGTAGCGTCAACAATTAGCAAACTACTGTGTCCCTTTTTCTTTTATATATCACAGATTTAGCACTTTATATGTTGACAACTTGACAGCAGAAATCAATGGTAGTCATAGAGAAGCAGCATTTTCAGTATAATTTGTGGGTGGATTGACTTGACATCAACATTTTAGCGTGTGCTAATTATTTGAAACTCTGGCTGGGGTTAACTTGTATTTAGGACTTTCCATATTTATGATGACAGTAAAACAAAAAACATCTGGAAATAATAATTTTTCATACTCTGTTTTAGGGCATGGTAGTACAGACCTAAAAAAAACCTTGACTTTCTATTTTAATAAATATTCTTTTCTTAAAAACAAATTACAAATGGCAGACAATATTTCAATCATCCCATCTGTGAGTTGACCTGAATCCAGAGTTCAAATAATTGGGTGTGCTGACATCACTCTGAACTATGGAAACCCAGGGACCGCATTCGTGAAAAATAATCCAGATTTTTCCTAAAATTAAATCTTCAAAAGCAAAACATTTGATCGATCAAACTGATTTATTGCTCGGCCCTACTTTGTTTCCCACAGTTTTCTAGACTAAATAGAAACCCCAAAGAAGCATTTTGAAGATGCTTTTCAAATACAACTCTCATATTTTCTTTCCTTTACCAGTTTCTGTGTGTCTTTTCTTATTAGCAGCAGCATCTAGAGCGTATGGAAGAAACAGGGAGGCGGAGCTAAACAAAAACAAAACAACAACAACAAAAAAACCTGCAGCGACCTGCCTGCTTAAGATCCCACCAGACACATTTGTCTGTGGAACAAGAAAGAGCTTGTGGAGCGATCCGAATCTGAATCATATGATGCACGAGCTTCATACTCAGTTTTACGATTATAAAAGAGCTTTCCAAATGTCACCGTGTTATACTTTATCGCTTCAGAGTTAAAAATAAGTTTCATGTAGTTCCTAACGGTTTCATCGGTGCATCTGCTCCACTTTTCTGCAGGAAGAGAAATCGATTGCGATGAATCCGCTTCTGTCTTTTAGTGCGTTAAAAGTTTTCCAGGACGCATTCTGTGTTGATATACACTTATGAAATATTTTAGTAGTTTAAAAATAGCAATAACATTTATTCTGAAGGTAAACTGAGAACCTTGATGGATTTGGACGCACTAACTGAAATACATTTTAATTCTATTGAATGTCTCTTAAATCTGAGCTTAAAACTATTATCAGCCACGTCACAAGTAGATTGAAAGTTATTTTCTTTATGTATATACGTTTTATTTGCATTTTCTTCAAATATTGCAAGTCAAAAAAAATACGTACTAACACTATGCTAGTCGAACCGTTCTTTTAATTGATGACCAACTTTTTTAAAAATGTTTACACTGATACTTTGAAGATCTCTCTTTGGCAAAGGAGCTCCGAGCCTCTTAACCATCACCCTAATCCAGGGGCCCGGAGCCACATGCGGCTCTTCAGTCCCGTCACTGTGCCGCTTAAGAATTTTGGCCAAAAAAGCTAAAGAATTGAGCAAAGTTTTATTATGTGAAGGTGATAAGAAATGGCTCCTTTTGCTTTTTTTTTTTTCCCCTCTTCTTTTTCTTGAAATTTTTGCATCATATGCATGGCATTTCAACAAAGAATTACACTAATAGTGTGTTGTTTTAAACCATTTCTTCTATCAAAATCTAATATTCCAATGTAGACATTGTAAACGTGTGGTGACTACCTACATAAACAAATTTGCCATAGACGAAATTGGAAAATTAGCTCATAGTGACAGTTTTAGAGAATGCGTAAAAACTGCAGCTTTAAAAGAAAGCCCATGCACCACACAGAGCAGGTGCAGATATGCTCTGCTACTGTCACACCAGTGGGAATGTGAGCAAGAAGAATGAAAACTAACATTCTCAGCAGCATCAGTCGCACAGCTGTGCCGTGTTTCCCTTCCCTCTCTTATCTTCAGATAGGGAGAGGCGTATTTTGTCTACAGCCGAGGCTCCTGCCTCAATATTAAGCTTAGACGGCGACTAATCCAGACACAGAGACACCGTCGGTGTGCAGATTTACAGGGTTGAGAAGTCTGCTGTAATTTATGAACTATATTTATTTTCTTGTGATTTGTTAGATATTTAATTCACTATTTATTTTGTTTGTTTTGAGAATGAGAATCTGACATGCTCAGTTGTTTGTCTGGCAATGTATTCTTTTTTTTTTCTTTTGTAAAGAGAGTTTCAGTGATATTCTGGTGAATTTGAAGCTTAAATAAAAATTAAGACACAGTAAAGTTTCCTCTGTTACTGGATCTGTCACCCACCCATGTGTCCCAGCATTCCTCGTCCCTTCTTTCCTTCGGCTCTCCTTCCCCAGGCTACACATTTTCAGGCGTTTCTGCTGCCGCTCCCATCTCTTAACTTTCTTGTTGCCCGTGGCTACCACACACCGTACCGAACGGTGATGTATGTCGAGCCCTGAAAGGGAAAAAAAACAAAACAAAAAAAAAGGACATGTTGGAACGGGAGCTCCAGGTTTGTGCCGTGGAGGGCAGGGCCGGGCAGGGCTTTGGGTGGGACAATTTGTCCTGTAAACCTCTTCGAGATCCACAGGAGATATCCTTCAAGAAAACATGGAACGCTGCAGATTTACTCCGTAGAGCGTAGGGATCGAGTCGAAGGGTTTGTTCTTTTGTCGTTCTGTATCGTTAACTCAGCCTTAATGTGAAAAAATAATCTGTTTTACTATAATAACAATAAAACTGATTATAAATAATAATAATAATAATAATAATAAAATAAAAGACTTCAGCTCGTCTACCTTTTCCCAGTGCTCCCGGTACTACACCACTCAGTCAGAAACAACCAATCAGAGCCAGGAGGAGGGTCTTATTGCTGTCAATCACTCTGGTGCTTTGCTCTTTGCTAAGCTACCTCTGGTTCACCACAACATGGCCTGCCACAAATGCTAAGGCTAGTTAGCATAGCCATCTATGACAGCGGTTAAATGGTTTTCCTGTAACACTAAGTAGTTTTTCCACCATTAGCACATTGAGCAGCACATATGGGAGATTGATTGACAGCGCCAAGTCCCTCCTTGTGGCTCTTCTTGCAGTTTGTCCATCAGAGGGCGCCGACGAGCTGTTTTATTTTGCTTATTAAGACGTCCCATCAGAGATCCATTCTGTGTGAAGTTCATCAGAAAGCTAATAAAAACTACATTTATTATTGTACCATGATTTATTTTAAGTCTTTTTACACCACATCACAAAAACCAACATATTAAGGTACTAACTGTAATCTCAGACCCCTGTTTTAAGGTAAACCCTGTTCCGTAAACGATATTACGTCTCTTCTAAAACTTCAAGAATGTAGTTACTGTTAGTCACTCGCTTGAAGACACTGAGCGCAATTTCCTTCTCAAAATGTAAACTAAAATAAAACAGCGTCAGATTTTAGCAATTGTAGGATTTCTCTTTTGTCTTTGATAAAAGACCACAAACCATTTCCTCCTCTTCCGTTCGTTTTGGTTCAGTTGACCCAGAATGTCCTGCGTTCTAGTCCACTTCCTGATTCTGGAGTGAATCTGGCCCGCTTGCATCCACATATCCATTTGTACCGCACTAGATTTCACTTTAATCGAACCAAGACCGAGGTTTGTAGGCGGAACAGAGTTCGCTATTTTGGTCCACATCAGAGTTCGATTGCGCATTCACACCTCCCCAACTGAACCGGACTGTCTAGGCAAATGGACTAGAGTTTGATTAAAGCGGACTAAGCTGGGGGTGTTTGAATGCTTCCTTAATTCTCTGCAAATTATTCAATCCTTTGATTGTAAACTTTAACTGGAGTCGAAATGAACAGAAATTCATCAGAATTAGGAAATCATTTCTGAAGCTGATAATCTCATAACGGACTATGTAAAATGAGAAAATAGAGTAAATGTTACTGAAGTGTTAATGTTTAAAGGTTTGTTGCATGAGGGGTCAACTTGATGACACGCTCAGAATGAAAACGTTTTTTACATGTGAAACCTCTGAGATTGGAAGGAAGGCCGGTTTGTCGCGGAGGGCGGTCAGCTTCCCTGCTGGCATCTCTCAGCGGGAGGTCTCCGGGGTCAACACTCATTAGGCCAAATGAAAAAGAGAGGAGAGGAATGAAAATTGCGGCGAGAAACAGAGAAATTCCTGGGAATGGCAGCGGAATTCCTAGACTGCAGCGTGACGTCCTGAACGTCCGCATACGGGACTCATCAGTCGGGCTGTTTTCCTCTTCTAACAGCCTGAAGACGTTAGATTGCCCACACGGAGGGATTTGTATTCCTTTCTTTGAGTGAAAACATTTGGTTTGGTTGTTGCTCTCGGGGGTTTCAGCAGCGCTGAAGTCGCCAAAGTCCGACTGCGATGAAAGGGACCTGCAGCTTGAAACAGCGCCCTGCGATGTACGTCTCCACTGCCACATAAAGTGTAACACATGTAACCCTGCTGGAGATGAGTATTTGTTTGAAGGATTAAAGTGGGAGTGTCTTGTAAAGGCAGTTCTAAGTAATGATGTTCTTGCTAGCAAGATGTTTTAGTTCTGAGGCCGCAGCTTTGTCATTTTTTACATGTTAGTTCTCCGGACTTCTTGCTTTGTTGTATTCACCAGGCAAAACGTCCAAGAGAGACGCAGCTTACCGACAGGATTCTGTTGTTTTTTCAAATAATGGAAAAAACTGTGAATTGCAACAGCATTAATACTAGGGATGCACCAATATAAAAATTTTGGGACAATATATATGGTCAATATTAATGTAGCTACTTTCCTATCTGCTTCTGTAAAACACCGTAAAGTCACACACAAATGGCAACAAGATGGACATGACCGTCTGTCATTAATGTCAGCCCAGTTTTACCCGCGGGATCAATACCGATACGTTAATAAAACGACGAACATAGTCCGATGCAGCACGCATTCCTAGAACTTTTCAAACTACAATCTGTTTTTATGTGACATATAAATACAGTCAATGACAAGTTCAAGAAAAGAATGCGTTTTTTTTTTTTTTTTTCTCCTGTCAAAGTGTTGACCCACTTTGTCGTGGGTCAACACTTTGTAGTATGACCGTTTGGTTGAAATACAGTCACAAGTCTTTTGACGTAGGTGACTGCTTGCTTTTTGCATTTAGACTAAAATCTTTGCCCGTTCTTTTTTCAGTACAAGTAAAAGGTCTGATTAGATTAAGAACATCTGTGAACAGCAATTTTGTTTAATGTCATTTGGGTCCCCCTGACTTTGACTGGACCATTGTAACACATGATTATAAATCAATTTAGACAATTTGATTGTCGCTTCTCACATATACCCCAGTATTGTCTACTACAGCCTGCAACAGGTTTTCTTCAAGGATTGCTCGTATTCTGCTCAGTCCCAATAACACATTACATTTATGGTGGTAACATGACAAAAATGTGGAACATATAAAGCAATACAAGGGCACTTTTGCAGGTATTTGAGTGGAAGATGCCTAAAGAAACCCTAAATTACATTTTAACCTTGAATAAGACAATAAAACTCACAAAAAATGTCTACATTTAGAGGTAAATCACATGGCTACCAGTGATTATAACCTAAAGTTTGCAAGAGAATTTGAGAAATTAAGGCGATAAAAACTGTGTACTTGTGTCATGTCTTTTTCTACACTAAAGTGAAAATGTTGCCACAGACTTAAATTAATAATACCGTCAATAATCTTCAAAAGGAAGTTATTGTAGAATAATTTCCACATCTTATGAATGCAATGTATGCAAAAGTAGACTAAAGAAAGGTTAAAGATACTTTCCACTGTCAACGGAAAGCAGCAACATTGTTCCACACTGTAAAACATCATACTGTCTTTGAAAGCAACCCTTGTTTATATAGTAAACCCAGTGTGATAGTTTAACAGGTGGGCTGCAGAGGCCTTCTGTGTTTGTCGAGTGTGAAAGCAAGCATCTAGTTCTCTCTTTCCCGTTTCATACCCTTTAACCTCACAAAGTCTGAAAACATAACAGCACAATCAGACGGATGGAATCCAGATGGGATTTGGAATAATTACCACAGTAAGTCTCAGAGCTACTCAGAAACTCGTAGATGTCCTCCTTAATCCCTTTATTTACCTCTTTTTCTTCTGTGTCTGTTGTTTGGACTGAAGTGTTTCCCCCGTTTCTGGTTCATTCTGTGGATAAAATATGCAGACAACAGAGAAAGTCAAACACGGAAACATGAACTTTGGTTGGTTGAATGAAACGCTGTGATCAAATGAGAGGGTTTAGCAGATTTCAGATTTTATTTCCATTTTGCTTTGGAGTGCCTTCGCCTCTCTGATGCTTTGTTGTACAGCTATTTCTGTGCATGTGCCTTTCTATTTATGCACGTGTGTGTTCATGCCAGGGCAATGTCTATACCTGTCTAATTATCAGTCTTTGATAAGTAGGGGGAATTCCAGTCTCGCCAATGTAATCCTCAGGTAGAAGCCTTCCGCTCTTCTCCTCATCATTCTTCTCATCACCTCAGCCTATACCCATCTTTTCCTTAATTGCAGTAAGCTCTAAAAACAGTTAGCATTTCTAGGAGAAAAAGTCACCTCTCAAAATTCTGCCTAAATTCTACCAGCATACAGGAAACATAGTTACAGTCGGTGCTGGGATTAGGTCTGTACTTAGGTTTGGAAGTCCCAGTTTGGTTGGTAACTTATTGGTGGTGGTGTTCTCTGTATTTCTGAGTCAAGGTCTTGGTTTGTAGCTTACCAACAAAGGCAGAGTTTAGGTCTGACCTTTGTTTTAAGTTCATAGTTCAGAGTGTACCATGCTGTTGAGGTCACAGTTTAGTCCGGTTTCTGGTGTTTAGGTCATGATCGGGTCTCTACCTCTGGCTGTTGAGTTCACGGTTCAAACTCTGCCTCTGCGCTGAGTTTACGGTTCTGTCCATACATTACTGTTGAGTTTTTACTCTTACCACGGACATGTCGGCATACCACCTATCAACACACCACTGGATGGTATTAAGAAACAAAAAAACCACCTAGAGAACTCTTTTAGTGTCGTGTGTTAATTTTAAATCCCTGGTGTTGCATTTAAGTGTGTTAGGCTCAATTAGGTGTTTTACGTGTGGGGATTATATAATGAAGGTTTGTCCTCTGGTGTGTCTTCCAAGCATGTTTTAGCAGCAGGAGAACTTTATCCTTAACCAGTCTTCTGTCCTGCTCCACTCAAGAAGCCTGCTTAACTTTCACTATCTGTACGTGCCCAAGTGGCTGCCGGCCGGTACTTTCTACAAAGGCCTGTGGCCATAGCAACAGCTACAACAAACTTGCTGCCACCAAAACGCAGCATTTAAAAAAAAAAACGCGATTCAGATTACGAGCAAAACGTTTTTAAAAATAAAAATTTACAATGGTTTCCTTTTTAATTTTGTTTAGCTCACTATATTTGTTTCCAAACTGGGGGGGATGTCAAATGAACCCCACGTGCCCACTCTGTCCCCAAAAAATAACCAAACAAAAACGACGCGAACTCTGCAAAAAGCTGCCATTAAACTGCAGAACGCCGTAGGAGCCGCATCTTTCCTTTCCTTTACTTTCTTTTCTTTTCTTTTTTAAAAAAGAAGGATGACGTCGAATCTCCATCTCGCTCTCTCTACTAGCAAACATGGCGCCCTTCTGTGGTTTTTGTTTTTGTGTAGGTCTTCCTCGGTATCACAGCGCCATCAATTGGTCCGGCAGACTTACTGCTTCGCTTTCTGTGGCGCCGCAGCTTGGACGCATGTTTCTTAATTATTAGCAAAAATGTACTGCGCTCGTCTCCATGTCCACAGGCCCGTAGTTTAGGAAGGGACAATTTAGATGGTGATTTTCAAGAGTGCTTCCTGTTTTAGTGTCCATTCCTCAAAAGCTGATTTTTTAAAAATGTTTTGTACACAATTAAAACATTTTATGTTTTCTACTTCTAAAATATGATAGTATTGGGCTTTATTTAAAAAACATACACATAAATGTGAGCGGTTTCTTTTGTAAAACCCAAACTTTGACATTAAAGTTGATTTGGCTTCAGAATTGGAGCAGTTGTAAGATTGAATAGTTGATCCCTTGAGTGCCTTAATTTTGGTCAACAAGAATAAGCAATATTTATTGAAGTACGTCACAGTCTGGATTAGAGGGAAGCTAATTTTCTTGTCTCTCTCAGAGCAGCATGAAAATCTCTAGATATCTTTTCCTGGACCTACAAGAAAACTCACGTCAGGCTCTCCTGGTCAAGTGATAGGCAAGAAAAATAAAGGGATGAGACTTTAAAACGACAGAGTGGAAGAGGTGAAAAGAGTGAGAGCTGCCAGGCTGGGCGTGGGAGAGCAGACAGCATTGAGTTGAAGCAGACCAGATACTAATGTGGAGATCCAAGGCTTGTAAAAACAGCGCTTCAGAGACGGATTAACCCACACACTCAGACACACACAGACACAAAATCATGTGTACTTGACATCCATTCTCTACAGTAACATGCTAAAATCTAAGATAGGAATCAAACCGTCAACCGTGACTGGCCATGACTAGCACAGAGAGACGGATAAGCTGCTAAATCCAGGAAACAGGCAGAAAATCTGCTCAGTGGAAGATGATAGACCAGCATTGTGCAGATGCCACCTGGTTCATAGCATATGTAAAGCTGTGCAAGTCAATGAAAAAGCATTTGCCCCGTTTAACGATTTCTTCTGGGGTTTTTTGCCTTTGCGTCACGTTTGCAAAAGTGTCAGAACATCCAAACATATTTTGCTATTACACAAAGTGGGCTGAGTAAATAGAACAAAAAAAAAAAAAACGACAAAAGATGATTTTAATTATTAGTGGAAAAAACTATCTGAACCAATCTAGCTTATTGTTAAATACTGAATCACCTGTGATTAAAATACTATTTTAGATGCTAACATGTCATAAAATCTATGTTGTTACGATATTTATTCGTTTTAGTGTTGATTCGGTTTGTGGATAAAAGACCAAAGAAAGATCATCCCACTTGCAGCAAAAACTAAGAATCTGTCATTTTGATGCTATCCTTTAGGGGGCGGGGGAGTTATTATTATTTTTATTATTTTTACCGTATAGCTGCTTTCACATTTCTTGACTTTAAAAAACATTCGTCTTTTATTGCTCTAACAAAATCTCACATGGAAATCTTTAGAATTTAAGTCTAGGGACTAAGTTGGCCTTGAAAGAAAGTTAATTTAGTGTCTGATGAGACTTTTTTTTTGTTTTGCTTAATTAGCCATGTGTTTTCAATCACCGTCAGTGAGGTTTCCACTGCCAACTTCTTTTCAGCCCAATGGCTGAGTTCACCAGATTTCTATGAAAAACATCCTAGTGTTTCAGTTTCCGAGTTCATGAATCCATGCAGCCTATTAAGGCTCCAGGGGAATTTGGACGAGCCGCAGTACTTGTTTGTCACATTTCCGTCTGGGTTCAACTATTTAATTATTGGTCAGAATTCAGATTTAAGCTGCTTTTCTCTCAGTTGTTGCCGATAAACGGTTTGTGGCTTGTTCTCTTGTCTTACCCATTTTGATACACAGCTGCAAGCAATGGGCTTGTGTCAAGCCAGTTTTATTCATCAGGGAATTGACTACCTGAAAATTCAGAGACAGTACTGAAATAAAGTTTATGTTGAATGTGTTGAGTGGACGTATAAAAATTGTGATTTTGTCATAAACCTTTTATGTAGTTTTTTTTTTCTAGAGTTTGCCTTTGGAAGACCATACAGCGCCACTAAAAGATTCATTTATTTTAACTCATTTATTTGTAAGAGTTTGAAATTCCAGGTTGTTACAAAATAATAAACAACTCAATTAATTACATGATAAATTAAAACAATCATTTGCATAATTTATTGTTGGTCTTTTTTTTTTAACTGGATGACAAAAGCCTTCAGTCTCTATTAGCCTTTTATTTTGAAAGGCAGTTTTGTTTACAGAGACTTCACAATCAATTTTTATTTGTTGTTTCTGTTGTTTTGTTGATTTATTTTGGATATTTAAAATGTCTTCCAGTTGCCAGCGTCAAATGTTCATGAGAATTGAAAGTTAATGGATATTTGAGAGGGCGTTCTTGCATTATTATCCCATTATATGACTTGACACAACATTATCGCTTATTACAATCACTAGCGGAACAATTCAACATTTATTACCGTGACAGGCCTACATGCATATAGAAAAAGTCAGACTTTTTATTTGTCCTGTTTGTTGTTTTTTTTAACAGAAATACAGAAAATCCAAACAAATAAAAGAATTAGCTAGCGTCTTGTCACTAAACGTATACAGCGAGGACGCAAACACAATCGCTAAACAATCCTGACCTTGATTTGAAATTTAAACAGAACCACGAAAACATACGAGCGGACACACGCGGCTCCTCGTTCCGATCCAAACCGTGAGCTGAGAAAGCTGAGAAAGCCGAGTGCCAACCTGTCTGTCCTCCTCTCCCTTCCTCTCTGTGGTGAACCCGTTGCCTCTCCATCTTTCTCACATCCCGGCTGCCCGGCATGCGTGCAGCTGATGCCCGTCTGGCATGCGCCGTGTCAACAGAGCATGGGAAAAGTTAATCAGCAGCTTGGCATCTTCCCCTCTCCTCCCTAGGCCTTCTCAGCTCTCCTTTCAAAACTATCTACCACAGTTTTACTTCTGTTGCCATCTTTTTGGGAATTTCTTTTTTCTGCGTGTTTCTACTGAGATCCGCATGATGTTTTTTTCTGGTTGTCGTTGTCGTTGTTGTTGTTGTTGTTGTTGAGCTTGTATCTTTCTTCCAAGCACGAAACAAACCGCGGGCGGGGGAGAGTCCTCGATGGGAAGAAATGCCACCTGTTGAAATTGTTGTTATTGTGATGACGGAGTGCCCTCTAGTGGCGAGATTGGAACTCAGACCCTCATGCTCTTTTTGATAGGAGGAAAATCTATCTATCTATCTATCTATCTATCTATCTATCTATCTATCTATCTATCTATCTATCTATCTATCTATCTATCTATCTATCTATCTATCTATCTATCTATCTATCTATTAATAGTTCTCTTACAGATAATTAAAGTTAGCTCTGTTTTTGCTTCTTCTGCAGGCTTGCAATGGATGTGGGGGCTCCAAGTGTGACTGCAGTGGAGTGAAAGGAGAAAAGGTAAAAAAGAAAAGTGTATTAAAGTCAGTATTTTTTATAAACAAAGTACATATTGTAAAAGTATTTGCGTGTTTTGATTTATTTTCACATTTTGTCGCAATGCAACCATATCTTTGTGAAATGTAAACACATAGTAGTGTATAGTTTTATCTGTTTAATTTTTAATAAAACAGATTTTAAGTTTTATGAACATACTTTTCAGTCTACATTTTGTAAAAACCACCTTTTTCTGCAATTCCAGATGCAAGTCTCTTGTTGCAAATTTTTTCCAAAGTCTACAGGTTTACCCTTTGCAGCTGTAATTGCAAAAATAGATTTTTAGTCAGCGGTGCCCAAAATGCGGCCGAGAGGCGATCTGCGGCCCTCTTAGTAATTTTATATGGCCCCCGGAGCAAACGCAGACAGTTGATGCACTTTAAAAAATCTTTTAGGGTAAAACTTTTACAGAAGAAAACCTTTAAAGTAAAATAAAATTTTACTTATTATGATGTTAGTTGTACAACGAAAACTATTTCTCGTTTATTAAGCAGGTTTCCGCATCCATCTTACTTTTCTAGTATTTGACGTTTAACATTTTTCCTGCCCTCTGATTAAAACAGCAAGCACTTTAGAAGAAAGAACGACTTTCCATTCTGTTGCTGACTTAGATAAAACAAAACAAAAAAATACAAATTTAGCTCCAAAAATAAAAATGATCAACCAAAACAAAAAGGAAGTGCGCATGTCGGTCTTATAATAATGCAAGCATGCAAGAACCTTTCCATGTTTTGGACCTGTAATCATTTACAGAACACTTTTTACAAATATTTGACTTTTATGCTCATTTTTAATAAAAATTTTGCGGCTGATAATGTTGTCCCTTTTTTGTCTAGACAATAAATCAATAACAATATATATTGCGATAGACACATGATCAATATCAATAGATATTACGTCACTGAACTCCGACACAGAACCGCACAGCATTCTGGGGGATGTAGGCAGAGGAAAGACTTTAGCCGCTGAATCTCTCATGGCTAGCCAAGCAAGGTTGGTGGCATCAACAAACTCAGTCCCTCTTTGGTTACCTAGCAACATCCTGTTTAGTAGCTCGCACAGCAGCACTTTCGGGTTTCTGTGCCTCATAGCTGCTTAAAAATAAAAAACACAATGCCGTGGAGAGAAAAGTGAGGATAAAACAGCAAATGTCATGCCACCAGTTCCAGTGGCAAACTTATCAATAATTATCAATATTGACTGATATGAAGCGCTTATATTGTGATACGTTTTTCAATCATATCGTCCAGCCCTACTGTTAACTGACATAAAGAAAGCTGTATGGTAACCTAACAGTGTCACATTATTGGACCCTTCTCTTATTTGAAAAGTGAATCTTCTACCAACAAAGAACTGCGATTGTTCCTTTAAGAATGTGATATCATATGCAAAAACTGCAGCTCGATTTATTCTACGTCTACATTTTGATGTTTCACGATGACTATAGCTGGACGTCAGGCTTGTCAAAACTATTAACAATATGTAAATAATCAACTGACTGTGTGTGTGTGTGTGTGTGTGTGTGTGTGTGTGTGTGTGTGGTGGCTTGCAGGGGGAGAGGGGTTTCCCAGGTCTTACCGGACAGCCAGGGGTCCCAGGGTTCCCCGGACCTGAGGGACCAATCGGAACTAGAGGAGAGAAGGTGAGTTCGGCTTAACGCTCAAACATTTCAGATCCCACACACACAGAACTTAAAATAGTTTTGTCAAGAAGTTTTAACACTGGACTAAACTAAAGGATTTGGATGATCCATAAGAATCAAGAGTGTCGATCATCACGGTGGGCCTTTAGCTTTAGCAAAACAGGGCAAATTTTCTGAACTGACAGAAATATAGTGAAAGTGAAGTCAAAATGGGAACAAGCATATCTCTTTCAAAAACTGTGTATGTGTTATTTTTTGTGTGTAGACTTGTATTGGGAAGTTTAACAATTTTGTCAAAAAAACAAAACAATAATTGAATTAACTCTGTGAACAGAATAACTATTAAAACTTAACCCTTACTAGTCAGTTTAAACTTAATCCTACTCCTTTCCGAGATCTGGGATAAATTGGAGTGGACGCTTTGAGCCAAACCTTCTTGTCCAGCATCAGTGTCTGACCTCATAGATGTAATTTAAAAAAAAATTGGCTAAAAGTTTCTATAAACAACGTTTCTTATGGAAAGCCTTCCTAAATGAAAATACCTACATTTTCCACGTATTGTCCGTTATGCCTGAGTCGTCACTCAAGTTTGCATGTCAGTGAAATCAGCTGAGCAAATAGCTAGGCTACAAACTGCATGCTTACTTTCTGTTTTCATATAACTCATTGATCGTTCTTTTGTCATCTTTTCATCGTAAACCACACATTATTAGAAAATCCTGGATGAGTCAGACCAGGAAAGTGTGTTCTTTATAAATCAGAATTCTTGATCTTATTTCGCTACATCACCCCTCGTCACCTCGAATCCTAAAGTGTTCAGCTGAATATCTCCCAGTTTTTAACCACACAAATGTTTTATTAATGATGTTCTTTGTTTTGTTTTGCGTTTAGGGAAGTGATGGACCTTCAGGACCATCTGGTCCAAAAGGAATAAGAGTATGTATATCGACTTTATTTAAAGCAGAATTTCACGTTAGTCTGTAAATGCTTTGTCTGTAACTTCTATTACGCAAAAGGAAGAATCAAGTTTAATGCTGTTTTATTGATTTGTTTTTGATTTGACCTAAATACACGAAAAGAGTTTTTTTTATTTTAATTATTCGTTTATATTCTTATTCTTTGTGTTTTATTTGATTCTTTCGGAGGCATTTCTTGACTGTATTATCCATTCATCTTCAGTTGTAATACCCCATTATGGACACCAGATGTCGCCACTTTGCCATATTTCAAACATTGTTGGATAAAGAAAGATTTTTTTTCTCTCTTTACAGAATCTCTAAATATATATATTTTTTGTTTGTTTCGTTTCCCAACAGGGACCACCCGGATTGCCTGGATTTCCAGGAACGCCAGGACTTCCAGTAAGTTCAAAATAATCCAGAACCAATCCAGAACCACTCCTTTTGCCAAACCTAACCCTCGTATGTAACTCAACTACGCATTTCCTGTCAGGGTCTGCCAGGACAGGACGGAGCCCCGGGCCCGAGGGGAGTGCCCGGTTGTAACGGGACAAAGGTTAATGGAACCAAATTAAAAATTAGCTGTTTTTTTTTTATTGTATCATACAGTAGCTTCTTTATCCTTAGAAGAACCCTTTCTTTCTCTCTTTTTCTCTCTTTCTTTCTTTCTTTCTTTCTTTCTTTCTTTCTTTCTTTCTTTCTTTGTCTTCAGGGTGAACCTGGTTTTCCAGGAAGTTCAGGAATACCTGGAAGACAAGGACTTCCAGTAAGTGATTAATAAAACAAATTACTTTTTCTAAGTAAACGGAAAATAATAATAGAAAAACCTCTTTACTTTTCATTATAGAGATTCAGGCATACTGCCCATGGAAGAGAAATTTAAGCACCTTCTTTAGTATTAAGGGTATTCACCTTTTATTGACAACTCAAAGCATTTTTCAACTTTAGGAAGCTTTTCGGAGAACTCTGGTTAGTTTTTCTTCCCTGGAGCCTTTTGAAATGATTCAAAATTACGAGTGATGTGTTTCACTCGTCTGAGCTGAAAATTTTTAATGTATTTTATCTGCTTCCCTTAAATATGATAGACTTTTAAGTGGAGACTTATTCACTTAACCTTCCTTGAAGACAGGGGTCGAAAAGTCAAATGAATGTTAGAATATTTTACTGTCTTTTTGTTCAAAACCTCAAATAAAAAAAAACTACAACTCGTTTGAAACGTCTTTTAACATGGGAAGGCTGAAAGAAAAAATAAATGCAAATATTTTTCTGTTAGACTTTTGAAAAAAGCATTTGTAAATGTAACAGTTGCTACAGTTTGGATATATTTTTAGTTTTGTTTAAGAGTGTCAGAAGTGCAAAATGTATAAAGTTATGGTTGTAGAACAACGGGACGTGTTCCTGAATGGAGCTCACATTCATTGCTCTTTTGAAGCAAATGCAAGCAAAACTACCGGTTCAGAGTAGTTTTTAATCACAAAGGTTTTTACCATTCAAGATTCTTCAAACGCAAAGCACTGATTTTCAGAATCTCACCTGTCTCCCATCTGTCTCCTCCTTCATAGGGTCCACCTGGTCTCCCAGGAGAAAAGGTAGGTGTAAGACCACCCCAATGTTTAATTGATGCCTGACATTACGCTACTTTCAGATCCAATGAAAATACAAATTTCTCCATTATATGATGAATTATTTGAAAAGTGCAGAATCTTGGCTCAGTCTTTCTATGGCCCGGATCCTCGATCGCTACGTCACCAGATATAACAGTTTCATTGGACTTTTGAAGCTCTTTTTGTAGATTTTATTGAGACCTTCTTCTGTCAATAATACCGTGTTGGTAGCATGCAGCAATCTAATAATTTCCCATCATTTCCCAAATTGCTAACATAATGAAGATACAGTTGGTTTTTAACAACTTAAATTTCGAGGTTTACAGGAAAAAACCCCAAAACAAAGCAGCGGTGTATAAGATTAGTAGCTAATGCTTAGCAGCTAGCATTCACCTGAAAGCATCTAGAAGATTAGTTGTCTTTTAAAAGGCAGTATCATGTTTTTTGCCAGGCACATGATGCCATTTTATATCAAGTAACTGATATCAGCTGTTATAAAAATGCTACGTATGTCAAATATGACTTTTAAAAAAAATGTTACTTCATAATTTAGCGTCTCTTAATGTTTCAACATGACATGCACACCACCACACAAAGCAATGTCCATAAAGACATGTATGATCCGGTTTGGTATAAAATGACTTACCTGATGAATGGAGTGGAAACTGTGCGCCACTCCATCTCGTCCAACATCACCGTCTGACCTCAAAAATAAGAAATCAGCAAAAACCCATCTAAACACACACTTAGAGTTTCTGGAAAGCCTCCTCAGAAGAGATGAAGCTGTAGATTGCTACAAAAAGGTGGCCTGGCATCATTTCACACCACTCAAATTCATGTGTGTATTTATAGACAAGAGACCCAATAGTCTTGAAAATATGATGTACATTCAGCTCTTCTTCTAGAAATGACTGGTTTTCATGGCGTATGGCTGATGATGAATGATTTTTCTTCCTTTTCCTCAGGGAGACCGTGGAGATGTGTTTTTCACCAACAATTTTGGACAAAGAGGAACAGACGGTTTGCCCGGATTGCCAGGATCTCCGGTGAGGAAGCCATTCTTCACTCCTATGTTGAATTTAACCAACAATTTCAGAAACCACTGATTTCAAAACAACTCATTTAAAATGTAAAAAAAAACCCAATAAGATTTACCTTCACTTAACCTTTATGTAGAAGTTCAGATCCTTCTCACTCATATCTTTACATGATTTATATTTATATCAAAATGTTAGAGAAATATCCATCAGATCTGCAAAGCAAATATTTATTTATTTGTTTTACAAGATTTCCCGCATAAAAGGAGAATCCAGTGATAGAGTCAGTGCGTCTTTTATAAATAATGAATTTAGACTTCATGTTTTTGTTTCTTTATATTTTCACAGGGCAGTCCTGGACCCATAGGTTTTCCAGGCCCGACTGGCCCTCCAGGACTCCAAGGCTACCAGGTAAAGGAGAGCTTCTGAAACACACACACAAATACACACACACATTTGCGTGGCTAAATTTGTGGGGACTTTCCATTGTCTTCCATTCATTTCTACAGCCTAAACCTTACCCTTATCATAACCCTAACCCTAACCAAAACTCAATTTACACCTTAGTCCTAAATCTAACCCCTGACCCAGAAACAACGTTTCTCCTTGTGGGGACCAGGCTTTTCGTCCCCACAAGGAGCAGTGGGTCCCCACAACGTAGTATGTGTCAGAAAAATGGCCTCACAAGGTATTACAAACACACACACACACACACACGCCCACCCCCACACACAAATCATTAAAAGCACTGGACTAACATTCCTGAACTAAACTTGAACATTTTTCCTATGGTCTTCCAGGGTCTTCCGGGTCCTCCAGGTCCTCCTGGACCTAAGGTGAAATCAGTCACTTTTTAGCCTGTTTTTCATTTTTACGAGTAAATAAGCAAAAGACGGTCAAAAATAATGTTTCATGCTGTAATGTAACGTGCTAAATCTTGATCAGCTCTCTTTGAATTTCCTGAACAGGGAAACATGGGTTTGAACTTTGAAGGACCCAAAGGAGACAAGGTGGAATACAAGTCCAAAAACACTTTTTGACTCATTGTACTTTGATCACAGTTCCTAATAAAGTTTTTTTTTACAGGGTGATCAAGGGTTGCCGGGTCCTCCCGGCCCTCCTGGACCAGGCCAGGGGGAACAGATCAGACCACCACCAACAGAGATCCAGAGAGGGGACAAGGTGCCTTCATCCTTCTAAATTTGATGTTACGCTTCTTCCATTCCTACAGATACAATCAGATTATATTAGAAGTCCGTAGTGACTTTTTTTTAGCATGTTGGACTAAATATTGGCCACAATTTCAGAGCAACAGAACCAGAAACTGACCCAATATTTGCATGTGGGTCCTTTTGAACTTTTCTCCTATTTTGTTTGACTGCACACCCAAACCAAAATAATCATTCTAAATGTTAATAGAAGAGGCAGAAATGACATAAACAAAAAATTAAATGTCTTTACTTTTAAGAATTTTCTGGATTTTCTTTTCTAAATAAATGAAGTCATATGAAAATAAAAAAAAGACTGGTTATAATAGTTATATTTGTCCATTACCATCAAGGTTGACCAATTGTAGACCATCATCAAGCTCCGTACCCTGCTACAGACTTCATTTTTAACTTTCACCACATGGTGGCAATAGAGAGTACATAAGACATTTATATATGAAGTAACATGATTGCTTAAAAATGTAATACTAGTGATTCAACCAAAATACTGTAAAAAAAAAAGTGTTAAATGCATTGAATGTTCTTGTTAGTTTCATTGAAGTGCTTCTGTAACTGTTAAACTTTTCCATTAAAGTTGTGTTTTTCTTCTTCCTCATTATTATCTCTAAAGGGTGACCCTGGCCCTCCAGGTGCACCGGGTGACCCAGGCAACCCAGGTCCACCTGTAGGTATCAGTTACCATCTCACCACCAGATTCATTCGTATGAAGAAACCCTGTAAAGACCAGGCAAGAAAAACTAATTTTGTATGCCTGTCGCTGTGATCCGATAGGGTCCCTATGGTGGCCAGAAGGGAGAGAAAGGAGAACCAGGAGAAGCAGGAAAACGAGTGAGTATCATCAGTCAAGAGCTCATCAAATAGATTGTAACCACCATTGTTAGACGTCTCCCTCTGACCATGAGATGCTCACTGGTGATTGTGTTAGCTACACCTTCGTAGTTCTGGTGTTGTACCCTCTTTTTCCTTCAGAACTGCTTTCATTTTTCATGATGTAGACTCAATGAGGACCCAGTAGCATTCTCCAGAGATTTCCATCCATGTTGACATGATAGCACGTTAGTTTACGTACAATGTGAATCTCCCTTACCACAATATCCCAATTCTATTGGACTGAGATCTGGTGACCGTGGAGGCTACTGGAGCGCACTGAAGTCCAAAGTTTTCTCCTCTGTTTTTAGTAAGCAAATCTATAGTCATTTTCCCGTTTTCACAGGGAAAACCCGGCAAAGACGGAGACCCAGGAGCTGCAGGATACCCAGTGAGTTACAACCAGCATACCAGCAAAATGTACGAGTTTGCATCTCTTTTAAAACCGTGACAGTTACATCTGTGACTTTCCATCACCATCAGGGACTCAAAGGAGAGTCTGGAAATCCAGGTCTCCCAGGCCGAGATGGAGAGAGAGTGGGTTTCTTCCGAAAATGTTGCTCATTGTCTGTCTTCCCATATTGTCAACAGCTCAACAGGTAATGTTTGAAACTGCTAAAGTCACTCTCCCACCTATTAACAGGGACAAAAAGGCGACCGAGGATTTCCGGGACCTCCAGGACCGGTATGTATCTGACATTCATTTGACACCAAAATCATTTGCTGAGTGCAGAACCGTTTTGTTTCCCGTATGAATTTTCTCCTCTTTAATTAATTTATTTTTTTGCTTATTGTATTGTTAGAGTAGATCTAGAAAATCAGTCCCTGAATGTCTGAACTTTGGGTGTATAGGGTAAAAAATGGTAAACAAGAGAGATATTTAGCTACATGCTACGTTTACATCTTCTCATCATGGGCATAGTATAAATGTTCTACTAATTTTGGCCTTTCGTAGATTTTTTTGAACCGTTCTTTTCCCAAGTTGTCTCGTTATATATTAGCTAGCTTCTGGCATATTTCTGGTGGGATATTTGATCACTCTTAGCTAAGACTGGAAAAGTTTAACCTGGTTGATTCTTTGGGATAGACCTGACTTTTGATCGTAGACCATGAGTCTTTTCAACAAGATTTGATGTCCGATGAGTTGGGGATCACTATTGATCAAACGTCCAACCTTAAGGACTGCGCTGAGATACATTTCTGAGCTACCGCACTTGTCAAGTATGAACCTTTCTCTTTCTCTTTTTTTCCCACCAGGTAATTCGGCCTCAGAATGGAGCTGTTGTTGGTCAGAAAGGTGAACCCGGTGTTCCTGGAACTCCTGGAGCTAAAGGAGATAGAGGACCACAAGGTAATCCTAAGACAGATACAGGCACAAAACCCACTCGGTAAATATTTTTGCTTGTAGTTGAACAGTTAGCAGTTTTGCCAACCCCATTAAACTTAGCTTGCTAAGATCTTAACACTGGCAATAAAGCAATTTGGTCAGAAGATGATATCGGATCATCATAATTTTGGTTGCGCTTGTGATTATTCTAAGTAGTTTAGACAAGAATGCTTCAGAATATAAATGGAGTATCTCTTGGAAGTCGATGAGCAGACTGAGAAAGTTATTTCAACAAATTTTGAACATTATCGCTAAAGTTCAGGCAATGTTCTTTTCCGAAAATAAAAACAATAAAAATCGGCGACTTAAGGTACTTTCCTCATTTTTAATGATTATGTTGATCTTTCTCCTGCAGGTTTCTCAGGGCCTCCGGGATCACCAGGGGTTCCAGGCATAGGCGGCAGCGGTCCTCCGGGTTCTCCAGGTTTCCCTGGAGACAGAGGTCAGAAGGGAGAACCCGGCACTCCTTCGGTTGCCTTGCCCGGTCCCCCAGGACGTCCGGGAAGTCCCGGAATTCCTGGTCCTCAAGGGCCGCCGGGACCTCCCGGCTATAGCTCACCGATCGATAACTGCCTTCCTGGAGATCCTGGGCTTCCTGGAGTCCAGGGTGCAAAAGGTTTCCCTGGAGAGCAAGGCCAGAAAGGTAAGAAAATGAAAGGAAGCTGCTCAGTAATATATATCTGACTTATTTGGCTTAGTTTTACGAAACAGAAATCTGTTTCCTAATATCGGAAAAAGTTAGCGCACCCTACACACAAAAGCTATTCTTGCCCCCTTACTCTGAAATAACTTTAGCCTCTTTTGGAGACTTCTTTTAGCGTCCTGCAGTCTGCTTTCAAGATAAACTTGGTTAGACGGCTAGATGTGGACATGTTGGCCTGGTTGGCACCAGGTTTTTAATCAGTGAGTGAAATGGCTGATTTTCAATCAACCTCTTTAATTTCCTCCTATTTTTACTGTTTATTAATGCTACTTGAATTTATTAGTATTGTAACAATCGATATTGCGTGGATGTTGTGTATCTTCTTGCCATTTTATAACAACATCAAGTAACGTTGTTACCTTCAGCTATTATATACATAGTATATACAGTATATATATATATGAAGACAGGAACTTCAAAAAAATTTCACATCGCGTCATAGCTGAATTTGGACTCTGTCTCTTTAAGAAGCTCCTACCCTTTCCGACACTCCCCTTTCAGCAACAGTGCTTCTCTGTGATGCTGTTTACAACTATTCTCAGGACCGTTGGACTGAGAGGTAGTTTGTAGAATAAGCTCAGCAGGTGTTTGCTAAATGTTGCTGCCACTAGTCTGGGGGAGCAGTTTGGGGAGGTGCAGGGAAGAAGCGCTTTGTGGGGCGAGAGCTCAACTAGGGACTGAAGCTCCAAGAAGGAGTTTTGCATAAATAGGCCGCGCATTGCATGAGCAAGCATTTTGCACAGCTCAGTGGTTGCCATGGGAGATTCAAGGATTTCTCAAACATGCATGAAAGAATCAAAACAACACTACAGGTATGTTTCTGATGAGGGAATAAAATCATAACGTAAAGCTCAAAAAAGTTGATTTTGCATATTAACCCTCTATTAAGAATCCATATTCAAGGATTTAGAACATGGGGGTATTCAGATCTTTTCAGGACCGTAAAAATACCCCATCAAAGTAAAAGAAAATAAAATAAAAAATTACCAAAGTAAAATCAAATGTGTAATAAAAAAATGTTAGAGAATTGTAAAGTGGTTCATAAGAAATGTACAGCTGTGCACAGAAAACACTGACGACGATCACGATGTTTCAGGTCAGAAGGGAGAAACCTGTGTGAACTGCATTGACGGAGGCAATCCTGTACCTGGGCCCCCAGGGCCTCCAGGACCGCCAGGCTTCCCAGGTAACGTCTGTGGATTTTGTTTTTCTTATTTATGTGTTTATTTCTGACATCAGCGGCAATTTGGTCACTTAACATGTTCAGATCTGCTCTGTTAAAACATATATATTCGGCATTATATTTTGCTTACCTACTTTACCTCATAACGAGCTGTAAGTAAACATTTGGAGCAGACGTTTGATTAATCATGAAGCAAAGAAGCAAAAGTCAACATATTATGCCAATTTATGGCATCTTAAAAAAGTAAAAATGTGATTATTGTCAAATCAAAAGGCGTTTGCTGGTGTGTGAGCTGTGTGCAGTAGGAAATGTGACGACTATGGATAGTTAGCTGTAGTGAAAAGCTAAGCCATAGTTGGGTGTACTGTTTGTTGTGTACTCTGAACCAGACATTAAAATGTTTTTAAATATACTGTGCTTCCATTTATTTTCCTAATTTTTATCAGGCATTCCTGGCCCGCAAGGTTTCAAGGGAGACCTAGGTTTTTCAGGAACACCAGGCCTTGGTGGACCCCCTGTGAGTAGTTTTTGACAAGCATGACTTTTGTATAAGATAGCTATTTTGGGGTTTAGGTGTCAAAGGGTTAAAGGAAAAAATTATCTTATGTGCACCACCAAAACAAAGATTACTGCCAAACTTGGAGGATCAAGAAATCACTAAACCCTCCCGCGGTCATAGCTCGACACTCAGGAGGAGTGCGGCAGATGTCACGGTTGGACAGCATGAAGACAGGAGGGTGTCACATCAGACCGTCAGTTCCCGAAACCACACACACAAACACACACAAAAAAAGTTGTGAAACCGCACACAAGGTCAGTGCGACACCACCAGACCAAAAGATAAAAATCTAGAGTTGTCCGAATTACTTTGCCTCTTAAGACCGTGGTAGGGTTAAATAGAACATATTTGGCCTCATGAAGTATGCTAAAAGCTTGAAAACAAACCCACCATGTCTAAACCAAGCCCATTCAAGAACATAATATAAATAAATTAACTGAAGTCATCTATCAAGAGTTTGGGACTCAATCAAACCACAGAGAGAGCAATTATCTATTAATGGAGAAAACATGGAACATTGGTGAACTTTGTCAGGAATGTCCAGTCTACCAAAAATTACTTCAAGAGCATATCAATGATTCATTCAGTTGGCCGCAAAAGGACCAAGAGCAACATCTTATTGGCCCCCATGAAGGTCAGTGATAACAACTCAACAATAAGACAGAACCTGGGCAAAAATGGCTTCCATGGGAGAGTTTCGAAGTCAAAACCCCTCTGCTGACCAAAAGGACACAAAGGCCTGCCTCACGTTCGCAGATACAATTCTGTGTGATTCTCAAGAATTTTGGAGAAACTGGAACAAAAGTGGAGCTCTTTGGAAGATGGCAATACACTGTTACATCTCAAACATGGTGGTCGCAGTGTGATACCCAGGAGCAACTTCGTTTCCTTGGGAACCTGGTTGACTTGTTGGAATTTATGAAACCATTAATTCTGCTCTTTACCAGAAAATCTTCAAGGACAATGTCCATCCATCGTTTTGACATGCAGCGGAACAAAGATGTGGCAAGTGGCAGACAAGTTTACCAATGAAGGACTCAAAAGAATCTGATTGAGATGCTGTGACGGAACCTTAAACAGGCCAGTCGTACTTAATCAGAGCCCTCCAATGTGGGTGAAGGACAGCACTTCTGCATAGGAGACTGAGCTAGAATTCAGTCGAAGTGAAAGGCAGTAGTTGCTTTCAAGGGTGGGAGAACCATTTTTAGGTTTCGGGGCAATTGGTACGACCACAATGGTTTGGATAGTTTTTGTCCCCTGTTAAATAAAAACTTTATTTGCTAACTTTATTTCATTTGGAGATTTGTGAAGAATACCCTTTTCACATCTTTGTAGCACATTACAGACAACAAACATTAACAGAACATTTGTTAATTTTTATTGCTGACGGTAATTATTGTTGCTGTTGAAAATTTGCGGCCAAAGGTGAAAGCAAGAGCAAAAGAGTTTTGAGCTTCTACATCTGGAAAGGTTGAATGATTCCAAGTTTAAAACTGATAATGATAAAGAGACTGAATCATTCAAATCTGAGCAAGGCTAAATCTAAATAACTGTGAGTTGTTTTTCCTTTTAAAATTTAAGAGTCAGTCTCTCGCCTATCTTGCCTCCTATTACATGTCATTGTCTTCCCTCCATCCCTTGAACTTTTGTTTCCTCTGTAGGGTATTCCAGGTCCTACAGGCGCTCCAGGTTTCCCCGGAGAAAAAGGAGAGCCAGGAGATACCTTCGGAGGTGGTGGTGTGAAAGGAGAGAAGGGTGACAGTGGTTTCCCTGGACCACCCGGTCTGCCTGGCCTGGATGGTCGGCCCGGTCGTGACGGAGCGCCTGGGCCTCCTGGCTCCAGGGGAGCTCCTGTGGGTGACTTTCCAGGATTTTGCGCTGCCTTACATCAATCCAACCCCCCATCGGACATTTCATACATGTTTGTGTCTGTGGTCTGCAGGGGTCTCAGCAGTTAAAAGGAGACCGAGGTCCCCCTGGTGACACAGGTCCGGCCGGCATCCCAGGAGACAGAGGTCCGCCAGGCAACCCTGGTTATGGAATCCCGGGTGCGCCAGGGGAGAAAGGTGTTCAAGGCAGCTCAGGAGGACCTGGCATTCCCGGAGAACCAGGCAAGAAGCAAATATATCGATTCTCATATGAACTGGTTTTACTTTAGTTTTTTAACTAAATACATCACTGATCACCCCTTCTAAAAACATTGCTACCCCTGCATTGGATTAGAAGGTGTTCTGGTGTGGTTTTAAAGGTCAACAAGTTATTAAACCTTAACAAATGTTGAGCTTAACTTAACATTCGGCAAATAGGTGGGGCTGTCGTTTAATGACGTAAAAGCAGCTCTTGATAGACACAAGAGCTGTTTCACAAATGTGTGAAACTGCGTACCGACATCAGTTGGACAATTTACATAAATTATCTTTCATTGGCTGTTCGAACAGCTGTGCTTTTAAGATTAGGAAAATGTACTAGGAAATCAACATTTACCTCAATTTGCAGGTCGAAAAGGCGAACCGGGTCTGACGGTCGGAGAGAAGGGTCAGCAAGGACCCAAAGGGATGGATGGCAGCCCAGGGTTGCCCGGTCCACAAGGTAGCATGCCACACCTGTGAAGTAAAGCATTTACCTTCACCATAACAACAGTAATAATGCACAAATTGCTACTTCTTATCAGGTCAGCCAGGTTCGGATGGACAGCCTGGTTTAACAGGTTTGCCTGGACCAAAAGGTGAACCGGGACAACCGGGCATCGGCCTTCCAGGTCCTGCTGGAGTTAAGGGTAAATGGATATGTACCCATCCGTCTTATGCTTCTTTTGCCTCATAAAAGTGCTCATGTGAATCTTTACATCTGCTTTTGGTTCCTAATTACCGATGTTACCAACTTTCACGTCTGTTCGCTAGGATACCCAGGTATTCCGGGCCAGCCGGGAGCACCTGGAAAAGTAGGGAGGCTGGGAATAGATGGACTCCCCGGGCCACCAGGGTTTCCTGGACCAAAGGTAGGCTAATTATCTCTCAAATGATTGACAGGCATTGAAACAATCTTTAATTTTGGGCAATATTATTTTTCCTGTCTTGGATAAATCTGTCCACTGAATATTTAATATCTTCCCCTCCTGACTGAGTGAAATGAACCATTTATTTGTTCCCTGTCTGTGCATTTAAAAGGGTGAGGCAGGCTTTGGACTTCCTGGTCCACCAGGTACACCTGGAGTAAAAGGAGCTAATGGATTCCCTGGACAAAAGGGAGATCCTGGTTTCCCCGGCACCCCAGGTGGACCAGGGCGACCTGGGTTTGATGGCGGACCAGGACTTAAAGGTATTACAAATATTGTATGAATACATTAGTTTGTCTGTTTTATTGTTAATACAGCAACTTAAGACGATGGTTAAAAATCACAACAGCTTTTTTTGACAGCTACCCCTTTACTTGTCCTTGTTTAGGGGAGCCCGGCTCACCAGGCCAACCTGGACCTCGTGGGCCCCCTGGAAGCTCAATAGGTGGTGTACCAGGTGCTCCAGGCCTTCCTGGTCCCCCAGGGCCAATGGGACCACCAGGTACGTCACAAAAGATTGGGTCGAGGTTGATTTCTTACTGTCAAAGGAGTTGGAACAGAGAGTTATGTTTTTTTTTTCCATTTTGTATAACATTTCTGAATGTTTTATGAGATTAAATACTTGTTAGCTTTTTTGTTAGCATGACTGACTCTTTTGAAGCCAGTGTTTGGATTTGGATGGAGTGTCTCGCCTTTAATGAAGTCAACAGTTTCCACATGAGCACCTTACGAAACGCTGCAGCTTGGGTTTGTTAGGTTGATTTACAAGCACAAGTCGCTACTCTGTGTGTTTGTGATTAAAGCAGGTTATACTTATGTAGAGAGTTAGATGCCATGTCTGTAAATGGCTGCTCTACTATTTTGTGGGACCTTTAGTATTTGTCTATGAAAATGTCTCTGTGTCTTTACGTTGTACCTCATTTTACCACATTTTTGATCCACCAAATGTTGGAGAAACTTTCATGAGTGTCTCTTCCTGTTTCTTTGGTCCAAACAGTCTCATGTGAATGCAGTTGGCACAACGCCATCTCACAGAGATGCGCTTTTGATGCCCGACCACTCTTAACATCACTTAGTGCGATTTCCGCAAGAGCACACCAAGCAAGAACTAACACCAGCGTGTCAGTGTACCTGCTTTTGCACCAGCACGACCTTTTGCCGTTCTCCTTTTTCAATGTACAGACCAACTTTAACACTTAAGAACAGGAAGTTCTTAAGTGTTAGATCACTTTCAATATGCAGTTGCTGCCAGACAATCCGTGCTAATGCAGTTATTGTGTATATAGTTCAGGTCTAAAGTTTATATACATTCTTCACTGGCATGAATGTCATACTGTTTCCGGAATTTGAACGGTTGACTGTTAATTCGTTTTGGTGTTGATTGATAATGTCATCACTTTCCTAAAATAATGACCTAAGTAAATTTTTGCCAAAAGGTACCTCACTTTTGGCAAAAAAAAAATATATATATATAATATATATATAATACACAGCATTACCCCCAGTGTATCATAAGCCTGGCGGGCCACCAGGCTTTACTTGTGACCCAACCTGGCTAAGCATTGCTTATTTATTTAAGTCTTTTTAAAATTCTAATGGAATTTGAAATGTGACATATTTGCTGCTTTGACGGTTTCGAACACAGACTCTTGCATCTTTCCTTTCCTTTAACTTATGTTTGTCTCATAATGTGAATGAAAATCAGCTTCAGGCTGATTCTGCCAGGTTTCCTGGGAATGTTTTCATAAATTCATGAAGTAATTCAGACAAGGTTAAACTTTTATTTAGCATTCACTTATTAAACTTCAACACTAATTATAGCATATCATCTGTACGGACCATAAAGTTTGTTCAAAAGAAAGAAAAATTGAACCTTAAAAAAACAACTGATTTGAAACTGAAAGTGATTTTGAGGTTGAAAAACAGTTTGGAGCTGTAAAAACAAATATTCATACCCGAAAAGTTTGAAACTGAAAAAAATTTTAACTAAAAAGAAACAAAAATTAAGCTGAAAATACACATGCCAAAGCTTTTAAACAAACAAAAAAAAAATCTAAAACTGAAAACAAAACCCTTGAATCTGAAAAGTAGTTTTGAACCTTTGTTTTCAGTTTAATCTTTTTCCCCATTTGACCTAACTTTATGGCCCCAATTTAGCTCCGTACAACTCAGTAGATAATTTGGATCGTGATTAGGGCTTCGAAAAATGTGACATTTGCAATATTTACAAAATAAATAACTTTACTGCCTTCTCCATGGTTTTACTTCAGTATCTCAAGGCTAAAAATGGTTTCTACAGAAGAGAATTGCTAAAGATTTGGCGTCAATTCAAATCAGAAGCGGTGGAGGTTCAGATGTCTCTATACTGATTTATATGATCATCCTTACAGGATACCCAGGAGGAAATGGAGAGAAAGGAGACCCAGGTCCACCAGGCTTAGACATCCCTGGGTCCCCAGGTGACAGAGGGAATCCTGGTTTTCCTGGCCCCCCTGGACCAATAGGAATCCCAGGACCCCCTGGGGGACCTGGAAGGGACGGCGCACCTGGATTTCCAGGTAAAATAATGTAATCTGTAGCCTTGAATTAAGGCACAGTATTCTTTACTATCTGGTATACAGCATGTTGTGAGGCATAGTTTCGTTGAACAGTCCAAGTATCTGTTGATCTTTTGATCTGATCAGTCGGTCAAATGCTGAATAATTTTTTTGCATCGACGCAAAAATCCATCTAGCATTTTCATCGCTGAATGGGTAGCTAAGCTGCTAGTTTTATTAACATCATAGACTTTTCAGTTTATGTTTTCTCCTAACACACGTCATCTGCTCTCTCTTGGGGCGCTGCAGGTCCGAAAGGTGACATGGGTCCAATGGGACCTCCAGGACCATCAGGGGGACCTGGCTCTCCGGGAGGACCTGGTGCACCAGGCCTAAAAGGTATTTACACGCAAGCTGTCGTTGAGTTTAAACAAACTAGCTTTGTTGGCCACCAAAGTTACCATCTGCTTTTGAGCTTCCTATCAGTTTTTAAATTAAAGGGATATTTTACGCATTTTAATAAATCCGAACTACATTTCGCCAGTCCCAGTTTAAGATTTAAAACATTTATTAATAAATAAGTAAAGGTCAAAGTACTTTGAACCACACAATCTCTTATATTCCTATGTTTCTGTGCCACAGGTGAGCCAGGATTTCCAGGCAGTAACGGCATCCCAGGTGGGCCTGGTTCTAAAGGAGAAAAGGGAGACCAAGGCTCCCCGGGATTCCCAGGACCCAGCTCGCCAGTAGATATAACAGGGGCTAAAGGAGATCCTGGAACTCCAGGTACGATAGAAAACATTCAAACATCACCTCAGTTACGGTGCTATCTTTAAATTTCCAGTAAACTCTCAGCATAAAGATACATTAATAAGGAATTCCCCCTGTGTTTAGGATTACCAGGCCTTCCTGGACCCAAAGGCATCGCAGGTATAGCTGGTGACCCTGGATTGCCTGGACAAGATGGACGCCCTGGCATTCCTGGACCACCAGGTAAGGGGTTACGTCACGAATGGATGGACGGAGGATGGACAAATATTCCAACGCTAAAAAGATGTCGGTCCTTTGGCAACAATGTGTTTTGGCCGTAATTTAATGTCTTTATTTTGTGCAGGGCTTAAGGGAGAACCTGGTTTTCCAGGGAGTCCTGGTGGTCCTGGATCTCCAGGTCAAAAAGGCACAATGGGAGATATGGGAATTCCAGGTGGGTGAGCTGTTTCCCTCCCTCTGCTAGTACCATCTGGATATTTTTTAATTGGTGTTAAACACATCGATATTAATGGGAAAAAGACAAACACCCTTTTCCACTTTTACATTAGGATATGTTTAAAAAGGATCCAGTTTTGCAAGGTTTTGAAATTGTTTTAATATAATATATATTTCACACTGTCAGTATTTAATGAGTATGAAGGCCGCTTAGGTACATGAAGGAATTTCTTTCTTTTGCATTTCTGCGCGATAAGTTTGCGTTCCCCGTGTGTCTGTGTGAACTGTCTTTTCATTATGACTATGAATTTCAAAAACACTGTTAACGCCATTTAACGACAACATTTTTGACACACTGACTATGTTAAAACTTTGTAGTGTTATGTTAACAATAAAACTAAAAGATAGCAATTTAGTATGAAAAGTTTTCTGTACTTGAACATTCGACCCAACAATGTCGATCTTTCCTCTTTGACACAACAGGACCTCTGGGGTTAAAAGGCACACCAGGTCTTCAAGGTCGGCCAGGAACCCCAGGTCAGCCAGGAGTACCTGGCCTCCAAGGACCAAAAGGTGACCCAGGTTCTGCTGGCGTTGGACCACCCGGACCACAGGGACAAAAGGTGACAGAATGAAGTGTTTTCAGTCCTTATTTCACGACATATTCAGGGTTCAGTTCGGCATGACAGATCTTGTCAATTCTCTCAAAAGGGAGATCCAGGTCAGCCCGGATTCCCAGGAGGTCCTGGATCTAAAGGAGGTCCGGGAACACCTGGCCTTCCTGGTTTACCAGGGCTACCAGGGGCTAAAGGAGATGTAGGCCTTGCAGGATTCCAAGGTGAGTAATTTTATTTTGGTACTCTCAGTAAATCTCTCATGTAGTCAAACAGACTGACTTGTCGTCTCTTGGTAGGTCCTCCTGGTATCCCCGGTCCAAAGGGTCTTGATGGTGGGCCTGGTGCCCCTGGTCTCTCAGGAGCTCCAGGCAGACCAGGAGAGTCTGGTCGACCAGGGCCACCAGGACAGGTTGGGGAGAAGGGTCAGCCGGGAAGAGATGGGATCCCAGGACCAGCCGGTATCAAAGGAGAACCAGGTAGGTGGCAGTTTGTACGGTGCGGATGCCCATTGAACATCTTTTGGAAATGTTCTGCCTGGCTCAGTTCATTGTTTGTGTCTACTCCAGGAATTTCTGGGTTTGGCGTTCCAGGTCCTCCTGGGATTCCAGGGTCGCCAGGTAACTTATTTCCCATTATTCTGTATTTTAGCCTTAAATGTTGTGCCACTGTTCTCTGCAATCACTGGTACTTCCTGTGAAGGTGACAAAGGAGACCCAGGCCTTCCTGGTCCTACTGGAGGCCCAGGATTTTCTGGCCCAAAAGGGGACAGCGGCTTTCCAGGTCCCCCAGGTCGTCCAGGTGTCAGTGGCCCTCCAGGTCCTCCGGGACTGCCATTCCAGGGCCCTAAAGGAAATCAAGGACCCCCTGGACCACCTGGAAGAGCAGGTAAAGGGCCTGGGTGGCATTTATCACCACATGGTTGGTTGGATGTTCCTGCCTGGTTTTCTGATGTCAGATAGAAGAAGTCAGTGAAGCTACAACATCTAAGCTAAAAGCTAAGCTAAAGCTAAGACATTCTAAAGGTATGCTTGGTTACCTTTTCTGTGGTAAAATGATTTCATACATATAAATCTTGAGCAAAGGCAGGATCCAGTTGTCTGTATCCCGCTCTCAGAGAACCAGGCAGAAGCTCCACATTGAATCTATAGTCTGTCGTCACCGTGTTGGTTGATTTGCATGCGTCATTGTTTCACCAATCAGCACCGCCGGCCAGAGAGCCGTGCCTCTGCTCTGCTCCATGTTGAGCACCAGGTTTTCAACTTGACACCAGAGCATGTTGGGATTCTTCCCTCCTCTCACACCCCGCCACAGTCTTCACCGGGATTTCTCTTCGTGCCGGAACGTTACGTTCACATTGTTGTGCCCGAGTCGCCATCTCATGTTTCCTCTTCACCCAGTCCATCCACCCACATGTTTCCTCACCCATTTTCCCCGCTCTCTTTGATCCCATCTTGAGGCCTGGTGTAAACTCCTCATCTCTCCATGGTCCTGAGCTACGAGTGACTTTGTGTGTGTTTGTCTTTTCACAGCCTGAGTGTGTGTGGTTCCTGTAGATCATTTGTCAATTGGATTTAATCACCCAAGCCACAGACAAACTCAAAACACTCTCATAACGCTGTTTGATTTTGGTCCTCAAAATCAAACAGGCATTGTTTTTTTTGTTTTTTTGGAGTTATTGTGTCACATTTAGCATATCACAATTATAAATGAGAACGCAGCAATTGTTCAGCGGATGACAACTACTGTCACTGACAGCAGATCTGACAGATCAAACATCATGTAGCTAGAGAATGCTGTAATATCTGTGACTGGTTGTCAGTCGAGCTGTGGCTCACCGCTACGATGCTAACAACTGAGATGTGCTCCAAACACCACTGAGGAAATATTTGGAATATTTTGATGCTGCGTTCTGTGAAGTAATTGCGACATTTACAGCATGTAGCATTAACAAATGTGATCTCCACTGAAATGTTGTTTCAGTTTAGATCATAGGAAAGTAAATAAATCCTAACAGTCATGAAAGGCTAACAGCTAGCCAGGCATGCACTATAATAGCAAATTTTAGTTATTTAAAACAACTCAAAATGGAAATGTTTATATAGATGCTAATACAATGCCATATTAGCATATTTAGCCTTTCTCTTAGTCTACTAATGCCAATGTTGCTATGCAAAACAACACTGAATCAATCGGCTAATCGGCTAAGCTAATCAGGATGATATCCAAACAAGTACAAGACCTGGGGAAAAAAGGCAGAGGAACATGCCATCTTTGATCCAAAGAAAACTCACTATCAGCAAACTTGAAGGTCACGTTTGGTAGCTGCATCGTAACTTTGATTAATAATTGCTGGCGACTAAGACAACAGCAGCAAACTCAGCATAAGTTTAGATAGTTAATATTCATTACCAGTGTTGTGTTAGACAGATATAAATATTTTCAGGAATAATTTATTGAAATTTCAAAGTTCACCAAAACCAAGGTCACCAGCTGTCAGCTTTTTGCCAAATTGTTTCACTTTTCAAACAACTTTTGCTGCGTAATGACAGATAGTTTACTGAAAACGGTCCGCCGAACCAAACTTCAAAAACATCAACATGTAAACTTTCCGAACAGGATTTAATGGCTACTCAAGATAATTCAGTAGCACATAGTACAAGTTTTTTTATTCATATTGCACCTAGACAAATGTACATGTTTAATAATTTGATAGTTGCAATAATCATGCTGTAAATGTAAATGTAGCAAACATGGTCTTACATTAATGTAAATTATTTGATAAGCTGCCAAGGCCATCCAGAAGGCCTTGATAGGCCTTTTTCTATTCAACGACGCTGAAGGTGTTAGCAGTTTCTTTTAAATTGACAATGTGGTCGTCTAGCTTTGCTGCATTGTTATGGTTTTAAGATGGACAAATTTTCAAAGAAAACCTACAGTTTTAAATTTCAGTGACAAAAGGAGACAGAAACCTGATACAGTTTTTTTTTTTTTTAGAAATGTTTTTTTTTTTTCATTAAAAATTGCTATTTTCACAGGCACCACTGAAATTTAGATGCATATAAAATTCATGTATTACTTTAAAAGGGTAGTTAAATTCAGCAGGTCAGAAATCTCAAATTGCAGGCGGTGCATCTCGATCAATAAACCCTGAATCTGAGCAAGACTATTTTTGAGTTTGTGACTGGCTTCACTGCCCTGACTGGGTTTTGTCCCACCAATCAAGCCACCTGCATGGAGACTTGTTCGTCCCAACACCAGACGTCACATAGTGCTGGACAGAGTGGAAAATCTGCTGAATATAAACCGTGTAGAAGTCACTTCACATTTAAAACGCCCACAGAAGTAAGCGGCTTCTTCATGTGAAAATTCAAACTTAAGAATTCGTAATGTCTTATATTCCATTTTGATCTGTCTACAAACTAGCAACGAGGGAGATGATATTTTGATCTCCTCCTTTGCTCGTACGTCAGCAGTTTAAGTTTGCTACCAACGATGTCATTGATGATGAAATTCATTACCCTACAGACATAAAGATATAAACCTGTGATTACATTTCCACTTAACTCCGTCACTGTGTGAGGTCAGAAGGAAATCAAATGTCAGTATAAAAATGTGATGCTATGAGATCTTACCATGTTTCTGGTGGCTTGGCCCCGCCCACCACGGCGTGGCCTCCCCTCCGCCCCCACCCTCGCCTTTCCACGTGACAACTTTCGCGTCCGGCTTCGAAGGCCCCGCAGGTCAGATGAACGGCATCCGGACTTCTCTTGCACGTCTTCTTGCAGCAACACTTGTGTTTAATATCACTCTGATCCACAGTGATGGAAACAAAATCAACTGAAAACTCTGAATCATGTTTTTTTTTTTTACTTTCTTCCTAATAACTCCTTTCTCTTGTTTTTCATGCACTCTGATGATAGGGTAGTCCACGTTTAACAAGTAAGCACGTTTAGAAAAACAGTGAAAGTGATGAAATGTCTCTTATGAGTAGAGTGGGTCACCACAAGTACGTCAGCCTGGATCACATGGTCAGTCACCAAATCAGGTTCACTGAATCATTTATCACAAGCATTCACCATGTGACTAACTCACCAAGGATTTGCGTCCTTCTTCTTTGTTGTGATTTCTGTATAATTCACAAAACCTCTATCATTAATCATTGGATTAATTATTTACTTTTTTTTTTTATTTTTTTATTTGAAATGTTATGCTTTAAGTTTGTTTTTTTTTTAGAATAGAGTGCTTTCCACAATCTCAACTTTTCACCCACACCTTTAATCCCTGGAGTATTACAAACCCCAGAGAAAATAACCTCTACAGCCATAAAGATATATATATATATATATACTGTATATATATATATATATATACATATATATATATACTGTATATATATATATATATATATATATATATATATATGTATATATATATATATATACAGTATATCGCCATTCTTTCCTTTTACTGGAAGCACTCCTAAAAAACATATCAATGTTACCAAAATTGAATTGTCACTTCTTGAATATCCCTGATGGTACAGTTTTCTCTGCCTAAACATCTCTTCTTCTTTGTTTTTGTTTTTTTGTTTTTTTGCCCTGCGGCATCCTGGTATCGGTTTTCCTGGGAATTCTGGGAATCGTAGGTCCTCCAGGTTAGACCCACCAGATTCTTGGTTTGGATTAAACATTGTCACGTCCATTTACGACCATAACATTGGGTGAAACATTAATGCAAGCAACTAGCGTGGTTGCCGTGGTGGCAAGACTTTCTTTGAGTTTTCATCATGCATTCCAGTTTGCTTTAGCAGTCTGAGAAACATTCAAGTTCTTTCAATGAGATACGACACTTTGATGGTGCTGTTTCCTTGCTAGGACGAATGGATTATGGTGATGTCATTGTTTCATAACCTCTTTTTCGTTCTACAGGACCCAATGAACATCTCAAGCTACTACTTAAACACACTAATTCACACACTGATCACATTATCCCGTTTATCATAATCCGATCATCTTTCGACTCTGAAAAGTTTTCTTTCTATGATGTGAAATATTTTGACATTTTTTTTCAAAACATTGTTTTGACCGCAAGAGTATAGGTAGCACAAATACAAATAACGAAAGGTTGAACAAAAAAATGTATTTACTGAGACATCTCAAACACATGGATGTTTTTTAATGTGAACACGTCATATTGTAATAAAGCTGATTTTTGCGTTTCCTCATAGACAGATTGATGGTAAAAAAATTTTTTAAAAGAACTAACAAAAAATATATGTCGACACATAGAGTATGTGAATATTGTTCTTGTTTATCATTTCTAGAGATTAAATGTTATTTTTTGCAATCCAGGTCATAACAGTGTGACGTGAAATAAAAAAGTCTATTATGTAGAATTACAGTTTCTAATTGAGACGGTGTTATTTATATTACTCTAATGGATCTGTAGATTTTGTTCCTATCAATAAAAGTCTAAACTAAAGCATAATAATAATCTGTACTGTAAGTAAGTAACAAAGGGACATTCAGGTAAGCCTAAACAACTACTTGGCTGTAACTAAAGGATTTTGTGGGCTTTCTAGACTATTGGAAATTGACCTTGCATATCCATTGCATACAAAGACACAACGTTTTTAGTAAATAACACTACAACTGAGGTTTATTCTCAATCAAAGCAAGAGTTTTGTTTTTTTTTACATAAAACTCAATTTACTTCAGCAATAACAATAAAATATCGTTATTTAATTCATGCCGCGCCACGCAGACACTCAGTTTGCACCAATGAAGATTCACTCTATTTAAAATCCCAGTAGTCTGAAGCAGCTCCAACAGCAGTGGAGTACGACCAATTTTGGGAGTACTTTAGTTCTTTTAGAAATGGTAGACGACGTAGAGAGCATGTGAACTGTTAACCCAAAATATGAAGAAAAAAAAAGGCTAACTTCACAACGACAGAAACTACCGTTATCCAGTAGCACCCTATAAAATTGTCAAGAAAAATATGTCATATTTTGCTTTTTGCTATCAAAAAAAGATCATGGCTGACCTCTTGCCCTCTGCATCTGTAGGTGTGCCTGGGCCAGAGGGTCCCCGCGGTCTCCCAGGAAGTGGCGGCGTTAAGGGAGACAAGGGGAACCCCGGAAATCCGGGTCTGCCCGGCCAGTCTGGTCAAAAAGGAGATCCTGGTTTTCCAGGAGCACCGGTAAGTTCCCGTCGTTGAAACAGCTACGGTATTTTCCCAACTGTTAAAATAGTAAAAAACACAGACACAGTTGTCAAGCTGGATACATTTTTTTCTTCTTTTTTTTTTACAAGGGCCCCTCTGGTGGTCCTGGTAGCCCTGGTCAAAAGGGAAATATAGGATTTCCAGGCGTTTCCGGGTTCCCAGGTTAGTTTACACCAACTCCTTTTGGCTACTTTCTGATGTTACAAAACTGGACGTCAGGCTTTCTGTGTTGACTTCATATAAAAACAGGAATCCTCGTTTCTTTCGTCTTTATCAGGACCAAAGGGAGACCCAGGACTTCCTGGTCCCAGTGGACTTCCTGGAGATCCTGGGGGCGACGGAGCACCTGGTGGGTGAACGGCGACCTGAGCTACACGCGAGCTGAAGCTAATGGGGTCATCATCTTATGAATTATTTCTACACAGGCCCTCCTGGAGATCCTGCGCCTTCACGACCTGTTGCTTATACGAAAGGAGATCCAGGACTTCCGGGTCCACAAGGAAGCCCGGGAGCTACAGGCCCACCCGGTCCGCCTGGAGCCCCTGGATCCTCAGGTGGGTAGAGCAGCACTTTGGTGACGGGCGATGATGAAGGAGGTGTAATTCAGTCTGTTTTAATTGCTACATGTTGGATGTGTGAGTTAGTCTTGTGCTGTGTGGGTTTGTGTTGCGTTGTTCGCGCTATTTTATTTTCACATAATGCACCAGACTGGAGGAAGATATAAGAAAGCATGCTGAAATTAAGCATTTTCTATTAATTATTAGTTCATAAAAATAGATCCGCAAAAAAAAAAAATCTTAAAATTTGCCAGAATTTTTTTGTATTAAGATTACATTAAAGAATGACCAAATCTGTATTATGATAAACTGTGATTTATATCACAAAAGAGAAAAGTATTTTTTTTGTCAGCACAAAAAAACCATGGATTTATTATGTATCTTCCATTTTATAGCACAACAAAGTAACAATGTTACCTTCAGTTGTTGTAACAACTCTACATGTAGCAAATATGACTTAAAAGAAATTTCAGTTTGTTGCAAATCTGTCAACTCTATAGAGCAACTCAAGAACTACTTCCTTTCTGACTTCAAAATAAGAGTCTCAATAGTGGGTACACAAGGGTTTGATTTTAAAGCACTCGAGAAGTCTTAGAGCTGCTTCGCCCCTGCTAATGGCCAATCTGAGCGCTAAGTTTAAAACTGGTGTATTTTTTTTTTTTCCCCTTCTTCCAGGTCTACCAGGCCCCTCTGGAGATCCCGGTACACCTGGTCCCCCAGGCTTCAACGGCCCACCTGGCAGGAAGGGAGACACTGGACCCTCAGGGCAACCTGGTGAGTAATGTCATAAAAAAAACAACAAATAAATAAAAAGTCATCTTTAATTACGTTTTTGTTTTCATTTTACTGATCACAATGCTCATGAAATCTACATATGATGTATAAGGCGTGTGTTGTTTTCTCTCCAACCAGGCCAAAAGGGCAACCCTGGCCCACCTGGGTCAGATGGTCCACAGGGTCCACCGGGTCTTCAGGGCTCAGGGTCAGCAGCCCACGGCTTCCTCATCACCCGACACAGCCAGAGTGAAATAACGCCAGAGTGTCCTTTCGGAACCAACTTCATCTACGACGGATATTCCCTGTTGTACGTGCAAGGCAACGAGAGGGCTCACGGGCAGGACCTCGGTACGATGAGGCACTTTTTGTTTTATTCAACGTTTACTCTTCTCCGACGTTTGACCCAACTCAAACTCCTTGCCCAATGCTTGCGATGCAGGCACCGCCGGCAGCTGTCTGCGCCGGTTCAGTCCCATGCCTTTCATGTTCTGCAACATCAACAACGTCTGCAACTTCGCTGCCCGTAACGACTACTCCTACTGGCTGTCAACTTTGGAGCCCATGCCTCCGTCTATGGAGGCTGTGACTGGAGAGAGCATCAAGCCTTACATCAGCAGGTAGACATGGAAGGATGGGTGTTGTTTGGTTTTAAACGGTGGCTTTTACGTGTGGTGAAAAAAAAAAAAAACCCACGTCTTTGTGTGTTTTCAGGTGTTCTGTGTGTGAAGCTCCAGCCATGGTGATTGCGGTCCACAGCCAGACCATCCAAATTCCCTCTTGCCCCGCAAACTGGAGATCCCTGTGGATCGGATTCTCCTTCATGATGGTAGGGTGCCGTCTGGACACGTGCTTGGCTTTTTAGGGCGTTTTCACATGCCCGATGTTCCAGTAGCAGGTTTCCCCCCAGAAAACCTGCTAAGAACGGTGGTTGGGGCGTGTTAAGGAAATATGGATATTGTTGAGTGTTTAATATGGCTAATCTCATGCCATGTGCGTTTAAGAGATAAACATTCCTATTTGGACAAATGTTAAGCAGAGATAAACATTCTCCTGGCAAGGCTGTAACTTAGAGCAGCCATAAAATACTATGCTCTTGAAAGGCGTTAAATTAGCAGGCCATAAATAATATCTTCCCCTGCCTAGAGGTCGGAGGTTGGGGGTTTCCCAGGGGCTCTGAGCTGCATCTGGAGTTGATCACAGATTTCGAATCTTGGAAACATCTATGTTTAATTTCGGATACACCCTTTAAATATTGTTCGTGATAAGGCAAAGATTCAAATCTTGGGAGATGCTGAGTCCAAAAGAGTAAAATAGGTTTTGTGAAATTAACTTATAACTTTAACAACTAAAATGACTCTTGAGTTTTGTCATTAAAACTTAGGGGAAGGTTTACGTTTTTCCAAGGTGGCTCTCGGTTGGTCAACAGGAAGAACGCCTTCTTTGCATATATTAAAGTGAGGAAACGCCTACTCAGTATAAAGTACATGTAACGCTAATATAGAGAGAGTTTTTTCCATCTTTTCTCCACGTGGGCGCCTTTGTCTGTCTCTGTGTTTCGTGTTTGTCTTTGTCTGTTGTTATTTTGTGATAACATGCATATCTCTGTACCTCTGCAGCTTTGTTAACTGATTCATGCGTTGCTTTGTATGAATTAAACTCTGTGAGCTGTGACGTCAACACGCCTTGTTTAGTTTCGTTTTACAGCTGTGCCCGCTGCTTGCCGAGAGGATCCGGCTGTTAAAGGAAGATACGAGCCAAACGTTTTGTTCAAAATTTTAATAAATAATTCTTCCTTTACGGGCGCTAAGTCAGTCATTCATTCAGCGGCTTGTCGTGTTTTTGAAACACGTAAGTTGACAGGAAATTTCAAAATATCACTTGATAATTATGTGTTGTTGGAAGATGAATGCTTGAATACCGACTATAAAACCTTTTTTTTTAAAAATGCTAACATTTTTTAAAAAACTAAAATGAATAAGCAATGCTTAGCCTGGTAGGGACCCAAGTAAAGCCTGGTGGCCCGCCAGGCTTATAATACACTGCGTAGGCTCAGTTTGATTGGGGAGAAAAACAGCAACATTCGTTTACATTTTCAGCTGGTTTGGTTCGCTTTCGCACTGCACTGTCAAAACAATCTAAACCAACTGAAAAACCTGTTCACGCCCTTGCCTGTGGGGGCACTGCGCCAAGAGTCACTGAAGGAAACGACACAAAAACCTCAGAAGATGATGTGAGCGCAAATTCCTTCTTCACGAAGTGCAAGGAAAAATGGAGAGGCATCAGATTTTAGCGGATGTAGAATTTCTCTTTTGTCTTTGGCATGAATGTTTTACACAGTCACATATTTTTTTATTTAATTGTCATTATTTTTGTAATTGTCTGTTGTCATGAATGCCTGTCACAGGCACTGATTTGAGCTTTAAATCAACCCAGTTCCTGTGTGAGGGTCTCAGATGAGCAAATAGAACTCTGCTCCTCTCTCTCCCAGCACACTAGCGCAGGTGCCGAGGGCTCCGGTCAGGCCCTGGCCTCCCCCGGCTCCTGCCTGGAGGACTTCCGCAGCACGCCCTTCATCGAGTGCCACGGCAGAGGGTCGTGTAACTACTTCAGCAACTCCTACAGCTTCTGGCTGGCCACCGTGGAGAAACTTGACATGTTCAAGTAAGTTTTCACAAACCCAACTTGGGTGATTTGATGACGATAGGGGTTATTAAACAGGGTGTTCGGCACATCAAAAGTCTTCAATTCATTTATCTGAAATCCAAAATGTGTTCAGTTCGTCTTTAAAAAAATTATTGTATGGCCTTAAACACATTAATTACATGTCTTAAGTTTTGTTGTGGCAGGACTATTTATTCTCATATTTTCTTACGTTATTTGGGGGGTGGGTTCTCGTTCTCGTGCGACTTTTCTGGCAGGCAAAGTTTAATCTTCATTGCATTCAGAGACTTTGGTACCCTAGTTTACTGGTACCCTTGCTAGCTAGCTAGCTGTTTTTGCGTCCATTATGGGTAAGTGCAAATTTATTGTCATTTGGGCGGACGACGTTTGTGTTCAATACTGGCAAACTTCTGTTGCCAACCCGTGCGACGTTACATGCAATCTGTGCAAAATAAAGCCTGCCGCTACGGGGGTTAAGACTGCAGAGAGCTATTTGTGATATGAGAAGCACAAAGCTTTTGTACATTTCTATCACAATATAGATGTTAAATTTGATCCTTTTTTGGTCTTAAAACAGTTCTTTGAACTGGTCCACCTGAACTGGCATGGCCGTACTAAAATTGTTAGCACTGGCTGCACTAATTTGAAATTTGCATTTTCAAAGGTTATTGAACCTTCTAAATTACAAGTGATGACATTATTTTACTCTCAATTAAGCAAAGTAATGTAATATGGAATAAATGTTCAAAGGAGTGGGTGGAAGTGAACTTAATTGGTTCTCTGGAAAAAGAGGCGCAAAAGAAAACCACTTTGGAAAGCTTACAGAAAAAAGATGTTCATAATACAATAGCAAAAAACCAACTTTCAAGTATGTTTAATGTAAAATAATATATTTTTTTAATCCATCATTCCTATGAAAAATATTACCAAAACATTTTTTTAGAAATGTATAATTATATATTTTTTTTTTAAGTTAGTTTTTTGTACTTTGTAGCCTAATTTTGACTCTTCAAAATAGGAAAGACGTAGAATGACGTAGCAGCTTTATTTCACCGCAATAAAACTACATGTACTTTTACGCTTTGACATATTTTCAATATGGTGGATTTCTTATTACTACTTTTTTACAGCTTCCCACATTTGTCTTCTGTCTCCACCGCCCCACAGGAAACCCCAGTCAGAGACGTTAAAGGCAGGCAACCTGCTCACACGTGTTAGCCGCTGTGTGGTTTGCATGAAGGCAACGTAATGCCACGAGGCAAGCAAGCGCTACCGGCGGCGGCGGCGGCGGAGGGGACGCCCGGTCCACAACGAGACGCATTTGGATGAACAAGCCGGGGGTCCGGTGAACCGCGGTGGATTTCCAATGGTGCATTGACTTCCGGGGAAAAAGAAAAAAAAAGAAAAAAAAATACAGAAAATCAGAAAATATTGAAACAATGGTGCTACTGTGCAACACAGCTTATACGAGTTTAAAAAAAAAAACAACAAAAAAAAACTGACAAATATTCTTACATTTAGTGTTTGTTTTTCTTAAGAAGTACCTCAAAATGAAACAAATAACCGCTTGATGGTGCCATGATGGATGTATGACAACAAAAGTGAATTTTTTTTTTCAGCCTTTTTTCCCCCCTATTTAAGGACTACTTTTTTTTTTCCTTTCTTCAAAACATCTATTTTTTCTACTCTTTTTTTTATTTTTATTATTGACCTTACTGATGGTCTCCAATGGTTACCAAATCAGCACTTTGACTTTCGAACATCCAGGATGAGAGATGCACTGATGAGCTTTGCTTCACTGAGACCGACTGTCTTTTTCTCTTAAAAAAAAAAACTAAACAAAAAAAAAAACAGAAACGTTTTTCGTCACTACCTGTCATTTACATCCCATTTCATAAAACTAACCCTGCTGTATCCCACCTGATAACCACCAGCCTACAATTTAGTCCTCTTCCTTTTTATTTTTGTAAGTAACAAAATGTGTATATTCTGTAAAACACCTTTTTTTTTTTTTTTTTAAATCAAATTAGGCCTGAAGCTGTACCAGCTGTTTGTTGCGACACTTTTCCAGGTTGTTTTTGTTTTGTTTTTCTTTCTCACACACACACACACAACTTTTACTTTTATTGCTCACTCAGATATTGTACAAAGTAAGGCTTTTATGAATGGAACAGTATTTTATATATAATAAATTTATATTTGAGAAAAGAAACATACAAATATCCATTTTTATTTTATTTTATTTTTATTTTTTTGGCTGTGGGGAATTTTACGCCTGTTTTAACCTCAGAACTGCCACAAAAAAAACCCAACAACAATAAAGCACATTACTCAACAGAGCCATTTCTCACAACATGTACCAGTTTCTTTGAATCCTTATCAAATCCCAATCACTTATTAATTTGTCAAGTGGATAAATGTTGGTTCGATTAATGGTGTTGCTTCTAGTGTAATGTCACAAATTATTTGTGCAAATGCCATTTAATTAAAATTGTGACTAGTGAATTAGGAAGTGCTTCATGTTTTTTTTTTTTTCTCTTAACATTTCCAGGTGCTGGACCTATCTGTGAAAAGAGATTCCAGAGATTCAGGTTTAACCAAAATGTTTTAACCCACTTAACGCTGGCTTGAATTTAAACCTCGAAACGCAGGTTTCAGTGTCTGTACATTTAAATGCTCCTCTCTTATCGGGCGGAAACTCGCCTGATGTGATGTAACTCGGCGACAGCGGTTTTAGGCGGGGTGGGGGAGGGGGAGAAATATTTTCCTGTGATTTTTTTGTTTTTTTGTTTGTTCTTTCATAAGTGCTTTTACAAATTCTAATTTTGTCAACCTGCAGGTTTGATTAGAGATGTGCATTTGTCTGTCTTATTCTGTGTTGTTATGCTACTCAGAAGTTGTTATAAACTTTTAAAACTGAAATAAATACTATGTCTAAAGTCTTTGCTCTTAAGTTTTAAGCTTATTACCAAGGAAGAATAGTTTGAGTTGATGTACTATTTATTTATTTATTTATTTATTTTTTTGTTTACAAATGCAGCTATAATTTTAGCAGCATGCTACGTTTAATTGGTACTGTACCAAGAAAAATGTTAGATCACAACAGCAGCAGAAAATTTACATTCAATACAAAATATTTTGTGCTGCCCTTTTTTCATTTGGCACAAGTGAACGTCAGATTTTTTTAACCCAAACAAGTCCGGCCACAATGAGTTTTATTCTGCAAGAACGCTATTCAAACAGAAAGTACAAAATTGTCCATATCATCCTTGTTCTGTTCAGGATTGTTGCTGGACACCTACAGGCTATGGCATTTGTCAAGAGGCAAGACTTCAAGTACAAGCTATTTCATCACAGAGACATTTAAACATGGCGCACACACATTCCCATTCTCGATTTAAAATGCGTTTTCCTGTAAAATAATTTGCTTTGGACAAACGCTTCACCCCACTTTTCACATTTCCTTGAGTATTATTATGAAGCATCGCTTCTCTTACTTGAGTAAAATTTCAGAAGACTTTACCCGCTGCGAACAACCTCGCTGATTTAAGAACAAATATGTTGCAAACAAAAATTCAGCAGACACAAAGCTACAATCTAATCAGGTTTAAGAAACTAGTCGTCAGTACCAGAAAATGCCCACCAGATGGCAGCATTAATTTCTCCTCCTGCACTGAGCAGAATTGATGCATGGCAGCACGACTTACTGAAAGTTCTCAGGTTTATAAAAAATATACATGGCAGAACTGAAGCAACTTTTCCTCAACAGATCTACAAGAGATCATCAAAAAGCTAATAATGACAAAAGAAGCTATTTATTCTTTGCGGATGCCACCGGATTTAACGCTGGTTTCTCTGAACGAAATCATAACTTGGTGTCAGGTTGCAAAAACTGTGACATCAACTGGGAATTGTACACACTCACTTTAATGGCTGATTTAAATAAAACAGTCATTAAAATGACATCAAAAATAGAATGTGATTCAGATGGAGAATAACAGATGAAAACACTTTCATAAAAAAATGTAGATCTGTTGGGGGGTTTTTTTGCATTGTGACTGGCGTATAGATTTAAAAAGATCTCAGGGTGGTGTGGTGTACATTACACTAATGCACATTACGCATGGTGTACATGTGCATTTGTGGTAAGGTCTCTGCTTGCTTGAATCTATGCAGCAAGTGGATTTTCTCTGGGTACTCCCCCCCCACAGCTCAAAGACATGCTTGCTATTGAATGATAGTGCCCCGGTCCGGCTTTGTCGATATTTTTTTTTCGTTTCTCCTGCACTGTTTTCCTACGGCTTGGTTTGGTTCTCGGGTTTCTTTAGTGCTCCACTTCCAGACTCGCTGTAGAGAGGGTCGCAGATTTGCTTCCTGGCGTTTATCCAGGTCTGTTTCCTCAGAGTCATAAGCTGTGTAAAGCTGCAGCTGCTTCTTGGCGATACATGCTGATCTTTTGTTTAAGCGCACCGTCTTGGCTTCGACTCTGTGTGCTTAAAGGAAAGACAGTGACGCACGATTGAACACCAACCCCACCAACAGGGGTCACCAACCTTTTAGAGACTGGGAGCTACTTCACGGGTCCAGAGCAACACGAAGGGCTACTTGTTTGATAAAGACATACATTTTCCTGGCTCAGCCTTCATAACAATAATACATATACAGTATGTATATAAGATTACATGCTGCCTGATCATATTAATGTTAGGGGCTACTGACAATAGTTATCAGTAATAATTTACCATGCAGCTATGGTTAATTGCTATTATGTGATCAGAAGTTCTTAGTTCAGAGTTTTAAGTTTGATTCCCTTTTGGAGATTTTCTGTGTGATTCTAAATTACCCACAAGTGACTGAGAGTCTGGATTGTTGCTGTACAGCTGGACATACTGTGAGATTTTCCTTAAAATAAAGAAAGAAAAGTTATTGTATTTTTTATTATCCAACCCTCTTTACTATTAACAAAATTGTGGAGAGAACAAAAAGTTATTTTGCGCCAAAACATCTTGTATGTAAAGCACATCAGTGTGAGTCTGTGGGGGGTCAAAGGGCACGCCAAAGCCTAAATCTGATTGGTCAGTTTGTTTTTTTCTGTGAGCTAAAAATGATGAGTGGAGTTGGAATCTCCCGTGGTTCTAAAATCCCGCCTGAGGTCTTTTACAGTGTGCAGTTCTGGCGGGTCGCCGGTTTATTAGCTTTTTTTGTGGTTTCGCAAACGTAAAAGCTGACGGGTCACCCGCTGGCTGACACCAGCAGATGTCGAAAAAAAAAATGTCCGACAGATCGGAAGGTACAAAACTATCACTGCACCTGACCTGCAGGAGCACAACCACCTCTCCAACGCGCATCATGCGCGCGTCGCACAAAAGCGGAATAGCGCACCCTTTCTTTTTTCGTTTTACACAAACGATGCTAAATAATAAAGACATGGAAGCGAAGCCTATATACCTGTGAGATCCACGGAAAGAGGAGGACGTTGATTCCCAGGTTCAGGTGGTGTCAGACGTCCAAAGGAGGAGAAGGTGAAGCAACAATGTTTGCTTAATTGTTTCGACTAGATGAAATTGTTTAACCCGCAGTCTTAGCGCGACGCTCAGGAAGAGCGGCAGATGTCAGCTAACAGGTGACCCATCAGCTCTCCGGTTCGAGTAACATCAAAGAAGCTCAGAAACCGGCGACCCGCCAGAACCGCACACTGTAAAAAATAAAAAATAAAAAAAAAAGCTCTGCCGGGATCCAAACGACCGCTCTTAGAACTACGGGAGGTTCAAACTCCTGTCACTCATTTTTTAGCTTACAGAAAAAGCGCCAAGCCGGAAATAAACAAAAGCAAACTGACCAATAAGATTTAAGCTTTGGCGTGCCCTTTGACCCCCACAGACTCAGACGTGCGCTACGTACAAGATGTTTTGACACATAAGATCTTTTTTTTTTTCCTCCACAATTTTGTTGATTGTAAAGAGAGTTCGATGATAAAACTTTCAGAAATTATTCTTTTCTTTTCTTACTTAAAGGAAAATCTTAAGGTAGGGTGCCCTCCGATAAAATCCTGCAGGCGTCTGCGCAGTTCTGAACTTTAACCATAGAAAAGAGTTTTATTCATAAAGCAATTTATTTTAAACTGTTTTTGTAATTTACTTTAAAAAAAAAATCTAAATATAAATAAATGTTATTAATTCAATGTAAAAACATTTCTTTTTTTTTTTACATTTAATGTTACCCTACCCTGACCCCCTAAATAATTTCGTTGCCAGTGCTCCCAGATGACAATGGCTATTTTTAGAACTTGCTCTGCAGGCGACTGACAGTGTCCCCTCGGGCGACCGGGGGCCCGCGGGCACCGTGTTGGTGACCCCTGGCCTAGAAGGTCCAAGGTGTTCAACGCAAAGGCTGAACAAAGCCAGCTGATTTTAAAGAACATATGGGTTTTACATAGGGTTTTTCTGATCAGTCATAATAGAGCTCTTTCAGCCAAAGCATCAGATGAATGGCCAAACTTTTCATATAGTTCCCTGAAAAGTTAATTACAGAACCAATGTGTCTGATCAGATCTCTTTGACCAGTTCGTTGTGACAGCAGCTCATTATCTGCACAAAATACCACAGCAATTCAGTCTTTGTGGTCATTTTGTTGTCTGCGACTTCTATACCGTTTTCTTCTTATGTCGAATACCATGCGCAACCAACACATGTGAACAACAACAGAAAATAATTCTATAAGTTATCACAGAACATCTGCATAACATTCCCAAATTGCACACAGTAACATGCCTGCACAAAATATCACAGAAATTCAGTCGTGGATGGAGAGCCTGTGTTTGGCCTGGGACACAACAGTACAGCTAGCTGCTAGCTTAGCCGAAAGCATGGAAATAAAATCACGACAAATAAAAAAAGTATTCAACAATAACTACCAGCAAAACATGGCGAAAACAATACAAAAAGCATCATACACAACATAAAATAGTTAGCTTTTAAGCCTCTGAGACCAATTATATTATATTTTGTCCAATTGGATGAGATTTAACAAAGGCTCGTATTAGACCCCATAGTTGTCACTTTACAACCATAATCCTTATTGTATTCTATTGGGATGTTCGGTCATAAACAAAAAGTAATGCATAATTGTGATGGGGAAGGAAAAATGATGCACATGTTTAATGTTTTACAAATAAAACCTGAAAAGTTTGGCATGTTATCTATATTTAGCCAGTACATCTCTACCATCCTTGCATTTCCGTCCAGGTCTGGCCTAAGCTTGGGGTACTTGGGTCCTGGCAGGTATGTCACTAGGGCTTTGGGTCCAGGCCCACTTATGTCTTTGATATATAAGTGGGCATTGGGGCATATTAAGCTGGCTGTTTCATTAGACACACACATACACAGTCTCATTGCACCTGCTTTCTCCTTTATGTGAACTCAGACTGGGCGTTTAATTATGTGTTCTCGGAGTTGTCAGAATGTTTGGTGTGGCTTTTCTTCTGGGGTGGGGTGTGGTTGGGTAGACGCTCTTGGATAAGACTGGGTTTGTTCCAGTTCCTGGTATTTTTTGATTCCCATCCTGATTGGAGGCAGGGCGATAGGGGTCATGCAGATCTGAATGGTTTGGGTGAGCTGGCTCTAGCTGGAGTTGTTTCAGGAAGGGGTGAGCTTGGCTTCTCGTTGGGTTTTAGACTTTGACTTTGGCCCTGTGAGCCTGACTAGCCTGAATGTTAGTGAATCCACATCTGGAAGGGGATACAACCTTTTTTTTACGGTGTGCAAACTGTGCCAAACAATAGTGAATTAGGTTGTACGTTTTGTTGCAATATTAAAGTTAAAGAGTTAACTGATGTTGCCACTTCAAACGCTTGTAGTAATCAGAGATCCTTTGGGAATATTAGCTCCTAATCGCTTGATCTGCATAGTTCCTGGAAAGCCATGTCTGTGCTACATAAATAGAAAACTTTCTTGGATGGGAAGGAGGAGGCGGGGATGGAGCTGCCCTGGAGATGGAGACGGATGTAGTTGTTGATTGGCAGTGGGGTCATGGCCCCGGAGGTGACGGGTCTTCTGTCATCTGCTAAAACATTTGTTTTGTGTGTGCGTGAGTGCGTTGAGGCAGTCGAGTGGATGTGTTCCAAAGAATCTGGATGAACTTCCTGATGAAGATGTCGACAGATGAAAAGATTCATAAGATAAGACCAGTCATCATCCATGTCATCTGGGGTCTGAACTTTGGCCCACATCACGCAGCGTTTAGACGCATCGGACACTGTTTTGAAACTCTAGCACCAGACCCATTTCGGCTTGCCAGTTTGTCCATCACGAAAGAGACTGCACCATGTCACTGGCTGTCATTATCCACGCGCACGCAGATCGCATCGCCCTGTAGCTCCGGGGCTTGCTGCTGATGTCTGTCAACAAAGGAACGGTGGCTGCTTTGCCCCAGGGCGAGTGCTTAGCTCGGTGGAAATCATCCAGTGCTTAGCTCGGTGGAAATTCATCTGCAGGATTAAGGTTACATTAGAAAGCGCCACCTAAAGGTCACGGTGTGGCGCACTCCAGTCGACAATCTCCGCCATCAACTCCTGAACCTTTGTTACACACAAACACACCCATGGAAAACACACACACTCTGTGATGCGAAGTTAAGCCTTAAAACCTTGTGTTGTAGATGATGTCAGCCACCCTGATGAGACAATAATCCGAGGTTTGCAGTTGAGGAAGACTGAGATGGGCAGCCATCTTCCTCATCAGCTGGATTAGCCTTATGTTAAGCAGAATCCCTTTTTAAAATAAGAATTATTGACCTTGGAGGTTTTTGAGTATCATGTCTATGAAACAAAACATTATGTATCCTCCTCATTAAAAGCCTCTGAGCCAGTGTAAGATCTTTTATATTTCCTTTATTTTCTTGCAGGATTGTGCTCATTACCTCCATCCATGTTCCCATTAACTTTGACCAGGTCCTCTGAAAAATTAAAATACATCATCACATTTCATCAGGGAGATGTTGTGTTCAGGCTAATGTTTTTCATGAAGCCCAAAAAGTTACATTTTGGGCTAATCCAGAGCACCTCCTTCCTCGTGTTTGCCGTGACCCATATGTTGCTCGTGAGAAAAGTCCTTTCTTTTAGCAACATCTCTCTTCCTTCCAGTCTCCTAATTAAAGATAAAAATGTTTTTAGTGCATAACAAATTGTAGCCTTATGTGTCAGATTATCCCATCTGAGCTGCAGATCCTCCGGAGTTATGATGGAACAATGTTTCAGTGGGCCCATACATAATGATACGTTTCGGTGTAGCATATATTTCATTTTCAGATGACCAAAGCCATTTACTGGGGGCACTGCAGAGTTTGAGATGTGGCCGGTCTCCCTCGGTTTGTGTAATTGAAACAGAATTAGGACTCAAGATGAGCTCAGTTCGCTTCCTGGCCTACTGTACAGGACGACAACAGAACATGTAAGTGCAACCCCAGCCTGTTGTTTTGCAGAGGAACTCTTCCCCAAGCAGACCAGCTTCGGAGGACTTTGGCTTGTTTTGACAGTTGGACTTTGAGATGTTAGGTCGGACTCCTGAGTTGGATAAACTGTGTTTGTCTTTGACTGAAAACCCCCACCCCACATCTGCAAAAAAAAAAAAAAGAAGCGCTTCAGGAATGAGGAAACCCTCACTTGTTTTTCCTACAGCTTTCATTAATTGGCGACATGGGTCAAAGGTTCACCATACAGTAAAACACAAGAACGGTTTCGTTTTGTTTCGGAATGAAGACAATAAGATGCCTGCTGCAGTCATGCGATCATAAATGTTTAGGCGTTTAAACTGTCATTCATTGATTCATTATCAAGTGATGTTTTTTTTTTAAGATATAGTAACATTGATGTGGGCACTGATGAGCCTTAGACAATCGTCAGGCACAAGAAATGTAATAAATGTTCTAAAATTTCAGAACACCTTCACTTCTGTTGGCATCTCAAGACAAAATAAAGAGCCTGGAAGGTCTGCCAAGCGTCTGGAGTAAAGCATCCACAAAGCACACAGTGCAGGGGTCATCAGCTGGGTTCAGCTGTGGGCCAGTGTTTTTCCACATTACATAACACGGGGGCTTCACAGTGGACATGCAGGTGTCACTTGTACATGTGGAAAATCTATACTTCTATCTGTGGCTCAGATCCAGCCAGAGAGCGAATAATTCAACTCTTTGTTCGTTCGCTGCTTCATCATGGTGTCCGTTTGGTGAGGCATTTATGGAGCTGAGATTAAATGAAATAAATTGATAGAACATCTTAAGGGGAAAAAAATGCTTTAGAGAATGAGCTATTGGGAGGATAAAATGTTTATGTCACCATGTGGTTTCTGCCATTTTCATTGGATTTGAGGCTGTTTTGACGTGACATTTTAAGAGAAAAGGAAAATAGAAATTTCAATCTTTATTCTTACCTTTGACTCTCCTAAAATACACAAAAATATTCCTTTTTTTTTAAACAATATTCCCATTTTTTTGATAATGCATCTGTATTTTTACCAGACATTACTGTTCGCTGCCCTGAAAATGCGGTTTTGCTGCTCCATAATACCCACATTCCTAAGAATACTACAAATCAGGTAAACTGTGAGACTATTTAAAGACGCAAAGAAGGCCCACACACATTTAAAACATCTAATTTAAGAGCTAGTATTGAAAAATTATGGTGTTTTTGAAACTTTATTACAATTCCTATGTTTTTATCACCCTGCAGAAATCTGATAATTTTTTAAATAATGTGGGTCTGGGAACTCCACCCATGGGTGAACTAGTCTTGTTGTTGTCTTTTAAATCTCTGATATTTTGTCTGGTTCTTGATTTTTCCAAGTACTAAAGAATGTAGTGTCTTCCGGGTGTGACCTATAATACGTTCCAGTTACCTGCAACCTGGAGCTGGATATGACGTCAAACCCGAGGTAACGGCTTTCTAGCTAGTCGGAATTTCAACATGGCGACGCCCATAAACCTAGCTTGAAACGGCTCTTAGAAACATTATGTTAAGCTTAACTTTGGATAAGGAAACACCACTTCTAATTTATTCTTTAAAGGGGTTTTAAATGCTGGTCTTGTAAAATAAACATGTTTTCACCACATCTTAGTTCATGTGAAGGTCGGCCATATTGAAAAGCGACGCCCCCATTACAAGTCGGGTCACTCCCAGTTTCCCAGTGAGAAATGCAACTTCGGAGGGCATTCCAGTTTTTGTTTCGGACTGGGAAGTCGGAATTTCCCAGTTCCCAGAACGACGGGAAAGTAGAATAAACACACACACGCCCCGGTGTGTTTCCAATTAACTCAAATCCCAAAACCACAATCCTTAACTCCATATTATTTTTCAATATATTAATTACTAAACCTCTGACATTCTCTAACTCAGGATTTTGCTTTTAGCAAATGAAAAATAATTTAGGTAATTCTGACCTGAAACGGGAGCAGTTTGAAAACATAGAAATTAAAATAAGTGTCTTTCTATTCAATATATGCACTGCAAAAATACACAATATTGCCAAGTATTTTTAGACTCATTTCTAGTGCAAATATCTTAGTAAACTTGAATTCAGACAAAACTAATTTAAAAGTAATTTATCGGGCAAGATATAGGACCTTGTTTTAAGTAAATAATTGCTAAATATGGGTGAAAAAGTGCTTGTTCCATTGGCAAATTATTTCACTTATGATGGGGGGGAAATTGTCTTGGTATAAGTAAATTTATCTGCCAATGGAAAAATCACTTTTTAACCAATATTAAGAAATTATTTACTTAAACGAGCTGCTATTCATTTATGAAAAGACACTTGTAAGTTAGTTTTCACTTATTTCAAGTGTAATGAGTCATTTGCACTACAAAGACCAAATATGCTTGGTATTTTTAGTTACCACTGTGTTTTTGCAGTGTGTAAACTTCTAGTTTGACCTGTAGCTACTGTCATGACAGGTGGTCAGAAAGGGTTTGCAATTATTCTAAAAAGACAACAGAGACGCAAAGTCTTACATGAACACATTTTTATTGCAATAGCTCTATCGAAAGCAAAAAACTTTTGATAAATATAAACACTATGCCGATGCTCAAATCGCGTTCGAGTCCCCCTCGTGCCCCCTTTTCCCTCCACGAGGAAACAAAAAGGGAGAAAGACAGACGGGGGGGAAAAAACAAAAAGGAATAAAAAATAAAACATGGGATGGGCCACCTGCTGAGGTGCCGATCAAAACATGAAAAAAAAAAAAGCAACAACTTTCTTTATTTACACAAGGAGGATTTCCATTTCCAACACAGATCCAGATCTTTTTTTTTTTCCTCTTACACGGGACGTGAAAAGTAATGCACATACGAAGGATACACACCTCCTCTTTCTTTCCCGTAAAGCTAACAAACAACAGCATTCAACTCGGAAAAATAAGAGCACAAGCAGCAGGGCAGAGCGGGAGTCGCTTCTTCTCCTCGGCTTCCACCAAACCTCATTCCAAAAATCAAACGCATTCAGAGGTGGGTGAGGAAGAGAAACAACCAAAAAACAAAATCATAATAATAATCTTGATCCTCATGTTTACCTCCGACTAGTAACTGTACTACACAGCAGCAAATAAACTGGATTATAGTTACAAAAAAAAAATAATTAGGCAGGTTGTTTTTAATACAAATAACTGCAAAATGCCTACGTAATTAAAAAAAAAAACATTTTATTGTTCTGCTTTCTCAAAAAAATAAGATTTTTTTTTGCTTTCTGTAAACTAGAAATATGAAAGAAATCAAAAGATTTGACAAAAATCAAAACTAAAGTTTGCATAATAATAATAATAATATTGATAATGCATTACCTTATGTCATTTCTGCAAGGATATACGAGTCTCCTCATTTTCGTACCCATTTAAAAACATCGAGGACACATCTGAGGTTGCATTGTTGCCAAAAAAACAAAAACAAAACATGAACCCAAACTTTTCTGTAAATCAAAAGAGGTGAGAAATTTTGAAACGACGGGGTGTAGATTTTGAACATGAAGGCAATCCAACATGGACATTTCTGAATAAATTAAGAGGGATTAGTCCACAAATCCCCACAAAACTAACACTACCAGTATTTTTTTTTTCCTGCCATAGCATTAAAACCCAAGCGTAACACGTCGCTGTAGCATAGTAAGTACACAAAAAAAAACAAAAAAAAAATTTTGCAAACAAAACAAAATAGAAAAAAGAAAAGAAAAACCATTTCGTTTATCCCTGGCCACTGCGGGATTAAATCTTTGTTGGATCAAAGGCGGTAAAAGGAGGGCGAATGAAACAAAACCACCTCGAATTGTTCGGTAATATACATGTAAGACACGTCACAGGCTTAAAAACAGCATTTTGTGGAGGTTATTCTACAGTCTTTATATCCCTTTTACCTCCAAATACATGGGGGGGAAAAAAAATCTGTAACCTTCTCAACATGACAAATTTCCCTCTTAACCCGTGTCCTAAATTTTGTTAACACTGGAACTCAAAAAAGGAGGAGGCAGTTCAGTCGGGATGAGGTTTAGCCCCTCGTTTTGATACGGTACCCATCCTGCTGACGATGCCGTGTCAGTGAAAGGCCGTGATCTGGCCGTGCAAAATTTAAAACTTAAAAAAAACAAAAAACGGAGGCAAATAAAACTATTAAATACAAACCAAGTGAACATCAAGCGTCTCTAAAAGACAGAAAGCACGGGCAGAAACGGTAAAGAAACAGGCGTAGTGACGGCATGAGAAAGGAGGCGGTGTCCGGTGTGTCCCCGCCTGCTGCACCTGGGTCGACCGCTCGGGTTACTGGAACCGTCTTCTGACGTCATTTCCCGCCTCTGACGAACACCTGCGTGTGAAAAATCCTGACTGACCGAAATCAAGAGCCTGTGAGAAGGAGTCGCCTTCGTCAGAGCGCGGCGCGTCATTCATGTCGCGTTTGGCGCCTGTACCTGCCGTTCACCACGCTCTCGCATGAACTGTAAGGACCGCACGTGAGGTAAAAGTGAAAGCAACACAAAAAAAAAGGAGCCACAAATGTGTTTCTACTTCAGTATAAACAAACAGTGCTTTGTGCAGAAAACTGAAACAAACCAACAAGCAGCAGAGAGGGGAAATGATACGTATCCACCAGCAAATTCTGAAAAATATTTATTTTTCCCCAAGCAAATAGGTCAATTTTTTTGTTTTCACACTGATGCTCTAGATTGGAAAATGTAATGGTTCTTAAAACCTGTCAAGCTACGCTACACTTCCTTTGTTTTAAACAAATTTAAATTCAAGTCCTCTCAAAAACAATTTAAGCTTCTGTTTTCAGTGACACTTGTTCCCCTTTTGTTTCCACTCCATCGTTTATATTTTTAAGTTTACAAAGTGAGACGCTTCGAAACTGCTGAACTGTTGAGGTTTCCAGCAAAGGAAGCCAAAGTGGAACTGTCCTGATGTTTTCAGTCGTCTCCATTTCCAAGCGGATTTTTAACAATTTCCACTCTGAAAGGTTTTGGGGGTTTTTTTTCAAAAAATGTTTAGTTTTTAGTGGCGACAAAAGTCAGTTTATATGCAGACAAGAGTTGGAAATGGAGCAGAAAATAATGTTAGTTTAGATATCATTAATACCCCCTGGCAGATTTGGGTCTAAAGTAATCTTAAAATTAAAAAAAATAAATAAACATTGACTGGAAGTAATATTAATGAGTTGGAGTGGATCAACCAGAGTCAACCTTTACTTTTTATATGTTGTAGTTACTCTGGCATGTTTCAATCCAAGAATATGTTTCACACAGGAAGATTTTTGGTGGCACACAGTCTCCAACTTCAATTTCCTTATAGAATACTCATTCAATATACCATCAGCTTCAGTAAAATTGACCACCATGCTAATTTATAATGAAAGTATAAAACATTTATGAAAAAAAAAAATATATATATATATGTTCTGAATCTGGAATTTTAATATTAAACTCCATGGTGGACATACTGCTCAAATTCTTTGTTGCAATCTATTTGGCTGTGGTTTTAATACTCCACAAAGTACACAACCTAATTTTTACACAAGAAATGTTGTTGGGTGGTCTCAATCCTCTAAAATGTATGAGAAAATTAGCTGCTGGCGTGGATTCTTCCGCAATATCTTCCCTCTCTGCTGAGTACCTTCAGTCTAGGAAGCAAACTATGAAATGTACCGGGACATCTGTACCTGTTGTACCAAATAAATAGATGTGCAGTCAGTAAAATAAATACTGTAACGCTGTACGTTTTCTTTCTGTAGTAATACACAGATACTGGTGCAGTATTGCAGCAGATTTGGGAGCCGTGTTGTACCTGGGAACTAGCGTGCTCTCCGTGTGTGTGTGTGTGTGAAGCTAAAATGGACCCAGCCACAAGCTTTGTACTAAACAAACTGAAGAAATGTTAAAAAATATATATGTGTATATATCTATAAAGGTCTTCTACAAAAAAAAAAAAAAGAAAAAGAAAATTAACGTTAAATTAAATAAAATTGAGGCTGGATTATCAATAGGGTACAAAAGATTTATGGTAAATGATGACAGAATATTTCAAGCTTCCAAGTTCGTACCATAATGCCGGCGCTTTTAACTCTAAATTTCCCTTTTTAAAAAAATAATAATAATACCGCATAAAGAGAAATGATTAAAAAAAACAACAAAAAAAAACTGCCTGTTTGTGTTGTACACCCCTCGGTTAAAGTTCACTGACCGCTGCGTGCTGGATAGCAGTGTTGAACTAACAGGAGGGGGTGGGTGGGAAGAGCAGCAAACACTGGCAGCATCACTCATTTAAGGGGACGATTAACAGGACAGGATATGCATATAAAACATAAAAACATTAACAATGAAAAACTTAAAAAATAATAATCATAATAATTAAAAAAGGAACAACCCGCAAGCGTTTTTTCTGGTTTGTCATGTTGAAAATGTTGTCTGTGACCAGATGAAAGCAGCTTCTCAGTGTGACTGAAGGTCGAAGGTCACTGTTGGAGGAAGGGGCGGGGTGTGGGGAGGGGCTAAAGGTCAAAGGCAGAGTCAAGTGCCCCGAGATAAGAGATGACGAGGAGCATGAGGAAGAGAAGGAGGAGGCAACATGGTGGACCTCTGCCGCTCAGTCTGCAGAGACAGAAAAACAAATTTTAAAAATGTGTCATTTGTCAGGAATCAACCTCCATAAACATTACGGTACATGGAATAGTTAAAGTGCAGAGTCTTTTGTCATGTTGTCAGCCTGGCATGTATGCGTTTCATTATGTGAGGAACCAACATAAAGTAGCTAATCATTTTGAAGTGCATTAAAAGTCTGAAAAGTGTGGCGAGCAACTGTGTTCATCTGTCAACTTCCCTGTAACTGTTGAAGAGAAGCATCTACTCTGCTTAGTTGTCTGCAGTTGTCACATCATATTTTGTATAGAAGTTTTATGAAAGAACACCATAAATGTACAGATTTGATCAAATGCGATATTTCTGTTAAACATAAACCAACATTACAAAGAAAAAAAAAAACCTCGCCATTTCCTTATTACAAAACTGTGCGGTTTTAGTATCAAGCACTTTCTGAGGCTTGAAAACACCTAAAAGAAGCTCAAGCATTTTCAAGGATTTCAAGCACCTTGTAATAAACAAGTCAATTGCTCTGGGTAAGTAAAAAAAAAAAACCAAAAAGAAGAGGCACTCCTAAAAGTGGCGAGCAGAGATCAAAAACAGAAAACATGTATATGGAGGCTTTATTGACAGCCAAGTTGGACAGAAAATATTAAGTTTTTTCCAACATTTTGAAGCACATTAAAAATGATATAACTGAAAAAAAAATCTTAAAATGACAGCAAAATATAAAAACAAGAAAAAGAAGACTGTCAGAAAAACAAGAAAAAAAAGGCCTGCTAAATAAGTGTAGGTAGTGGACTTTGCTGCCAGAAGACACAGACGCAGACACACACACACACACACACACACACACACACACACACACACACACACACACACACACACCAGTAAGATAAAGTTTGCTTCTTGCCCTGCCATCAAGGGCGAGCTCCGGCTGTCAGGTTGGGTGTCGCTGGCGGCCCGGAGGCCCCGTTTGACCTGTGCCATGGCCGCCGTCCAGCTGCGTTATTCCACTGAGAGCAGCGCTTTGTCTGACAACAATGTCAGAGAGAACCACGACACAATGCAGAAGCTTTGAAATGGGACGGGAGGAGGAGGAGCACTCCCGGAATGCTGCTCCCCTGTTAGCCACCAGGATAGAGGGAGGCATGGAATGATAGAAAGCCAGGAGGAGTGAGGGAGAGCAGACGGTGAACAACAAGGTTAAACCGAAGCACAAACAGGTCCTGGAAAGCAAAAACAACACAACAGGAAGTGGAGAGCAGTAGAAGTAGTAGTATAGAGGAAGTCGCGTACTGATGAGCTGAACAATTGAAATATGAAGGTGAAATAAGTGCATTTCTGGAGTGATAATGCTAACAAGCTAGCAACACAATATGCTACGTCATTCCTTCTAAACAGAGTTTTTTGGGACAGTTTTCAAAAAACTGTTTCGATCTGGAAAGCACATAAACATAACGTGTTTAATAATGGCAGACAACTGAAGCAAAGTTGAAATGTTTTCTACATTTCTGCAGCTAATCTTGTGGAGTGATACACTTCACTTTGAAACACAGAGGCCGTTTGGCAGACCTGAACAGCGTCAACCAAACAATGGGCTGTTGTGAAATTGTACATTTGTAATATCGGCTAACGTATGATTCGAACATTTTTAATTTGTCACTTCAAATTGGCTACATATGACTAGCCGTTGGCTTCCCCCACATGAAGGGTTTATTTACCTTCCTACTGCAGTGAATCACAACCAAAGAAAATCCAAACTAACCTTTAATATTTCATATGGGTCTTCGGTTCAGCGGTAACCAGAACTAGCCCTATTGGACAGCTATATTTCAATGTTGTAGTTTTACTTTAAGTAAAGCTGCAGTATGCAACTTTTATAAGCAATGTTTTTTTTTTTACATATTTATTAACTGTCAGCATGTCGTTACAGTAGAACATGAGAAAAATAATCTGTGAAAAAAATAGATTAAAAAAAAATTTTGTTCTGCTTCCTTCCTGTGGTCCTACTGCCACCAGCAGAACTACACCGCTCCCAGTCAGAATCAGCCAATCAGAGGAGGAGGGCCTTAGCACTGTCAATACTCTCGGCTAGGCTACAGCTAGTTCCCCACACCAAAATAAAAATAAATTATATATTTAAAATTCTCTTGAAAATTAAGCAAATATTTGGAAATTGGCAGCCGTTTGGGCACCTTATAGTTAACAATATAAATTATTTTTTAACACTTTTTTAATGCTAGCCATGCTAACATGCTAAAGGTAGTTGCCCAGGTCCCTCTTGAAAATGAGATCTAGATCTCAATGGGGTTTACCTGGTTAAATAAAGGAAATATATATAGTTTGAAATTTGAACTCTATTATGTCTTGGTGCAAGTGTTAATAAAACCCTGTTTCACAGCGACTCCTCCCCAACACACAACATGCGACATTGCATCTGTTTCTAACATGTATAATTAGTAAAACAAAGATCTGGAATAAGCCATAAATATTTGATATCTCTACAAATCAGAAACAGAAATCTGTGCTTCTATGGTACTTTCTTTTTAAAAAAATGTACAACAGCTCTATGCATTTAGACGTTTAGTAACATACCCTTTAATCATTTTATATTGTTTCATGTTTTACACAAAACTTAAATGCAAACTATAAACAAAAAGGAAAATAAAAAGGGCTGCAGAGTTTGAATAAATCCCACAGGCTCGCTGCACAACCAGTCGTGTAGGAGTGTAGCTATGTGCTAACCTGTTGTCTGTTTTCTTAACATTCTGAATCTTTATATATTTACACAGCAAATAACAAGCTTTAGCTAAACAGTGCTTAATTATAGCCGCGACAATAAAACAAAGTTGACTCTGAACGTGGGCATGCGCCAGGCAGCCAGAGAGCGGCTGAGGGAACGTCTGAGGTCTCTGGGTTTTTCTTTGCAGTCCAGGCGCGGACTTTGATCAAAACAGCGCTTTCAGGACACGGGCCAGGCCGACCTGAGCTGACCTCTCTCCAGTGTGCGTACGCTCCCACACTCGCCACAGAATTGGGTTAGAAAAACACTGTTCACCAAACACCTGCGCTAGCCAGGGGCTCCTGGTGTTGTTGCAACACATGCAGGTGGCTCAGGCCCACCGCCTGTCTCTCCCTCGCCGTCTCTCCCTCCCTCTGTCTCAGCCCCTCTGCACTCGCTGACTCACCGCCTCTCACTCTCTGTCCCTGCGCGTCCCCAAAAACCCATTCACTCGGATCAGACAGACAAAAGGCATCATGGGAGTAAGCCACGAGCCGGGGTAATGAGTTTAGCCGACATCGGTTGGCGTGGCAGCCGAAGCGATGGTCTTTCAGGAGCAGACTACGGGACGAGGGACTTGATTCCCTGTCACCTTGTCAAAAAGTTCAAATTCAAAATACTGGATTTAGGTTGTTCCCGTCAATGAAATCTTCATTATGTTGTGTAGAGATAGTCGGGCTGCTCTAAGTGAAGCATTCATTAGGCATTATTAGATAATTGATATGAAAGTAGCTCTCAGTCCTTTGTCTGCACTCAAATGTCATCAAATGTTGAGCTCAGCAACACGTTTCCATTGACTTGGATGGAACACATAACAGAAACTATGACGGAGTATTAGGGTCAGACTAAGAGTTTTTCTTAATTGGAAGAATGAGTCATAAAATTAGTTGAATAAAGAGACAAAAGTACCAGAAGAAAGTCATAAAATGACTAGAATAAAAGTTGTTTTAATGAGAGCAAAGCTTTGATCGAGTTCTCCAGGTGTGACATGGCCGGCTCGTCTAGAACGTGATTCTTTCTTCAAAATCGACTCAGTAATTTGTACAATTCTTTCAAAGTCCTGAGACTGATAATAATTTGACGTTCAAACATTAAGCATGTTCCATCTGTAAAACTGATACCAAAGTATAACTTCCCAAGATGTCAAATGTTCCTCATTTTAAATGTCTTATTGTTCACAGAGTATAATTATGACTTCGTTCTAGCAGTATTACGACTTTATTCTGGCAATACCAATTTATGCTCATATTTTGACTTTATCATCATACGACTTTTTTCTTGTATTGTTACAACTTTATTCTGGTGAGTTTATTCTCGTGTCATTACGTCACTTTCCTTGTACTATTATGTTGTTATTCTCACAATACGATTTGTCATACGACTAATTTTCTATTCTGGTTTTATTATACTTTATCTTCGCATTATGAGTTTTTTATCGTATTATTATTTATCGTAATTTAAATTTATTCTCATATTTTTATTGTCGTACGACTTTATTCTCGTAATACCACAACTTGGTTCTCGTACGACTTTTTTCTCTAAGTGTGACTTTTCTCATAAAATGACTTTATTCTCGTAATTTATTCGTTTTTTCCTTAGCCTGGCCCCAACACTCGTGCAAGTAACAATAAAATTGCACCAAACGCTACAAATAACTGTGTTGGTGAAAAGTTAAATATTAATGCCAGTGAAGTTTCTTTGCATTTACCACAATTAAGCATTCTCATTCATTCCAACATCTAAGGAAGTTAAGAGTTCAACAAAGCTGAATGACAGCAAACAAGATAAATCCATAAAGGATAAACCCCCCTTAAATAAACATTAGCACACATGTTCAGAGTTTGTTTAAAAAAAACTCTCCAATGTCACATTCCTGTAAGTCCAAAGGTAGTCCGGTCAAATCTTGCTTGGTCATCGCAGTGTGCTTGAGAGGAAAGGTTTACTTTTTTTCCCACTGGGCTTCAACAGCTTCCAGAAAAGCCTCAGTGATAACAAAAAGGAATAAACTTTGAGAAGCTGAGGAAATCTAATCTTAACCTAACTATAGGCTCATGGAGGCAGCCTCCCAAGGTCTGACCATTCAAAAGTCTCAAAAGAATCTGACTCTACAAGCCTTACTTATCAAGTAAAAATGTATGAATAATACTGAACAAGCATGACTCTCTTAGAGAGGTTGTTAAAAATTTAGCAGCAAATATTTGGTACTTCGAGTAAAGATTCACTGATATAAAAATCTGACTCTATATTGATATCCGGTATTAATAGTTGCGTTGTGGCCAACAACAGATATTTATTTAAACTGGAGAAGCAACATTCAGTGTTTTTGAACAAACTTCCAGAAAACTGCATCAACTATGAACCCATCTTTCAGGAATGATTCCGCTCCGCCGGTGAAGTGCGCAGTGCAGAGGAGCGCAGCAAAGACGCATGCAGTTCAGGATTACTGATGTATTAAAAAAAACAAAAAAAACAATTTAACATATAAACAAGCGTTGCTTAGCCTGGCGAGTGGGACAAATAAAGCCTGGCGTCCGATCAGGCTCAACATACACTGGGGGAAACCCTGCACCTCATACAGAGTGGTGGAGAGGTGATGCTGTGGGCTGGTGTTGCCACATTATCTGGGCTCCTTTTGGTCATTTGTTTGGCCATAAACTCCTCTGGACAGTAGCAGTGTTATTGAAGAGTGGCTTCATATTAAACTAATAGAACATAAAAATCTGTTGAATATAAACTAATAAATCAAGGTTTCAGTCTATGATGAGGGCAAACGTTTGAGTGAACAAACATTTAGAAATTAAGCAACTCCTCCAAAAGATAAGCGATACAGTTTCTGTGCTAAAGCATTCAAATGACTTATTCCAGCCAACCAAGGTCTAAAAAACATCAAGTTAAATATTATTTGTATGGTGTATATAGTAGCGATGATGGCAAAAACAACATTTAGTGTGTTTGGCATGGGAAAAAGCAGCTGCTGTTTGTTTGGGCTGCACAGGAAGGTCTAGATAGATCCCCCAAGGCAAAAACTGCTCACAAAGAACCGCTCCTGGATGACATTTAAAACTATGAGAAACACCTTGAAATTCTCTAATACTCCAGGAATTTGGCGACCATTGGGAATCCGGCTAGACCCAACACGCCCAGAGTTTTGAGGTTCAAATTCCTCTTTTAACCAAATATACCCCAGCATTGTCTGGTTGCTAGATTTATATACTCCGATGAGCCCCCCTCCCCCAAAAAACTATAAATTAAAGTTCCACTCAAACAGGAAATGTGATTCTAAAATGATTTTTCAGGTGCTGAAAGGTATAAAATGATCAAAAAAAGTCACGATATGTACAGTTTCAGGAAGCCACAAAATCTTTCCCCTGACAGTCAGATTGCTAGCTTCAAATCAAAATTGCTTCGTGTGCAATCCTCGTGGTTAATAACTCTAACATCTGTCCGCCAACATATGAGGCTATTTAGGAGGTAGAGAAACTGCTGCGTGCAACACACACTGGTACAAGTGTACGGTGGTGGGTTGGTTAGGTGGCGGGGGGTCCTGTTACGAGCAGCACATGCCTCAGACCGGCCCATAAATTTATGTCAGTCTCGAAATAGAGCTGTAAATATAGAAGGGCCTTGCTGTAGAGGTGGGAATGAGAGAGGAAAAGGGCAGCCTTGCACCATCTTCACATCTTCTGGCACATCTTAGTCCCCTGCTGGATTCCCCTTAAGTGATAAGCCTGCCTCACACTCCTGCCTCACGTCCTTTACCACCTCAGAGGCACTTATCCTGGGATGATTTAGAAAGAAGAGTCGGTTCTCTTGCCGGTGCTTTAGCAGCTACTATTTCATTTACAGTTTGCCACCTTGACATCCGCCGTCGTTCGCTTTTCTCCACTTTACAAGGTCTTTATTCACAATCAAACAAAATTCAACTCAAATGACTGAAATTCACTAATGCTGGCCCACACTGTGACTACAGCCAGCGGGTGAAACGCAAATGGGGTTGTGTTTCCTTTGCGGAAACATTGGTTGATACTAAGGCTGGGCGATATGGCCTTAAATCAACCCAACATTTCTATTTGCATCTGCAAATAGAAGAAAATGTGTACTTTTAGTTAAGAGTCACCAAACAAATAAGCACAACTGAACAAATCTAGAAATATATAACTCTACTTCCTTGCTGAAGCCAAAATATTCTTTAATGAATTATATTTCAATTACTCGTTTCCTTTTCAGTTTTTTTTTTTTTTTTAAATTCAGGTAAACTGATTGCAATTTTCTGGCTGATTCTGTTTTTTAACCAATAACAATTTAGTAGCTCAAGATAGTGGTGAAGTTGCTAAGTTGGCTGGAGCGGTGTTGCCATTACTAATTGCCCCCATGGAGAAAGGAAATGTGGGAGAGAGTCTGTGAGTTTTTTGAAGAGGAATTTTGTTTACAGAAACATTATAAGTTCATTTTGTCATTAGAACCAAGGCCTGCAGAGCACCATCATCTGGAAACCACTGCAATAGCTGTGTACAATTCAATTACAATTTCAATAAAAACACCAAATTTGAGCTATTTTTTTATTTATTCTCATTATACATACCAAATAACATTTTCAAGATTTAGCCAGAAGTCTTCTGCCAACTGGATAAGAAAAAAAAAATCTACACAAATCAAAAATCAGCCTTCACCTCAATCCATCCCCTCCCCCCTGGTCTCCTCTGGGTCAAAAATCCAGGTGTACCTCAGTGAGTTCAGCTCTGCCGCTGAGAGGAAATGCATTCCCGAGTGATGATGCGCTTCCTCTCAGCTCCGCTGTGTGTCTTAACATGCCGCCGCGGCAATTATGGCGCCGCATCAAAGGCTGCCTGCCATGACTCAGTGCAAACAAACGCACATGGACCTGGATGCAGGGGGGGAAAGACTGCACACACACCGGCCGACACATGCGTGCGACACTCCTTATGCTTCACGAACGTGAACTGAATAGATTCTACATAAACTAGCAAGTGGATAAACAAACCGGTGATGAAAAGGAAAAGCAATCTGACGAAACATTTAAGCAAACAGTAAATAAAGAGAAGCAATCAACCTGGTTGGTAAGGCTTAAAAAAAAAACATGTATATGGAGCATATTTACTTAAATAATTTAATAATCTGACTGCTGGAAGAAGGTGCTCTAGTGAGACTTGATAGATGATGAATGAAAACAATTGCAGGAAAATCCAGAAACAAAACCTTTAAGATGTTGCAACGCAAAGCCTTTCCGTGAGTTAGAATGGCCTAGTCAAAGTCCAGACCCAAATTCAATGAAAATACTCGAGCAAAACTAAAAACCCAATCCAATTTGTCTTAGTTGTTAGTACTTTGAAGAAAAAGGCAATAATTGCAGTCCCCTAAAGAGCAATTATTTTTAACAACCAATGCAATTCAGTAATCTTATATACACGACTTCTGAAATCATGATTTAAACAAAAAAATACAAAGGTACTTTAAATATGTAGATTTAAAACTAAAATGTTATTTTCCTAGAGACATCCCCAAAATCATGTGTGCAATGCGCAAAGCTGCGAATGTCGGAGTGTTCACAGTGCTAGGTCGCTAATTTGAGAAAAGGATCTGTGACGATTCGAAACTACAGAAAAATCTAACTCTGATCAGGAACAAAGTGGCAGTAAATGCAAAAGTTTCTCCAAAGTGAAATACTGGAAAGACAGTAACTGATAAAATGATATGATGATATGGTTATGCATTTCTGTACGTAAACTGGATGAGTCTGTTGTGAAATAGCCCTGTAGAAATTAATATGACTGACTTGAATTCTGGAGACCGTTTCTAAAAAGTATGCCATTATACTAGACTAACTTGAAAATCAAACTTAAAAACCAACAAGCATATGTGCGGCTGTATGTTTTCAGGTCTTAAAAAGTTATGGTTTCAAAAAATATCAAGACTTAAAACAGTTCCACATAACCAGGATAAAAGTTACAAACTGAACATTTCCAAATCAATTCAATATTTTATGCATGTTACGTTTCAACTTAGATAACATAGCAATTTGCAAAACGATTTCTTTGAAGTATACAGATAAGATAAACTGCAATCGGAGATAAATAGAAGAGATTATACGGAATAGTCTGTCTTTACAAACTGCAATCCCACATTTCTTTAGAAAATGCTTTATAAATCAGTTTACAAAGCCTTATTCAAAATAAGGTCTTAATTACTTTAATACAATATTGTTAAACATGAATGGGGAAGGGGAAGCAGTATGGAACAATTTTTAGACTTAATAAAACGAAAAAAATCTAAAGATAACCTTTTAGTAAAAATACCAAGATTTCATTGTATTTTCACAATTGATATAATTTGATAAAGAAAAGGATCAAATAAGCTCACTCCTAATTATTTTTGTTGTAGTTTTGCAGAATATTGTTAGTTTGTAAGAGCTTAATTTATCTGACTTCTAACAATGCTGTTGCCTCCTTTCAACCAGCTGAGTGGCAGTGAACAGCAACAGGTGGGAGAGGGACGGGTCTGTCTTAATCTACGCATTGCACAACACTTCATATAGACTTCAGGCCACAGGAATGATTTTTCAGGTTTTAAATTGTACCTTTTTATATACTTAATATACACACAATGGTTGTGTTTATTTATATAGCTCCTATTTGAAATGCATTACAAATCCCAGCTAAAGGCCTTTTACAAATCCAATTCAGCGCAAATTCAATTTACATCAACACATTTCATTGCAGTATAATCTAATCATAGTCACAAATGATCATAATCAAGTTTATAAAATAATACCAAAGATGCATCAATTAATCAGCCATAATTGGTTACCCTTTTTCTAGTGGCTGGTCATATAGGGACTAATGTATTTTGCTATTCATATCACAACTAATATTAAGAACTCAAACCATTTTCCTTCTCTAAATGCATCAGCCACAAGTATGTTTTTATTGGTTTTCATTTACCGTGCGATGCCCTCTCAGATAAGCAACAAACGATAGATGAAGGGATGTCGTTAGTTTGGTGAAAATCCAATAAATAGTTGGGATTTACACTTTAATATGACAGTATCAAGGCCACACTAAGATTTCTGTTTGAGTTACAAAAATAACATTTGGAGACTAAATTTATAGTATTATGACAATAAAGTCATTATATTCATAGAATAAAGATACAATATTACTTCATTCAAATAATATATTTTGATTCTGGTAATGAGCTTTTCCTCATTTTTTAAACGTTATTCTGGTAATGACTATTCTCGTACCATTACAACTTTTTCTTACATTACGACTGTCCTCATAAAATGACTGTCATATAACATTATTCTTGTATTATTATCACTTTATGCTGGTAAGATTGTGATTCCATTTTCGAATTATTGCTTTTCCCCCCCCTTATTATTATTACCTTGTTCTTGTGATTTCTTTTTTTCCCCTCACAATGTTACTACTTTATTCCCATAATTTATTTTTCTCTTAGTCACAGCCATTTGTGACTAAGAGAAAGTACATATGTGAACCTCAACATATATGTACTTTATGTGTTAAGGTACATATGTATTTATGTACTTTTAGGCCTGTCGGGATAAATGATAAATCGATTAATCGTACCATAAATTAAAACTATCGATGTCATTTCAATTATCGGCATTATCTCTCTTCCGGCCTTTTTCTCTTTCTGTTGATGACACCGAATAAAAAAAAGCTCAACTCCGGTGCTCTCCACTGGCTCTTCCCTTCCTCATTTCCTTAGTGTAAAGCCCAGCGCAGACTACACGATCTTAGAGCTGTCGGCCTATTGTCAGCCCATTTGTAAACCTGACAGATCACACATTAGCCGACAGAAATCCTAGGTATAAAGGTTCCATCGGGTTCGGTCCTGCCATGTGGTGTCCAACAATGGGCACAAAATAATGGCTACAAGTCCAGTTAACTAATTTTAAAACCAGGCATTAATCAATGCTTTACTACAATCTACCTGCAATGCATGTGGCTAGTGTCAGCGTAAAGTCCTGACTGAATGAAAATCATTAGAACCTATTTACGTCACGTTAACGAAGAACAGCTGAAAAGTTACCGGGTTTATCAACTGCAGTAGCAATTTCGCTCCAACTCCTCATCTTGTCATTTCTATATTCTTTGCATGTTGAATAAACATTAATGTTGTTTCCAAGTTCACTGGACTTCGGGTTGCGCGTGTCAGCTGTTTGGGATTCCCCGACGTAACTTCCCCTCAGAAAACACGGAGGGGAATCCTCGCTTTCTGATTGGCTGCCTGTCACATTCAACAGGCTGGGTTAAGCTCCCAGTGGGGAAAAACCCCTGATTTGGATCGGAGCGGCAACAACGATCTACCGTAACACACCACACAATCTTAGAAAGACCAACGTTTTAAGATTGTTGTAAGGGGAAAAATAGGAGCAAAAATCATGTAGTGTGAACTATTGCATCAGGAAGTTGATGTGCCCATTTTCTCTATTTAAATCTAATTATTACTGAAGGGCAACATAATATACAGACTTCATAATCTGCCCTCTTTTGGTTGAATGCAGTATTTATTTACACTTTGGCTTTATGTTGTTTAGTTTTTATCAAGTACATTTTTTGTTAATGGAGACTGAGAATCCATTTTATTTTTGGTTGTTTTGTTTATTTTGTTTATCAGCTCCAGTGTTAAATATTCTTTTGAAAATAAAGTGCATCTATCTTTGGCAGGAAATCACATGCATTATTACATCATTTCCATTAAATCAGTGTAAAAAGGTCTTCAGACAATATTATCGTTTATCGCAATAATTTTTTGAGACAATTAATCGCTCAGCAAAATTTGTTATCGTGACAGGCCTATGTACTTTAATGCATAAATGAGAATACTGGGGTTTTTTCTAATTCCTTCACTTTGTCATTTAAAAATACAATCTTCAACAAACAATCAATCTACATTTTTGGTGTTTTAATTCTATAAGAAAAAGAAAATCTGAATCAGTCAAGACCAAAATCAAAAATTTTTCTGACACTGAAAACCAGAAATAAGCCAGGCTGCTCCATTCTCTATGGCATTTAAACATTATACAGTTTTTATTTAAGAATTCTAATAGAAAATAAGGAAAGTGGATTAATTAAATCACTGCAAAGCTACACAACAACTGTTGTTAAGTTAAATGTGCTCCTAAAACAATGTTTTTCAAGGCAAATGTTTCCAAAACATAAAAATGTCTCAAGTGAATGGCTTAAAGCAGACAAAAAGCGATTAAACACAGACAGACACACACACAAGTAAAATCTGCATACATGCTGACAGAAACAAAAACAAGTGCACAGACAGGAACACAGAGACGCCGCCGCCAGCTAGGGCCTTTTTTTAGGGTGACTCAGTCCACAGCTGACCTAAGATAAACCTCTCTTCATTGAGAAAACAAGCCGTCTACCAGTCTGCTGGCACAAAACGCAAATAAAAAAAGAAAAAGAAAAGCGGGGCCTAAAAAATGAACCACACATTTGTGCCTCTTCCTGAAACAGCGCCGTTACAGCCGAGGCTGCAGTTCCCCAGACAGAAGCCTTCAAAGACAACAGCTGGCAGCTTCAAGTGTCAGAAACAGAAGATCTCACAGAGTTGATTTAGAACAGAATATACACTTTAAAGAGCTGCACATTGATGTAAAAGGGCTCAAAATAGCACAGTTATTTTAGACCCATAACACTTTTTTTTCCTTTTACTCACTTCTAATTTGAAACAAAGTCTGAGATGGCATCAAATAGAAACAAGTCAAACTCACCCTTGGTTGCTGTGGTGACTCCATCTGATTTGGTGAAGTCTATGCTGGCGTAGGCTCCATTCTCTGGCAGAGGTACCATTCCTGGTGGCGCCACTGATGCATTCCCGCCGCCGCTGCTACTGGCCCCTGGCGCTCCTGCGTTGCTCCCGTCTTCCCTCAGCTCCAAGGCGATGTAGTTGAGGCCGTTCTGGTAGCCGACGGACGTGTTCCTGCACATTCTGCTGGTGCCAACCCCCGAGGAGGCGGACGCTGGGATGTTCCCGGACATGGTGTCGGTTTCTGCGTTTCTCACCTGGGCCTGGTGAGCTGGCGAGTCTCCTGCGCCCTCCAAGGACATCCACACGCTGTCGAAAGATGCCGAGCTGGCCCACCTAGAGGTCTGTCCCTCCGTTTGGTAGGATCCATTGGCGTTCGGGGCTGAAGGGTTGGACAGAGACGGATGGGTGGCTGAAGACGAAGGAGTTGAATTAGAGGATGAGCTGGAGGAGAACGTCTCTGAACTGTGTCTCCTCCTGCCTTGGGGGTCCGCTCGCACCACCTTGGGCTCCAGCTGTTGGGTCGAAGAAGGGTGAGGTGGGGAAATGGTGGACGAGGAGGTGGTGGAGGCAGGGTGACCATAGCGTCCCTCTATGACGCAAAGATGCTGCAGCATCGCTGTGGGGCTTTGAGTCCTCTCACCTCTGCTGAGGTTGAATGACATGTCCGTGTAATCGTCTCCTACCGACCTCCAGTGACCGCCTGAACCGGAGACCCCAGAGCTGTTAACCAGAGGTCGGATGTAGCTGGGCGGGTTCCAAGGAGCAACGAGGCTGGGCCTGGGCGACTGGTTCTTACCCAGACACCCAGTGGCATCATGCTGGTCCGACCCAACCTCCACACTCATGTAGTCTTGGGGAGGAGAGCAGAGAGCGTCGCTGGATACCAGGGAGGGGGCTTCATCTTGAGTGGACAAGGGATAGGGAGGGGGCTGCTGTTGGTGAGGGAAGTGTTCTCCGAACTCAATATTGATATACTCTCCGGGACTTGAGGGCCCTTCGCGTGGGACGCTGGTGACTGGGACAGACCTTGTAGCACACGAGGTCTCTGTGGCGGGCTCGCCGACCCGCAGCGGGCCATGGAAACTCCTCCTGCCTAAAGGAAGGCGGGTAGGCCTCATGACCCGTCGGTCAGCCATTGCAGCAGTTGTATGGTGAGCTCCATAGGGAGGAGGTGGGTGGGAGGGAGTGGAGGTGTTGCTGCCCCCTCCTATTCTTTTTTCTGGCACCAACAGTGAAGCAGTCGCAACTGACGAATACACTGGTTTGGCAGGGGAACTCATGGGTACATATTCCCCATCCTCTCTCTCTTCCCTTTCCCTATTGGGGGCCTTATAAGAGCGGGGGAGAGAGAAGTAAGGACTGTAAGACTTCAGGGGCCCCTCGGGAGTTCCTGGTGTGTAATACACAGTGCTGTCTTCACCTGGGAGCTTGCGACCACAGCCGCTGTAGGACATGTCCATATATTCTCCGTTTTCAGGTTTCTCAGCCATGCTGTTACTTCCACCAACACCAGCAGCGCCAGGTCCACCGGGAGAGACCTGGAGAGGAGAAGGAGAGGTGCCACTGCTCCCTGGGAGCATCATCATGTAGCCGTGAGAGTCCGTGGAAGATTGTGGGTTATGGTGGGCTGAGCGCGTGCCTAAAGCTGGGCTGTGGAACTGGGGTGAGTGGGAGACCTGGTAGGAGTAAGAAGAGGGTTGCATAGGCATGTAGTCAGGAGGAGTGTCCCGAGGCGACGCCGCTGCTACGCCGCACATCATGGGCATGTAGCCGCTGTCTTCCTTGGCAGAAGAGCAGGAAGAAAGAGGGGGGCGTTCGGCTCCGGCCTCCGACCTGGAGAGTGTTGAGGGACGGCTCTGCTGACTGTGTTCGGAGCATGAGCTGTAGTCGGAGCGAAGTGAGGAAGAGGAAGAGGACGGCCCACCCCGGAGCAGCCCGCTCCCAAATGGCAGCACCAAGTCTGACCCCTCATCCAGCGAGAGGTTCGTCTGGGTCATTTTCTGATAAGTGGCTACTCCAGAGGCTCCGGTCACACCGGCAGCTGCTCTGGAGAAGGAGTGCGTCCTCCTCCTCAGTAATGAGGAAGAAAAGCGCTCATCCTCGGTCGTTGAGGTACTCTCATCGCGCGGTGTCTCACATCCACTGTTGTTTCCAGAGCCCACACTGGTGCCGAAAACGTCCCGGTTCCAACCCATGGCCATGTAATCGTTGAGGCAGTTCTCCTCTCTGATTGGTGGGGTGTTGCCCAGAGAATCCGGCGTGTTACTCCTCACCCGGAAGTACCGGAAGTCACCGGGACTGGAGCCGTACTCATCGGAGGAGTTAAAGCCTCCATCGGATGGGGAGCCACATATAGAGGCGCTTGATGGGCGGGTGAGCGTGTCAGAAACAGAACCATGGCCGCTGCTGGAGGAAACGCTGACTGGGCTGGTGGTCGAGGGGAAGTGGGAGACAGGAAGTGAGGCTGAGCGGGCGTGACAGGTGGAGGGGATAGCTCTGACGTAGCGGTTGCTGGTAGTACTCGTGCCAGCATTTCCTGTTGCAACACCACTCCAGCTGCTGCCACTCCCACCGCTGTCCTGGCGACCATGGGGAACACGGGCTGCGTTGAGGTGGACCAGGCTTCCCGTGGCAGAGCGAAACGGCCGATTCATCGTCCCCTCGCCTTCACTAGACGTGCGGAAGCGATAGCCGCTCGCACCGGAACTTTTACTAGAGGGTGGCGTGCCGACTACAGACTCCGTCCTCGACCGCCGCTGCAACCCGGTCTGACTTGGAGGGAGGTTACCCAGGTGGCGTCGCGTGGTGATGAACGACATGGGGTTGGAGCCTGAAGACTGGCTTTTGCTCCTCGGCCGGAATTCTGCAAAAGCTTTCAGGGCTTTCATCGTTTCCAGGATGGTCTCGTGCATGTTCTGGGCCACCACCGAGTCATCCACCTGCATCCATATTTCCCCAGGCCCGATGGAGGAGGAGCGGCCCACCTCTATGAAGAAGAAGCTCTCAGAGTGTCCACAGCGCCTAATGTTCATCAGCTGGAGGTTAACGCAGGGGGTTTCAGAGTTCAGTTTAACGAGGTGAATGGTTTTAGTAGACAGGCATAGCCGGTAAACACCTGTGAGGTTTTTAGTTTGACCCAGTCCTTTAGGTTTAACATTAACCTGCCAAACCTCCTTAAACACAGTCCCAGGGCTGACTGTACCATAGCCATCATCTAAATCATCAGAGTCCACGTGCCCCCTCTTCCCCTCACTCATCAACTCACTGATGGCCACATACCAATCCTCCTGCTCCGTCTCGTTTTCAGCCACAATAGCAAAATATTCGTCCTTAGTGTACAGGGCAATGAGGTGTTTGTTTTTAGAGTCCGCCCTTTTGTTCACCGTGAAACACTGGTAGAGGTAAATAACCCTCTTCGGAGGCGAAGCGGCCACCGCTCCTCCGCTCGGGGCGGCCGCGGCAGCAGCGGTGCGCAGGCTGTTTCTGAATTTCTTCTCGCTGTCGTAGTATTCCAGACGACTCGGCCCCAGATGGCTGGCAGCCCGGAGCACGAAAAACCGCTTGTGTCCGTGTTTCTGCTTTCTCAAATAGCCGCACTTTCGAATATCATCCACGACTTCCGAGCTGTTAGCGACGGTCACAGCGGCGGATACATGGCCGCTGCCGCTAGCGGCGGGGTACTCGGCTGTGTGTACCTGGCTGATGGAAGAGGAGGAGGAGGCTTTTCTGCCCGGGGACTCGGTGGTGTTTTCCCCGGAAAGATGCTGCTGTGGAGCCAGCTGGTAGTGATGGTGCTGCTGTTGATCCTTTGGCGAGTCGAGGCTGAGGTTTTGGTGGTGGTGAAGGTGATTGTGGGGCGGCAAATGTTGGTGAAAACGAGAGCCGCTTCCTCCGCCGCCGATATTAATTAACGGGGAAGGGGGTTCCCCGACTGAGCCGTCTCCGTTTGTGTTGGCGGCCGCAGGACTCGTCCCCACGTCCCTCTGCTGAGGCTCTACCATCAACATAGCCGCCTTACCCTCCTGGTAATTCGTGAAGTTAGCCATCAGGGAATATAAGCAAAGGTCACTTTAGTAGCAGGCTAATCCGAGTGGACTCGGACCCCATTCTTGTTTTGGGAGACGAAGCTCCTGAGTCCGGCTAGGCCAGCTAACGGTGACTCGTACGGCTCAGATTTGCAATCCTCACACACCGGCTTTGTTATTCCGCCTGCACAAAACGCGTCTCTCCGACTCTTTTCGGCGACGAATACACTCCACCGTTGGCTTTTATCACGAAATAAAGCCTACCGTGTAGAACATGGCCACGCTCAGCCTTGCCTCTGTAACCGGGAGGATCCAGCTAGCTCCTTTAGCAATCCGTTCCCTTCTACTCCTGTACACATCTCTACGGGCCACAGCACAAACAACACATGACCCTCTGCGTCAGCCAGCAAGCGGGAGGAAGAAAGACTCAAATACCGGCTGTGATTGGCCCATCACTTTGACTGACACGTCATGACAGACGCCTGGACCAATCGCTGCAAGATATTAGCACTTTGCGTCAATGCGTTGAACCAATCGTGTTCCAAAGATACAACAAACGTTTATAAATAGGAGGTGACTTTTGCAGGCTTTTTTACGGTGTCCAAAAAGGGATCTCAGACCTGTAGAAAGAGCAACAATACTTCTGTCCAACTTTTACATAGATATTTAATGGTCATTTGTATTATAATGAAATTTTTGTTGAATAAACAAACGCTTTAAATTAAATCAACCGGTCAATCTGTCAATAAATCAGTTTTTATTGATAAAGCACTTACATGCAGTTAAAGATAACACAAAACTCTTTACTGTGGTTAAATAGAAGAACAACAACATAGACTACAATGACAGAAAATGCAAAATAAAGTACATAAATAATAATAATAATAATAACTATTATTATTATTATTATTATTAATAAACTACAATAAGTAAAATATAGAGTTGAGAAAACACAATCATATTTTTGTCATGAGAAAATTGTAGCAATAGATATAAAGAGTGTCATTAAAATTCTAAAACATACACAAAAGTGTATCATAAGAAATAAATGAAGATAACATAAAACTAATATTTAAAATAAACCCCACTGTAGTAAAAAATATGTATAAATGGTTTCCTTAGATCAAATGAAAAATGAAATATAAAAACAAAAATCTTGTTGAATAGTCAAATGCTTCAACCTCACTTTGTCTGCCTTATTCCTCAGTAATATTTTGTCGTCACGTAACCTCAGAGTAGCTATGCAGCACTAAATGCTTACTGAGAGCGCCGACATGTTTGGGGAAGAGTCCTCTAGGAGGAGAACCCTCTCCCCCACCCAGGGGAGGTATCAGTGTTCTTCCACACTGCGGAGAATGCCATGCTCGGCTTTCCTGGCTTCCGCTATGCTTTGCCTACAACCATTCACTTTAACCTTTTCTCTCAAGTACCTTCCAAGCTAATGAGTGGGATCATATGTTGTGCAGGTGACCCCAGAGGGAATCGCACCCCTAGTTCCATGCAGGACCACCTGTCAGGCTCTGAGTAATTTGTCCTTGTGCTCGACGAAGACCTAAAACGTAATTTAGAATTATTCCAGTGCATGGGAGAACTCTGTGCAAGGGTAAAATAATATGACAATTTAAGTTATACAGCTACTTAATGCGTACTTATCGCTAATGATGCATACTGCAATCATAGGAATGAAAGAACTGATGACAAGAACCCTTAACTACTGACTCATCTTGAAGTGAGACAAACACCAGACTGAATTGTTACACTTTCTTCTTTTTATTGTAAACAAATTACATTTATGACATTCAAGGAAGCAGTGAGACTTCTATATAGTAACACTTATTTGGCATTAGTTATAAATTAAACCTCAATTATGTATTATAGGATAAAATAATGAATATAATCATAGAATAAATGCATTTACTCACACTAAGGTCTGTTTAGATTATTTAGTTACATGTTATCAAATTTTATCACGTATATATGTTTATATACATATAAACAGTGGAAAGTTGGTTTCTTCTTAGCTACTGTTAGTTCCTATACAACATATGCATGCATGCTTTATCATGATAAAGCATGGCCTTTCCATTGAAACACTCAATGGCCTATTGTAGCTAATGCTAGCTGGATATTTCAGTAGGCAAATAGGTTGAAGAAGGGTTATTGTGACCCAAACAATTTAGTTACAGCTTTCTCTTGAGTAATGGGCCATTAGAGAAAAGATAAAGCTGTAACTGAATGTTTGGGTCACAATAACCCGTCTTCAACCTATTTGCCTACCCTACAGAAATATGTAGCTAGCATTAGCTACAATGAAAATTGTAACCAATGCTAACAATTTTATGAATCTACGCCCTTTACCAATGATTCAAGATCCCCAAAGCTTCTTTCTTTAATTGCAATTTGAATTGTTTTTGAGATATTGAAAATATGTAGCTACAAGAGAAAATAAACATTTTCATGCATGCTATCTGTTGCTAATCCTAACTATATATTAGCTAATGCTTATTAGCATCAGTGAAAGCTATTTAAAGTTTAAGACTTTCAAGTAACTTATGGGTTGTTTTTTTTACCTGACAGACCAATATTGTGCTCAATTGGTTGTTAAACCAGTTAACCTCCAAAAATTGAAAAGTAGCCTTTGTGATTTTTTTTGCATGAAAGTGTTTTACTGGATGAGCTAGAAAATAAGTACAGAAGAATTATCTCAATAACAAGAAATGTTCTAATTTTAACAACATACTGCTCCATTATTTATCTAAGTCTGGCAGTTAAACGCTTCCATATTGAGGCCTAAAATCCCCATGAAGTTACAAAATTTGCGTTTAAGAGCAAACAAGAAACTGAGTAAATTTTAATTAAGATTAGCAAACTATCTCAAATTTAGAGCTGATGTAGCGACTCGGTTATAAACATATTTTTGGTTTTAATGGATGTTAGTTGCTGCTAAATTTGATGAATTTACAGTCAATATTAATGTTTATGAAGTTTGACATTTGTCCAAATGGCAAAAGGAATTGAACCTTGATTATTATTTTTTTCAGTGCTTAGATTTTGTGATCAAGCTAGCTCTTAATCCTCTCAGGTATTTCTGCTACCCCATCATTAACCGCATAAATCAGTTTCACTATCTCCAACTCCTCCTCTCTTTAGCTCTGTTACAGGACAACCGGACACCATTATGTCATCTGAAATACCGTTCTTAAATCTCTCTCACAATGACGCCTAGCTACCAGCTGAGTCAACCGGCCACCTAAATCCTCCCAGGGGAGATATCAGCTCTTTTTCGATGGAAATCTAGTTCTTCTAACTGTGTCTGTCATGAGACCTTCCTGTACTTTCATCTGCCGACTATGCTTGGGAGAACAAATCATATTGTGTGTCTTCCCTTGTTTCCGTCTCCGGTTTTAAAGGTGTGGAGGAGAATTTTAGTTCTACTTCCTCTGAGATTTTCAAACTGTTGACTTTCTCGCACAAAGTAATCCACCGGGGTTACGTCATCATGGCTTTGATATTACGCTTTCTCCATTTTCGTATTCTTCTTCTAGCTCTTTTCTTTGGAGTTTATAATAAATAAATGTTATTTTGGGGTGTTTTACTGAACATTGTTTACAATACAAAAAACCAAAATTTTACCAAGTATTTTGTGTTCAGTTTTTAGTGCAGATATAACTTTAAAGTAGCTTTTCAGCAAGATACATGAACTTAAGTTTTAAGTCAAAAGTTCCTTAATACTGATGAAAAACGACTAGTTCCACTGGCAGATTATTTTACTTATTCCAAGACATTTTTCCAATGTTATAGGTGAAATAATCTACCAGTGGAACTAATATTTATTCATGAATACTAAATAATTATTGGCTTAAAACAACCTCCTCTTTCTTGCTGAAAAGTTAAAGTCAGTGAAAGTCAGTGTTGTCTGGACTGAAATGAGAAAGTGAAAAATGAAAAACATTAACGTTTACTGAAAGTAAGAATTTAAAGCAGTTAATTAATTATATTAATTGTAATTAAAGTAATTTAGCTTGTGACACTGTGAGGAATCTAGTCCAAGTGAGCTACTCCCATCTCTTGATTGACAATTACAACACTGCTCCCTCTGCTGGCCTGAACTGTATCTTACAGTAGATTTTCTACATCTATTGTACTTGTAACAAAGAAGCGGAGTCAACAAAGCAGAACCCCCCCTCCCCCCCCCCCCCACACACACACGGGGAGCACAAAAGGGGAGCATACCTCCCTTTGTTACAGACTCATGATGTTGTTTCAGAGTGAGCTCTCAGCGCTGCTGCTGTTGACATCGCATCAGCAGATCAGCAGATGCAGACAGACAGTTCTTAGAATAAGAACAGAGATTGTTAAAATGTTTTCATTTTATAAAAGAAAAGTTTAACCACATTATTTTATTTGGGGACTTCTTTTTTTGTACCTTTCATCCATTCATTGCGAACGAACTCAAAATTACTCGGAATAATCACCTTAATCTAGATTAAGATGCTACATTCTAGCATTTCGGATGTAAACATTTGTAGGCGTACTGGAGCTACTCTGTGGCTGAGGTGTCTGAAAAACAAAGTGCAGTCCTGGGTAAAAGCCAGATGGGAGCCATGTGGTTGATTGTCATAATTACTTTGATACGGTTCAGCTATTGCTGACAACATACAGTACGTGTTTTTGTTGTTGTTTTGTTTTCTATGAGCAACATGGCTCACTGCCCAGGGCCCCATACAGCCAAAGGGTGAAATGAACAACCCCACCAAAAAAAGTTACCTGTCATATGCTCCCCAAACATACACCATAGCTGCCACATGAAACAGAAGTTATTTGATTATTGATTTATATTGGACTCCAAATTAAAGGTCAGATTTTAGGGGTTATTTACTTCGTCTGATCAGCTTTAGTTCAGGATTTAACATATTCAGAGTTGGTCAAACCTGAACTGGATTACTGACCAGCGATTCTTCAAATAACCGACTAGAGAAGATTCCTTTTTGTTTTCTCTATACAAGTTCTAAATCATACATACATCTACAGACATCTACATACACTGCATGAACAGTGGGATTTTCGACAGCTATTGACACCTAACGCTGTCGTGTGCGTAGAGATTGAGGGCTATCGGCAAGAGTTTTTTTGTCAGAATGGAAAATTGTAGGGAACTGCGAAGAATAGACAAAAACTATGTGTGTCTGTGTTACACTATCACTCCCCTCCCCTTGGGCCTAGGAGAGGCTCTCATATTTAAAAGAAGTTGCTGGGAGCCATAAAAATGCAAATCAACTCTTGAGCACCGGCCTTTCTGACTGTCATTCGTGTTGTAGTTCACCCATTTTCCCTTCTGTGTACCATCCAGGTCTGTTTACCAGTTCCAGGACCCGACCAAAACCCCTCAGTGTTATTAACTTGAGAAATAAAGAGATTTGGTTAAGTATAAAATACGCATTAATGCCGAAAATGTTCTAATGTTACAAGTCATACAAATGGAACAAATACAGAGTGACATTCACCAGCGCTTGGCCACACTTAGCTCACCTTAGGGATGTAACCAAGTGTGCATCGCTAAAGTACAATTTTTAGGGTAAATCTGGTGATGCATTGTCAACATTGCATGTCTGTCCAGCTCATCCAAGATTGTGTGGTGGAATGCAGACAGAGCCACCGCTTTACACATTTCCAAGAGAAGTGAGAGAAACTGCACTTTACATAAAGCACATCAACTGTGTCAACATGTGACAAAGTTCCAGTCATTTGTACATGTAAAATATTGGTCATTATGGTACCATAGGCACATGCTCATGGCATACTAAGTTGTTGCTGAGTCTTCTGAAATCGCCTCCTATTCTGGACTTTGTGATTAAACATTATTATTCCATTATTCCAACATTCCTACTAGAATGTTGGTATTCCAACATGTACTCCTTCAGATGGAGTTGTAAATGCATGTTGGTGACTTGGTGTTGCAGTGCATTGGGCCAAACAGTCTAACACATTTTGAGAAGTCTGCAGGTATTCAGTTATAGAAGTATGCCATGAAGAAGTATGATTGGAGAAAGAATATTCAAAAAATGATCTATCTTATCCGGTAAAATAAATCTTACAGGTGTGTTAGGAGCACTGAACAACTTAGTTTTGGTTGAATTGATGATATAAAAGCAGAACATGCAGGAATACATGCAACATACTTTTGTTGAACGTGATCTTCCTTTGACATGCCACCCATCTGTAGATTTATCATTACGTAACTTAATCAAAAATAAGGGGGAAAAAAACATGTTCCACAGTGGTTCATTGTACAAAAAATATCTTTGTGAACAATATTCAAACTAAACTGTTCACTGATTGTTTTAAAGACCCAGAGTGAGGTCATATAGGAGTAGCAATCTGTATTTTACACCACAATACGTGGCTGAAGAAACTACAGATAATTTATCAGTACATATAATTACTGTAGTTGCTTAGCTCTTGAGTTTAAATTGAACAAAATAGTTGAAAGTATGTGATACTTTCTGATAGAGTATAAGCATTTTTATTCTTTCTTTTTTATTTATTTTGTTAGTTAAGCAATAAATATAACTCAGACATGATCAATCATATTTATTATATTCTGTATAAACTAAAAAGGAGACAGTTCAAAGTAGAGTTGAGTAAATAAACATCTACACAATTAAAATTTTTGCAATTAATTCTAATAAAAAAATATATTGTCACGTAACTTTTGAAAAACAAATTTTCTAGAATTTATTTTTTCTGTCATCTTCCAATTCACACTCCCGTCCGACTGGTGGCAGTAATGCGCTTTTACAGTTGATCAGGCAACCGCCATTAAACTCCAGAAGAAGATCGAATTTTTAGCAACATAAAATAAAGTGTACACCAAAAACTAACTGTATGTATGTAACAATCTTCTACCTTCTTGTCATTGCTTGCTGCACTACTGACGAGTTCAGACGTACGCAAAGCGCTTTCAGATAACGACGTATTTGAACAACGATTGTTTTGTAAAAACATGTCGAGGGAAAATTACTCCAATAGTGAGAAAGCAGAACAAGGCTGGGTAGAGAACAGACCGTCTCCCATTGAACTGCAGAGAGAGATCCAAAGACGTGGATCTATTTTGGAAAAGGAGAGAGCGAGGTTGTTTGATGTCACCCAAAAGCTGGAGACCACCCAGAAAGAACTGGAGGAGACAAAGAATGAGCTACAGACGCAGAGAACTATCAAGAAGATTTTTATGAACAAGACATTAGAGTTAAAGGCACAACTAGATGCAGTTAACAGTCCATCAACTCTCAGCCCTGCTGTAACTAGTTCTGACATGATGCAGCTGACCTACGATGACGACAAGGAGAAATGTCTGCAGAGAGAGCTGGAGCAGATGAAGACTTCATACAGAAACCTAAAGTGGAGGTATGAAGCGGATGTTTCTACCCTAACACAGCAAAACAAGGATTACCAGCTCGAAATAACTCGTTTGAAAGAAGCTCATCTAGAGAAAGCCAGGAACGACCTTGTGATTATCGACACACTGAGAGCTGAAAAGGAAGATATGGACCAGAGAAGGAGAGAAGAGTTGTCTGTCCTGCAACAAGAATCAAATAATACAATAAGACATCTTAAAAGTATTCTGGACCTGGCTACAATTTCTTTCGAGGGACTTAAAGCCAGACATGAAGGAGAAGTTTCTGTTCTATTGCAGCAGGCAGACATTTTTAAGCAGGACAGAGCTAAAGACATGGAAGCTTCCTCGCTAAAAATCAAGGAGCTTGAAGCTGAGAAGGAAAATCTTCAAAAGGTACTGAGTGAATTACAACAACTGCACTCCGCCTGTAATTGCAAAATAGAACAGGAAAATATGGAAAATGAGCTTAAAGACGGAGCCGAATTTGGACCTCCAAAACAAAACGTGGCAAAGAGTCAAGAAGGAAACGAGGAAGACACGACCAACAATTCTCACCCTGGAGCCATGAATCAGGATGGCCACTTAGAGGGAACCCTGTCAGAGGACAGTGATGTTCCTGATACATCTAACAAGGAGGTAAATGATATTGTGGAAGTGAGCGATCCTAAACCCATAGAAATGACAGACAGCTGTGTGAAAAATCGGTCAGAGGAACCAGTGGAGGCAGTGGGCAAAAAAACATCAGTGTGGAAGAGAATACAAGATAGTTTTAGGCTGAAGAAATCACAGCAGAAGAAGAAAAGCAAGAAAACTTCCTAATCGAGCAACAAGGAGAAAATGTCTAGTTAATTTCTGAACCCTTTGCAAAACCCCAAAATAAATCTCTTATTTTAGACCAAAATAAAAAGAAATGGCCGTGGGTTTTCTCCGGGTGCTCCGGTTTCCCCCAGATTTCCAAAAACCATGTAAATTTTGATGATTGCCCAATGTAACGTGTCCTCAAGAAAGGTAGTATTAATTTCTATCAAATTTAATTTGCACACGGTTCAGATTGGAGAAACATTTGTGGTGAGTAAAGAAAACCTCTAAAACAAAGAGTCCAGGTCAGAACCATTTTCAAAACCCCAAATTACATCTCATATTTTAGACAAAAAAAAAAAAGGTCAACACGATGATGCAGTGGTTAACACGACATCTTCACAGAAAAGAGGCCTTTGTTCTCAACCAGGCGCCTCTTTCTGTGGGAGTTTGTCTGTTCTCCCCGTGTTAGTGGAGGGTTTTTTCCGGGTGCTACGGTTCCCCCCAGGATTTCAAAAATGATGTAAATTGGGGTGATTGACTATAATGAACATTGTCCTCAAGAAAGGTTGTATTAATTTCTAGAAAATTGAATTTGCAAACGGTTCAGATTAGAGAAACATAATGTCAGGTGAGAGTTGCTCTCCACAGGTTGCTCTCCTCACGTTGCTCTCCACAGGTTGCTCTCCACAGGTTGCTCTCCACAAGTTGCTCTCCACAGGTTGCTCTCCACGGGTTGCTCTCCACAGGTTGCCCTTTGTCACCAGTGTCTAGATGCAGTCAAGGTTTTGATGGGATCCCTTTTAGTGGCCTTAGCGTCGCGTCTCTGTTTTTTTGCAGATGTGACGATTTCCTATTGGCTTCAACAGCTGTGAGCATATAAACTTTGTTGTAGGCCTAACAAGGCGAATGCCTGAACTGGAAAAGGAGTGGCCCTTGCTGGCCCGTGCTGGCCCTTGGTGGCCCTGCCCATTGAGATTTCTGGCTCCCCACAAGACAGATTATGAAGATACTTTGAACTAACCAATAGCATACAAAGCTAATGCTGATGTTACACCAGTGAGTCACTAAGGAGAGTCTTGAAGCTCAGCACAGATGGACAGAGTACAGAAAAGATGTTGCAGTTTTTTTTCCAAATAATCATGTAAGTTAACTAATGTTGTTGTATCCACAAAATGTTGGCTAGATGATGACTAGTTAATTAATGCCAATATATCATGAAATGCCTGTTAACATGAATATTAATGTTGCTGTTAACCCATGTAATATTTCTTGATAGATAGTTGTTGCCAGGAATAAACCCAGTTCTCTTTATTTTCTTTGCAAAAGTTGTTCTCACTGTTGCTTTTGATATATTTAAAAGAAATGTTTATTATCACAATAGATGGAGCAAAGAGTCGGAGAGGAGACAACAGACCAGAGGCCAGCAGCAGGACCATGATGTAGGATCTTCTGTTACCTGAGAATAATTTGCTTAAGACAAGCAAATTATTACTTATTAATAATTTGTTTATTACTAAGATAAGTAATAAGCAAATTATTACTTACATTAGTAATAATCTGCTTATTACTAAGATAAGTAATAAGCAAATTATTACTTACCTTAGTAATAATCTGCTTATTACTAAGATAAGTAGTAAGCAAATTATTACTTATCATACAGATAAGTAATAATTTGCTTATTCCCTAATTTTCACACCTCACCCATACAAACATAATACCAACACAATGCTTATGACCCACACAAATACAGGCTAGAAGTGCACAAATGTAGACACGTTGTGTGTCTGACCCACACAAAGCCAAACACACACAATGCGACACAGCCACACACACACAAGCATATATTCCTAATACATAGCCTATTTCTTACAAATTACACTAAATTATAAAAATAGTCAAATAAACCTTACCTAGTAGATATGAACTCTCCTCTTGCCGGTTCTCAGGCTCAGATTCTGTCTGTGACACCCAGAGGAGGTGAAATGATCCCATACGCTGCATTTCTTTTCTTTTTGTAAATATTTCTGACAAAATGTAACTGTCTAAAAGTCTGTTACACTAATTTTTTTGTTAAATTTTTAGCTTCACATTTAGATATGGAAAAAGTGTGAGTCACAAAAAAACCCCAAGCAGTTTTGAATCTGAACTCAGATCCAGAACCGCACAGCATTCTGGGAGATGTAGGTTGAGGCATGACTTCAGCAGTCCTTCCTCACTCTCTCTTTGGTTACCTAGCAACTTAGTCATTCTTTGGTTACCTAGCAACGACCTTTTGTGTAACTTGCACAGCAGCAGTTTCAGGTTTGGCCACTGTGCCTCGTAACTGGAAAAACAAATTAAAAAACAAACATGTGGAGTTAAAACTGGATAAAATAGGACATTTCACGCCACCAGTTTGGTTGTATTTTGGATAATTAAAACAAAACACTAATAAATAATCAATCAATTTTGATGTTATGACAGTTCATTGTAAATACATTGACAAGTAGGAAAGGGGCAGGACATTATAAGATGTATCTTCTACCTGCTCCTTTTCGAACAGAAAATTTTTTATTTTATTTTCTTTTTGATTGTTTTAAAGTCTGTTCGAAATAAATAAATAAAATAAATATTCACAATTACTGACAGACTGATGTGAAATACTTTTACTGCTATGAGTTTTTCAGCTTTATTGTCCAGCTTACATTCAATAGAGAGCTAAAAAACTCGTTTCCTTCCCTTGTGAAGTGACGTTTACATACTGTACGTAGCACTTGCTTAGTCTGATTTAATGTCACACAGAAGGGAAATGCATGTTTCATTTTATGTAATATCGTCAAATACAATATGTCCTTGGAATTTATGCGACATAATTGAATACTTTAATTATTTAATTAATAATTGTAAGCCTTTCTTACGTGTACATGGTACTTTCTGCTATAATGTAAGGCCTTCGTGAGGTTTTTCTATGTATGCTATATCTCGTTGTGAAATATCTGAAGTGTTATATATATTTTTCTTTAGGACAGAAAAGCGCCACAGACCCATGATATAAACAGAAACTTTCCGTAAGTCGGAAAGAAAGAAAACATGCATCCAAGTTATTTGGACTATTTCTGAGTTATGATGGCGTGGTGAGTCATCTGACAGGTTTGATTGTGTCTCTTTTGTGTTGGTTTTCTGAATGGTTGAGATGTGCAGTTCCATCTCAACCTTACACAGACAGACGTAGACATGCAGCGTATAAATCGATTTTCAATCAAACGTTTTGCACCAAAGAGTTAAGAATAAACACTGAGGCTCTTTACATGTGTATTTGAAATGTTAAATTGACATTTGTGACTGTGTACGATACAGACCAGCAAATATTGCAGTAAGTATATTGCGAGGGAACACAAAAATGGAAAGTTCATTTCATCTGTTGGTTTATTTTTGTTAGAGACATTTTTGTGATGTCTAGTTCCTAATTGGGTAATTGGATCACATATTTTCTTTTTCCAGTGTTCATTTTCTTATTCTAAAAAAAAAAGATGCCACACTTAATCACCCTGTTTCAATTTTCTAGTAAAATCCACCAGATTTCTAATGGGCTCTTTGCACCTGCCGCTCTGACGTCACATCCGCATGTGCAAATACGGCTCATTTTTTTCCTTTTGAGTGACCATGACCGCAAGGAAAGATAAACCCGTATTTCAAAGGCAATTTAAGCAATACCATGAACACTGTTGTGTTCCACGGTGCACAGCGTCTTCTAAATATAACAGTCGTTTAAGTTTTCATGGATTTCCAAGCGATCCTGACTTACAAAGATGATGGCTTGTCAATATACGTCGCGACAACTTCAAGCTAACATCGCATAGCAAAGTTTGCAGCCTTCACTTCCCTCCGGATCAGTTTCATCAGCCTAAAACTCCTGGCGGGAGAAGAATGGTTAAAAAAAGGAGCCGTCCCTGTGCTATTTCAATGGAACAACTTCTGTGTTCAGCCTGGAAGAGCCAGTGTATGGGAAAGAGTGAGCAGACCAGAGCCGGACAGCGGCGCAACTGATCCATCTGTGGAATGCACGTATGCAGATCACGATTATTGCTCTATCCCAGAACCAGCTGGCCTGGACATGGTAATAAATGAAAACCAGAAATTAAAAGAAGAAATAAAAGCCAGATCGAAGAACTGAAAATCCATTCTACCTTCGGATTACAAAGGTTCGCAGGGTCTGATGATGACATCCAATTTTACACGAGGTAAGCATCCACACCGCAACAAACCTTTTTCTTTTTAAAATTTGTGTTACTCGCCCCACCTCTGGTTTCTTAATTAAATATGTCTGAACTCAAAAATACAATAAACAAAAATTATGGGGCTTCTCGTGCTTCCTCATGCTTCGGAAGCAAAAAGCCCGAACCGTAATCTCCCCCGTTACTTGGTCTCTGTTTGACACTAACGACAAAAAACACACATTAAAGCAATAAACTTAAAAATGAATACAAAATAACGTAAGAACATTGTCCGTTAGAAAGAATAAGAATGTTTAGATATTTAAATAGTACAATTGTATTTAGTAAAATGTCCAAGAATATTACCTATTAGCATAAGCTAAAGCTAATGTTAGCCACGAAGTTTAAAGAACTTTAAAGTAAGACTCACCTTCATATCCATGAATGTATGACGATATGTACATCTTAAAACCTTTTTCCAGTTTGCTTGATGGGGCTTTAGATCCCGCCTTACAAATACGATGTACATCGTTAATTGTTAGCTTTAGCAAGCCCTGCAAACACCGACTGTAAAATGACATCTTTAATAGACCGGACAAAAATGAGCCCCTTTTCCCCGAACGCGGAAGCTGAGGTGCAAAGAGCCCATTAAAATGTAGACTCATTTCAGAGTTCTTGAGACACTGCCCCCTAGTGTGCTGGGAGAGAAACTGGCATCATGCTAAACAGTGGATATGAGGTGATTTCCCACATTATCCATTATTAGTCGTTATCGTGAGTTAAAATTTTCACGAAAATAAAATGTTTGTTCTTTGTGGCACATCTGGATCTTATTTTGAAGGGATATGTAAACGTTAGCATAACGAACGCGCTGGCGTTAGGGCAGCGGTCGCCACGAGATGAGTGGAGTTGTAAGTCTTAAGTCTGGTTCACACAATTTAAGGATTGTAGGCCGATTTTCCAAACTTCTGTGACCACGCAGGACACTAGCCGATGCAATGTTTCCACGTTTCTTGTCGAGGACTCCACTTTCAGACGACAGATTCATTCACAGAGAAGGCGAGCAACACCTCGTCACACCGAACAAATGTTAAGAGTTTTAACACGAAGGAAGTAGAACGTGTTTTAACTTAGTGCATTTTAGAGGGTCAGCAAACTGCTTTGCGTGAATTGGTAAAAAAAAAAAAAAAAAGTACTATTTTACGGAGTTACTTTTTGTAGGCTTGGCAGCAGGAAGTGTTTTCCAGCCAGCATGTGATTGGCTCTTGATTTGATTTTGCTTTACCTCTATGATCAATTTTGGTATAACTGAAAAAAACCACAAAATATTTTTTTGTCTGATGATAGCCAGCAAACTGATGGTTATATTTGTTTAATATTGTAAGTAGTCTTTAATCTTTTTCTGTTTGTTATAATGTTTTTCACCAATTTGTACGTTTGCTTGATGTTCAGCAGAATCACGTTTGTGGTGAAACATACTTGTAGACAGGATGACTGAATGAGAAGATCAACAGAAGAAAAGTGTCATGTCTCACTTGCAGCAGTCTTTTTTCTCCCCCCTTTTTTTTGCAATGAGGGCCACCGATGTGTCTCCAAGCAACAACTCACCTTCATAGGATTTATCCAGGTCTCTTTTGTCCAATTCATCGACCAGCTTATTCTATATCACTATAAAATAACCCACCCTTGTGTTAATTTCCCTCCCCCTCCAAGCAATGTCCCTTTGACATCTGGCTAACCATGTAAATCCTGCGGTACACAGCCATAATCTGCAGCTCTATGCTTCTGCCATATGTCATCTGCCAATGGGAGCAAATATCAGAAGCGCATCTGCAATAACCGATGGTCTAGACTTTGGTCAAAGGCAGACATTTTCTGAACATTTCTATATAAAAGAGACATTTCTCATTACAAATTTATCCCAAATCTCAGGACTCGGTAGCAGAATGTAAAAGTGTCTATTTTATGAATGCACATTAAGTATACATTTTCTGCTCTTGTCTTTAGATGTGAACATTTTATTTCTTCTAGCCAATGAATTCTCTTTCTGACTAAATAACTGGAGCTCATCCAACTAGACATGACATTGCTCTATGTCATAGGGATTCAAGCCAACACATGAAGCATTGCTGTAATGTGACAGAACGTGCATTAATTCAAACACGTTTCATGTATAGGAAAGAACGCGGTAAGCTGGCGGTCAGTTACAAAATTTTAAATATACAATTACACACATGAACAATGGATGAAGAGGGATAATCCTGCAGGACGCTCAGAACACCATCTGCGAAGAGCAAAGGCTCGGTTCGGTCTTGTGGAGCCACAAGAGGGCGCTGTGGGTCTCTCTAGGAGTGAGACGTGTGTTGTTGGAAGAGTTTGCAATTTTACAAACAGTAAATTCTGTCGCTTTTTCACACAACCTGCATGCACAGTTGAGTCTCTTGATGTTATTCCTTCATTTCTGATCAAATGCAGCATTTGAGATGACATCCGATCAATAACCCTGTGATATGAATAATGTAAACATTACACTGCAAAACACATTAGTGTTTCACCTCAAACAAAACAATCGCCATTTAACTCCATCGTTCATTATGGATTTCTCCAAAGGAGTCTTTCAAAATTCGAAGCCAAAAGGCCATTTAAACTAGTTCACATCTGACACGTTTGTGCTTAAAGCCAATTAAACACTGAGCGTCTCTTTTTTTCTTGTTTTTCTTATTAATATTTTGATATCACATTCCTCACATTGTGTGATTTCATATTTTTGTTCCGTTTGAAAAGCAACAAGCAAACCTTGCAATATTACACAGATAGCAGTAAGATTTAAATATTCCTGTTTTCTACATTGAGTTTTATTCTGCTTCATGATTATTATATTTTTTGTTTGTTTGTTTGTTTTTTTGTTAGTACAAATGAACACAAGCAATTAGAACATTTTTACTAACTGACAGAAAAGACTGTAAACATTGTCTGAGTCTTGAATGCCTATGTATGTCTGTTCTCCTCTATTTAAGCCCAAATCTTTTGGGATTTTACTTATTTATTTGTACATTGAAGAAGACAGAGCACCAAAGAGCTTTCCTTCCTAGTAAATGTCCTTCCAGAAGAGGAGCCAAGGTGACGGAGACGAAAGAGAGAGATAAGCCGCGTTCCTCTGCTGCTGACCGAGACTTTCTGCAGATCCCGTCTTTGCCGACTCATCACTTGTCAGCCTCCATAGATCGTTCTCCATTCAGGCGTCATCTCTGCAGCTCAAGCCACTGATACTCACAGACAGCGACGCAAACATGCACTTTCCAAGGTGCAGGCGGACACGTTAATGACGACTAGAGATAATTTTTCCATTCGCTATTGCGCCTCCTTTAGCACAGCGCCCCTATGCGTCACATGTAGTACATACCCACTTTTTGCGCCGCTGCCCACAGAAATTTACTCAAACGCTCTGGCCGCTATAAACCCCAAGCAACACTTTTACTACCCTCCTTCTCTCTCTCTCTCTCTCGAGTTGGACGCTCATTTTCAGAGTTCTCTATCACTGTAGCTTTGTGGAGGCGGTGCTCTTGAGTTGTCTCTAGACAAAGTCAGTCACTCAGTGGTGCGTCAGCATGACATTGTGGTCGTCTTCGGGCACGTAAAGCTGCGTCACAACGCGGACGTGAGAGATCTTCTTTACTGCCTTGTGAAACACCTGCTTCATGTCCCTGTTTTCAGCCAATGACATCCTGAGTGAGAGAAACAGAAGCTGTGAGAAGGAGCTGACGTGGATGACGGAGGGAGAAAATTAGAATCGGTTCGGGTCATAAAAAATTGGAAAGGAACAGTTCTATGTTTTTAAGGAAAAATATTGTATTTACTTTGAAGCGTCGAAAGATCTGCACCTACAGAAAGAACAAGAGAGAGGTAAAGGAAAGAACAGTGAGCTAAGCTTTAAGCAGAAATATTTCTTCTTCCTTGCAAACAGCCAAAAAACAGTTGAGTTGAAAGCATTTTTTCCCCTTAGTAGAAAGTGTTAGTTTAAAAAAAAAAAAGCTAACAAACGCACAGGAAAATTATATGTATCTTGTGCTCTCTCAAACATCGTCAAAAAATCTGGAGCCATTTCTTTCATCAAAAAAACCAAAAACATGGAGAAGATTAAAAGTACAAGATCAAGCCCCCAGAGCAAGCAATTCCGGTCCCCAAGGACTAATGCCATGCCGGTTTAAGTTTTGATCTTGCCTGAAAACTAGATATAGATAAAAAGGTTATTTTGAGACTCCAGTACACCTTGGTAACATGTGGAGGAGGTACAAAGCGAATATATAAACCAGCTGGACACCAAACCAACAGGACCAGAACCGCCAGCTTCTGGTCTAACAACTACTATCTACGTAAACTATTTCTAGAGCATAAAGAAACACTCAACAAACACCAAAACATGCTTAAAAAGTCAGCCCTTCCAATATTTACCTTCTACACGAAGGTAAATATAGAGGGAGAATCAAATTTTCACTCAGTGTCTACTCTTTAAAGTCAAAGGATCACACACAAAAAAGGGGAACACACAGCAAAGGACGTCTGAGTACATCACCATGAAATCTTAGCTGCCCCTTATAAGGGGTTTCAAAGAAACTCCCAAGTTTCCAGCTTGTCATGTTGAAGAAATGCCTGATTTATGTTTGAGGTTGATGAACATAGAATACAACACAATGAGCACAGAAGAAGTATAGAAATTTAAACGGTATATATCAGATATGGGGATTATCAGATTTCCATATCCATGAAAAACAGATCTTTCATCAAGTCATCACTGCCATGTCTGCAGTAGGCAGATGTCAGGACCATTTCTTTATGAAGAATCAGACAGACAGACGATCTCATGGGAAAAGTCAAGCCAACAGACCAGGGCTGGTTTATGAGAACTTCAGCAAACCTCATCAAACCTTTGAAAGTAGCCTGAGTACTTTTGTGTAATTTTTTATTGATTAGTTTTTTTGGGGGGGAAATTTGGCACCGTAGATTCTCTATCTTTCAGTAGAACATTGTCAAATGGACCATGTGAAGCATCCCCTTGCAATGTAACTATACAATTGTGGAATATCTGTATAGCGTTGATGGCTATGAAAGTTTAAAAGCTTTGACTGGTTTAGAAGGCTGAAATTCATTCTGAAACCAGCCCAAATCTGACGAGCCATTAACATGACTGGTCCATGCAAATTTCTTGCTGATTCTTTAAACTGGAATTGCTCTGACTGCTCTCCACTGCAGACTGATAGTGGCAAACTATTATTTCAAAGACACATCATGACTTTTCCCATCAACCTAGTCAGCAACAACACGTTGCTGCCGTCGAATGAAAAACATGCTGAATTGATCATTTTGAAGGTGTGAAGAACATTTAGTACACGTTTTCAAGTGACAGCAGCAATGTGGTGAGCACTTTAAAAGACTTGTAAAGTAGAAGAACTGAGTTTTTTATGAACAAAAAAGAGAAGCTTTTATTTTAATCCCACGGACAAAGTCCCCACAATCCTCACATGAACTGTCTTCAGATGCCACTGCTTTTAATAGCATTAAATTACATACTGATACAACACAGGTTAAAGTCCAATAAGAAATTTTGTCAACAACTTAAGTCAAGCGCAGATAATAAGGCACAGTCAGTAAATGTGCAACTGCAACAAACATCTGATCTATTCCTTAGAGGGAAAAACAGTTGGATGTTTGAAAGGTTTCTAAATTTAAAATGTATTCAAAAATATTGAATAATAACTAATTTTAACTAATATATACATATTGTCAAAGCCAATGTTTCTCACCAAACTTGGAATGGGTTGTGTTAAAGACCAATCATGTCTAAATAAATTGTGGTAACACCTTGAAGACAGTTCATCCCCAAACTATGTTTGCCAAAGGACGAGTCACGTTGCCAACCAAGCCAGTAATGTTATACATTTTTATAATGCATAACATTACCTCAGTTTTTCTTCTTTGCAAGTTGTTCCTGCTGTTGTTTCTCGGCTTTCCGTTTCTTGTACTGGGCTATCTCGGCCATCTGCAGCCCATGGGCCATTTGCCTGTTGAGACGAAGCGAACACCGTGATCACAGCACACACACACACTCACGTTCTGCAGTCCTGCAATGGCATGTTTCTCTCTAAAAAAAGAAATCTTAGCCATTCATTGTTTTTTCTTTTTTGCTATCCAATAGGTCCACCATTTTAAAGAGAAGTGACTAAAAGGTAGGTTCCTTGGAGACAAATTTTATTAGAAAGTCTGTAAAGGACTTTACAAGGTTTGACCCAATGCAAGTTTTCTCCTTAAAGGTGTTTCTTCACATAGCAGCAAAATTCCTTCAAAATTTTCAACACAATTCTTCTAAGAATTCTAAGACAACCTAAAGATTTGCCCATGAGTCCATTGATTGAGGAAATGGAAGAGTACTATTAGTGCAGTGGTTCCAATTAATCCTTTCCAAGGTACTACAAACTGATGTTAGGTCTGCCAACAGTTCCTCCTGAATAAAATATTAAAACTCATATCCCATCACCACTATGGACCTCTGGATACAATATAGCAATTACACAGTATTTTGAGGTGTAGAACGTAATTTGGACAATTACTACTTGTATTCTGCCAGTCCAGGACTTTCTGTTTCCTCTTGTTTGAATTTACTCCTGGAAAGATGGCTGAAGATCTGTATCCCGTAGACAGAGGGTCTCAAACTGTAGTCCTCGAGTTTGACACTCAACTTTTAGACAAGTCTCTTGTCCACCACACTTGAATTAAATGGTAAAACTACCTCACTAGAATGCAGTGCCCTAGACCGCAGGTGTCAAACTCCAGTCCTCGAGAGCCACTGCCCTGCAACTTTTAGATGTGCCTCTGCTGCACCACACCTGAATAGAATAATTAGGTCATTAGAAAGGCTCTGGAGAACTGATCTATACAAGAAGGAGGTAATTAAGCCATTTCATTCCAGTGTTTTGTACCTGTGGCACATATAAAAACTGCAGGACAGCGGCCCTTGAGGACTGGAGTTTGACACCCCTGCCCTAGACTGTCTGAAGTGACCAAGCCTTATGCACCATCATTTACTTTCAAATAGCCTTCACTTGCATGTGACAAGTTACTAATCTTCAACTTCTTCATACAGAAAGCCCAGCATTGTCTTCAACTTCATTAATTGCTCAAAGTGTCTCTTATATGAACTCAAATTACTGTTTCAGCCATTGGAGACCAAGGAGCTCCAATGTACTCAGCTCCTTGAGTACATTGGAGCAATGTAAGAGCATGCACAGATGATTACTGGAAGAACAACCCGTCACCAACTCCTTAAACAACTACAGTATGTCTAGTAACTCATGTGGTACAGAAGGATTCTGTCAGATTACCCACGAAGAGAGGCAAGGTTGACTCAGTGTCAGGGTTTATATTGTGGTCAACTTCTCCGCTTAACTGTGGCCCAGTGGAAGGAGGAGTCATCTTGCGATCCAAAAGTGATAGGTTGATTCCAGCTTCCTTCTCTCAAATGTAGATATTCCCCTGAGAAAGGTCCTTTATCCCAAGTTGCCTACCAATCAGACCAATGAAATACATTGGGAGGTTCTTGGATCATGAATAAACTCAATTCTCCCTGTTTTTGACAAGATAATGTCCATCAAAACACTCCCCTGCTCTGTCACCAAATATCCAGAGCTCCTGATCATCTAGTTTGTTTGAACCTCATCAGAAAATAGTGATGGTAGGCTTTGTTGGCCCCCACTTACATTCAGATACTCTCCACATTAGTCCACATGTCCTTCCAGTGGCTTGAGTTGGTGAACTTACCTCCACAGTCTTGTCCTCAAATCAATTCCATGTTCAAAGTCTCAAGAGCCAGTTGAGCTGGCTTTAGGATCTGATAAGGATGGCTCCTGGATGCCTCCCTGGTGAGGTTTTTCCAGGCACATACCACCAGGAGAAAATTCAGAGGAAAGCCCAGGGACTGTTTCTCGACTAGCCTGGTAAGGTTTTAGGATTTCCCTGGAGGAGCTGGCACAAAGTGAGCCAGCAGATGTTGAGTGGAGGAGAACCAGCTTATGACTGCGGACTCTGGTAACACTGGCAATGAGGAGCAACCACCAACAGAAAATTTAGTTGATTTTTATCTACTTCGGACACTTGGCATTGGATTTGCTAGGGTAAATTGAAAACCCCGTCAAGAAGAGACCCAAAAAACTTGTGGCTGCAGATTACGGATTGCTGTGAATACAGTGTGTGCATGCAAACATTGACCTAAACTCTGTTTCAAATCAAGGATGATAGTATTGTAGAGTAATGTGAACTAATTTGAAACAAAAGTTGGAAATAATATACAGAATTGTCACATTTATGGAGACTGTGCTGTTTCTTTGTAGCCTTTCTTTGAATGTTGCGTTTTCCCTATTGTGTGCATGTGTGTGGAGCTGTCTTCTTAAAGTCAATTGTTTGTACAAAGATATTATTAGAACATGTGTCTGTAACTGCAGTATGGTTGATTACAACACCTAAAACATGTACTGTACTTTACATAAAGTGTATAATAAAACCAGAACCATTGTATCAAAGTGATGGTGTGGATGCTTTTTGTTATGTTCCGGGGTTCTCTGGTTCTCTTGGTGGGGTTTTCCTGTGCGCCTTTTCCACCTCTTTCCACCAGATGGCGACAGGTTCCGGTTGGAGTGCGGTGGTGTCATCATCATCCTCAGCTGTCATCGATTACCCTCATCAGCGGAGCATACTTTAGGAGTTGTCCGCCAGTCCAGCGTCGCCTGAGTGTTTGCCAGTCACGGTACGTCTGAGCCCCCTTGAGCCCTGTCTCTGTGTTCCTTGTTGCCTTGAGCCTTCCAGTGATTCTCTTTGTGTTTCTCTGTTGCCTTCAGGTGATCCCTTTGACACTCTGGACCCGCTGATTAGATCCTGGCAGTTTTCCTGGTTTCAGAACCTCCCTCGTGACGCCGTGGAAAGTACCCACTGGTTGCCCGAGTTCCCAGACTCACCTCTCCGTTGTTTTGCAAGTATTGCCTGGATCCCACGGCTGGCGGTCGAACCACTCCTCTGTGTCTCCGTTGCACCCGAGCCTACCTGTCCGTTCTTCGCCGCACTCCTCCGTTGTTCCTGGACCCACTAAGAGACCGAGACCCTGGACATAATCAGTTACCCTTCAAGATTCAGACCCAACCACCACAAGTAAGAACAACCTGCGTTTGATCTGAGATTTCCATGTTCCCACGACCCCTGAACTCACCAGTCTGCTCTTTCCCCTCGCAGTGAACCACTGCTGCCCGTAACCGTTGATTCCCTGGACCAGACCACTTTGCCACACTCTGATAATTGTGTAATCTTAATAAAGCACTTAAACTGATTCCTACTCTCCTGTCTTGTGTTCTGCATGTGGGCTAGAAACCTTAAACCCATCATGACACTTTTCTTGTTTACTGTACAATATTTTTTAATTTCTAATGAAACATTGCATCATCTTAATCTGTTTATAAAACTGTAAACAATATGATATACCCTCGTAAGATTTCAGATGGGAAGAACAAGTTCAGGCAAGGACCAGTATGAAAGTGGCTGATTTTGAACTTGAATGAAGAACTGATAAGGTTACTTGTAGGCAGTTATTCAAAACCAGTGCAGGACTCAGAATCTGGAGAGGACTTTGACCAGGGTGGAAAAATTCTAGCTATATAAGGAGGTGGGGGAAAGAAAAAGAGCAGAAAGACAAACACGAGGAGGGGATGGAAGAAACTCATCCCTACCCTGACTTAAGTTCTGGAGGAACCGGCAGAGGTTTGGTGAATCCATCTCTCCCTGTAAGCCAGTATGTTTCTTCTATTCCTTTTCCCTGAAGAAGAGGTAGAAACAAAAAATAATTTCTTCAAGCTTCTAGCCATACAGGTGAAATTATCTTTTTATTCGCTGAAGATTTATACTTTGACTTCTGTACGACCCCTCAACTGAAGCTTGTAGCCAAGATTGAGTTCCTGCAGGACCTTTACTGTACTCTGATGGACATGAATCCTGTAGGCTATCATAAGAAAAAAAAATTATCAAAACATCCTAGATTACCTAACCAAAAAAGTGTAACAAAGAAAACAATCTGGAAAAAGCCCAAGTAAAATGCTTTCCGTCGGGTCAGAAAACCTATAGGTAAAGTGACACCTACATGCAGATTGCAAACCTTAAGAAAACTGCAAAGACTTCAAATCCAAAGTTTGTGCTCAATATCAAGAGATTACAGTTAAAAAAAAAATACATTGGGATTTTATTGACTAAAATCAAAAATCTGAAAAATTACATCATTTCAAAGCCATTTTTAGATTTTTTTGTACCTTTTTATTGTACTTAAATCTGGAAATGTTTGGTTTCTGCATAAAAAGACTTAATCAATAGATCGGAAAATATGTGCCAGTTTCTTTAATTAGAACTTTATCCACAAACTTGTTCTCTGACTTGTGTGAACGTACGCATTCCACTGGACTCCATTCGAGAAGCGGTGGTCACCGTGTCCCCAAACAAACAGTAGCGAGGCATGGTGAGACCCACTACGCCTGCTACGCACGGACCTGCAACACACCACAGATCCAAAGTCAAATTTCTCCCGTTGAAGAACAAAACATTTGGTGTACATATGGATCTTCGGTGTCTGGCTGAATGTCGATCGAAAGTCGGAGAACTCGACTTAAACTCCATTCTTTACTCACCTGTGTGGAGTCCTATTCGTATTCTGACAGGAACGTCTGGCATGTGCCTCATTTTGAAGGTTCCCACAGCGCTGAGGATGTCCAGAGACATGTTGGAAATTTCTGCAGCATGGCGGTTGCCGTTGGGGACGGGAACACCCGACGCCACCATGTAGGCATCGCCGATAGTCTCCACCTTGAGAAGGCGGTGAGAAAATAAGCACCAATTTCAACCACCTAATGTTACCTCTTGGACACAAGATTAGCTAGAAAAGTGGAACCTTGTAGACATCGTGGTTTCCTATAATGGCGTCGAACAGCGTGTAAAGGTCGTTGAGGAGGTCGACTACCTCGATAGGTTCACTGTTGGCTGAGATGGTGGTGAAGCCAACGATGTCGCTAAAATAGAGCGACACGTTGTCGAAATATTCCGGCTCCACTACCGCTCCCACCATCAAAGCCTCCGCCACTGATCTGGAGGGGTGAAAAGAAACTTTCAAATAAGTTTGCATAACCCAGGCCGAACTAAAAGTGCACTTTAAATGGACAATTGAGAGCGCTAACAAATCTTCAACGGTTTTCTGACAGATTTATCAGTATTGTTTTCGTCTTTATCCTTCATTTTACCTTAAAAAAAATATAAAATTAGCATTCCACGCATGTTTCCTTGTTCATTCATATGACTGGTAACGTACGGGGGAAGCATCTGTGTCAGCAGCTTCTCTGTCTTCTGCTTTTCTATCTCAAGCTCCTCCGTTCGCTCTCTGATCAGCTCCTCCAGGTTAGAAGAGTACTGCTCGAGCATCCTCAGCATCGAGTCTATGATGTTGGTCTTCTTCCCTTTGTTGATGTTTTTGAACTGAAAGGACCAGAAGCGCATGAATATCCAACAGAATTTGTTTAAAAAGTGTACTTTTAAGTAGATTTTGTTAGAATTAACATGAAAATATTCAGGCGCAACTTGATTGGAAATAAAAAAAGAATGACCTGGTCAAATATGTCCTCAAAGGTCGGCCTCTTGTCGGGCTGTTCGGTCCAGCATTGTTTCATCAGCTGGATGCACTCCATAGGAGCGTAATCTGGACTGACCACCGGACGGCACAGAGGTGGAGGCTTACGAAGCTTTTCTAATATTTCTGAGGACGTAAAACAGGAGCTTAGCAGGGTTCTCCTCTTTCAAATGATGCTAAAATCTGAACAGCAGACTTGAGTCTAATACTAGACGTTGGAGATCATTTATTTTCCCACAATTTAAGGTTGTTTGAAGTACTTTTGAATTGTCTTAGAAATAAATCAGTGATTTAATAATGATTTGACGTGAGAGAATGCAATGTTGTGGAGTTTTATCACTTTTACAATAGATACCCATTAACGTATGTAAAATTTTTTAAAGAAGCAAAACTGCCTATGTGTTGTTTGTTACACATGATCCATCTTGTTTATGGATATGTTATAAGAAAATAGCAGATTTATTTTTCATTATTTCATTATCCAGAGCCTCAAAAAAAACTTATAGAACATAGCAAATAGAACGATTTTAGCAATATCTATCATCAAACAGTATTTTCTTCTTTTTTTTTTTACAAACTATATTTTCAAAATATGTGAATACAATTTTTTTTTTTGCTTGAAATTCTCTTGCCGCCCCATAAGTTATGCCACCTTGGGTGGTGAGTCATATCTGCTAATGGGAATGTCCAAAAATGAACAGCATACCTCATAAAATTTACTGTTTCTGATCTGATTTCCTTTTGCGAAAGTGAGCTGACCCAGTAAAATAAGATGATGAGTATCGAAAAGTACTCAACACACCTTTATTTAAAAAAACAAACTTGTTTAAAAAAAAACAAACATTTTTAACACTATATATTTTTATGTATCTGAAAACTATATATCTTATTTATTTCCATTTTTCTGATCTAACTGACAAATATTCTAACCCGTTTAGCTGATTTTAAAATGTTTGATATCTTGTGCCTTCCGTCATCAGCAGTACAACCAATTTTGCAAATGAGTTGTCTTGCCTGCGTCAGCCAGGTCCAGCATGCAGAACGGAGGCCCTCTGATCACGACCTCCTGCATTATGATAGCAAAGCTGTAAACGTCACTGGGGAGAGTGCCGTGGAGTCCCGGATGAGTGGCTCTCAGGATCTCTGGAGCCGTCCACAGTAACTCTTCAACAAAAAAGTGATTTAATGTCCTACTGTTGCTACAGTTTGAGAAATTATCTGCTACAGTGGGACCACAAGGTCCACTTTTCACAGCGTGAACCCTACAGAAATTAATTTTAAACACTGCAGGGTTGCAGAATGAGCAGCTTTCAGAAAGAAATCAGAATCAATGCTTCTCTATTTCACAAATCTATGAAACGCCTGGTCAAAACCTAAACCACAATTCAGTGTAAGCAAAAGATTGGTAAGATTGATGTATATTATCTTTTTTATATAATTAGAGTACCTTTTTCAGAAGTTATAACAAAGTTTTCCCTGGAAGAACAAGGAGAACGTGTTTGCCATATTTCCATTGCTTTTGTTAGGGTCAACAATGTATTTTGTGTTCTAATGAATACACCTTCCCCAAAAGTAAGTAAACTGTCCAGATCCTGAAATGAAATAAATAAGTAAAAACTCTGAAAAAGCTTTGTATCTGTTACCTTCTGGACGCGATTCAACGAAGGGGAACCGTTGTGACTCCAGAACCTCATTGTAGCCGTAGTCTGTCACTTTAAGGACAAAACGTCCGTCCACCACGCAGTTACGAGACTTCAGACGGGTGTGACACACGCCACGATGATGAAGGTACTTCATACCCTTTAAAATTGAAAAAAGAAAGTAGGTGCAGTTTCGTCGACTTCTCTGTTTGAAATTTTGTCTTCCACCTAAATTCCCCGCATTGCCGTTTACCTTAATGAGGTCCAGCAGCAGAGACGATTTAAACATCCAGTCGAGTTTGACGTCGTCGTTCAGCAGCAGGTCCTCCAGGCTTCCTCTGGAGCAAAACTCGGTGACGATGGCGAACACACCGCAGTCATGGAAGAAGCCCAGGAAAGGATTGACGTTCTCGTGACGCATGTCGTTCATCTGCAGGAACAAGGCAGCACAAACCCACTCGTGTAGTTTCGCAAAACGTTGGGTTTTAATTAGCCTTCCTACGCAGTTCCGCTCGATTTTAATCTCATTTCACTGCTTTGTTTGAGATTTCTCCGACTGACCTAGATTTCTTCGGCAGTTTGAACCGGGCAATGACGTCAATTTCCTACTGCGTTAGCGCCATTGCTAGCCTACTGTAGCAATGGCGCCGAAGGTGGTGAACGAAGCCATTGAGTGAGTGTTGGCCAGGCTTTCAAATATTAAATTGACGTTAAAAGCTGCCTACTTCTGCTTGGCACTTATTTCTTCGCAGTCTGAGATGAATGTCAACAGCACAGGCAATTTCCAGTAAGTTTCATAGAGTTGAACTGGCGCATTATGTCAAGGCGAAACGTTAGTGATGGGGTAAAATTCAAAACTCAACAGAGTCCACACATGCAGGAAGAAATCCGTTTTATCATAGGTGGTGTAAATATAGCCTACTCAATTTTGAAATCATGAAATATTCTGATTTATACCAATGAAATATATGAATATAGTTTATTCAGGTATTCAGCACTTCTAAATCAACATACCTCAGTCCTTGCAGCCTTTCTAGCAAAGAAATGTTTATCTACATGTCAAATGTCCTATACAACCCCCCCCAGAAAACTTACTAAGCCCGGTGTTTGGGTGGTAGGGCAGTCATTCATCCAGCAGCCCGTTGTGTTTTTGAGTTTAAAAATGTTTAAAGTTGACAGGAAATTTTAAAATATCAATTGATAATTCTGTGTTATTGAAAGATTGGAAGATTAACAACTGAACACCAACTATAAAGTCTTTAAAAAATGCTAATATTTTAAAAAGACTTAAATAAAGAAGCAATGCTTAGCCTGGTGGCCCGCCAGGCTTATAATACACTTTGGGAAACCCTGCAGTATACTGCTTTAGAAAAAAATTGTTATGTTCTTTTGTATCTCTCATTATTTTCACATACCAATTCAAAAACATCGCTGGTTTTAGGGTTAATTCTTCGAAACCTGCCATCAGGTAGCCTCTTCAGCCACGCCCAGTCACCCTGATCAGGAGAAAGAGTGTGGAATTAAAACTCCCCTCAATGTTTCACACACTAACTTTATTCTTTTTATATATGTACCTAGTTTAGATTTAGGCAAAACAGATTAAATACTCTGAGCTATGAAAGGGACAGACAATATAATATAGCATTTAAGTGAGGTTGCTCTTCATAGATCAAGACGTCTCAAAACTGTCATCTTACTGCGCTGATGGTCATGCTAAATTTACCACTTATGTTTTCCAACTGAAAGTGATGATGTCATGTTCTTAATCTGGGATAGATCTAGAAATCTGACCTCAAAAATGACAACGTTTGAATTCTCGTATGTGGCCGGAGACTGGGAGGAGGCGGGTGTGTTGAGGCTGCGCTCAGACGTGCTCCGGCCACCGCTAGTCCTGCTGTCATCTAGGCTCAGCTTCTGTGGATAGCAAATTGTTACCGGTTTAGAAAAGTATCAGGAGTAACAAAGTGCGAGTGCATGGGTTTAAATCAGTGCTTCTCAAATCCAGTCCTGAGGCCCCCCTGCTCTGCATGTTTTAGATGTACTTCTATTCCAGAACAGCCGATTCAAATGATTGCATGACCATCAAGTACTGCAGAAACCTGTTAATCACCAAAATATTCAATCCAGGTGGGTGGCAGAAGGGAAACACCTAAAACATGCAAGGCAGGGTGGCGTGGAATTGAGAAACGCTGGTTTAAATAGTACAAAAAACATTATTTAACAATAATTTTGGGGGGATTTGTGATGGGAAAATAGTGTTTTCATGACAGCATAATGGCTGACCTTGTTACTAAGTGACGGGTTAATAAATGTGACGTCTTGGAGAGTAAGCAGGATCTTGTTGGGACCTCTGACCATTCGAATCTGATTGACGCGTCGCCTTATAGGGAGTCGGTGAAAAAAAAAGTTAAAAACTTGTTTATGTTTTGTTGTTTTTACCTGTTAAAGATTCCTAAAATTCAGATTCACTTTAGCTTTAGATTAATAGTTTCTATAGGTGATCTCGTACTTGATGCAGTACAGGAGAGCCACTGCGAAGACAGAAGCAGCAATAGAACCAAAGAACATGCTGAAAGTCAAGAGCAGATCCACTCCTGGAAAAGAAAAGAAAAACAGAGAGAACAAATTTTAACCTATAATGCTATCCAAAAAACGTTTTATTTTGTGAAAGGAATTCTGAAAAATTCATGTGCGCTGTGCAGCATACAAATTCATTTAAAAGTAGATCAATTAACATCAGCAGTGGGGGTGACTGTGGCTCTATGGTAGAATAGTCGTCTTGCGATCGGAAGGTTGTAGGTTCGATTCCAGCTTCCTCCTGCCACATGTCGATGTGCCTCTGGGCAAGGCACTTAACCCCAAATTGCCTACTGATCTGCGTATCGGTGTATAAATGTGTGCGTGTTTGTGAGTGCGACTGAGTGAATGTGACTCTAGTGTAAAGCGCTTTGAGTGGTCAAAAATGACTGGAAAAGCGCTATATAAGTTCAGTCCATTTCCATTTTTAGCAGATCCTAAATATATACACCCCGAATAAATATTTTGTGGTTTTTCTCACCTCCTGAGCAGATGACCCCGGGTGTAAACCAGCAGGCAGCATCCCTCCTGGGCCCATAGCCTTGTGGGAAGTGAATGTCTCGACCCAGGAAGCGAACCATGCTGATCTCCATGTCGATCCTGCCATTGATTAGTGAGATCAGTGGTTAATTGAAGAGGGTGTAGTTTATTAGGCTGTTCTTTTTCAGCAAATTGTTAAAATATGAGAGACAGCTAAATTCTGAGCTGGAGGAAAGATGCCATGCTCCGTATAATATTAGATCACCTGGAAAATAATATACAGTGGCGTCTCCAAAGGGGGTTACAGGGGAGGCCATGGGCCCTCTTAATAAATGCTGGTCACCCCACTGGCCTCCTCAGAGAATAATATTAGCATCATAGAAAGCCATACACCTACTTCTTCAATGAAGACATAAATATAAAACCCAATAAAAAAATTAATGCAAAATAAATATTATTTTAGCTGTGCTCCCTAAATGTTTTGCTAGCCTGGTCTGGCCACCCTTATAAAAAGTTTCTTGGGACGACACTGATAATGTAAACAAAAATTACTTAATTTTGATTACTTTTGGCTACTACTACAGGTCATAGAACGCAGGCAACTTATTGTATAATTCATTTCCTGGACTTTGCTTTGTACACTGGTGTTCAGTTCACGTTGTATTGTTTACTCAAACAAAAAGGTCAAGGCTAGAAAACTTTAGAAAAGAAGGCCCACACAATTAACACTTCCATACCAAACTTTACATTTAACTCAGTCAGTCAGGCAAGGGACTTTCTTATTCATTTGTTATTTATCTTGGTGGAGCAAACTCTTTGTTGCTCATTGGAAATCATAAAACACAGAGACCTACTTGTATGTTGGCATGAGATTCAAGGTAGATCCATCTGTGTCCAGGATGAGGTAGTCCAGCTGAACGGCTCCAGAGCTGCTGGTTTTGATACGGTGACTAAAGCCCTGTGAATTAACGAAATGTAAAATCCTATAACCTCTCTTTATCTACCTCATGTTATGCTGAAATTAGAAAAAAGTGGTTTGGTGTTATGGACTTCTTGGGTCTATCTGTACCTGGAAATCCAAATTGCGTATATGTTGTGCCAGGTTTCCTCCAGACATCCATACCCCGGACTGACGAACGCGATGCACTGCATGAGCCATGAACAGAATAGAGTTGTAGATGGTTCCAAACAGAGGGGATACCTGGACCACAAAGAGAGATGTCAGCTTTACTTATTGTTCTTAAGACAAACTAACCCTATGAGCCTCGTTTTGAATCGTAGGGTGTTTTCACACCTAATAGTCCTGTAGACTCGGTTCGATTGAGGACCAAAATTGCAACATCTTTTACATTTCCAGATGGTGCGGTTCACTTTCACACTGCACTGTCAAAATGATCCAAACCACTTTGCCTGTGGTGACTCTGCACCAAGAACTACTGAAGGAAAAAGAAATGAGAAATTTACCTTCTTCGCAAAATGTAAAGAAAAATGGAGTGGTGTCAGATTTTAGTGGTTGTAGGATTTCTCTTTTGTTTTTGGTAAAGGACCCCAAGCCATTTCTCCCACTAGCTCGAGACCCGCGTCTTTGATTTGGTTCCATTCACCCAAAATTCCCTGTTCTATAGTCCGCTTCCTGCATTTGGAGCAGTCTACGGTCTACTTGCATCCACATATGCATTCGAACCACACCATAGTTCACTTTAATTGAACCGAGATCTCAGTTTTTAGGCATTTTTGTTCCACATCGGAGCTAGATTGCGCATTCACACCTCCCCAAATGAACCGGACTTTGTAGGCAAATGAACTAGAGTTTGATTAAAGCAAACCGTACAGGGCTGGTATCAATTGATGTACCTGTTGGGGTTTCAACGTTCTTGCCACCTCTCCTCTCTCCATAGCTTCTCTGTAGGCGTCATAGAATGACACCTGGGGGGAGTCGATGGTGATAGTCAACATGGCATCGTAGGCCCGCAGCAGTTTGCTGTTGTTCTTCACAGTAGGGTAGGTTGCATTAATGTATGGCAGGCTGTAGAGCAAAGTGTCATAAGGTACAAACACGAAGGAGCCGTCGATCATCTGCATGTCGTAGGCTGTTTCCAAGAGGAGCTTCTGGGCCAAACCGCCGATGAGTACCGAGTGCATGCAGAGGATCACAGCTAGGACAGAAAAAGACGACTGGCCTCAGAGACTGCCTGAAGGTGTCTAAAATGTCTTTTATAAGATTAGGCATGCTTTTGGTCAACATTACTATATAAAATATGTGGAACATAATAAAACTATTAGAATATAGTTTATGGTTAAATGATAAATTTATTTATATTTTCTTGCTGGTGTATGAATCTTAACACTAATAATTGCAATGAACATGAAACATTGGCATGAAGTGAATTTTTATGACTAACTCATGACAACTAGTTTGATTCACAGAATTGTAATTTTACAACCAAACAGAGAAAGTACTGTACATCAGAGTAACCCTGTTGAATGAATAACCACAGTAACCTCATTGATGCTACAATGTTATCTCACTGAATTATAGTGCTTCCAAACAAAGATATTAACAAGTTAAAGGTGGATTAGGCTTTCCATGGATTGCTGTTTGATACGGTTCTGGTTTGTATCCAAACTACAAATCTCTTAGGCAACATTTCTGCTTAATATCTGCTCGTCTCTTGACTCGCCATACAGACCTCAATCTTACAATCTTACATTGGCACTGGAGACTTTCATTCCTCCTTTCTTGGAGTTTGAATTGAAATTATTATTATTATTATTTATTTGACATATTTCTTAACTACAGATCTGGAAATTTACATGACTAAAGTGAGGCACAAGTTGGGAAAGGTGTAAGAGAAATGTAATTTGCCTTTTCAGGAATAGTTTGTTCCTAGTCCAATGAACATCCCAAACTCTTTCCAACAAGAGCCATCAGTTTTACCTCGTATTTCCTTCATCTTGCGGACCTTGGCCAGGGTTCGCCTAATGCCATGAGGTGTGTTTTCCATAAAACTGACAAATCTGACGTTCATCCCATGGCTTCTTAAAGAGTCCGCCACCTAGACATGACATAAAAGATTTGGCATAATATGTCTGCACATACTGGTAAAAAGCTGAAGCAAGTTTGGCTTTGTCACCTATAATGCAGCTTTCTACTTTTACATACAACTTTAAATTGTTGGTCTTCTACGTAGAGTGAAAATTGACAAAAGACAAACATTCAGACCTTGGTTGCTGTATCCACCCAGATGTCATCAGAAGAAGAGATGATGCCAATGTGAGCCCACCTGAAGTAGGTCATGACACTGTGCAGCACTGCGGTGGGTCTCGCCATAGATCGGGCAAACGTTGGATGGCTACGGACATCATCTAACTCATAGCCCACACAAGCCCAAGGAAATATTGCCTTATAGACGAGAGCATAGAGAAGAAAATATAGTAGCTTCTTTAACAACTGTTCTAGTTAAGAAAAGACAACTTCTGTGGACAATAGTTACTTTGTTCCAGCCTTTGCTCAGCATCGAAGCAGCATCACAATATCCAAGGTTGACTGGTCCAATGTAACCAGAGGCCTTTGTGTGGAAACCCACAAATGCCTCCAGTGCCCTGGATGTTTCACAAGGCTCCTAAACAGAAATATTCAATCAACAAATTGATATCTAAACCTAAGTTGACACAAGAAAACCAATGAAATAACCAAGAACTTTAAAACATCCAATTGTTAAAGAAAGGACTTTCACTCTACCTGCAGCACGGCATAGCCAAACGTAGCAGCGTAGGACAGCGAGGGGTCTCTGTTGATGCGATTTACCGCCAGCTGTGCCGCAACATTTGGAAGTGCCTTGGCAAAGAGCCGGTCACACCCCCACGGTCCAACCACTCCGACCCGAAACAAGACTGCATGCGCTTGGCAGGGCAGTATGCACAGAACAGTAAGGAGGGTGAGGAGGATCCTCAAAAGACCATTTCCATGCAGTCTGAGAAGACTTGAAGGTTGTGGAAGGAAAGAGCAGGGACATGGGGATGAAGAAGATGATGTCGGTGTGTGATGATGATGGAACGGGGCGACATTGGGTGTCTGCTGTTTCCATGTTGGAAGTAAGGGGATGAAGTCATGTTGTAGCTGAAGCATCTCAAAACATTCAGTCCCCTGGAGTTCAGTAGAATCTGGATAAAGAAGGTCTCCCCTGCAGTAAGGAATGGAGAAAAAACATATTGTAGAAAAGTTTATGCGTACTCATCAATTTTGGAATTTTTATTCCAAAATTGCAATTTTCTTACAGCAATTCTCTTGCCAAAGGTGAAATTGATTGATACATAGTTGGTTGCCTTGTGTTGCCAAGGCTTTTAAGCCTAGGTAAATTGTTACTAACAGGGTTAAAGTGAGAGTTTTTGAAAAGCCTGTCAAGAAGCTAAATATGAACTGATTTGATTAATTCCGGAATCAGCTTGAATTGGGATGAGATTCAACAACATTCAGCCAGCTAGTTTTAAAATACCAGAGCATAATGTGACTACCGCTGTGCTTTATTGGTGGTACAATCTTTTATTTTATTTTGTTGGGTTTTTTAAAATCCAATATTGATTCCACCAAACAAGGTTCCTAATCAATAAAAATGAATCATAAAATCTTTCAGGAAGCATGTTGTGCTTGCCTGGAGTTACTGCAGGTAAGCACAGTTATATACTGTATAAAAAGCAAAGCAAACAGCTCCGTGATAAGTGTTATTTAAATATAAGGAAGTTGTGATTAGTTTTTGCAAACCTATTGCAAATACTTATCACACGCTTAGCCAACTATCCCATCGTTTTTTCTTAATTTCCTTCACTTTATCTATTCCTATTTATATTGCGGGTGTCATAAATACATGTAAAATATCTTACCATATACTGAAGAGACGGACTGTTGTTTTGTTTCTCAAAGGCAAATCTTCTGACCCCAATGACCAACTTAAGAAGCAATTTCATTGTTTCTTCTTTTCAGACATAAAAATCTTTAATTACAGTTGGTCCACTCAGCACTAGTCTAACATTATTAACCTAACAGGTTCTCTACATTTTGACTAACCAAACCTCTAAGTCCGTATGAGACGACCTGCACTGAGTGTACGACCTGTCCTACCAGATTATGTCAAATCCAATCAGAATCTTTAGAGATAATCATTTACATCAATGTCATCATAATACTCTCTTTTACTGTAGCTTTTATGAATTGTTCTTTGTTAGGATGGATTGTGGATGCTAAGAATTTAGTTGTATTTTTAATAATGTAATATAGTCTCTCTTTTAAAAATGCTTTTAGGGATAGATGAGAAGTCTAGACAAGAACCTTGAGACAACAAAAACCCTCAGAAAAAAAACAAGAAATGACAAGGAAGCAACGCGTAGGACATGTTGGTGATGTGCATTCTCTCTTTGAACACTTTGATTTATTTTATTTAACGATTCATTCAAAGGCTTCTAGAGAATATTCTAAGAATATCTAGTGAGGTCATGTCTTTCTTTGAATCAGGTGAATCAGAGCAGAAAAAGCCACATAACCAGAGGTCCTTGTAGGCCTGTAACTGGCTTTTGCATGATTTCAAATGTGTAACTCAAAAACCACAAACTCTACTGAATGAAACTATAACAACACATCAAAACTCTTATTTCGCTTGGTTCAAACCATAATTTGAAACACTGAAGCAGACGTTTTGTGCGAGTAGGTGCAGAAATGTTTGTAGATTGCTGGTGCTTTTGTCTCCATGTGAGCAGACCAAACATGACTCGAGCGCACGGCTGTGAGGAATGCTCTCCGGACGCTGAGGATTTATTTGTTTTGTCAAAACTGTGCTACTTCGTAGATTTTACTGGATGTTACTGAAAGATATCAACCTAATGGCTACAGAAGTATTATTTATCTGGCATTTCTTACTGTTGGACATGTCTTACTATTTTCCAGCTGTGAATCAAAATCAATTAATCCTTTAATTTTTTTAAATTCTGTGTCCTGCATTCTCAATGAACTTTTTTTTTTTTATCTTTCTTTCTTTATTTTTCAGATTATAAAATGTTTTATATTATTGATTACACAGAAGCTTTAGTTTCAACCCAAGTGTTTTTCATTTACAAATCATAATAAGAAAGTATATGGAAAAATAAACTGCGACAGACTGACAACCTGTCCAGGGTGAACCCTGCCTCTTGCCCGAATCGTTCGCTGGAGACAGGCATCACCACCTCCCGACCCCACTAAAGACAAGGGTGTACAGAAAATGGATGGATGGATAAATAAATTCAGATCAGTAATATTTTATGAAATTTAGGTTGTGTTTTGCCTTTTGCCTCAGAACTGCAGTTTGTTAAGCGAAAGATAAAAAGGGAAGAAAAACAGAGAGAGAGAAAGAGAAAAAATAAACAGGAACAAATTCTCACCTTTTTCTTTCATCCTGTTTGAATTGCATATCTCCCAAAGGCACTGACGTCCTCTGAAAGCTAGAGGGCAGTATGATCCAGAAGTAGCCAAAATAAAAGGGCAGTTTGGCCACTGATGTTTCTAGGGAGAGTGCTGATATTTTTACATTTTTATCTGGCTCCTTTTCCCATCTTGAACTTTTAAAATTCAACTATTTAAAATAAGAATTTAATATAAAAATACTTTTTTTTAAAATAACTAGGTCTTTTGAGTACACAATGCAGCACTGTTCCAACCCTAGCCATGGCAAGAGAAGTACAGCAACGTTTTCAGCAGCTGTTTTCATAGTAAAGTTACATCACCTCAGACTGAACCAAGACAAATCAGTCCAGATGTGAAGACTTGACCTGCCAGATAAACTCTGACTCTTTCTGCAATGCACACATTGTCCTGCCCCGTTAAACGCTTTCACATACTTGCAGCTATTGTTGAGACAGTGCCTTGCAAAAATATATGCAAATTTTTCCATATTCCAGCCACAAACTTTATCAAATTCTATAGGAATTTAATGTGAAAGACCAACAGAAAGCAGTGGAAAACTGTTCATGTGTTTCAGTATTGATGCATATTCCTCTTTACTGTGATACTGTTAGATATTTTTTTGTAAAAAGCCTAGATTTTTTCCTTCTTCCAATCTAGTCCCACATTCTAAAGTACCATTCTAAACTTTTAATCCTGATTTATTTGCATATTTAGTAAATGCTGAAATTTGGGCTCAAAAAGTACCAGTAAGACTTTTTCAGATCTATTTATTATTGTCATTTTCCTACATTTTTCACAGCTTCAGAGAGCTCACATGTAGTGACCTAAAAGGCACATGTGATTTATTGCACGTGATTATTTAAAAGTCTGCTGGCAGAGGTTGATGGAGGGCCTTCGGAAATTATCAGCTTCTTCCCACTTAATGATTTAAGTGAATTTAATATTTTTAAATTCTTATGGATCTTGACTCGATCCATAAGAAAAATTACAATAAAGTAAATTGCAGTCTGTGGGTGTCATGTAACAAAACATGGGAAAGTTCAAGGCTTATGAGTATTCATCACCTGCCAGTTGGATTTCTCGGATGGTCAAATCATCATTGTAAGACCCACGCTTCAAGACTGAAAGCTTTAAGAGAAATAATTTCATGCAATTTTTCAGTTTTCAAATAGTTTCGTGCAGCAGTGTTTCATGGGCTCGACACACGGGGAGCGAACAACTACAGCGAAAAGCGATGTGTTGGGTTCAAAAGAAAAAAAAAAAATTGCTTTATGGAAGTTTCAGGGTGAAACTTGAACTTTCACCCTGAAACTTCCATAAAGCAATTTTTTTCTTTTTTGTAATTCCAATTTGCGCAATAATATGGTCAATGGAAAAGCAGCTATTGTTCAACTTTCTCGTATTGTGTGTACCTTTACGTGTACAAGCTCGAGAATTTAAATGCACAAAGTTTGTTGGTCGCTTGGCTGGAGGAGTTTAAGCGATTGTTGCCTCATTGTGCAAGTTCCATAAGAAATGAATGGAGGGTGAGAGATGTCGCTCACCATGTGTTGAGTCCTTAGACCAAGGGTCTCAAACTCCAGTCGTCAAGGGTCAGTGTTTTTAAATGTCTCTCTACTTCAGGCTCCAACACTAATTCGTTAACAGAGCCCTGTATAGATTGACTGCATGCTAGTGAGGTAGCTCAGACATTCCAGTGTAGGGCAAGAGACAAATCTAAAAGTTGCAGGACTCTTGTCCTCGAGGAGTACAGTTTGAGACCTCTGCCTTAGAGTGATACGTCTTACTTGGTCAACACTAAAAAACACAAATGCTGTATTGCCTCTTTGAGAGTCAGTCAAATAAGTTCATAGCTGCAGGCTAAGCAGAAATGATTATTGCTTATGTGACAGAACTGGTGCATAGTTGCACAAGAGGCATCAAACAATAAATCAAAACAGTCGTTGGAATAGTCAGGTAGACTTCTACCTGAAGATACATGTTCATGAACTCCCCTGAAGCCGAGTTCAACCCACAGGTTCATATGCCATACCAATGCTCTCCTTATATCCAAGTGTTGACAGCCTCTGGCTTTAGCAACTCTTTGAATTGATCGGGAGCTCTCTTTTCATGACTCCTGATGAAACGGCCACTTAGCATTCACTGACGGAGAACCTGTCATTCTGAAGACACGCAGGCACCGGAGGGACTCTGCGAGACCTAAAACAGGATGAGGCAAGTTCTCAAATTCCACCAGCGACGTCATCTGTGTCAAAGCTTCTGGTTGTGATGGAAGACTGCCGCCGGAGGCCTTTTGGGATAACAAGCTGTGTTTGCATTTTAGCCAATTAAGAGACAATCCCAAGACAAAAACTACGAACACAACAAAGGGCTACATTTGTTTTCTTTGTCTGAGCATCAATGTGCCTTGTTTCACTGATTAACAAGAGAAGTTCCCAACCACTGGCTTGTGCCAGGTATGTCCACGTACGTTAGCAACAACACTTTCACATCAACAGTGTATCATTTCAGACACGTCAGCAGGATTCAATAAATACCTTTGCAGTCTTTTCTTCTGACTCTTGTCCACTTTGTTACCCCAGAACCAAACATGGAGAAGCAGAATTCAGTTTTTATGCTCCACTACTCTGGAACAAACTTCCAGAAAACCTCAAAACTGCTGAAACACTGAGATCCTTTAAATCAAGGCGTAAGCCCCGCCTGTATAGAGCTGCTTTACAATACAATAATAACTGGAACATTGATTGATATATTTGACTGCATGAATAATTAATTAGGATTATTCTTGATGATGGATTTTGATTTTTGTTGCTTGTGTCATAATTGGTGACTATATCATGTTTTTGTACTGTAAAGCACTTTGAATTGCATTAATAAAATGTGCGATAAAAATAAACTTGACTTAAAACGTTAGCTCGTGTTCTGAACGTTGGATGTCCAGGTTATTATGCCTTAAAAGCTTTTATTACTAAAGCTGTGAAAATAATTGAATTGAATTTAACTGGGCCACATCACCCTGACCCCAAATCTGATCTGATTCTAATTTAAAACCTTTAATGATACATTAATGAGAGACAGGTTTGCGAAAAACATGCCAGAATCATAACTTTTTGAGATGCAGCATTTTGTGGTCTCATTTCCAGAGTTGACCTCCCTTACAGAATTTCCCCTTTCCTGAATGATGTGTCACATAAATCAGCAGGCCGGACTCCCTGTTGCTTTCCAACTCAGCCAGTTTACTTTGGAGCAACAGACAGCCAGATGTGTGTCAGGGGGGGGATGCCTTTACTCGAAAGGACTAAATTTATTAGTCATCTAGTCCCAAAAGTAGCAGGGAAACACACCCTGAAGGCCTCTGATGATCTAAAACAAGCACACAGTTTGGATCTCTCACTGCTAGTTTTGCAATGGTTGCCTTTTTTTGGCTTGTTGAGCTGTTTGTCCATCAGATAGCGTCTGTCTGTGAGGCAGCTGGATAAGTGGCCTCCACATGCCCAGTAAACCGATAAGAACCCAGACAGAAAGCTGCTGGGGTTTTTGTTTGTGACTGTAACTAAGGATTATCTGAAACATCCCACAAATCCTACAGATAGCTCATGGAAAACACAGAGATAAAGCACTGACATAAATCAGCAGGGGCGCGTCCAGAAAGTTTGGCCCCCATTTGCTCAACTGACTTATTTTGACATTATGAAGGTGGACATTACCCCGGTGGCGCCATTGCATTTTATTTGATTAATCATTTGAAGCAGACCTCTAGATGAGGTCTGCTTCAAATGACCTCATGTAGATCTAGATTTTCCTAGAAATGTTCTTTTCATGAACTTGTGGAAATATGTATTAATTTATGTAATTTTTAAAATGTTTATTTTCAAAATTAAATGTTTAGTTTCAAAACGCGATTAAATAAAATACTGCGTTTATGTCTTTCATAACAAATATTTTTAAATTGAGAGAAATTACTCGTTCATTTGGTATGCCCAAATAGTGAAAAAGAAGAACAAACAGTATATATATATTTTGTCCCATTTTTTGATTATATGGTCATAATAAAATTAAGTAATTTTACTCTTTGAAAATATCTCCAGCTTGTCCTTGCAGACGCCCACTGATTGCACTAATGAAGCTACAAGATGCTACATTGTAATCGGTGTATTGCATCGTCTTTTCAACTCTATCACAGGCAAAACGAATAACGACATAAATGTTCACAAAATGCCAAACAATGTATTTTCTCAAAACAGAAACATGCAGAAACAACTGCAAACACGTGAAAATTATCCCAAACATAATGTATTTTGTGTTACATTTACAAAACTCCCAGATTTCGGAGAGACCTTGGAGGGAACACAAAATGGTAACAAGAAATTGTGAGGATGTGAGAAAATAATTGAACAAAAGCATTATTCTTTTCCTCAACAAAATAACAAGGAATAAGATATTTTTCACAAATGTATAAGAAGCAGAATTCTGAAGTTACTGCTGAATATTCTACTGAGTTTCATAGAACGCTGCTTGAAGCAGGGATTAGAACCAGTCTTGAAGAAGGGAAATGGAAAGCTAAATGGGCTGCCCACTGGGAGCTTCGCAGCCAGAAATAGAGACAACAGATCTAAAATCTTGCTCATGCATAAACTCTTTATCAGAATGTGCCTAAGATTACATAAAACAGTACAAAAGAGAAAACTGCACCTATCTAACACACTTTTGAGCTAAAAGGCTTTAGTTTAATCTTATTAAAACATCTTGGAACTACATCTGGGACACCCAGCACTCAACCCCCCAGAGCGTTAACCCCTCACTTACTGAAACAGAGGTTTTCCAGGTCAAAGTTTGGGATTTGTGTTTTATTCGGGGAAGTTTCCTGTTTACAGTCAGCAGTTATCTGGGGATTTCCAATCAAGTTGTAAAAGGTTAATGTTGAGGGTCATTTTCTGGCAGGACAACTAATAGTTTTTTTTGTTGTTTTTTTTACAGATGTCTGTACTTTACTGCACTGTAAAAGGAAATGCATTAAAAAAATTGTCAATTTACCATAGAAATATGAAGGAACTTTCCGTCAACAATTTTAAAAGCTGTTTTTCTATTTTATGGAATATTTGTTAATGTACCATGAGATATACTTTGTAATAATATGGAAAATATCAGTTCTGGATTAACAGAAATGTAAATAAATGAAACATGATAATCAAGGTAAAAAGAAATCGGTTTTATTGTTGACGAGAATGTTCGTACAATTAATGGGAAATCCTTGTAATTTCCTCCAGGACATTTTTGGGGGGGTTTAAGGAAATTTTTCTTACAGATTGGCAAATTTTTAAAGAGAAATGTGAAGGAGGTTGCAAGAAGACTTGGGAATGGAGACAGGCGATGGCCCTAGTATAGTCAAAGCTGTAATCAAATGGTTTGCTGTGTAGTTGGATGGAGGGCCTGGAGTCTGGATCCCAAAGCACTCAGTGTATCACTAGAAAGAGTTTTTATTCTGCTTTCTAAAGAAACTTTTAGCTAAACTTTCACAGATTTGAACAAAAAAACATTTATGCCATGATTTTATCATAATGGAAAAAAAAACTGTGCTGGCATAGTTTCTCTTTATCTGAGCTGAAAATGTTTCTCTAAGTTTTTCAGTTGCATTGTTATCTCTCTAATTTTGTATCTTAAATGTCTATCAACTCCATCTGCCTTCCTTATAATCTACGGTTCTGAGCAAAAGTGTCGCGTCAGCTCAAACGTTTTTGTATTTTACTTCCAAAGAGCAACAATTTCTAGAGGCCTTCACATAAATGGGAACAATTTGAAACAAATGGCTGAAAGTGTATTTATTGCAGACTTAGAAACAGTCCTACTGATTGGGTGAACATCCCCGGTGGGGTGACCTAACGTGATACTTGTTGTGTTTCATCATGTTGTTCATTAGCCTTCATAGGTGTGATAGAAAAACTTTGAATGATGCCAAATTTATAAAAAATAATATGAATAATATTATTCTGCCTGTTTAGTTGTGACTCTGTGCATGTATGTGTTGTAACTTTAGGAACATTTTTATTTTAGGCAGACTGACGGATTTCAAAACTTGGAAGAAAAGATTACGTGTTTCTTCAAGTTTTCTCTATCTTTCAACATAGTTTTATTTTACCTCTATTTTTGGAGCAGCTGAGAAATGTTCTTGACACCTAAATAAAAACTTTAATCACAAAATTTTAAAAATGGAACAGATAAGAAAAGTAATGCGCATTAACAGAAAGCATCACTTATCAATGGCTTATCCCCTGATAAAAGCAGGGGGATAAAATACGTATATACCGTATTTTTTGGGCTATAAGGTGACGTCTGGGTTGAACTCCCGACCCACAGACTATGAAAGGAGGGAAGAAAGAAGAATTGGAATAGTAGCAAGAAACTGGAAAATGTGGTAAAAAATTGTGTTTTGCATTGGTTTCTATGAACCTTAATTAGATCAAAAGTCGTTGCAAACTTGTTAAAACTTAACTTAGTCACAAAAAGATAAGTAAAATGCAACTTCACCATGTTTTAGTTTGTGTGCATTGTTGCACGACTTTCCATTGGTACCTACAAGGAATGAACTGGTATGATATCAAAAGTGTATGATAGCCTTGACTAAAACTAACACAGTTTTGTTGTACTAGTATCTTTTAAGCGTGTTAAAAGCATTTCCATGTTAAATATACAGCCAAATGAAATTAACCTGGATGAAATTGTGAATCTGTTGCAAGACTTGGACAAACAAATCTGGCAGAGTCTTTGTATCAAGCCTGATTGAGGTTGCAAAGCAAAATAGGCAAAAGTTTTTGTCTCTAGAAGTACAAAAATGACAGAAACATTTCCTAAAGGCTTCTCACTCTAATCGCAGCACGGCCTTCTGTAGGTCTGTCGCATAAAATCCCTATAAAATACAACGATGTTTGTGGATCGTAGCGTGACAGAAGAAGAAAGTGGTCAAATATTGTGACTACTTGTGCAACAAATTGTATTGTTATGAATTATATAGTTGGACATATATATCAAAGTCATCTTGTTCTCCCAGCTTTTCTAACATTTGAAACGGATCCCAGTAAAGCTCGGACTGCCCTCACCAAAAAAAGGCAACACTTGGAAGAGGCTTACTTTTATGAATCTAACCTCATAAATGTCACATTAGGTCTCCATCTATCACTCTAACTCCCTGCTGAAGTAAGAGTCGGAGCTGATAAAGTGGCCTAGAGGGAAAGTGCAAAAGTTTCCTCTTTGTCTAGTGGAGCCAAATATGTGGCACAGTGGCTCACAGGAAGGAGATTTTAGAGATCGGTGTGTGTGTGTTTTTATGTGTGTGTGTGTGTGGTAGAGGAAGAAATTTGAGAGCTCATTTGAAAACAAGTGACCAAAATACACCAGAGATTGTAATAAAAACTCTTTTTCAGATAAAAGTAAAAAAAAATTTAAAAAATCCAATATTGTATTTACTTACCTTATCCTTAAGTTTAAAAATGTTCCTACAAAAAAACAATGAGTTATGTTCGGTGGAGGAAGGTCGTCATTGTTTAAACACATCCACATCCATAGGTTGAGTAAAACAAGAACACAACTCTGAGGTCTGCATTCATCTAATGGCAGTTTGACCAAATGCATGGCGAGTTCTCTGAAAGGGCTTTCTCCTGAGTTTGATGGAGTCCTGCTGCTTCCAAAGGTCAGAGAGCAAAAGGGTTAGAGTTGGGGTCAGCAAACATTTTTCACTGTGTGTGATTGTGTGTGTGTCTGTTTTAACATTTCTCATTTTGTAAGGCACATTTTTTCCAACAAATACTACATTGCGAGGACCCAGAGATCCTTATGTGGCCCCCATGAGAACTAGTGCTGTTTTTAGGTTAGAGGTTAGAGTTCGGATTACGGTGTGAATTGAGTTTGTTAGGTTTAGGGCTAAGCATGTACTGACAATTGTTAGGTTTAGTGATATGGTCATGGTTATGCTGTAGAAATTAATGACAAATTAATGAAAGTAAATAAAAAAGTCCTTGTGAAGATAAACATACTGTGTGTGTTCTTGTTTTTGACACATTGTAGGAACAATTGTCCTAACACATACGCTGTGAGAACCCTGTGCTCCTAATGGGGTCCAGAGGACAGACCACATAAAAGAAGTGCTGTTTTAGGGTTGGGTTTAGGACTAAGATGTGAATTTAGTTTTGGTTAGATTTAGAGTTAGACATGTACTGATAATGGTTAGGTTTAGTGTGTAGTGTGTGTGTGTGGGTGTGTGTGTGTGTGTGTGTGCGTGTGTGTGTGTGTGTATATTGCTAAAGACTAGTGGCTCAGTGACCCAGAAAGAAATTCCAGATGAGGAGGAATTTGTCTTTATTGGGAATTCTGTGTGTGTGTGTGTGTGTGTGTGTGTGTGTGTTTCAGCAGCAGGAGAGGTCATGAGAACAGTAGAAACACACGCACACACACACATAAAAACATACACTGTTTCTAGTAACCAAGCCATGATCTTCACACAGAACAAGTAGTATTTTATAGTGTTAATACCAACAATTTATTGGTACAAAGGGATTGCGAACAACAGATGGGATTTACTTTCTTTAAACAACGTTTTAAAGACTGAACAATAGAATAAAATTCATGGAAATTATTAAACTCTTTTTAATGGTTGGACACTACCTGTCTGTTTTATCAGGGTATGATATAAAATGACTTCCTTCTCATTTGAAGAGATCTTTTATATTTTTTTGTTCTCTAAATATGAACCCAGGGCATCTTTAAAGATGAGGAACTCGCTCCTCAGTTTGGAATAAAAGGATTTCCGTCCTCTGTCATTTGTCCTTTTGTATAGCCATGAACTCTTGCATTTTTGGGGTCATTTCCTGTTTTTGTTCAAAATATCCTCAACGAGGATGCAAGGAAGGCATTTTCTTTATTATTTTAAAAAGTCATGACATTCTTAAAAATATTTACATCAGCTGTTTAAAACAACAACACCAGTGGAAATGAAAAATAAAGAACAAAGTTTGTAAGTATAATCTAATAATCTGTCTTCGGATGAAATTCTGAAAGATTTTATTGCTTGGGGTTAAAAAAAAAAGCCATTTTTATTCTCTTGAGAGCAAGAAATTAATCACTCCTGCTCTTTGTTAATTCCAGCATGGAGATTCTGCTGACCAGGAGTCTTTTCCAGAGCTAAACTCAGTCTCTGCCTTTATCTGTCTATCTAAGGAGGAACTCCTTGTGCTCTTTGAAAGGCTTTGATCCCCTCAGAACGCCTCGGTAGTATTCATGTCCCGCTTCAGACGCCAAACCTTTTAATTTCGACAGAAGACTTTGATATCGCCTCCTGCGTGGAAGCTGCTTCCATGTCACGCTTTGTCCCCATTCAGCTCCAGGTCAGATAGTTGTAGCTGATTTTACTTTGGAGGAAAGCACCTGTCTGAACCTCCTCTTCAGCTCCTGCATATTGGGAGACTTGGGTCTGGCCAGGTGTAGGCCGCCCTTCCTCTTCTCCCCATTCCCGCCTCCCAGCGCCCGGATCACCTGGTGCACAGAAGGCATATTTTAGGAGGTTTCCGTTTTAAATTGTTTCAGTGAAACAATTTAATCACTGGATCAAATGGATGTAGCCTAAGTCAGGGATGTCCAAAACTGTGGCCAGAGGGCCATTTACGGCTCTCTGGATGATTTTCTTTGGCCTCCCCATCCACCAAAAATGGAGTGAATTTGCCTCTCAAGCATATTTTTGCTAAAAACAACAACCTCTGCCCAAATGTTGGCAAATGAAAAATAGAAAAAAAGATAACCCCAAAAAAGTTTGGATCAATTTTGGGGATCTAATGTCATCACCTACCTAAAATAATGACCCAAGTATTTTTTTTTTGCCAAATTGATTTTGCGGGGGGGGGGGGGGGGGGGGGGGGGAATCACGACTTCTTTCAAAAGAGGAACACTTTTGGCAAAAATCGACTTAGGCCATTATTGTAGGAAGCTGACCATATGCGCAGGATCCTGTTTTTCTTTAGGATCAACAATTGTTTACAAATTCATTTTCTACAAAATTCCAAGAACACTTGAAATAAGACTACCTGAACCTAAAGTGACATTTCAGCAAGATATAGGAGCTTATTTTAAGTTTTATTTAAAAAATGGACTGTAGTTCTAATGGCAGATTAATTCTTTCACTTGTATTTTTCATCAATATTATGGGATCATTTACTTAAAACAACCTCCTTTATCTTGCTGAAAAGTTACTTCAAGAGAATGAAGATATTTGCACTAGAAATGAGACAAAAATAATTATCTGGCAAGATTTTGTGTTTTTGCAGTGTTGACTTTGCATGTGTGAGCAAGAAGCAGGAAGCTGCACATTCAGTGATCCTCCCTGAGGGTAACAACTGTCACTCTGCTAGAGAAAAAAAATTTACAATGCAGTTTGGTTTCCCTTTAAGGCCAAAAAGATAAACAGATGGTATTTCCGCTTTTTTAGTCATCACTCAGCTATCATAGCTCCCACAGAGCATAAAATTCCTTTAAAGGATGGTGGATCTAAAAATGACCAACACCTCAGGAGCTAAATAAAATGCTGTCATCAGGACAGCTGTTCTGTAAATATGGGCTCCCGCCTCTTCACCAATCAAACGTTTTCTGACAGAAAGATAAGGCCCCACCTCCTGGCAGAGATGGAGGAAGGCGGCGTGGACTCCCTCGTGGTTCTCTCTGGCCGAGGCCTCGAAGTAAACGCCCCCTGGGATCAGAGACATAGTTCAGATTGGGTCCGCTCATCATCATCCCGATAATTGTCAACATTCCTCTCACATCAGGCAACATCGAGGACACAGTTTATTGAGGCAACAAATTTGTAAGGGAGCTCAACTAGACCTGTTCCTTAGTTTTGAAGCTGTTGGAATTGGTTGGTGTGACCTGCGCTTGACCCCAATTAACCATCTAGGAACTGGCTGCTTGTTTACTTATCTTGCTTCTTTTTTCCAAACCGGGCAAGCAGGAATTCTTGGATCAAGAACAAGGCAGGAAGTGAGAGAGCAATTATCTCCTGTGAACCACGAACATCAAATAGCTTTCAAGATATTTCACTTGATAACCAAAAACTTCGACCTTGCACACACCCAGAGTGGGTCAAAATATAAAGAATCACAAAGGAACTTTAGGTTAGGGTATAAATATATAAATGGTTACCTTAAGTTTGAATTTTGTCAACTTAGATTGTAGCTGCTTGTGTTATTATGCTGTATGACTCCTAGGTAAACGCAAGAAGCTTTTCAGAAACACATTCCAGCCATTACTAAAGTTGGAACAAAGTTCTTGCTTAAATATAGAAGTTCTAAATAGATTCAGTTCAGCAGAGATCGGTTCTGTTGGGTTCCTATCAGCAGCCAGTAGCCTACCTAAAATAGAAAGTGTAAAAATGAGTACCTGATGCTTTCGGTGTTATGGATTTTACATGGAACATTACTTTTAACAGACCTAAAGCTCAGTCATCAGTGTAAATAAATAACCATTTAATGCAAAGGGAGTGTGTATTATTACTGCATATTTGAATTGTGTTTTTAAGTTTTATGGAAACAGCTGCCTTAAGAAACAATGTGTTTCTCTGAGCAACACAAATAACTTCATTTCCAGCTTTCCCAGGCTGCCGTGTATTACTCTGATAAATTGTATGGTATATGAGCTTAATATGAACAACACATATGGACAACTGCAACAAAATTTGCAAAGTTGCCAAAGCAATGATCTGATATTAATGTAACTTAATCTCATGCTAAGTTGTGCATACTCTCTGTCTACGCCAACGTAGATTCACTCATCTCTAGGCACACAATGCTAAAGCTGGCATCTGCTGTGAAGCTCCCTATCAATTGTTTTGAAGTTTATATCATACACTCTACATACCGTTGGACAATTCCTGCTTGGAAACAGCATAGCAAGACCTGGTAGGAGTAATCTTGTTAAACTATGTAAGTCATATTTGTGCCATTGGAATATTAGCCAACATTTATAGCCTTGCTATATTACCCTATAAAATGTCAAATTTGATGCTAAATCTTCAAATGTTTGACCTTGGGAAGTTTTATTTACATAATTAATGTTTACGTGCAAAATCTTAACATAAGATAGACAACTAAAATATGTTAAATAGGTGTTTTTGTCCTTGCAAAAAGTAGATAACTTGCTATGGAAAACAATTGCCAATCATTACTTGTCACCAGTCTTTTAAAAGCCTAGGAGCATCTTTACCTTTAATTATTATTAACACAGCACTGAATATTGCCAGGTATGCCTGGGTAAGTGCAGGGATAAATTGTTGCTCCATTCAAAGCAAAACTTGTAATCTTCTCCAGAAGCATTAACATTTTCATTTGTATTTCAAAATTACATAGGCTCCAGTCAGATGCAAGCATTTCAAAAGACTCAAGCCTAACACCGGTTATGCTGCGCTGAATTCAAATCATGACTGGTGAAAGCGGGAAAATGCCACACCTAGTGAAGTTGCTAACGTGTCGCCCTCCTCTGCGGGGACTTGTCGAGCTCGGAGCAGGTCACTCTTGTTGCCAACCTGCAGTGGGGAACAGATTATGATGCAGATTAGATTAAGGGATTAAGGTCGGGAGGCTTCTTGTCTGGTCTGCGTTGAAATAAATACTGTTAGCACATTACACCCAGAAACCTTAATGTGTTTTATCGGGACTGAATACTTTGCGAAATCACCTCTTGCTTCCCTGCAGAAAAGGTCTAACTGAGTCAGAATGGCAGGAAAGTGTCTATGAACAAACATTTGAAAGTCCTCCCACAGAAGACCTGTGGTAAAACTAGACTAGATTCAGGTTTGACTGGGACATTGTAACACCTGAATATGTCTTTAGGTGTTTCATTGTAGCTCTGGTTGAAGGTTTAGAGTTATTCTAAACCTTCAAATCATTTTTGTTTTGGTATGTTGCATAAAATCCCAATAAAAGACACTGAATTTCATATCTGTAATGTGACAAATATAACAAAATATTTACAGTGAGCTACTGTAGCTGAAAAGAATTCAAAAGCACGCCTGATGGAATATCAATTGGATGGAATTGAACTAACATTTATTCACATGAATCATCCTTACCAGGATAACTGGGATGTTTCCAGAAGGGTGTATTCGCCTGATGTGCTGGTACAGAGGTTGAATGGTTCGGTAGCTACTGTTGTCTGTAATGGAGAAAACCAACACATACCCGTCTGCCCAGTAGATGGACCTGAGAAAAAAAGGGAAGACAGTAAAGAAAATAAGCTTGAAAACATTCATTTTATGTTAAAGCCTACAATGACGTGGCATAAGCCTGACCTGTTGATCTGCTCCTGGCAGTACAGGCCTTCAGCGTCATCCTGCCAAAACACAAAAAGAGTCACATGAGTACGTAGGTGGCGGTTTGGCTGCCAGCTCATAACCAACAGAAATGAGTAGCATAGACTGAATGTGTCAATTAAATGTTATTAAGTATGAAATGAAGATCACAGCTTTAAACTTGTGCCTCTTTTTGCCTTTCTGTCTCCTCTCTCTCTCACTCTATGTGAGTTCTCCAGGCGTGAACTAATCAAACTCAATGTTATCAGACACATAAAATATGTTATTCTTATTGAGAAGTTTCAAAACAAGAGTTGTACGCCAACAACAACAACAACAAAAAACACTCACTCACTAATGATTGCAAAACTTAAGCCAAATGTCCAGCAATGCAAATGCAGCCTAATTAGCTTTAATTTTAAGGCAGAATTTGAACTGCACAACATTTACATTCCCCAAAATTTGGCCTCATAATTGCTAGAATCACATTGAACAGAACAAGTATTTCTCCTCCAAGTTCAGTGCAGACTGTGCCGAGACATAAGGTCAAGTGAAATTGTCCAGGGAGTAAAAATGGAACATGTATCTTAACATATCAAGGTCACTATATTTGATACATCGTCTGTGGAGATACAGACGTCTGTCAGTTTGCCAAGTCACCTCATTAAAGCCGGTCCATGTGTGTGGGGGGAATCAGTATCTAGAAACAACATTCCAGTGCAGATCATTTTCTGCCAGCCAGTCGGAAAATTATTTCAGCTCAATTATCCAGTTATTCCATTAAATGCCTGTTGAAATCACTGACTATTTGTATTACTCTTTTTCAAATCCCAAACACTTAGTCCTACGTTTCCAATTAATAACCTGGCATTTTAAGACAGAGCATGGCTCAGACCTGTGGGAAAAGAAAAGGCGAGGAACAGGATTTCTGCAGGTTTCATCGACTGAAATTTAAGACTTTTTAAGGGCATTATGATTGAAATTCAAGACCTGTATCATGACACGAATTTACAGAATTCTTTTTTTTAACATTTTGTAATGCTCTCTATAGCCTTAACCTCCATAGTGCCAATTAGTCAGAAACTATTTAGGAGCTACTGTCCATGTTTTCTTTTCTTTACTGACTTCTTGGTAAAAAATTAATAAAATAACAAAAGGTCTGTTTCTGGCATGCCACTAGTACCATACATCATATGCATACCTTATAGAACCTACGCAAACTAACAGACTCTAATACGTCCGCCCCCAAAAAATGTCTTTCCTGTCAACTTTCTGCTACTATTTAAGAACGTACAATAGATAATAACCTAATGAATACACATCCTTAGAAACAAATTCCTACAAGTAATTTGCTTCACTTAAATTAACCTGGAGGGCAACGCAGGGTGTGTCCTGAATCTGAAGCGACACTTCCTCCCCGTCCATGGTGACCTTTCTAGAGTAGAGCGCTCCTGCAGAGACAAAAAGATCCGGGTGGAAGGGTGAATGTGAAGGGATGAGAGGATCAATAGTGGCGGGGGCTCGCTGATGGCAAAGGCAGTCAGATGAATGGGGGGGAAAAACACCTCACCTGTGTTTGCTTCATAATCTCCAATGAACCTCTTAGTCAGAAACCTGACAATCAGAGCTGAAAGTAAAACAGAAATTGTCAATTAGTGACGTAAAGGTGAGGAAGAAGAGCAATGGAAAACACAAAATCTTACCAAGTATTTTTGGCCTTAGTTTCTAGTGCAAATATCTTAATGCTCTTGAAATAAGGCAAAACTAACTCTCAAGTAACTTTTCAGCAAGAAATAGGAGCTCCTTTTAAGTAAATAATCCCTTAATATTGACAAAAAAAGTACTAATCCATTGGCAGATTGTTTCACTTTCAAATGCATGCAAGTGAAAAAATCAGTTAACATGTACATTTTTATCAATATCAGGGAATTATTTATTTAAAACAAGCTCCTGTATCTTGTTGAAAAGTTACTTGTAAGTTAGTTTTGTCTTATTTCAAGAGAACTAAGATATTTGCACTAGAAACTAAGAGCAAAAATACTTGGTAAGATTTTGTGTTTTTTCATTGAAGTGGCACACTGGATAACATCCAGAGACACTGGTGGGTCGTTGCATCTCTCTGACGTCAATGTATTGTATTGATATTCTGTGTGAAAGTGGTAAAAACAAAGTGACAAAAAAAAAGCAGAATGATGACCAGAGTTTTTCTTGCCACAACACACAGTGAGCAGGATGATAAATGAGGTAAAAGAAAATCTCCAAAACCCATTATAAGAGTTACTACAATGTGAATTTATCTCTTTTTTATCCTTTTTTTTTAAAACAGTGGTGCCATTGAATGTGGTTTGGTAGACTGGGATCTGACAGAAGATGGTGTTACGCTGAATGAACGCAGAATGGGAGTACAGCGGTAATAACTCATGGATTATTAGCCGAGGTAATACATTATGACATGTGATGCTCTTCTTTTCCAGATAACTGAGTTTGATGATTCTCCCAGATTTGCTACAGAGTACATTCCTGCCTCATTGGACATGCAGTGTGGATCACTCTCTGTTGTTTTCCCAGCTCATAGTTCATCTAGTGTAAGAAAACTGTTTAGCTTTCTAACTCCAGCTAAAAAAAAGAGACAAAAAACCCACAAAATGCAATCAAATGTTTCTCTGGGACGTTTAACGTTTTGGTCATTTGTGTCGGGTGTAAGCAATTGCCGCCGTGAGAATCTGTCCATTACATATAGGGCAATAATACAAAGTTATAACACTTGGAATAGATTAGTCAATTATTTCACCCCAAACATTCATTTATAACGTAAAGCTTTGATCTATTCCACGTGTGGCAGAAAACTAAAATGACATGTCACCCTAAACTTATTACGCTCACAGTGAAAGACAGTAGTGGCATATTTTCACAGTTTAAAAATGACATTGAAGCCTTGGAAATTACATCACAATTATACACTACTCTGTGTTGGACAAAACCCTAACCAAATATATTAAAGTGTACAGTTGTGGCTTGACAGAGCTGGACAAAAGTTAAAATATTTCAGTGATAACATTTACCCAGTGGAATTTGTATCTGTGTGATAAAGGAGCCTCCTCATAAAGTGCAAAAATAATATAATTCTTAAATTTGTCCATGTTTATGTCCAACCACTAGATATGTTTGGGAAGAAACCTGCCCTCTAACAGAAGGATATTTCTAAAAATCGTGTTTTGTTAAACACAATGTTTCAAAAATGATTTAACACTGTGACTCACACCATCAATTAAAACTGAACTTCCAGCACTTTCAAAAAGATGATTAAAGTTGTTGTTATTTTTTTTATAAATATTATGTGTAAATCATAGAAATGATTATGTTCGTACCTCTATAGCCAACTCCATGGTATTTTATCCCCCCGCCCCCCATAGTTCATCAACGATATTAATCAAATTCAAATTTTGCTTGATTTTTTCTTTTTTTTCTTTCTTTCAGGAAATCAGTGCTGTTTATCGCCCTCTGTCGTCCAACAATGGTAGCACTTTATTTATTTCTCTGCCACCTACAAATTAAAACAAACTAATTGTTTCTCTTAAGGTGAGCTGAGCCGCAATAACGTTTTGGTCATAAAAAAAACAACAACAAAAAAACAGTTTGCCTCCATTTATCGCTTGGATGCAACGCGACTAATCCGAAATGAAAACTTTCCCGGATCCACAAGAATAACTGCATCCCACCGCCATACCGGTTTTCCCGACGTTGCTGGCGCCCAGCACCGCGATCTTCACCGTCTTGTTGGGGACGCAGTCCAGCAGGGGATACTCCGGGATGGGGACCAGCAGGAAGTTGCCAGACCCGCTGCTGTTCATACTTCCCGGGGCAGAATCGCCAGACAGCCGCATTTAGCTCCCCTCTGAACCGCGTCGAGCTTTATGGGGGGTGGGGGGGAATTGCAGCAAATTCTTGTGACTCTGGGAGAAATAACTCCGTGTTTGTATTCCTGCGCTTAATCCAGATTTGAACCCAAAAAAGAAAGAAAGAAAAAATCCCTCTTGTTTTCCGCAAAGAGCAGCAGCTAGAAACTGATCAGCAAAATTGGGTTTGCCCTAATAATTCCCAGTTATTAGCCAAGTGTGCCACAATTTCTTCCAAGTCTTTCTCTCCTGGGGTAAAACTGGCTTTTAGCTTCACAATGGAGGCATCCTGAAACGCGTCACTGGTCCATTTTTATGCTTTAATAGCTAAAAGGAAAAAAAAAACGATCCGGTTCCCGGAGATTCCAGATGCCTCTGGTTGTGGATAGAGAGCAGAAGGAGTGATGAGAGGGAGGGATGTAGACTTTGATCCGTCCCCTCACATATTCCCGGGGGACCGGTGGGAATCCGGCCCGACTTCTCAGCCTGATGCTTTATAAACGATGAGAGCACCGGCGTTAAATCAAGTGGGGGTGAAGAAAAGGTTTAAACAAAGACGTGGATTGGAATTTTAAACCATCACTCTTTAAGTTGGCGCTCATCACTTTTTCTCTATAGCTGGACACTTCTGTATGGAAGTCCGTCAATGTCAATTATAAAGGAGAGAGAGGGGGGGGGGGGGGGGGGGGGGCTGCTAGATTTTAAAAAACAACAACAAACTAAATCTTACTCGTGTTCTTTACAAAATTATTATATAAATGGCATAATATTTTCTTTTCTTTGTTTCAGATAATGCTTGTTTGGATGTATACCTTGCTATGTCTATTTTAGAGAAATAATACTTTTATATTTCATATGTGTGCTTAATTGTATTATTTTGTCTATTAAAATGAAAAAAAAATTGCGAGATGGTAGAAAAACAATTAAAACCAGTAGATAGATAGATAGATAGATAGATAGATAGATAGATAGATAGATAGATAGATAGATAGATAGATAGATAGATAGATTAGAATCTTCTAATTCAGTATAAGTATTGTACTATGAAATAATATTAAAAACATGCAAAATAATGTTGTTGTTTTTTTGAAAGAATTTATATAGGTATTTTAGAAACTGCTGAGATAAAACTGTTTTATATCCTAAACCAACTACCAAAGGTCTTTGAGAAGCAGATCGTAATTAATTAACATGCAACACTGAAACGCCGCCCACCAATCCGGCGCCCTGTAAGAACCGAACCAACACTTATGAGCAAGTAAGTAGTTGTTCATCGACACTCCCTCACAACCTCCAGGAGTGGACGGCAGGAAACTCTAAACTACAACAGAAAAAAAAAAAACAGCAACTAAAGCGGAAACTTTGTGCTTGTATTTTCAGAATAAAGCAGCAAAGATCATTACGGTTTTGAAATTGTGTTTGCTGCATGAAGCAAATAAATAAATAAATAAAATTATTCTTTTTGTTTATTTAGAGACACGTGCAGTTTTTAAAATTATTTTAAAACAGACAATTAAATTGTGATGTCACCACATGACCAGCCTATAACAGCGTGTCGGGTTGGCGTGTCAACATTTGGCCACAGCATCTCACAATCTGGCAGCGTTACTACAATATTCTACACATAAAGGTCACTATGGTGCTGAATTTTTTTTTTTTTTTTAAAAACAAAAGCTTGCAAAGACATAAAAGACTGATGATCACATTTCAGTTTTCAGCTTTATTGTGCGAACTTGATGGAGATGAACATTTCAATCTGCCTTCATCAGAGGAACAAGTGAACACAACAAGGCAATTGATTATTTGCCCTTAGATGAGATGCTGCTGCCAAATGTCACTATTTGGCAACAATGTTGCAACAGTCTGCAACGGCGCTGCACGATTCAGTAGCAGCGTTGCAGTGTCATGCAATGTTATAATAATTGGCTACAGCGTCACAATATCAATAAATAAGTAATCAACAACATGTTTGCCAACAGTGTGTCACTGTTTGGCAACCACTTTGCACTATTTTGGCAAGAGTCATAACAAATGGCTTCGTAATGTAAATAAATAATCAACAATACATTTGGCAACAGCGTGTCACTATTTGGCAATGGCGTCTCAATAATCAGCAATAGCATCACAATACTATGGAACAAGACCAAAATAATTGACAATAACCTCAGTAAAAATGGGGGATACTTTTGCCCTTTTTACGGTTAAACAAAAGCATCAAATGATCAACAATATTTTTGGCAACAGCGTGTCACTATTTAGCAACAACCTTTCACTACTTCGCAACACCTTCTCACTATTTGGGTTTCAGATCTCTGCTATGTTCGACTTGGCCTATCTCACGTTAGAGGGCGCTGTGGAGCAGTTTGGCCACGCCCACTTAATTCCATTAAAATTATTTGATTTCAGACAATTTTCGGTAAAGTTTGATGAACTTTGGAATGTGTTACCCCCCCTCACACACACACACACACACACACACACACACAAAATTAGCCTTTTTGTTTTGTTGCAATGTTTTAAATTATTCTGAAAGGTCATACCGGAAGCTCTCGCTGTCGTCCCCCTTCTGTTCCGCTTTGACAGTACCGATAGGGGCAGCAGGCAGGCTCGACTCGCCCTCCCGGAAACTCTGCAGCCGCAGCGGGTCTGATTATTTTAACATCGGGGTTCGGTCCAACATGGCGGCGCACGGATGGAAATACTGATGACAGTCCGAAAGATCGCCTCGATTTGTACGATGGTAAGGAGGGCAGAGCGGGCGGTTCGGCGGGTGGTTCGGCGGACCGTTCGCTGCCCGGTCTGCTGAACCCTGCCTGCTCTCATGTTTTACGGTTAGCTGTCCTGCTGCTGCTAGCCTGATTGTTAGCCTCACAGAACAACATGATAAAAACACACAGCGTTCCCAGAAAGTTGCTCGGGCCAGGGCGGCTTCCCGGGCCCGAACACGCCGCCGTGTGGAGAGTTAACGGGATCGCGTTGTGCTCACACCGGCCGTGTGTGTGAGAGAGAGAGTTAGTAAGCAGCTTCATCTGGGTTGTGGTTTAGTTGGACTGACTAGATGGTCGGGAAACGGCTAGCTTAGCCAGCTAGCCGTTTGGAGTTCTATTTTGGGCTGAAGTTGCTGTCAGATATAAAAACCCCGAAACTTACAGTTCCTGCTTACACGGTTGTACTTTCCCCCAAATAGCAGAAATATAACAGAAACCAGCTGCGCTGCAGAGGATGTAAACACCTCAAGGCAGCTGATGCTGCTTTGAGCTTAAGAGGGTGAAATTTAAACCAAATGACACAGGATAGAACCTGAATGCCTCAGTAAAACCCCTAATAGTTTAATAAAAATAAAAAAAACAACAGGGAGCTTTGATCGGTGAAAATAAAGGGAAACAATTGTTAAGTTTTCTAAGACCCTGTGGAGGTTCTGTAGTCAGGATGGCAGGCAACGCATTCCTCACAGACACTCACTTTCTGCACAGAATCATGTCTATTAAATCTAAAGCTCCCATTAAAATACGGGTGCCGTAGAAAAACACGAAACTTTTCGTCGTAGCATTTCTGTGCTTCAACACTTACCTGTTGCTGCACACAGCCAGTGAGCTGGCTGAAAAACGGTCTGCTACATTTTTATTTATTTTTTTGTTGCCAAACCTACAAAATGAACATATTCAACTGTTTGGTAGTACTTTCTGTTGTATGTACACTTGTGGTGTGACATTTCTGGACATGCTCATAACCCTCATTTCATGATCTCCTGGAATAACACACACAACAAAAATGTATAACTTGATTAATTATTTCCATTTAAAACAAAAAGCCAGCTATTATGCCTACTGATACTAATACAGTGCAACATGATTTATGCTATAGGAATGTTATCTACCCATTGTTTTGCTTTGGACACAGTAGTTGTTTTAAGTCCTTATTAGGCATGAATTTTTGAGTAATAAAATTTGATATCTGCTCAAGCCTGCAGATGTTTGTTTTGATCACAAACAGCATCATTTGTCTTTCTTTTAAGCGGGAGGAGGAAAAAAAAGTACTATCTGCTAAACTTATGCTGTTTGTAAACCTACAAGTGCTGAGCTAAAGTGTGGGAGATGTGTTAAGCTGCTGACTGCAGGCTGGCTATTTAAACAGATCGCCTGACTAATTAACTTCCCAATATGAGCTTTGGTGTGTTTGTGTTCCTCTGTCAAGAACAGAACCGTGAGAACTGGTCTCATATCAAGCTCAAAGAAGAGTTTGGTTTAGCGGGTGAGTTGTGTTGTATTTTAATGCTTAAATCTATACGTATTGGCTGGTGAAACAGAGGAAGTGGAGCTGGGTTCACTTTTTTTTTTTCTCTCTCACACGTTTAGGGAATGCAAAAATGCTGCTGCTGATTGAAGGTTTTCACCAGATGATATTCTGGAGTAAAAATCCCTCACTTTGTTTGTTCTTTCATTGGAAACAGAACATCAACATTTAGCCCTAATGCTGCTAAAACGAAAGAGCAAATTGATTATTGCTAGTTTTTAAAAAATGATTTATCCTTTTTTTTTTTTGATGGTACGTAGATGTTGCCATTTATGTTGCCATAGCAACATAGAGTTAAGAAAGAATATAGAATGTAAAAAAAAACAAAACAACAAAAAAAACCCTTTAAATTTAGTCGTGGTTTTGAAGCTTTCTTTAAAGCTGGATTTTTGTTTGCTTTAAGTGAGAGCAAAGCCTTTTTCCAGCCACCTGTCCAGCAGTGTGCAGGAGCAGGTCGGGGTAAGGAACAGTTATTTATAAGTCCAAGGCAGCTTGAAATTTCCGTCTCACTGTTGGTTTGAAAAAAAAAAAAAAGAAAGGAAAAAGAAGAAAAAAAAACAACCTCTCACCACCAGAACCATCCAGCGGTCGAGGGTTGGACTCGTTCTCACGCCTAAGATGGTTTGAAACTGAGCTGAACAACTTCAGATAGCATATTAATAGAGGAAAGATGTTTACTTTTAGGCAACCGGCGTTGTGTCGTCGGCTTTAAGTCGAGACTGCCGCGCTTTCATTTAACTTCCTTTTATTGCATTCGTCTTATGAATAATTCTTCTATTCACTTTCATTTCTAACACTCGGTTCCAAGCTGTCACTTTAAACCGGCGATGACGGTGTTAATAATTAATGTCTTTGTGTGTTTTCAGGTCCTTTTTTTTCCCCCCCTCCTCTGCCTCTCAAACATCAGAGAGTTAGTTTGCTGTGTCTTGTTGTTTACAACCTCTTGGCTGTTCTGAGGCGCTGTTTGTTGGATAAATAACCTCAGCCCAGACAGCAACCCGCTGTTAGCCTCTTGTTGACTTTACATGGACTGCAATGTGGTGCTGAGCTCGACCCCCCCCCACCCTGAGGGGAGAAGCTGCATCACCATCACTACTGCTGTCATCGTTGTCCTTTGTTTCTGTGTCTCTGCTCCCACCAAAATATGCCTGAAAGAGCTTTTTGTAAAACATTTAGTTTTCTGTTTTTGCTCTATATTGTAAGATATACCAGAACCATTATGCATTAAGGGCAAGCTATATTAATTAACTACATTAACTTTCACCGGTTGAACTAAAACTGCCTTTTCTCTCCCTCTACTTCAGACTGTCGCCTCTAATTTTTCCTCACTCCTGAAAGTAGCGCAGCGCACGGTGGCCAGCTTCCAGGAGCTGATGTCTCTCTCTTTTTTTTTAAACAAATAATATACATTTTAACGTTTCATACTGTTTAAATTGATTCCAAACTCTGATTATGGTTGGTATAAGTGCACAGACGTAAGCTATGTATATGTTGAGCTATATTTCATATGCGAAACATGCAACCAGGCTGTGGTGGCATTTCATTTTGAAGTGGTGGCGTCTTTTATTTAGCTGTAGCGGTGCGTCACGATCAGTTACATGTAGAGGGAACACTGAAATTGATCATAAAGTTTTATTTATTTACTTGCTTTCTCTGTAAAGTCACGTTTTGTGCTCTTGTAGCAACAAATTAATTTCCTCACTTTAAGGTGCTATAGTGAGGATTTTTCTGATGCTTCTAAAAGCGCTTTAGGGAAGTATGACAATCAGCGGTCTACCAACACATTAATAAAAATAACTTGATTGTGAGGAAGGGATTTTCTCAACTGGATTCCACCAAATATAGAATTTTTAAAAGTAGGTTGTAGGAGGGGGGGGGGAAAGGCTGCTAATCCTGCTTTGTGTGTATTTTTGGGTTGATGACATCACAAGAGGCTCACAGGTCAGGCTACTGGCGTTAGTAAAGATGGCCGAAGAGGAAGATCTGACAAGTTTTAAAGGAGATTCTGGAGCATTTGAGTTGCGTCTGCAAACGGATTCAACTTTCTATTTCATTTCCACACATCGGTGACGTGCGGTGAGGCTCATAGCTGGTGAGGCACTGACTTAATCATCATCAGATTTACAAATATAGACCCCCCGGCATGTTATTGTTTACATAAGGAAATTTCGCGCATGCGGACAACGCTGGAGGGCAAAAAGGCTATTCTTCCGTTAACTCAATCAAACTTGGACATGTAGGTATTATTAATTTTATGCTGTGCTCCAACGGGAAAATCGTTAAAGTACAACTCAAAACCACTTCTTTCTCGCTCTGTAGAAGCGCAGCTACGCGCAGACTAGTTGCCATAGCAACGGACAACAACGCCACAAAAACACACTTAAATATTTCCCACACAAAGAGCAGAACATTCAACCTGTCGCAGTACTATGGTTTTAGGCTTAATGTTTATTTTGCGATTACTAATAAGTGATTGCTGTGGTAAGAGGAGAAAACTATAAATATATCGCTGCACTTGACTTTTCTGTATGGCTAGCTCGCTGTTACTGTCTCTTACTCTGCAGTGGTGGAGTCACAATGTCTGGGATCATGAGCGCCCCCTGCCATGAGGCAAGAGAACTGCCTGCCTCACCTCGAATCTGTTCACTGGCGTTTCTGATCGCTTCTCAGCCCACGAAACACGTTACACACATAGTTGGTTACAAAAAACACTACATTATATACATAAGCTAAATTATGGAAAATATGTTTATATATTGAATGGGTTTTTTTTACCCCTCCAGGGGGTCTTTTTGTGGGCTCTAGTGTCCCTTATATGACAGTAGGCTGACAGGAAACGGGGAAGGAGAGGGGGGAAGACATGCGGCAAATGTCGTCGGGTCCGGGACCCGCGATGGCCGCGTCGAGGACTCAATGCCTCCAAATACGGGTCGCGCTAACCACTACGCCACCACGGCACGCCCCATATTGAACGTTTTTTAACCATTTTATTGGCGACGCACAGACAGGAGGAACATGCTCCCATAAAATGGCAGCCAGTGCAGTTAGCCAGAGGTTGCGCAATCCCAGGTGAGGCTCAGCTCGCTGCTGCCTCACCGGCTTCTCTTCTGAGCATTTGAATGGGAAAATGCGAAAATTCAGCGATTTTGAAGAAAAATTAACCAGAATTGGTTAAGCTAAATGAAAAACAGGTACTTTATAGTACAAACCACAGGGTGAAAATAGCAATATAAATTATTTTATCATTATAGTTTTCCATTAGGCCTCACCTGCCTCCTGTGACCGCACGTCACTGCCGCACATATATATTCACCAATTGAAAACGAGCAAATGCTGTATCTTACTCATATAACCTTATAGTTATGCAGTTTGCCAGTTAAGTGGACCTGCAACGTTCGTGTTTCTGGTTGGTAGGTTGTGGTTTTTTACTTCCTCCTGGTGTTAACTGACGGGGTTTCACTTGGATGACTGTCTCTCTTGTGGTCATTATAGGAGGAAAATATCAGATGATCTCACAGTGCTGAAAAAAACATCTATATTGGGACTTGAAAGTGCTTTGACCCTGTCAGACACACCAGATAGTTTTTATTGTGGTTGGGCATTTATCGTATCATGTATTGTGATACATTTGTTATTGTGATAAGAATTTAGATTTATCGTTGTCATGATATATTCCAATTAATAATGCTTGAAATTGCCCAAAACTCTCCTATATTGTCAGGATTGATAATTTTGCTGTCTTTTTTCAATGAGCGTGTCAATAAATCTGAAAGTTTTAGTAAATGCAGTTTCTGTGAGCAGTTTTGCAATATAAATCAAACTTTTCCAAATGTTTTTCAAAGGCAGCTTTTGATTTCTGTGTCATGCAGACACAAAATATCATGATAAAACTTTAATACCATATCGCCACCCCTCGTTTTTATGAATATTTTGGCTATAAATGATTGTTGAAGACCTTCTTATGATTTTAGCACTATGGTTGCACAATATGTCGGCATTAACATCGGTATCGACTGATTTTAGTCATTTTTCAACATATTGGAGTAAGTAAAACTAAGTCGATATTAACAATCGATGTTTAAAGTCATGTTGCTGTTGCTTATGTTTCTGGTCATGTGTTTGTTTAACTGAAGAAGTTAAACAGTGGTTCAGTGGTCGTATTTTCCACGTTGATAAAAGACAACTGAAATGTATATAATATCGGTTTTAACGGCGGTTTTAGTATCGGACATCAGTATAGACCCGAATTATTGGGCCATAGTTTCAAAAAAGTCAACCGAATTTAAAAACAGACCATGACGTGTTGTTTTGTAGTTTGCAAACCATCTAAATCACGGGTCTCAAACTCCAGTCCTCAAGAGCCACTGTCCTGCAACTTTTAGATGTGCCTCTGCTGCACCACACCTGAATAGAATAATTAGGTCATTAGCAAGGCTGGGAGAACTGATCTACACAAGGTGGAGGTGATGAAGCCATTTCATTCCAGCGTTTTGTACTTGTGGCACATCTAAAAACTGCAGGACAGCGGCCCTCGAGGACTGGAGTTTGAGACCCCTGGTCTAAATGGAGTTTTATGAGCTGTTTTTAAAAATAGTGCTGATTCCAGCAGGGCAGAACGAAAACAGAAACAAATAAAAGTCTAGGAAACTGTATCCTGGAAAATCGTACCAGTCTGTGGTTACTTTTTTTTTTCTTGCTGTGACAAGAAACGTTTAAGTAAAACATTAATTCTGCTGTTTTCTCCTCCCGACTTCTTCAGGGCGCCAATGCCTCTGCCTTGGAAAAGGAGATTGGACCGGAACAGTTTCCTGTTAATGAACACTACTTTGGATTGGTCAACGTAAGTTTATCTGGATACAATGCACTACTAGCTAATGACGTGCCTGCTCTGATATACATATATATATATATATATATATATGTATATACTTTTGTTTTTTTTCATAATTCGGACTTTAAATTAAAGCAAACCTGGACGGTTGTACTTTCTTTGTGTTAAATGGATGCTAATAAAACATACGCACTCTAAAGAATCGCATCCGCCTCTTTGTTCTTTTGCCTCTCATCTAGTTCGGCAATACCTGCTACTGCAACTCGGTGCTGCAGGCTCTGTATTTCTGCCGACCGTTCAGGGAGAAGGTGCTGGCGTACAAGGTGAGTGTCGAAAACAGAACTCGCACACCGGTGGCCACCTGGATTTGATTCAGACGCTTCCCTCACAGCTGTCAGCAGGGGGCCAAAAATCACTGATATCAGGAGGCTTTATGACGAGTTTCTGGAAACGGGGCGCAAAATAGCGGTCAAAATAACAACAGCAGATACAGAATCTGTGCAGCTGATAAGCAGAAAGATGTACTTGGACGAGACACATTTGTTCCTATTTCAGCTATTTGAGGGAAAGTGCTTGAGGAATGAAGCACTTTCCCAGTCAAAATAACACAGTTCTTGTGTTAGATTTTTTTAATAGCGGCATTATTTTGTAAAACTGACTTTTTTTTTAGCTTTACGTCATGTTATAATGTTATTCCCTCATCAAAAATACACCTGGAGTGTTGCCTTAATTTTTTTCATGCATCTTTGAGAAAATCTTTTTTCTCCATGGCAACCTTTCAGCTGTGCAGAAGGGCCTGGATGGACCTAGCCCCTCCCCAGCTCCTTCAGACTAGCGAGCAGCAAATGGCAAACACTTGGTGGAACCTAACATCTGCTAAGCATGTTATACCATCTACTTCTCAGTGCAACGCTGGTAAAAATGTTCTTAAAGGGTTAATAGAGGAGCGATGTTGTGTCGACTTCCTGAAGGTGGAGTTTCAGAAAGAGTGGGAGTTTCTAAAAGAGACAGAGGCCCAATTTCAAGGCATTAAGTTAAAAACCCAAATTCCTAGAATTTGAGTTAATCTGAAGGTAACATAGTTACTTTATCACACTAAAACATGGAACATACATAATACTGTCCCTTTAAATTATAAATTAATGTGACATGCCTTCCAGATACAATTTATTTCTCTGACGCTAGTATGAAAATGTTTGCTTACTGACAGGAAATGAAAGAAGGTAGAAATGAAACGATTGGCTTCAAAACTGACCAGGACTTTCTAAGGTGCACCTTACCCCAAAAACAAATGATTACAACCCATGTTAAAGCACATATCAGTTTGATGTTAAAGACACAATTGGAGGCTATGGAAGCCTTTGTGACTCGTGCCGTTGATCTCAGGTGCAGCCTCGGAGGAAGGAGTCCCTCCTCACCTGCCTGGCCGACCTTTTCAACAGCATCGCCACCCAGAAGAAAAAAGTCGGAGTCATCCCTCCCAAGAAATTCATCTCTCGGCTAAGGAAGGAAAACGGTAGGCGTCGACGGGGGGTGAGGAAGGAGGCTTGTGTCAAGATGCAGAATAATCTCGTAGAATATTCATGGGACGGCTTTGGAAGAATGTGCAGCTGCCGCTGATGTCAGAGTGCGAGGCGTCCTGTAATCTCACTGGGAAGCATTTAGCTCCAAGTCTTTAGAACAAAGAGTCATTGAGACAAACTTCCTTTCATGGCGGAGCAGCGCAGCTGAGAGTACTGATGCAGGCAGCGGCCTTGGAAAAGGGGAAAGAGATGGGGACGATGGATATCAGCTGAGAAGTTAATCACACAGCTGAGGAAGTTATATTGTCAGTGAAATTACGGAGCAGGAAGCAAATCAAAAGAGTGGCACACAGATGCCACTTGTCTCTGAGACTTTACTTTGGTTTAAAAGTTTCTTTTTCCCTACAAAACTAGACATACATCTTGAACTTGTCCAACACTTTGTCCACATTACAAACACAGACTTTAATGGAGATAATTGGGATTTGATGTGAAGTGGAAGAAGAAAAAAAATACATGGGGATTTTCTGTGACAAGACTGCCACAAAGTAGTGCATAATTGTAAGGTGGAAAACAACAGGACTTACACGGGTTTTGAAAAATGTTTACAAATAAAAATCAGAGGAGTTTGGCATGTATTTGTATTCTGGTCCAGTAGAACCAGATTTCCCGAGAATTACATCTGCATGTTGTTTTGGTTTGTGTCCACCAACGTTGTATACCTAGAGACTGAAGTAGTTCAAAGCTCAGTGAGCGACTGGCAAGAGTAGTGAAGCATCCCAAACTACCAAATGATCAATTCTAACACAAGAATATCTTTTATCCTAACCAATACGTCTGAAATAATGGGGCGTAAGAAGCAGGAGAGACTTAATTCTTGTTTTTAGTCATGCTTGACTGATAATCAAGCCTCCGGTCACTAGGGGGCAGTAGTGTTCAAATGTATTGACAGGCTGCGTGTTCAAGCCAGTAGCAGCAGCAGTCTACACAGACACACGTAGTGAATAAAAGCGGAGCAGAAAACAGGCCCAAGGAGAAGTTTGTGACAGTGAGAAGAATAATGGCGGCAGAGGTTAGTAAAGCAAGTATGACGGTGTATTGTGACCAAGCTAGTAGTTATAGTATTAGAAGAATAAAGATGAAATATTGGCGGAAGAAAGTCGTAACATTATGAGGAAATAAACGCTTTAATGAAAAAAGGGTTCAATAGCGTTATCGACCCCATACAGTCTGTGGTTCGTTTTTTGAAATGGACACAAGTTTAAACAATGGATTCAGTCCTGCGGCTGATGAGAATTTGATGCTGATATGTTAAAAGATTATTTTCTTGTATAATCGACACCAACTATAATTTCACAAGAAGAATAATTTTTGTTTGGCTCTGCTGGCCTTTATTTGAAAGTGAAACGACAGGAAAGTAGCTTGTGAGAGAAGGGCAAAGGTCAACGGGATGAGACTCAACCTGTCATGGCCGCGTGGAGGACTGAGGCTTGCGTACATGTGTCGCCGCCGCGTCCAGCATTCCTCATTTAAACGTAGTTTGGCGTACAGTTTTCATAAAATTACGATTTAAAACCTTAGTCTGGCTCTTATACTCCGTCTTAAGCAGGTAACTGTAGCTCGCAGAAAAAGGCAAGGAAAAATAGACAAAGCTTATTTAGTATGAAAGCAAACTGTTCTGCACTTTTCATATCTTCTGACAAGCTGAAATATTAGCAATGTTGTTGTAAATGTTTCACCAAAGGTGTTTAGAAAGCTATATATCTTTTGAAAAAGAACAAACTGAAGAAGCTGGGTAAGCTGGGTAACCCATGCTTACAGTTTTAAAAGGTTTTACATCCTGGTGACTCAGTTGCTCTTTTTCTCTTGAGAGAACCACGCAGACTGAGCGGTCTAGATTAAATGTTACTTATTGAGTTAAAAAACTGAATTGTTCCCAGACTTACAACATTTAAGTTGTACAACTTAAGTTGCATGACGGAAAGCATTTGAGAAACATTGATCTAAACCGTTCCACCACAGAACAGCTCCAGCTGTTTAAGATCAGTGTCTTGCTGGAAGGTGCACATGAATTTCCCTGTATTTAGCTCCATCTGTTCCCATGTCAACTTTAACCGGGCTTCCTGTCGACCGGCCCGGTCACTCGCATAAATCTGTGGTTGTAACACGATCAAATATTTATCTTTGTCCTTGACGTGTCCGCATCTCCCCTCCCCAGAGTTGTTTGACAACTACATGCAGCAGGACGCCCACGAATTCCTCAACTACCTCCTCAACACTATCGCAGACCTCCTCCAGGAGGAGAAGAGCCAGGAGCGACAGCAGAACGGAAAACTGGTGCAGAACGGGAGCGGAGGAGGCGGATGTGGTGACGGAGGGGGAGGCGGGGGTGAAGGCGACGATGGGAAGGGGACGCAGCAGACGTGGGTCCACGAGATCTTCCAGGGAACGCTGACCAACGAGACGCGCTGCCTCAACTGCGAAGCTGTGAGCTGGGTTTTCACATCCGCTGCTTCCGTTAGCCAGTCCCTGCAGGAAGTTGCGATCGCGACTGTTAACACAAGTTCACTCCTAGTTTGTAGGCGTGTCATAAGAAATTCTGCTGGACAATAAATCGTCCCAGAGCTTATTGCGATAAACGGTAGTATTGTTGTTTTGAGACCATTTTAGGTATTATAATGGAAATGGCATAATAATCCAAGAGCACATTCTCTTTAATGCTGGAACTGGAAGGCATTTTAAATACCTAAAATAAGTAAACAAAACATCAGAAACAACAAATAAAATGAATTACAATTTTGTCTGCTAGCAAAACTGGGTAAAAAAAAAAAGGTCTAGTTGAAACCAGCGAACCAGCTTGGAGAAAAATGACAAATCATGCAAATATAAATGATTTTGTTTTAATTTATCAAGCGGTTAATAGATTTATTGCGACTATTCATTTGCAGATTTGGCGCGGACTTGCAATTTTCACAATACATTGCAAGTTTTCCTCAAATCTGACAAATCTGTTGTTCCTTCTCTCCTGACCAATCACTGCAACTGAACTATGAACAATCCCTTTCGCCTCCTTCCAATTTAACGTCGTGTTCAAGTTGAAAGTATATGTGATGCTAAACGATACCATTTGCTTGCAGGGTACAACGTAGAAACGTAATTTTCTTAAAAACTGTCTTTAAACGCACCATGAGCGTTCACATGCTGCCGCCGGTTACACTGCTGCTGAGGTGAGCTGCTGGTCTCTCTCATGTCCAGCAATTAGCCAGAGCCAAAAGGCAAAAAGTTCTACAGTTTTCTTCCAAGTTGAGTGCCTGTGCTGCATGCAGACAATGTTAGCAAAATGTTGACCAGTTAATCCATACCATTGCATCATATTAAGCTTGTTAACAAGAATACTAATGTTGTTGCCTATTTTACATCGCTTTCTATCTAGTTAATACCAGGAATTAACTAGGAATTAAATTCTCTTTAATTTTAGTGAAGAAATTGTTGTGCCCACTGTTGCATTCCAAATATTTCAAAGAAATCTTTATTGCCACTATAGAAAGACAGAGGGGAAAAAGAGGAAGGTTATGTACAGGAACGTCAGCGTTTTTGTAAGACCAGGTTAAGGCAAAAACAAAGCAAGAAATGTGCAACTTTTTAAAAAATATATTTTTGCCACAAAATCAGCAATTTTAGGCCGCAGCATCACAAAAAAAACACACCTTGCATGCAACGACCTGGAGGGACTGATCAGCCCCACCTTGGTGGGTCAGCAGTTCACCTGTTGTTGGTTGCTGCAGGTGAGCAGTAAGGACGAGGACTTCCTGGATCTGTCGGTGGACGTGGAGCAGAACACTTCGATCACACACTGTCTCAGGTTGTCCTGCTTTTTCTTTTCTTTTTTTTTTTTATTTCATCAAGCCCAACAAGAAAAATCTTAGATCTTAGTGAAGATTTATGGATGAGTTCTCCTTTTTGTGCTCAACAGGGGCTTCAGCAACACAGAGACGTTATGCAGCGAGTACAAATATTACTGTGAGCAATGTCGCAGCAAACAGGAAGCCCAGAAACGGTAGGTGACGTCACCTTTTCTATTCACGTCCTTCACATTCGTACAGCAGAAAACTCGCGAATAACTCTAGTGGCCTTCTTTTCTGATTTGGTGAAATGCGCTTAATTTTTGTAGAGCAGCTAAACACATGACGATCATCTTGTATCATCCCTGTGGCTTTAATGTAATAATGCCAAACACACACCACGTCTTTTGTATCGCACAAACATAAATAAAAAAAAACGTCATGCAATCCCTTTTGAGCTCCCACTTAGTTTTTGCAGGGTGTTTTTAGTAACAGTAAACAAACTCTGCTGGGTTTTGTTCCATTAGAGATCAACCCTGAAACCACATCTGACGTCACCATGGCAGCCTGTCAGGGCCTTCCTGTTACATTCTGAGAATCGGTTTCGCGGGCGTATCTCTGGCCAGACGCCTGTTGGACGTCGCTTAACCCTCCCAGACTTCCCTTTGCATTAACAGCGCTGCCGCGTTTTTAGCTTTCTGCGGTTGGAAACCGTTAAGCGCGTCTTCTCAAGTGTTGCTGCTGCATGTATTTTTGTACCGGAGAGCCAGCTAAGTGCACCAAGTAACATCCATTAAGGACGTGAAGGGCTACCAGCAGAGGCTGAACCTTGCATTAACGCGAAGGAGAAAGAACAGCAGAGCTGCAGCTGAATGAGGAGGACGGAAAAACAGTGAAAACATGCTGCGATATTCTGGTTATTCTGGAAACGTCTTGGTATTTTTAAATGTTTCTTTGAAAGTTTAGGCCTTGAACTAATTACTCCCAGCTTTTTTAAGTTTCTCTTGAAGTTTTTTTTTGTGTGCAAGCTTTGTTTTTAATCAAAACTTTCTGATCATCATCATCATCTGTGAACTTGTAAAAGTATTCATGTTTGTGAAGTTACAAACACAAACTTGAGCCCATTTTATAGGGAGTTTTTGTGACAGACTGACAAGGAGTATCAGGTAAAGAGTAACATGGTTTTTCCTATTCTTCTTGGTAAATGCTTATGTCTAGTCACAGATTCCTGTTTGGGTTTAACTATGGACTTTTACTGACCATTTTACCGAATGAATATGCTTTGACATGAACTATTTCACGTGTCTCTGCATGTTTGGGTCGTTGTCCTGCTGAAACGACGACTTCTTTCCTGGTGTTATTTGTTTAATAAAACCTCATATATCAATTTTTTCCCGTTTCACAAAGATGCTCAACTTTCTGTCGGTTTATCATGTTTATTTCCAGTGAAATGTGTTTTTTAGCAGGACAAAACCTAAAACTGTATGAATTGCTATGCAGCTGTACTTCACTGTAAATCTTTTTTTTTTTTTTTCCAATGAATTGACTCACAAACGAAGCAAACATTTGCTTGTGTCGTTCTGTCAGGATGAGGGTAAAAAAGCTGCCCATGATCCTCGCCCTCCACCTCAAGCGCTTCAAGTACATGGACCAGCTGCACCGTTACACCAAGCTGTCCTATCGCGTCGTCTTCCCGCTGGAGCTCCGCCTTTTCAACACGTCAGGCGACGCCACCAACCCCGACCGCATGTACGACCTGGTCGCTGTTGTCGTGCACTGCGGCAGGTAGGTCCTGAATTAGATTGGACTTTTATTTTTCCTTCTGTAGTTCTGGTTTGATAGAGTTTGATAATTACAGATATGCAAATCTGTTTATTAAAGGCAAACAGAGGATTAGAAGGCAGGGTATTATGTAAAATCAACTCTTTTTTTTTTTTTTTTTTTAGTTTATATCATGTTATAGTCAAAAATATCAAAAATATACCTGGGTTGTTGCTTTGACTCATTCATTCATGAAGATATTAACTATGTGACTATGTAAACTACATATTTCCAAATTTTTAAAGTTAAGTAAAGGTTGCTCATCTTAAAGCAGCATTTAAAAAGATTCAGAAATCAGTTTCGAATAATAACTTCATGAAGTAACAGGACACTTATCTATAACGGTCCAAATTGCAAACATAAGAGAAATCCATTGTTTGTGTTTCTACAAATAAAGTTTTCACAGTAAACAAATGTCTTTTCTAAACATCTGGTTAATATCGAATTGTACTGTGTGTTGAACTGGATGATCAAACGCTGCAGAAATAGTTTTATTTTCCTAAATGGTGAAAGTTTACGGTCACATGGCGTCAATCACATGCTAACCTTTGTTGTGGGCATTTCTGCTACATTTTTGTGGATTGTAATTTCTACCAACTTAGTTTTCTTCTTTGGGTAGTTAGAATATATTTAAGTTAATTTAGAACCAAAATTTGTAATTCATTTTTATATTTGGACTTGTTTAGATTACGTTGTTAATTGCTAGACCCTCCCATTAATTTGAGTAATTAAGAACACACCGGGTGCTTGGTGGAGGGGGATTGTTTGGTAAATGTCTGGTGTGGACGGGAGGTTTTGTAAAATGAGTTTTTGACCACTTTAGAGCTTCAAACATTTAATTGAGATTCATTTTCGTTCTCGACTAAGTTGCAAGACATTTTTAGTAATTATTTTGTCTGTACTTTTACAATAAACAAATCAAGTTGGAAGTGCGTGCAAAGCCAAATCCCCCTGTTTCCACGGCCTTTGTTGGAAATGTTGTTTTTTTTGGAACAGAACTTCAATGTTATTTTTACAGATCAAAATTACGGTGTAACGGCGTTTTATGGGTTTTCATAAGTAAATTCCTAGACTTTGATATTATAGCTAATTTATAGAGTCGAAGCAACGCAAAACCATTGAGCTTAGATCTGACTGAATATGAAAACCAAATGGGAGGATTCAAGCCTACTTCAGCATTGACGGTCGTTTTTAAAAAAAATCATTTTAGACTTTAAAGAAGTGAACTCATCTGGTCTCTTCCTACGTTACAGCTTGTTCCCAGTCAATGTAGTACAAAATGCTACCTGATACTTATTTTGCAAAAGATACTTTTTATAAGAAGTTTTTTTTTTTTTAAATATAACGGTGTGACAAATTCTTATTGCCAGTTTCTGTTAAATTTTTTAACTTCTAACACCCATTTTCATGCTGTTCATATTTATCTATAAGAACTGTAACACAGGAACAATGTTTTTCTACTCATACTGGAGTGATTTATTTGTAGTAGAACTAGAGGCAAGTTATAAAATTGAATAAAATTTACTTTCCAAATATTTCAGAACAGACACTGACTGGTTGTGAAATTTATATTTTAAATCCCAGTTGTTCGGCCCCAAAGGGGGTAAAAGTTACCAAGTTGCTGTCATCCACAGTCAAATGTTTTGTTCTTCAGCCGCTTATTGAAAGGACGTAAGAAAAAAATATTAGTGACTCATGATTTAATTTAAACCCCCAGGTTAGCTTGCTGCAGTTTGTAACGACTTGCTAACCACGATTAGCACGGATTTTACGCCAGTCTTTGCTTTTTCTTCAGCTAAGTTTAGAGAGTTCTAAACTTGATTTGCTCTTTCGTCTGAAAACAGAAGCACATATTTAATCTGTTTGACATGCGTCTTCTTTTGGTGTCTGTCCTTTTTGTCTGCGCTGCAGCGGTCCCAACCGCGGACACTACATCACCATCGTCAAGAGCCACGGCTTCTGGCTGCTGTTTGATGACGACATTGTAGAGGTGAGAGAGGACGTTTCTAATCGTAAAGTAGTCGTAAAATGTTGAAATGTGTTGGACTATTTAGCAATTCAGTAGTCTGGGTAACACATTTAGAGCATTAATGATTGTGGTGTTTTGCTTGTTTTTCTGCCGTTAGTCAAAAATGTACAAAGTTTACTTGTTTGAAACACTTCAGACTTTCTTGTGCAGCCATAACTGAGATGACTTTGTAAAATGTTGGCTGCAGCTTCACAAGTTGCTCTCAGAAAAGAGGGATTTTTACAAGAGACACCATTTAAAACAAGAGAAAACTAAATAAGTTGTATATAAAGGTTAAAAATAATTAAGAGCAAAAACTGATGTTGAAGGAAACCGAACAAAATTGAAGCCTAGGCATTCCTCTGTAATATATAACATTAATATTAATAAACATTGTTTCATTAATGGTGAAATAAGCCTAAAAAGCCAGTCTAGGGTGAATGGACCTTACCAGAGGAGCCGCTTTTCATTGGCTAATGCTCATTCTACGTGGTCGTCTCACAAACACACTTAGCTTCCCGTTAGCTAAGTACAGCATAATGGCAGAACTGATACAACTTGTACACCTTGAAGCCTGTCTGCTACACAGTCTTACGTTAGCTAAACAGATCAATATGCAACATGTGTCTGTATCTGACATACACTAAAGATTTTATTTTAGCAGAAAAGGCTTTGGACTAAACCGTTACTCCTGTTAGCCACGTTAGCACCAAGTACAGCCAGTCAATCAACCATCGCTGTGTTCAGGGAAGCGCTGATTAATAATCGAGAAATAAATATCGAGCCTGGAAACTTGATATCGTAACGGACTGAATGTTATGTTTTTAAGGTAATCTTTGCTCGTCTTGCGGGGAGCAGGCGGTTACCACGGTAACAGGTGTGCTTAAACTACAAAGAGAGAGAGAGTAAAAAGGTAGGAGTGGTTTTGAGTTGATCACCTGTTCGGGTTATTTTACCTTTGTTTACCTTTGCTGTGGCGCATTACAGCCGCTGTAGTTTCTAAACGTTGGACTAATTACCTCGTTCGTTTGTGAGTTTACGTCATTCACAACAAACATCAAATAGAACAAATATATTTCATAAAATTTTAACAAACAAATGGCTTCTACCGTGATAATTATGTGAAATTAAATTAATTATATCCCAACTTCAGAAGATTTGCCTTTACCTTTACAGAGCTCTTTGGTTCCTCCTATCAGTCTGTAGCTTCTCATATTGACGTCATCAAACCAAATGTCAGATCTACCATAACTGATTGACACCTGCTGGCCTCAGGTTTGCAACCAGCTTGTGACTGAGAAACCAGTAACCTCCTCCCAGATGATGACATGAACGTGTTAGTTCCTCTGTCCATTGTAGTAGCTGATATATTGTGAAAACCCAGTGGAAATGATGCACTAATTGAGTCATGTTTACATAGAAACAATGCGCCGCGAGGCTTTGCTTGTGAGACTTGCTGTCACGTGGGTCGGTTGTGGGCGGAGCTTGGTAAGGTCCATGGAAACTCCAGTAGAATATAAAATGTATCGGTGTGAAACACGGAGGATCAAAACCAACATGGAAACGTAGCTGCTAAAATATGAGCTTAACCTTCTGGTCGCTCCAGTGTTTTGTGTTGCGCTGCAAGTATTGACTGAAATAATAAATGTTGACGTTTAATTTTGAGCAATGATCAGGAACAAAAGGGTAGGCGTATTTTCTACCAACAGTAAAACCCAGGAGAAAAAAGCAAGCAGATCTTTTTTAGTTCTTGGATTTCTTTTCCATTTTCTTTGCCTTCAATCTCTTTTTCTTAGTCGACATTCAGCTCTGTGCTTTTCCCAATGAAAACATCAGTCATTTGCAGCGGAGGAGCTTTGCTGGTCAGGTCGACCTTTATTTTTCTCTTTTGAAAATTTAACTTCTGTCAGTGTTGAAGCCAGATTTATTTTTAAATAGAAACAGAAACTAAGGATTGTACTTTTAAGGATTTTCTTAGTAATTTCATTCAATTTCATTCAGCCACTGTTTGTAAACATTTTCAGGCAGTTTCTTCTATTAAAACCTTTTACATTTTTGTCACATCTGCGAGTTCTACCTGGTGTATTTTATTTAATAAACCAGCGCGAAGACGTTTATTGAACTACAAGGCGAATAATCTAGTGAAGGGGGAGGGGGAGGTTTCAAGCTATTTTTTTACTTCCCATCTGTGAAATTTTTTGTAAGCCATCCATCATTTTCTAATAATAATAAACTGAGTTTATGACCCTTTTCATAAACTCAGTTTGGATCACAGCAAGCTGTTCAGACGTGGTGTTGAGACGCAGTAGAAGCAGAGAAAGTTGGATAAGTTTTCCTCTGCTGTACTTACTTTAAGTAATGAGAGGAGGAATATAAAAAAACCCACCAGCGAATCAGATAGTAACAAAAAAAAAAACTATAAATTGCTACCAAAGAGGAACAGAGTAACCAGTTTAAAGTGCAGCAGTTTGCACAAGAGTGGGTTTAAGACTTAACTTCGTTTCTTGTTCTGATGTAAATGAGTTACAGCGAATGTTAAAAAAAACCAAACATTTTGAGGCACAGCTTCAGTTCAGTGCTCAGCCAGTTTAGTTTGGCTGAATTAACCAGAGGAAGCATTTCGCTGTGTCATTCATCCGTTTTCATTTAAAGCGTGGGACGCATCACCGTTCAGTTCCAGTGTAGAGAGAAGATGGCAGACGCTCTCTTTGAGGGCCCGGTGTTGGAAGACGATAGCGGGGTTTTTCCGCTGCTCGGCCATCTGGTCTGGATGATTCTGCTGAACTCGCAGAACATAAATACTAACTTATCATTTTAATGTTTTGAGGAGATTTGCTTGGCTTTTTTTTTGCCTCTTTTTATTTAAGTCTGGCAGGAACTGGGGAGTCTAAATTGAGCTTGAAAGCCTGAACTGATGCCGTTTGGGGCGTTTCCACCTGGAACTGAAACTTCTTCTGTGCTCCAAAATTTGAAGCGGCATTTCTTTCACGATCAGCCCAGAAGCTTTTAGTGTGAAACTTTAACAGACCAACAAAATGCGTATCACAGGGTTTGCAAAGATTTTAGCTTTAGGTTGAGAAGAAATCGTCAAATGTTTGGGACAAATATGCAATAACATTTCTTAAATTTTAAATACATTACTCACAGGTCTTCAGTTTAATCTCATATATTCAGGTAGTTTTACCGTCAGAAGTTTGAGTCGCACACAAACATCTTCATTTCAATTACCGCTAACTAGCTGCTAATGTACCGGTAGCCGAGCTAGCTAGAATTTTTTTTTGTGTGTCTATCATGAGTAAGTACAAATTTATTGCTGGTTGGCTGGATGACGTTTATCGTCGCCACCAGCTCACTTCACATGCCAACCCCTATGATGCTACATGCGTTCTGTACAAATAATGTGTTTAGAGCCACATGTGCAGCGTGAGAATCATAAATCTCCACCAAGAACCACAAACGGACCATCAGAGATGCCACAGTTTCTCTCCCCTATCGTGGCTAAAAAAAGCTTCCCAGGAAACAGTTAGCACTGCTACTTAGCACTGATCTGAAAGCAGCATTCGTTGTGACACAAACTCTGAAATCTGAGGTTTAGTGAGTTTTAAACACTGTCCTTACCTATTGAATAGGTAGCTAAGCTATTTCCCCTCCATGTTGTCATGGAGCAGAAATACAGCTGAGGAAAGAACACGAATAGAGAGCAGCAGATGCAGCTATGATGAGAAATGGGGAAAACAAACCCTCCCACAGTCAAGACGACGAGGAAGTGTTCCCAAAAACGCACAAAAAAAAAAAAACTTGCAAAAGCTCACGCAGGGTTAGTGTGAGCTGTTACCAAGCAACCCGAGCGGAGGCTCTAGTGACGCTTTTCAAAGATGTACGGTTGTATACTTAGACTTATTTTATTGCCACTGCACAAAGACGTGTAAGTGAAATATTGCTACATATATATAACTTAGCATTTTCAGTCAGTCTTAGTGATGGGATTGTTGAGCAATCTGATGGCCAGTGGCCATTTTTGAGTTGGAGGACGTGGCCAGCAGCAGCTTGTTTGGATTTGAAGTGACAGAGATCCTAAAAAGGCTCATTCTGAAAGGAGCTCAAAGTATGATCTCATTATCTAAGAATAATTTTATGTAAAAGAAAAAAAAAAGTGAACTGAGCATGTTTTGTTTTGCTCATAGACCTGACTTCTGGTATTTCATTCATGTGGTCTTAACTTTAAATGTGTGCGACTTGCAGAAACCTTGGAGTTTGGACAGCATGTATATTTATTTTTGTTATGAAGCTTTCCACACGCTGCAGGGAAAGTTGAATAAATATTGACCCAGCAATGCTAAAGGTGTTTGTTACAAAGGCCTGGAGAACAACCCGAGAGTCCCGAATGTGTCTCGGTTCAGACCTTGCACTCTTCCCTTTCAGAAAATCGACGCGCAGGCGATCGAGGAGTTCTACGGCCTGACGTCCGACATCTCCAAGAACTCCGAGTCCGGATACATCCTGTTCTACCAGTCCAGAGACTGACGCAGCCAGCGGTGAATTCCCCCAGCAGACTGTCTGGACGTGGCAGACGAGCCGCCGGCTGCCTCCAGTACACTCACACAAGTATCCGGGCTTTATTCCCCCTGCGGCAGGGAGCGGCTTTGACCCCGGAGCGCCGCTTGGGGAAACGGGTTCGAGGCGCGTGCCGGTTGTATGCCTGCCTCTGGGATGCCAAATCCTCCGAGACCACACTGCAACAAGCACCTTGATATACCAAGAAACCCCCCACTGTCTAACACTCGCTTTGCACTATTGCACCAGGAACGGAGACCAGTGGCTGAACCGATCATGTGTGTTTTTTTAGCGGCTTCAGAGGAGGCAGCAGCTTCATTCTGAGTATTAATACCTTGCTACGTTAGCTTCCCTCCCCAGCAGCGGTGGAACTGCCAGATCATGTGTTCACCGGCCAGGAAGTGAAGCGACCATGATCTGACGGCACCAATAGACGTCCAGCCAATCACCTCAGACCTCTCTGACATCATGTAGGGTTGGAGGCCGAACGCTGCGTGAAAAAGCGCCGTTTCTATGATCTGTGGCTCATATACAGTATCTTAGCGCAAGGGAGTCACTGGAGGGGTGGGAACATGTCTCAAACTGATGAGCACAGCTCCGTATTTATGATGAAAGAGCAAAAAAATCGTTTTATTTTAAATATTCAAAGATCAAGTGACATAAACTGACCAAAAATTCAATTTGCAGTATGTATAACTTCACCTTTTCAGTGTTTTTATCGGTTTAATATTGTTTTTATTTACAATGTATTTTTATTTTATTTTAAGCTGCAGGTTTTTTGGGGGGTGTTTTTAAGTACCAGGACTAGCAATGAGTCTAACAGTAGCAACTTTTAAACTTTTAACTTTTTCCACTACAGGACAGTTTTTAAAAGCTGTCCTGTAGTGGAACGAGACTTGGAGGTTGGTTATGAAGTGGTGTTGTGCCATTAGGAGCCACATTTGATGACATGATGGAGAAAAGGAGAGAGAGGACCGAAGGAAGAGCAAGTCTGAAAAACGGTGCATTTTTAAAAACCTCTAAAATATCCACTTTAATTTCTCAGCAGACTCAGTTTTGACACACTACAAAGAATTGATCAGTGTCTGCCTCGTTCCGTTAGCGACCCAGTCCAGCTGCAGCTCTCAAGTTGAGAAGAATCTTTCCACAACACGTTTTTCACTCTGCGATTCTCCATCGCCACTCAGACTGTTATAAAGCAGCAGATCTAAAGATGGCTCCGTCTTTTCATTTAGTGGCGACACGTTTAAAAAAAACATAAACCATTTTAACATCTCTGTGGCTTAAACCTCTCCCTAAGAGGTGGAAATGCTTCAGGGAACTTCCCCTCCCCCACGTGTTGCTTTGTGCTGCCAGCTGAGTGATGGCTAACTTTTCTTTCTCTCTTTATCTGAAACTAAAGATGCTGGTCATTCCATTGTACCTAATTTAAAAGTATATTCCTATAAACGTATAATCTGTGAGAACTGTTTATGTAACTCATAAACTAACACATTAACTCATGTAACATAATTATGAACCTATCAGATCGGGGCTTGAAAAGTTCAATTTGCTAACATGGGATTGGCTGTCGGTTCGCTCTAAAAGGGATTAGCAACAAAATACGAAAAATGGAACATAAAGTGAATTTTACAGGAAAAATAATGATGTATATCTTTATGAATTGTATAACAAATTAAATACAAATTGTTGATCCCTAAACTAAGACACAAAGTTGGCTATTTGACTTGTTTTTTGTTCATGAAATGCACTAAAAAGCACAGCTTAAGCTAACTTAAGCTCAAGTTATCCAAGTTTAAGTTTAGCTTAAGCTTAAATGGCTAGCTTAAGCTATTAAAACTTGATGTAGCTTAAATAGCTTTAAGTAACTTAAGCTAAGCTACCAAGGAAAATTTGTCAGCTTGCAACCAGAGTTGGTGTCTGTTGGTATAATGGACACACATAGCATGCTAGCTAAGGAAGCAGCAGCTACTATTGACTTCAAATGTTACTGGGAAAACATCGGAAAGACCATCCAAGAAAATCTTCTGTAGATTTTCCATCAGTATGTTTATCTGTTGCATTCAGTTCTTCTTCTACTTCTTATAACCGTGTTTGCAGAAGACCAGCTGCACACCTCTGCCCCCAAAGGTCAGTTCAAGAAATAACATGCCATTCAAATTTCAGCGCAATCTCAGTTTTTCATTCGTCAATTATGTTTTTAATTATTTTTAATTTGTTACAATGCCAAACCCATTAAATGACAAAATTCAGCCCTCTTCTTTTACAAACAAGAATTAGAATCCCGGTGTTTTATAAGTTGTTTGTATGTGGCAAAATAGTAAGAGGGCAAATAAAAAGAAAACAGAGCTGCAGGTCTGAAGTTCGCTTTTCTCTAGTTTTAGATGTAAATCTGATGACCTTTTTTCCAGTTTTCTCTTCAGTTGCCCAGGTGACATGGCAGACATGATGGAGTTTAATGTGCCTACTTTTGCTATTTAATCGTAAGGTTTTAAAATCACTCCTCTAGCGCTTGTTTTAAAGGGTAGAGATCTCAAAAAGACATCACTACTTCCTCTCCATGCCTCTGCTGCTCTTTAACGCACTGAAGAAGGTTCTGGAAAACGTTGCTTTGTGTCTTGAAAGTTTGTGGATTTCAGGCAGTTCAGTTGGTCTTAAAATGAAGAATTCAGGCAGAAGCTCTGACCTTTTCCCACACACCCAGTGAGAGCGAGGTGGTTTTTTATGCTTTCTGAAAGCTTCACCAATAAGCACAAAGACGTGACTGGGAAATAAAAAAGAAAACAAAAATAGCAGATTACATTGATTGTGGATCTTTTATGAATTGTCAAACCTAATTTCAAGCAAGAGCTTTTTTGTTTTATTTAAGCATTATTGTGATTATTATTATTATGAATGTTAACTTTTACTTTGAATGTTTTTTTTTTAATACTTTGTCCTGTCTACCAATTTTGCGTAGGCAGCTCTGGAGGGAGGAGGAGTTACTTTTGGAAGTTTGTAACGAGAGATGTTGTTGTGTACATAAATACAGATATTAATATTATAATTTGGTTTTTAAATGAATGCTTGCTTAAAATAATTAACTGACTGGCTTGACAAGTGAGGATTGGTGTTCAGTGCGGAGGGACGACCTCGCTCGGTGCAACTTCTCCGGGAAGGTTTCCAAAAGTTCTCCTGTTCTGAAATGTGTTGGAAGGAAAAATCTGCTCTGAATTACATAAAGGATTTTGAGAAGAAAAAGCTGACTCCTAATGTGTTTTTTATATATACATGTATATTCAGGGTTTCCCCCAGTCTATTATAAGCCTGGCGGGCCACCAGGCTTTACTTGTGTCCCCACCAGGCTAAGCATTTCTTATTTATTTAAGTCCTTTTGAAATGTTTGCATTTTTAAAGACTTTATTATTAGTGTTCAGGTATTAATCTTCTGATCTTTCAATAACACACAATTATCAAGTGATATTTTTGTATTTCTTTCGTATGTCGGCCCTAGCATCCAAACACCGGGCTTAGCAGGTTTTCTGGGGGAAACTTTGTGTATTTATTAATTCCTTTCTTTTTGTTTTTGCCTCATTGAGAATCATCGTGCTCTAAAGTGGATCTGTAAAGCGCTCTTCCTTCCTGTTAAGTGACATGTGATTTTCTGAAGAGTTTTACTTTATCTTTGTAACTCGCACCACGTCTGTCGCACGTTTGTTTCCAAGCCAAAAGCTCGACTTGAACTCCAGGAAAGTCTTAAAGACGAGGACTTGGTAAGTGAATCCCTCTTCTTTGTGTTTGCATCAAAAAAGCACGAAAGAGACAGCATTCAGCAATACTTTAATAGGTTATACAATGGTATAGAAAAACAGACAAAAAGAAAAATAGACAATTTCCTCTACAATGAATTTAAAATAAGAGGATCACCTGCTTAGGTGAAGGACAGGTTCTGTATGTGGGTCAGGAAAACAGGAACCGAACATCTGCTCAGCTGCTATGCACATGATGCACGCTGTGTTTGGCTAACCTGGTGATGATGTCATTTATCCACAGACTGGTCAAAACGGGAAATGCTGCCCTCTAGCTGTAAGAATATGACATGTTGCAAAAAGGACCTAAAGATACAAAGAAAATCTCGAGCGCTGTTGAGAACCGCTTCTCACATTTGAATTAATGAATACTATACAGTTCAGGTTCAAATGTTTTAAAGCCTCTTGTTTGCCACACTTATTGCAGTCACATTGATGATGTTTTAAAAATTCAACTTTTCCTTTTGTTCAATGAGGTTGGAGAAATCCCTCGGTGCAACAATTATTCATTTCAAGTAAGTATAACAAAGATGTTTTGCAATCCAAACTCCACTTTTAGAAGTTAATCAGAATGTGTGACAAATTTCAATCAGCGATCATGACGCTCTGCTTCCGCAGTTTAGATTTGTTTAAGCGAGAAAATGTGTACAGAAAAGTCAGCAAATAGCTACAGGAAAACGCCCCGCTTGCTAATACTGGCCAGTATCAGTCAGAGCAACGATGACAAAGTTCAAAACAACTTAAAACAGGGATGCTAAGTTCACCTCCCACCGCAGTTTCTTATGCGATGTATGTTGGCCTTAAAAGAATTTTTAAAAAGGAATTAGCAAGAAGTTAATCGCATATAAAGCTTTTAATCAAATCCTGAGACTTAACCTGTCAGGAGCTTACAAAGCCAAGACATTCTCATAATCCTTTGTAAATATAATGAAGCACATTCTTAACTCCATTCTTAATTCTAAATAATCACTTGATCTTTCAATCAGAAAGTAGGTCAGGCTGCCATCAGCTGGAGTCACTCCAAGATTCAGCATGCTGAGGTGGGGGATTCTTCATTGGCGCAGACAAAGCAATAGCATTGCGTAGCATGAATTAGCGTAATGGTATTTCATGATGGCTATGACGTTTGAGTAGCATGTACCTAAATTCTGCCACATACATGTGCAGCATGTATTTGACGTCTTTGGAGCTGCAACGCGACAGGAAATGGACGGAAACCTGGCTCGCTTTCAGATGTGCAGAAAGGTAAAGCTGATGCTTCATTAAAGAGTTACACTGATTTTCCTAAATTGTCACACAAGGAAGCATCATGTAATATTTTAAAATGCGTCCACAGCAGCTTCATTTCCATTACGAATGTGCGCAAAGCTTTATCGATGTTCGGGCTAATGTCGGAAAAACACAATTTAATAATTGCGGCGTTTCCATTAAGAAATGCAATTAAAATCACATGAATTTTAATTTTGACATGTTCATGCCACCAACCTCCCACCACTTCCTGTTCTCTTTTTAAAAAAAAAAAAACTTTTCCTGCCTCATGTGATGCGAAATAAAGCGTTTCCATTGCAGCTTGGTGAAATGCATTAATTTTGATACAGCCGGAAAACCACCTCATCCTAGAGCCAAAACGTCCCATCAAAAACCATCAGTTTCTTTTTTTTTTTTATTGACGTGTTTCCATCAAGCAAATTTATCTCCACTTCCAATTTGCGCAATTTTATGGTCAATGGAGGCACAGCTAGTCTGAACTAACCTCTCAGAAACTTACAAAGCTTTGACATCAGAATAAACCCAGTGAATGTAAACTTCTGAATTTGAAGAAAATTATAGCTTTGTCTTCATTATTTAGACATTCAGTAAACCTAAACCAGGAACAAATATTCAGATTTAACAAGAACGAAGGGAAGAAGACGGTGTGTATTTTTTATAACTTGTTAAATATCTGGTTTCAGCTGTTTGCGACGTGTTAGTAGAGGCCAAACAGCGGCTGGTATGTAGAGCAGAGATGTGTGTAAAGTCCAGATTACAACATATGTACATAAATCCATCCATTTCTAATAACACAGATTTTGGCCCCCATTTGTTCATGACTGAATGAGCTAATCACAGATGTCCTCATCAATGTCTTACACCACTTTAATGTTTTGAGAGAGATGCTTAATTGCTGTCATTCCTCATTTTTTGTGTATTGTATAGAAGCCAAAAGTTGTGCAACTTTGGCTACTTGGAATTGTTCAACCTAAGAAGTGGAGCGTGCGTGAGTCTCGTTCCTGGTTGTTGTTGTTTTTAAGATCTTTAACTGACCGTTTGTTTGGGGGATTCGGACAGCATCAACGCCAAAGCTTGTCCAGTTGTCCCTTTAAGCTCCTCCCCCTCCCCTTAGTCATACCACCGTCTCAGAGCCCGAGCTTTTTCCAGTAAAAAAGTCCCAGAAGTTGGCGGCCGATGACGATTTGCCCTCATCCTGCTGCATCTGCCTCACCCAGATGCTGCTCTCGGTGGAGCCGCTCAGGCTAGAGCAGCTTCCTCTGCCGCCGACGCCACCTAGAGTGAAGCTCATGGCGGCGCCCAGCGCGCCACCCCGCCGGTCCTGGGGGTCGCCGTCCTGGCTGTGCATCCTGGACAAGGTGGACGGCTGGGACAGGCTGAGCAGGTTGTGGTGGGAGTGGAACTGTCGCATGTGGCGGATGGACTTGGCGGAGCGGGCCTCACCTGCACAATCAAAACGCAGGAATGCTGTCAGTTATGCTGTTACTGCAGGTGCCGCCCTCCTTTCTTTTAAAGTGCCCCGCAAACGCTCTGACCTTTTCACATTTCGTCAATTTACAAAAACATTCGCGTTGCGTTATTGAGAATTATAAAGCTGGAGTAGAGCAAATCAATTTTATTGATTAATTGAACTTTTGGTAATTAAATTTTTAGAAAATGCGGATGAATTCCTGGAGTTTCCAGAGTCCAGGGGGATGTCAGCACGCCGAAGGCCGCCATCTTGTTTGACGTGCGTATTTTACAGCTTCCATTTATGTGGACTTTGAATTCAACTCAATGACAGAATAATAAAACCAGATAAAGTTGTTTTTTTTTTTTTTAATTTTCACGATAAAGTCATATTACCAGGATACTGTTGTAATATTAGAATGAATTAGTACATTTTCAAGAACTCCAACACAAAAATAACAAAAAATGTAATTGAATAATGTTGAGCGTTTTGTGAAGTTTTACTTATACCAAAGTATGACTTCAAATTATTACAGCTTCAAATTATTACCGCTAACCTGCACAAGTCCGCCACTGATTGTTGTTTTAAACATGCCAAACCCACAGGGGGCAGTGCAGCGCAACGCCAAAACCTGTGTCAGCCAATCAGATCGCTTCAAAAACAACCACGACGACTTCTTAGGAATTAAACATGGCGTTTTGTTAGTGGGACATTTTGAACCGCTTTTAAATGGAAAAGAAAGTTACGAAAACACAGCGGAAATACTGTCGCGGACTGTAACGCCCTAAATCTCCGTTTTCCCATCAACACACACAAACACTAACGCAGAGTTTACTCAAATCTCCGCTCGGTTCGTAGTTTTTTGTAAATAATTGTTTTCAGTTGTATTACACCCGGTTTTTATGTGGATGAAAATCCAAATCGGCTAAAAACGGGTTCGTTTTCCCAGATATCCGGCTACATGTGGAACTGAAATAGGATTTCTACTGTTTTCATTTTTTAAACTTCTATCTTGATTCTTTTCCGTAAAGCAAATGACAATAAATGGCTTAGTCTCCGCTAAAAGAGGAGTTTTTATTTAACATAATATCTCAATAAAACGCTCGAGTTTGTGGCTGTAACCACAACATGTCAAAACAAGATGCTGCGTACATAGAAAAACAACCACCTCTCTGACTTGCCACCGAGTGAAGCCAGATGGCGCTGTTGCCTCATTTATCTCATCGCAGTGTTACGACAGAGAAGGTTTAATGAGATGCAGAACAGCCACAGGATTAACTCCTGAAATCTCCCACCAGTTTAGAGAGGCTACTGGCTTTTTTTTTGTTGTCCAAGTCCAAAGCAAAATGCACATCTAAAAAAAATAATTTTAACATCCATCTAACTGGTTTGTCAATAGTCAGCAAATCTCCTGTGAACTGTTTTAAAAATCTACCAATAAACAGAAATGTGAAAGCATACAGATAAACGTCTATGTAAGGATTTCCGGAATTAAAACTATTAAGTAACCAGTCAGCTGTTGATCAAAATCATCCATCTTTTCTTTGACTGGCTCTGACTAGTGATTTTGGCCTGTTTGTTAAACACATCACTATTATTAACAAGCAGCATGTTCTACGATGCACTCTGGAGTTTAGTAGAAATCACTCAAATGGTTGAAATATAACACTAGATTATCTTGAAATTACTTCATTTTCTGCTGGATTTAAAACGACAGCCTTGTAGTTTTGAACACACTTTTTAAACCACATTTTATACCTCGAATATGATTTTATTTAACAAGACAAGACATCAGATCCTTGAAACCGTTTTTTAAATTATTTTTACAGTTACTAGCAGAGTCACTTTGACCCCCAAAAATGGAGGAAACTAACAGGGACACCGAGTGTACGGCGGCTGTCTCAGAAGATCACAAGCCTGGCATGTTTTCTGGGTTTGTGCTGCAGCTGGATGTGCTGCGTCAGGTCAGGTCGACCTACCAATCATCCGACAACAGGGCTCAGGTTGCATGCTGTGTTGTAGTTGCATGTTCACATCTTGTGCCTCGGCATTAAACATTATTTCATCAGATTCCCCACATAATTTATGTAAGCTTAAATGTAGAAACAGCTTCTTTTTTTTTCCCCCAACAGATTTATGTCTAAAACATTTTTCATGTCATTACCTGAAAACAGCATTTTGCTGTGAATGCGCCTGAAACAAACCAGCGGGTAAAACAAGTATTGAACACATAGAAAATTTAGCTGCTTGGCTGGTCTGTAGCTTTTTTTCTAGCTATGTTTTTTATTTTATCTGTTATTGTCACTAAACATGAATTCTGTCCTTGCCACGTTCCTAATCTTTATCCTTTAAACTTCTGAACTCCAAAATATTTGGGGGCTCGTCCGTGACCTAAACTTGGACTTCTCGCAGCCCACACAAGAATCGTTCCTCTTGAGATTTTGCATAAATGGACAACATAAATATAAAGTGTGTGAAAATTTGTTTCGAAATATTCAGATAGTAAATGAAACCAGTACCGAATCTCCCTTCTGGCCAGTTTCTGGTCTGGTTCAGTTTGAGGACGTTGAGGAAGACCTCGCTGGTCAGGCTGCCGTCGCCGCCGCTCCCATCTGGAGGGAAAAGCGGCGACGGCGGCTCAAGAGGGGACAAACTTCCGCTTGAGGCCCCCACTGAGTCCAAAGAGGCCCCTGTGTCCCGGCGACCCCCGGACTCGCTGCTGCCCTCTACCGTCAGGTGGCTGCCACTGTGAGCAAGAAGACAAGCTCAGATCGATGATTAGCAAGAGTCAGAAACTATTTGCGTCTGACCTGACAGTAGATCGGAGGAGACCTACCTGAGCTTCCTCCGCAGGAGATAATCGATGACATCCGGGTCGGTCTGGATCAGACTCATCAAGACTTCCTGCTGAAGCTCTGCAGACACCTGCAGGAACACACAGACCATCCAATCCAACTTAATCTAAAGCTTTGGAAGAGAAGAGTCAACCGAACATATTGGTGGTAAAATCTCCGTCTCTCCAACGTCTCTGATGATGGGTGTGATTCTTCTCGTACCGTGAAGAGCCTCCTGTAGTTCTGTATGAGCACCAGAGTGATGCTGATGATCGCCGTGCTGTCCTCGATGCCCATCGCCTGAGGACTCGTGTCTCCGCCTCCCTCCCTCTGGAGCAGGTTCGGCCCGAAGATCACGGCCAGGTTAGCCGCCGTCATCTTGTTACCGGGAATCTGCGGTGGAGTGATGGCGGTAAAGGTGGGGAAGGAAACAGCGGCTGCGTTTCCAATGACCATATAGTGGCACAAATTGGAATTATGAAAATACATTTGCTTAAAGGGAACATCAACTTAAAAAAAAAAACCTCGAATTTTTCAAAGAGGTTGTTCATCGGCTTTATCGAAATTAAGTGTATTTTCCAAAACTGCAATGGAAACACTTTTTCGCACGAGTCACGTGATCAACAACCTGATGAAAATGACAGGAAGTAGAAGGAGGGGGAAGGCATGACAGGATTTCTAATTTTATCACGTGAAAAAACGTAAGCATATGTGATTTTAACTTCTTATTTAATGGAAACACAGCAATTACAAAATTGTGGGTATGTGTGTGTGTGGGGGGGGGGGGGGGGGGGGGATTTCAGCATTAGCGGAAGTTTTCCACACTTTTTTAATGGAATGTAAAATGTCCTTTTGCCACTTTTTCTGCAAGAGCTAAAGCTTCGTAGGCCAACAGATAAGACAAGTAAACATTTTTGCCACTCCATGCGTTTCCCAACTTTCTTCTGAATTGGCAAAGAAAGACGTGATGCTCGATTTTTATTTCAATTTTCGACACAGGATGTCGTGACATATGATCCGACGAGCCTCGCTAATTTGAATCAAGATCCTTTCTTTGCCTACCTCCTCGTCATTGGTCCCTACGGTGTCCTGGGCGTAGCTCTGCACGGTCTGCAGCATGGACAGGAGGCGCAGCAGCGTGTCGCAGTTGCAGGGAGGGAGCAGGTAGAGGAGGTGCTGGAGGAACTGCAGCTGGTCGGCTCCTCTCAGCACTGCGTGAAGCACAAACCGGGGTTACCAGCGGAGCCACAACGATGCTGCAACCTCTGCCCTTCAAAAACTCAGTGCAGCAACTTGCAGAAACATTTATATCCCTTAACTCTTTTTACAGCTTATGATACTGTGACCACAAACATCTGTCCATCCATTTTACTGGGATTTTGTACGACAGTCACACACTAAGTAGCTTCTGATTGTTAGAATAGAATAGAATTCAACTTTATTGTCATTGCACTGTCACAAGTACAAGCAACAAGATGTAGTTTGCATCTATCCAGAAGTGCTCTACGAGATATAAACATTTATTTACAGATGTACAAGACTATGTATGTATGGACTATAAGGGGTTATAGCAAAGAGATATAGATATTGTGTATAAATATAAATATGGGAGCTATATGCACAGATTATACAGTTGTTAAAGCTGCAGTCATTTTTATAACAAAAAAAATCTTGTGGTTCTACTGCTATTTGCAGAAATACGCAGCTCAATAAAAAACCAATCAGAGTCAGGAGGAGGGTCTTAGCGCTGTCAATCATGCTTGTGTAGGTGCTGCTCACATTCTACCCCTTACTCTCTGCTAGGCTACAGCTAGTGCACCCTCACCAGAAGCGTCCGTGAATGCTAAAGCTAGTTAGCATAGCCACCGATGACGGTGGATAAATGGTTTTCCTGTAACGGCAAGTCATTTCTCCACCATTAGGACACTGAGTGGCACAAGCCTGATTGACAGTGCTAAGACCCTCCCCCTGACTCTGATTGGTGGTTCCTGAGTAAACGGTGCATTTCATCAGATGGGTATGCGACCACAGGGAGCTACCACACCGTCACAACATATAGTGACAGTTTTAACAAATATGTCAAAAAAACATATTTAAAAAAATAAAAGTTACATCTGCAGCTTTAATAGCAAAGTTAAAAAAAAAAAAAAAATCTTTACAACAAAAAACCTGAAAGTGTCCCTTCACTGACTGTGAGGTACAGTATTTGTTCAGGATGACAGCAGGCGTCTTGCGTTCACATACGGTTAGCGTGCAGGAAGGCGGGGTAGAGCTCCTGGGGCAGCAGAGGGTCCGGCATGTCGCGCAGGAACTCCTTGAGCAGCGCCGCCACGTCGTGCACGCTGTGCTCCTCGTCCAGCTGGACGTCCACCCCCATGTCGAAGTCTTCACGCAGCTATGGGGAGCAAACCAGATCGCTAATATCGCAAAGGAACTCGAGCTCATTCACATGACCAACAGGCTCGTGACATGTTGGGGTTACACAGGGGCCACTCTCCCCCCCCTGTGGAGGTGATTTCTAAATAACAGGATATATCACTTCATCAGTTTGGAGATTATATTTATTTTTGTAGCATCCAGCAGTGAGTAGCAGGAAACGGCGCAGAGTGAACCAGGGGACGACATGTTGCTGCAGGCAGCGGCGCTTCTGTGTTTTATGGCCAAAAGAGTGAAAGAAGCAGACAAATTGGGGTCACAGCTCTTAAAATAAAAATGCATTTATGGGTCAGGCTTTAGTTTGGTGGCCTTGACCTCATTTCAGGCTTTAGCAGACCACAGAATCAGCTCTAAGACAACAAAAAAAGGTCTGGACGTAGCTGAAAGGTGAAGATAACCTACACAAATATTAGCCAGAAAGCTAAATTATCGCAATATTTCAATAGTTGAAAAGATGTGATGACTGATGTAAAGTGTCCAAGTCCAAGTCATTAGTAAACATCCATCCATAAATTGATCCATTCATTATACTAACTTAGTCAAGATCTCCATGGTAACAGGTGGTGTTATTGCCAAGCAATACAAATCCTCAGTAGAATTAATGTCTGAGAAATCAAGAGAGCTAGTTTAGCCAACCTGTTGGTCGCGTGTTAAAGCTACGGAGCACAGTTTCTGCATAATTTATGTTCTATTTACACTAAGTTTTGTTAGCTTGCCTTTTCCTTTAGCTTTTCCTTCCAGGCAGCAATAATAGCTAAGATTGTCCTAGACACCCACATTATAATTTACCCTCTGCTGAGCATCTTCGCTTTTCCACTTGATTTGATTTGCAAGTCAATTCTTTGTGCTTTGAGTGAACAGATCTTATCACTGACTGCTGACTTAATCGCTGTTGCCACTAATTTATTTCAGTCCATGTTCTCTGTAAAAAAAAAAAAAAAGAATAAAAAGAAAAGAAGATGGACAGGAATGTGATGCTGCGATGCCACAAATATTTTACAATGTCAAATGTGCACAACGCCGTTCCAATAAAAAGCCATGAAGCTCGGAAACTACGACTCACGTTTTTTGACATCTGGCGTCACTTAAAAACAAACTGAAACATTTTGAATATTTTTTATAATTTAAAAACGTATACTGTCAGTTTAAAAAAAAAAAGGAAATCAGCTGCTTCGTTATAATCTCATACGTTTACATCTAAATGTTCATTAATGGGTATTGTCTGTCAGTTCAGCTAATATATACTAATAAATGCTCTCATGCATCTATGCTGTATTTACATATTTCGTATACAAAGAAAAAGTATGATTAATAAATATTTAATTAATTGTGGATGCTTAAATTATTACTAAGACATCAGATTTTTTTGTATGAAACTATGCTAACAAATGCTAATAACATTTATTATGCATTTACTAGCATTAATAAATGCATTTATTAGCAATGCTAATAATGCTAACAGCTTTTATTAGCATAGTTATTATAGTTAATATAGGGTAATATATGCTAACAAATGCTCTCAAGCATATATATATACATATATAGTATGTTTAGAAAAAGTATGATTAATAAATATTTTATTATTATGTATGCAAAAATTATGACCAGTTCATAATTTTTTTTTAATGAAACTATGCTAATAAATGCTAAAGAGCATTTATTAGCATAGCCTATCATATATTGTTATTGTGCCTTTTGTGTGACATTACAGTTTATATAACTTAATATATACAATCCATTTTATTAATTTGAGATATTGTATTCAACTTTACTCGTTTAAAGATAAAAAGCACAATTCCTCACCTGTCTAACTCTCTTCTTTGAGCTCCCGACTCGGAAGATGCCGACCGTCTGGAGCCCTGCGGACGAGGTTTGTGAGCATTTACTGCTGGGAGTTTTGTTATCAAAGGGAACCCAGGAAGACCACTCCAGGCTCACCATAGGTCTCGATGTGGCTGCAGCACCTCTCCACCACCCGAGGCACCTGCCTGTAGATGGGATTGAGGCTCAGCTTGGACTGGGTCCTCCCTTCGGACGGCGATTTCTTCACCTCCAATTCGGCCGGGTGGGACAGCTGCAGGGCCTCCAGCAGGCGAGACTGACTCTCTACAAGGTCAGAGAGGCAGTCCACCGACAACCCACCCTGTGGAGCAGAAACACAAGGTCGGAGGTCATCAGGTTCACATTATTAAACTCTTTTCTGTTTCACGTCGCATTAAATATACAGTAACCGAGTGTTGACATAAAACAGATCATATGGTACCGTTTTACTTTACACATTGTGTTGTATTATGTTGTGTTACAATGTACTGTGCCAGGTTGTATCTTATTTTGCCACATTGTATCACATTGTATATATAATTACACTGGATTTCTAAAATTGTATCATATCATCACCTTTCTAAAATAATTGTCTTTTTTTTTTTGCCAAAAGTGATCTTTTTTCTTCTCTAAATAATCTTTTGGTAATGAAAAAAATGAATGATTTTTCTTTTCTTTATGTTTTTTATATTTTTCAAAAAATGACACATTAGGTGACAACATTATTATTATATAATATTCCATAGAAGTAACTGGGCATTTATCTTACTTTACTAGTACTTCTAGCTCCGCTGGTACACTCTTTCACTTAGAACATGGAAAAAAAATTCTTATTAAGTTGTAAGTGTAATAATCTCAAATACTTTTGTATATCAATATTAGGAAATTATTGACTTAAAACAAGCTCCTATTTCTTGTTGAAAAGTAACTAAGTTAGTTTTGTCTCATTTTAAGATAGTTGCACTAGAAACTAGACCAAAAATACTTGGTGAGATTTTGTGTGTTTGCAGAGTGAAGGTCACACGAATCAAAACGACATCTCTTCACTGTGTTGGCTTAGACGGTAAAATGTCAACAAATTTCCAGTTTTATTTTAAAACCAAGGCATGTCTTTCATTTTAATTCATCTTGACCTGCGTGTCAAGAAGAATTATACCCTTTATGCTCAGTAATTTTGGCTGCAGATCAAAATTCTGCACACATACAATAGCAAGAAAAATCTTAAAACTTCTGGAACAGCCTGGGAAGCATCTACTCTCGTATTTAAGTTAATCCAGGCATGTCCAAAGTCCGGCCCGGGGGCCAATCACGGCCCGCGGCCAGATTTCATACGGCCCGCAGCTTCGGTCTTATAATGTATTATTTATGGCCCGCCTGCACTGTCAAACAGAATAAATAAATCATAAAACTTGAAACTGTAATTCCTCCTTTCACCAAATGGTGGCAGCACCACTTTAATACTATCAGTCTGCCTCCGTGCAGCGAACCGCTCTCCACTCATTTCTGCCATGGCCACTGCAAAGAAAACAAGTTTACAGTGAGGGCCGCCGCTTTCAAGAGAGATGGGAATTATAATACTTCTTTTCTGAAAATCAAGGCAATTGTGCTTGTCTAATTTGTAATGAGACGGTTGCCTTGTTTAAGGATTTCAACGTAAAGAGACACTACCAGACTAAACATGCTAACACATACAACAAGCTAACAGGAAGTGACCGTGCTGAAAAAGTGAAGCAGCTCCAAGCTGCACTGGCATCACAACAGCGATTCTTCATGCGGGCCTGTGAGTCAAAAGAAAATACCACCAAAGCTACGAAGTTAATGTTAATAGCTAAACATGGCAAACCTTTTACTGAAGATACATTTATCAAAGACTGTGTTATGAAAATGGTGGAGAACATTTTCCCTGAGAAGAAGCAAGAATTTGAGAAAAATGTTTGCCTGGCAGTAACAGTGTGGCACTGAGAGTTGAGGACATGAAACTGAGTGTTTTGAACGGTAACGTCTGTCACTATCAGCAGTGAAAAGCCAAAAGAACATTTATGCACCTGGATTTATGGCACTTATTTTTATTAAACTCTTGAGTAAGATTTGGTTATGAACCTGTAGATATAGTAAATGACGAGCAAAATTCACTTGTTTTAAGATTTAATAATAACAGACAACTTTGCATTACTTATAACTCCTGTTTAAAATGTTCTTGAGGCAAAGATATTTTAAACTCATGTAAATTTAAGGTATTTTATACAGTTTGTTCAATGTTATCTGACTCTCCAGATATGAAAGAAAAGCAGAATTTCTGCTTTTAGAGTTGCCTGAGTGGCTTATATTTGGTTATTTTGTCATTTGAAAAATAAAGATAATTGTGACAATGAAAATTGTTTTATAACGGTGTGTATTTGCATGACACTTTTGTGGTTAAAAAATGTCCGAACAAACTATTGGCCCCCAGGCATCTTCACTTTATCAAATCTGGCCCTCTTTGCAAAAAGTTTGGACACCCCTGAGTTAATCTAACCCAAGGAATATTCTAATTCACTTTTATCTATAAATGTTGAGATATGTAAACTATATAGCACCAGAATACGTATACATCAGATTTAGATGGATACGTTTAATATTTGTGACTGGACACATTGGTGGGCTCAGAAAACAATGTGACAAAACTCAAAGTGGAGTTGAAATAATTTGTGCCTCAAATCTCCTGGAGGAACATCAAGAGTCCAGAGGAATTTCCTCAGTGGCAACAACAAGCAGAACACTGTGGCTCGTAAAACCGAAGACATTTCCTCCATCTGAAGTGTGTTAAACGCACACATGGGCAAAATGGTGGTGGACGATGTGAAAAACTATGAGGTTTGTTTACTTCAGATAAGCAGTGACTATATTAGAATTAAAAATGTACATATTTTGTGCAAAAATTGCTTCTGCATTTTTCTATATTTGTTAACTATATTTAACTTATCCTCTGTGTTTCTATTATTATCATAAATTATTGGAAATGTCTTCATGCACAGCAAATACAAAACAGTCTGAGGAGTGATGTTTGTCGCAGGTTCTAAACTTAATATGGAAACGGTTTTCATAAAAGTCAAAGTTTCTAAACTTGCAGAAGTTTTCCTTAACCATGGCCGACAAAAAGAGTTTTTGACTTTTGAATTTTAAACCAATTACAACCGGGTCATAAAATACTACACTTTTTCTTATTCCTTATACTTCAGTCACAATATGTCAAAAGTTTGAATGGAATTTGCTTAATAATCTTAATAATCAAGCAGCAATAAAGAGTTTCTATCTTGGTTTGTGCTGTTCATCGTAGCGCTGGGATGAAGAAGGGCGAGCATGAAATGACCAAACTGAATCTCCAGCTGTTGTTTGTGTTTCCATAGAAGCATGTGTTGGCAAGGCGGCGCAGCTAGGTTCCACAGGAAGTGAGAAAACTAGGCAATTAAAACTCTAATTGGCTTTGCTTTGAAGATTGTGGTGGTATGTTTTATTGGTTCTTTTCTTTAGATATATTAGACATATTTCTTCAATATTAGTGATGGATAATCTCACTAAAAAAGCTGTATGGTAGAGAGATCTTTGGAAGAGACGCATGAGACAAAAAGATAAAATTCCGCTGCTGTTTACATGCAATGAGCTCTATGTGGTTTTAAATTAACTTTCTGCATGACTTTTACGTACATTTTTAAAAATTTATTTCTCTAAGTTACAATCTGAGGAATGTCTTACTAAATAATTCCAAAATTCTTTTTTTTTTACTTTAACCACTTTTTTTTTTTTTTTTACCCCTCCAAGGGGTCTTTTTTTGTGGGCTCTAGTGTCCCTTATATGACAGTAGGCTGACAGGAAACTGGGAAGGAGAGGGGGGAAGACATGCGGCAAATATTGTCGAGCCTGGGAGTCGAACCCGCGACGGCCGCGTCGAGGACTCAAGGCCTCCAAATATGGGTCGCGCTAACGGCTACGCCACCACGGCACGCCCGACTTTAACCACATTTTGACGCTAATCCTTAAATACAAATTGTGAGTAGGCTTCTTTTTTTTTCTAAATTTTTTTCTCAAGAAAATGTGTATTAAGCAATAATTTAAATGGATAATTGCCACAGGTCCTACATGGTGGCGTTTTTTCTGCTAAATGCTTCCAGCCTGTTCAGAGTTTTCCTCCCTCACAGGCTCCTAGAAGCTCCGCCTGATTGCTGCTTCATGCTCAATTGCCGTCCTCTGTGGCTGTAATGATGCTCATTATGAGCTTAGGAAAACAACTGGTTTCAGATCAGCATGCAGACAAATAACTGGTGAGCCTTAATCATGTGTGTACACACACACACACACGCACACACACACACACACACACACACACACACACACACGGAAACATACAGAATTTGCCCAACAAACAGACGGCAGTGGAAACACAATCATTTGATGGTCAAATGCACAAGTTTTCAAATACGTTACATATTAGTCTGTGGTTTTTAGTAAAGATACAGCAGCACTAGCAATTGGAATTAGCATGTGAGATTCAGGTCAAAGTACACTACTTAAAAATGTCTTTTTTTGTAAAATGTGGGTATTTCCTTGCTGATAATAACAGTAGAAAACCTTACCATTACAGTGCTGATTTTTTTTTATTGTATGGTTAGTGTCTGGGTTTTTCAGGTTAGTGTGTAAAAAATTCTTTTGTGTTTCCAAGAACTATTTATAAAATCAGATAATTGAGCAAACTGATTAGCTTGCGAGATCGCAAAAACAATCTGCAGAAATACGCAGGTTTCATGGACTAAATGTACGCTCCTTCTGTGCGACGTCTCTGTTGCTGAAGTCTGAAGGCGAAACCCATCTCACCCTTCTTTGTCCTCGGCTGGCGTTGTCCATAATTGTCGGCGACGCCGCTTTGCTCTGCGTGTCGGACACCGGCGCCGGAGCCACCGAGTTGGCGGAAGGCGACCCGGGGACTCCTCCTGTGATGGACGAGGAACTGCACAGAGGTTTGCTCCCGTTGAAGAACTGCCTCTTCTCGGCCCTGAAGCGCAGGACGCTGGCCTCCAGGTCCAGACAGTCGCGCCTGCTCTCCTTCAGTGCGTCCTGGCGCCGCTTGTACGCCTGGTCGTTGGCGATCGCCTGGGAAAGCGGGATGCTGAATGCTTTGGGGGCATTTTCTGGGGAAGAACGTAGGGAGTTATTCCAAGAGACACAGACTAACAAAAGGGACATGGACACATATGTGACCAATAGTCATGTCTAAGAGACATTTAGAGACGAATTAACCCAACTGTTATGTGTTTGGACTGTGCTCTGCAAAAACACCAGATCTTACCAAGTACTTTAGGTCCAGTTTCTAGTGCAAATACCTTAGTAAACTTGAAATAAGACAAAATTAACTTACAAGATATAGAGGCTTGTTAATAATTCCTTAATATTGCTAAAAGATTTCTTGTTTCATTGGCTGATTATTTAACTTAATTTATCTGGCTGTAGAACTAGGACTTTTTCATCTATATTAAGGAATTATTTACTTAAAACAAGCTCCTGCATCTTGCTGAAAATTAGCTTTTAACTTAGTTTGTCTCATTTCAAGTGTATTAAGATATTTGCACTAGAAACTTTACCAAAACTACTTGGTAAGATTTGGTGTTTTTGCAGTGTGGGAGGAAGTCGGAGTACCCAAAGAGCACCCAGGCATAAAAACATAAACCAAAAAAAATTATACTGAATTATCTTAACAGGATAATACACAGAGAAATGTGTGTCATCTGTCCGTATTCTAAAGAGAAAGAAAAAAAAACGGTAGCTGCGTTTCCATTCCAAGTGCAAAACGTTTTTTATATTCTGCTAATGTCAAAAAATCCCCACAATATCGCAATTGCAGCATTTCCATTAATAGCGAAATGCAATAAAAATCGCACTCGAATAGCTTGTTCACACGATAAGTCCGTAAAACAACATGGCGACAACAAATTTAAACACTTAACCCTCCAAATACCTTACATCAGTAGGTCAACGGCAAATGACGGCTGAACATCAGTTTCAGGTTGGCCTGTCAGAATTGTTCTTATCAAAAATGTTTGCTCTTTCAAAATTAGCGCATTTTCTTTAAGCAAATTTGTGTAATTCCAATTTGCGCACTTTTACGGTCAATGTAAACACAGTTTCTCTTAATGTTAACATCTTCATTACTGATCACATCTGACTTTCTGACTGCAACTAACTCTCTGGTGCATTTAATGAGTTCTTCTCAGAACATTAGATCTCTAAAATTGCTAAGCAAGCCGAGCACTTAACGGAACTGAATCACTTCTACCTGTGCCATTAAAATGCATGAGGTAGGAAACGGTGAGATTACCCTCGCTCCATCTATTCACTCTCGCACTCAGAGAACCGTGAAGCAGCACACGATAGCCTGAATGGAAAACACATGGGCCACCAAGTGACGCCCACGTGCGCCAACACCCGGCAACCAGGTCGCGCAGCAGAGAGGGACTGGAAGGAGGCCACGCAAATCCTTAAATATATGGGATTGACTGAGCCTTAAATAACTGCACAGACTTCTGCTCTCAGCATTTTGGCTGAAGGCGTTCCAAGATCATCGATGAAGACGGCGAAAGAAACTTAGGAATGATGAAAATAAAACTTGGACGAAATTATTTTTTTATTAAATGTGCATTAAAAAAATGCCATATTGTGTTCACATCAAGCCAATTCAATACTTATTTTGTCTGAAGTTTCTGCAAGTTTTCCAATTCTTAATGGAACACAATACATAACGCAGTAAAATTCAAAGTAAATTTCTTTTTCTTTCCCCTTTTCCTTCAAATCAAATTCAAAGTTTCCAGTTTGAACTCTAACTCCCAATAACTCAGCTTTCTGTCGTCCAGGCCCCGTTTTCCCTTTAATGCTGCGTACTTTCAAGCTGAAGTGACTGAGTTCACCCCTCCTCCACAAGTGCCCTGGTCAGGTGCCACACCACAGATAAGCTCCTTGTTCTGATGGCAAGCTGCCTGCAACAACTAGCTTGTTAGCGTGGAACATGCTAATGGTCACTGCAGCTAGACTAGCTTGTTCACAAAGCATGAGGCCACAATAAAGCAGTATTTACTCCATTAAATGCTTTGTTAGTTTCTTTTTTACCCGATTAAATACAAAAGGCAGTTTTCAAATGAATATTTTTGAGTCATGAAGGGGAAAAGCTATTCAGACTAACCTGGAGCAATGTGGAATCTGAAACTGCCTCGTCGTAAATTCATGATTCAGCAGTGATTATTTATGTTGTCTGCACCACTTAAGTTTGATTCCAATAACAATATGCAGAACGAATTATTGTCAGGCGTCATTTAAATGGCTCCGATGTAGAAACAAAAAGTAGGTTCAAAGATCTCAAAGAGCAACACATCCCACCCTGATCTCTAGAAATTGACGATAAGTCTAAGGGGAAAAGGTTACAGAGTTACTTCTTGAGCTTAAAGTCTCTTGAAAACCGCACTGAGAGCCGACTAGCCTGCAAAATGACTCCAAGATCTGTGACATTTATGCCGTTACATCTGGAGTGAAGACAACACAACATCTCAAACAAAGATCATCATCAGACATGGTGGTAGGAGGATGATGTTCTTAAGATTCTGACTTGCTATGGAGGGAAAACATCCAACTCCTTCCTGGCCTTGAGGTCGAGCGCAGTTGGGTTAGGCAGTTGGACAATGATCCAAAAGCCACCAGGAAGTTTGTCTCTGAACGAGTAAAAAAAAAAAAAAAAGGCTTTGTAGAGGTCTAGTCTACAAAACCTTTGTCCAAAACACTCTTTGCCAGTGACTGAAACTGGCTGCTTTTTGTATTTCCTCAATTGTTCAATGATATAAACACATTTACCTAAAAGATTTAAGTGTAGCGAACAACCAAACAGAGGTGAAATCTAAAGGGGAAAATACTTTCCCACAGCCCGGTTTGGGTTTACCTGAGTCCCCACATCGTCTAGAAAATATTAGGAACTTCACTGAAACATTTTCCAGATGTGGATCGGTATAAAAAAAGTCTGTTTCCAACTTTATTCCCCAGCTCTCTTTCTGTGACAGGTGGCAATACTATCACTTCTACAAAGTCGGCCAATGACAGTGTCAACAACTCAAAGTTGTGTTTGTTGCTCCCCAACAAACACAACTTTCCACTTCTACTAACATCTGCCTTCCAAAGCCCCCTACCCCGGGGTGCTTCCCCAAGGGTTTGTTTGGGTTTGCCTTTATGGTACACAGGAACATAGGATGCAGATATGCTTCATGCCTTTGTTGCAACACAAATATATGCGATTCAGTGATAAGGTAATGGTGCAAGGTGACTTAAATGAAGACTGACGCCACAGTTTCCTGATTAGCAGCTAATCAGGAATGGAAGGTGAACAGGATTTTTCACCCGCCACCAAAAACTTTAATATAATAGCATGAATCTACTCCTTCATTATATTTAATAGTATCCAAATTAATAAGAAATAGTCTTCTGGTTCTGTTCTATGATTTGCATAACCACCAATATTACAAGAGGTCAATCTCTGACAGTCTGGTAGACAATCATTCTGCTGATCATTTTTGTTCATTAGTCCTGATCTGGTTTTGTCTTTAAGTAAAATAATGTATAATGACGTACGCAGACAAGCGCTTGGGTGATTTCCTTTACGTTGCTGTGATATGCATGCCTCTATGTAAGTTTTAAGAACTTAAAACAATAAATGGTGCTTAGTTTTAACATGGGAATTCTTTTTGTTACTTTCTACAAGCTTTTGAGGCAAGTTTCTGTGCCACAAATGGAGAAAATGGTCAAAGTAGTAGACAATAAAACCTTTTCTAGTGATTTTTAAGAAAGTAGAACATGTGCTTTCCACACTTCAGGAATTTCCTCCCCACTAATGACCACATTTGCTTCTTATCGACATCATCAACTGAGTCAGAGCATGTATTTAGTAACGGTAACTCTTCAGATTGCCACTTAAGGAAGAACTGCTTTCCATAAACACTAGCAGCAGCGTAGACGAACCCTTCGTCTTGTTTTCCCCCAACAATATCTCTCCTAAATAAGTGCGGCATCCCCACCAACAGGAACAGGCTTCAGACTGTTGTTCACTAAGCCTGCGCTTATTCCTCACTGTTGATGTTTATTGGTGGACTGACCATCCATGGTGCTGTCTCTCTTTTAGCTGTAATTACTAGCAAAAATAAGCACATTGATGTGTTTAGCTGTTTGCACTCGAGCTGTTTGCTTGTTCAGGAAGCAGCACATTGATCAACTGACTGATTCGGCCAACAGACACATGGACTGGATGTTCAGATGTCCAATAGCTGCAGGCTGTATTGATAAAGACTTTATAGTAGGATGTTGGTTGGAAAATGTATGCTTTTAAGGGAAAGTTGTGCTAAATTGTTCTTGACCTGCGCCTCTCTTATTTTTTTTGTGCAAATCTTTTGAGATACACACAACCACTATTCCTTCAGTCCACAAATCTGGTCTTTCTGGTGGAGAAAGAAAAAGAGTCCCGTCTTCATTTAGCCACAAGTCGTGTGGAAAATGGAGAAAGAATGGAAAGTACATGCCACGAAGTGTTGAAAACTGACATTACGTGTGCTGTGGTGGCGCAGGGGTTAAGCACAACCCTACATATGGAGCCCTTAGTCCTCGATGTGGCAGTCACAGGTTTGATTCCCGGCCTGGTGACCTTTGCCGCATGTCTTCTCCTTCTCTCATTGTCCTCTTTCCTGTCAATTAACTATCAAATAAAGGCCACTAGAGCCAATAAAACCTTTAAAAAACTGAATGAAGACCTTAAACATACCTGCTGGTCTAGTCAAAGGCCAGACCTCAATCATATTGAGGTTAACAGATGTTAGCAATTTAATGAGCCTCAAGCTACTATGACTGAAACTAATCCCAAAACGATTTGCAGCTGAAACTGTAGCAATATTTGGCTCAACAATGTCCTGAGTCGGGGCTCCTTATTTATGGAACAAAAACAAAACATCTTTCTTCTGTTTACGCTTCTCTACAATTACATGACAATATAACTGTTCTGAATTTAGACTCCAACAAAATGCTTTATTTCTGATGTCCATAGAACAGTTTATTTTACGATGTATCAAAATTCTCAATATAAAAGTCATCCACTGGTCAAGAACGACTATCTTTTAAAGTTTGAAGTTTTATTGTTTAAAGTTGGTTTGCAACAATGTTTTCAGGACCAAAACATAATAAAAAAAAGAATGAAATATTTTTTAAAAGATGACAAGCTCCTTCTACATTAGCCTTACCCTGACTTTGTTTGACTGCCAGGGCAGCAGGGATTAATTGTGAAATGAACACTAAAGCTCAGACAGGAAGACAGCTGTGTTTGTGTTCATAAATTAGAGTCCTCTGCCTCTGGAGCGTTTCCAGTCATCAGCTCAGACTCTTCCAGTAACGCAGGATCTCCAGATTGCAGGAGATTTATTGCACTGCTGCTCAGGATTCTCCTCTGTTCTTCTTTAGCCACAGCAGCAGTCGGATAATAATATGGGTCATCTGGGGTATTAATCTTTAAAAATAACTGTTGGTTTAACACTTGTTGCCCTCTAAGTACACCGAGGGCTGGCCTGTGGCTTAGGCAGTAAAGGTAAATGCTAAGGGCACCAGGAATGTAGGGCGCCATAAAAAGGACAACAAAAAAAGTTGTCTTTTTAGGTAACATAATTTCTTAATGTGAACATTTCTGTACTAACTTAGCTGCTTAATAAAAAAGAATAAATACGACATTTAAAAATAATGATACGGTGTTTAGCTGCCCCTCTTCTTCTCTACTAGTTGGTCTGTTCCTGCATCCTGTATGCAAACTATCAAGTACAGACTTACAATTGAGTAAGTCTGTACAAAAAACTATGTCGATATTCCCCCAATGTTAATATAAAAACACAATTTCACAATTGCAGGCCATACATTAAATGAGAAAATCAATTAAAATCACATGTGAACATATTGGTTCTGACGATAAGTAAAAAACATGCATCATCATCATCATCCTACCACTTCCTGTTTTTTTCTTCGTCTTTTCCGCCAGTAGCAATATCCGGTTGTTGATCACATGACACACAAAAAAAGTATTTCCTTTGCAGTTTTTACAATTTTCGAAATACACAAATTTTGATATATGCCAAAAAATGACATTATCCTAATGCACAAACTTTTTTTTATCGAAAACTGTGTTTGTTTTTTGTTTTTTTTTTAATTGGCATGTTTCTATAAGGCAAATTTATTTTTGTAATTCCAATTTGCACAATCGGAACTACGGCAGAAAACTATTGGACAGAAAGAGCCTCAAAATCAAAAGTGACAAAATCTCGCCTACAGCGACAAAATGTCCACTCCCATTACAGTAACTCCAGTACCAACCAGCTCGCCACACAAGCTTCACATCTGATTCCTTCACAGCCTCTCTCCAAACAGATTACGGTTGCCACTGCGTAATCCAGTTACATGTACTGTAATCTGCAACCTGCTGACCCCTGGAGGCAGCAGGAAAGCAGCGCCAGGCCCCGATGTTCTGTGTTTTGATTAGCCTGGTCAACATGGCCGCTACAGCGTCCGTGTGCGAGAGGCTGCAGGCGGGATTTAGAGGTCTGCACAGACAGCCAGGAATGTGTGTGTCGAGTGTGTCGGATGGCATCTTGCAGCGATAATCACCTGAAACCAGAGAACATCTCATTCTGAGAGGTTCGAGTCACATGGCTTGATGGAGGTAAATAAACCAGACGAGCGGGCGGGAAGGAGGGAACAGAAAACTCAATGAGGCTAATTTCGACAGATGAGTGTGAGCCGCCTCTGTTTACGCGCTCGCAACTGCTGATGCCCCAGGACAGGGAGCCGGATCGAACGCAGAGCGATTAAAGCAGCAGCAGATGCACACAGAACCGCAGAAACGTCTAACGTTCACAACCAACGCAGCTGTCTTTGTTTTCCGTTTGGCTGCTCAACAGAAAAATTTAAATTATAAAAAGCAAATAGTGTAAAACTGTGGGAAGGATGTGGGATAAACCCATAGCGTAATAACAAACACATGACCCACAAACATCCGTCCTGGTCCATTGTTGTAGAGCGAGTCCTTGGTTTTAAACGGCACACAAAGAACTCTTTGGCTTTCGTAAATGTGGCTGGATAATGCAAAGCAAGTTCAAAAACCCATCACAGAAAAACCTCAACTCGTCTTTACACCAGTTCTGACTGCACTTATGTGGCAGCACCATTTTTTCTGGTTGAATAAAACTGTCAATCCAGACAGACACCAGGCTTTCTGAATAAAATAATACAATTAAATCATCCAAATTCTTTGTTTGTGCACAAATTCTTCACAAATATAGGCTGTAATACAACAAGGCATGGGGATTAATGTGGAGGCTACAGCAGAAGTGATGATGTCTGTGAAATGATTCAAAATAAAACCACATACTGCTACAATTAAATTGGCAAATTTAGTCCTAATTTAGTCAACAAATTCCTTCTGCAGAGTAGACCAAGACATTTTTTCTTCGACTAGCTTATTTGCTTAATGCACCTCTCCCTATCAGTCACACATCCCAGGTCATTTTCATCCGACTCTCTCTGCGGTACTTCAAATTTGGCTGGACCGCCGGCGCTCCGTTTAGGACTTGAAGGTTTAAATTCAGTTCATTAACCATCCAAATTTGACTCAGTTTGACCAAGAAGCCTGGTTTACCATCAAACCGAGCTAATTACCCAAGCTTCTTGGTTAGCTTATTAACCAAGGAACTACGATTGTGACATTTGCTCGTTGAGTAATTCAGTCTTTGACACAGCCTAAACAATGTTGTGGTTACTTCCAGAAAACGGGCCGTTACGTTAACAACGGTGACACAGCGCCACGTAAAAGCGCCCTGCGGGTGACTGTCTTCATTCATTATTCAGTTTATGTTACACTAAACCAGCAGAAACAAAGACGCACATGCCTCCCCCTGGGAACCCAGCATGACTCAGTCTGAGCCTCCTCATGCTTTATAAACACTGTTTTTCAAGAGGGACCAAAAGTGGTTAGTGCTAGTAAAAGCCACTGGAAGTCAGCGGTGGTGATGCTGATTGAACGGACAGAGGGGACATTGTGCTTCACGATGACGTTCGCTGTGGTAAACATCGGATTCGCGGAAATGCGTTCACGGCTCGTCTTGGGAGAGAGGCCTACGGCCGCGGATGGCATTGTGTTCTACCGCTTTAATGTCAGAGTGCTGCGTGAACTTACCTCGCTCTTTCTTTTCCTTTGAGAAGGAGTCGAACCGTCTGCGGAGGGACTTTCTTCGTTTGCGTATTTCTGCGGGGAGAAAGGGAAAAACTAAGTTACAACGAATGTTAACCGTCGGATCGTCTGCGCTTCATTCTCAACAATAAAGATTGTGCAATCCACGGTCTGAAATGTCTTTCTTCTATTTATTGCATTGTGTACTGTTGAGATCAAACACTTCGCTGTCCTCTGTGTGGAAAAGCTCAACTGTTTTTGGCCATCTTTAGAGACAGAAGTGAACCCAAAAAGCCCACCAACGTCTTTTTCATGTTCCGTACAGACTGCATCCTCAGCACAACCTTCTTCTCTTCCTTCAACAGCAGAGCTGAATGTTTCTGCAGACGAGAAATAACTGTTTGTTCGAACAGCCTGCTTTCCTTTGTGAGCGTAAGAAAAGGGGTCAAAGAAAAACACAGAGACGATGTTTAATGTTTGCACTTGGGATTTTATGTGATTCACCAACGCGGCGCTGCCTGGTTGTGAAGTACATGTTTTCTGAGTCTTTTTTTTTTTCTTCTCACTAGCATCCAAGTTAGACTTTGTAAAACCACCTTTCCTTGCTGTTTTATACTCAAACTTGCACATCTATAGACTAAAATGTTTGTCTATCCTTTTTTTTTTAATCAAAGTTGCTCCAGCTAAGAGTCTCTGCACTGAAAAAGCAACTTTGTTACATCTAATCTCACTACTTTTGCTCAATTTGACTGAAAATCAAATCAGATTTCCAACCAGATCTGATGTGAACTAGCAGTATATCCACAGCTTCCTGCAAAAATGGTTCACAGGAACTTCACCGATTCCTTATGTAATTTTGTTTCAAAGCAGGTCGACTCTCTTTTACAAGCTCCACGTTTCACTTTTCGGACTTGTTTATGTGCAAGAATCCCGGGGTCTGGTGTTTAGAAAAGACTAATCCGAGGATGGATTAGTCTTTTCCCGATTACGTAAGGATTTGATTTATTACCTACAGTTACGCTTTCCAAAATACCTGCGACATGAGTAACAAAATCCCTTGCTTTTTGTTTTCAACATTACTGACAAGGACATTTTCAAAAATAGACATAGAAATAGAAACAGAGCGGGTGGGGGGGGGGGGGCATTTCAGCTGTTGGGATAAAGAGGTCAAATTCCCACGACTGCAGGAAATTAAGGTTTATTTCTAAAGTGCAGAGCTCCTCCCAGTGAACACACGGCACCTCCATCTATGGCTTATTTTCTATCGATGAGTGTGTGTCGCTGCACTTGTACATTTACGAAACACAGAAGAAGAAAAAGTGATGGTCAAATAGAGAGAGATGTTTGCGGAAATGTTTGTTTGTTTAGCTTTTACAAATTTAAGCTGTAGCACCTGTGTAAATAAATACCCAGAAATTGTCTGAATCCAACCTAACATCTATAGACTAAAATGTTTGTCTATCCTTTTTAACAAAGTTGCTCCAGCTAAGAGTCTCTGCAGTCTGTGGGTTGGAACGTTGCTAGTTTGAGAAAGGAAAAAGATGAACTGCAACGCAAAAGATGCAAAGACGCTGAATATTTTCTAAAATCTGCCAGGTTCCAGCCATGAACGTCAATCTTTATTCAGATTTCCGTGGGATAGACTGCAAGCGTAACATCACCGTGAACTGGAGAGAATGTGAACGTGACGGTCTGTTGTATAAATCCTAAAAAGAAAACATGAAAGTATGTGATCAAAAGTGAAAAACTAAAGGAGTGTGACAATGTTTTCCTCTGAACTACTAGAAAGTAATTTGTTGTTGGTGTCTGTGTCCAAACACACGGCAACAAGACGTGATTAAAAACCCCTGGAAGTGCAAATATTTGCAGGGATTAGTGTGCGAAATATGTTAATTTAATTAGTTTTTTAACAAACAAAAGGGTTCAGCGTAATATCCTAACTATATCTCTGGCGATATATTAAAAAAAAAAAAAAAACAATAGCAGCTGCAAGTTTTATTAAATTCTTAATCTGAAATTAGTCTCCACCATAAGTTAATCAAAAGATCTGGTGTTTGCTGGTCTCTCTGCCGCTCTGAGTTTGATTATTGTTGAATTAAGAGAAGGTAGACGGGCTGGAGAGCGGATAAAACGAGAAAAACAGACGGCACAACAGACGGCGCGGAGACCCAGATAGCGTCGTCGTCCCGGTAGAAAAGAGACTCAAGAATAAGGGGGCATGAGAATGAACTCCAAAAACAACAACAACAAAAAAGTAGCAGTGAGGGATCTGGTTAAAACGTGATATGAGAAAACAAAACTATGGAGCGAAATCTGATAGAAGCAGCGAGGCGGACTGAGGGAGAACGCAACAGAGGCCCGAGGAGGACGAGCGGGGAGGAGGGCGAAGCCTCGGCCGAAACAGACACGCTGCTCCTCGTCTCCTCAGGGGAGACGAGGAGCTAAACTATTCCCACACTCGCTCACTGAGAGCTTTTGTCTGCAAGCCAGGCGGGACAAAAATAAAATAAAATAAAATAAAATCTTTCACTCAGCTGATGCTAAAATCCTCTGTCACGTTGCCCTTTGTTGTTCCATGTTTATCTTCTTTAGAGCAAACATCATCTTTAGAGGACAGTTTTTCAAAGTACTGAACTCTGTCTCTGTTCGACAAGGAAGATGTGGGAAATTGTGAATTTGAAAAACTTTAGAAATCTCCAAGGAACAATACTGGCGGTCTGCTGTTTAACGAGTTTCAGATTATTTGTACAACCCTCAAGTTGCCAACAGATTTCATCCCGTCAATATTCCTTAAGCAAAACAAAAGAATCAGCCGAAGAAAAGATGTGCGTAAATTTAAAAAAAAACTAAGTATACGACACAATTTCAAGGCATAAAGATATTTAGTTTTATTCCTAACTATGCTTCAATTCTTAATTGACACAATTTCAAACCAAACTTTAGCTTTTGACCATAGCATGATTTGTTTGTAAGATACAAGCATGTTTCATATCAGTAAACTGTAAAAGTTGCATAGTTTAATAAAGGTTGTTGAAAGAGCTTTTTTTTTTTTATCAGTACTTCACATATCAGTGTATACTTAACATTTTTATTGCCATGGAAACCAAGAAACAGGAAATAGAAAATGATTCGTCCGTTTCCCCCATCATTTTTTTCTTGTCTTTCTGATCTGCGGCCCAATAAGGAAAAGATGTCAAGTTACATTAAATCGTTTTTTTTAAAATGTTATGAGTAAAATATGAGAAGATTTCCAGAAAATGATACAAGCAGAGAGTTTCACAGGAAGAGGAAGAAATGCAGTAACTCAACCTCAAAAGACATTTCAGAGTTTTCTTATAGAATATTTTAGTGCTTCTGTTTCGATGAGGAGTTTTTGTTGCTGAAAATTTTTGTTTTTAGTTTTTAACTTCAAGATCAAATTTATTCTTTGTTCTATTATCGAAGAAAGAAATAACATCAGAGGAAAATAAAGAAGGCTGCACAGTGGCGCAGTTGGTAGCACTGTTGCCTTGCAGCAAGAAGGTCCTGGGTTCGATTCCCGGCCGGGGTCTTTCTGCATGGAGTTTGCATGTTCTCCCTGTGCATGCGTGGGTTCTCTCCGGGTACTCCGGCTTCCTCCCATAGTCCAAAAACATGACTGTTAGGTTAATTGGTCTCTCTAAATTCTCCCTAGGTGTGAGTGTGTGTGTGCATGGTTGTTTGTCCTGTATGTCTCTGTGTTGCCCTGCGACAGACTGGCGACCTGTCCAGGGTGTACCCCGCCTCTCGCCCGGAACGTAGCTGGAGATAGGCACCAGCAACCCTCCCGACCCCATTAGGGACAAGGGTGCACAGAAAATGGATGGATGGATGGATGGAAAATAAAGAAATAATAAAAAAATTATGTTCATCTATTTGGACATTTTGCATTTTTGTCTAGTTCATTAATCATTTTGGTTACAAACCAAAGACAGTATAGACTCTTTCAAAAACAGAAAAATATAGACAGGGTCTTTTGAGTGATTTTCACCCTTTGTCAAGCAATTATGAATTCTATTAAAAAATAAAATACAATGAAGAAAACTCAGTTACGTTTAGATTTCCAAGAAAATGAGTGAAAACTGTGAAATGGTCCTTTATCACGCCGTCAAATCAGAAGCTAACTTCAGCATTCTGCAATAATATAGAGAAGCACAAACAAGTAAATGTTTGGCACTCAAATGTTCAAGATGTTAGAAAAACCGCTGGAAACAACAAAATCTGGGACTGGAAAATATGAAATCTGTAAATAAAAATCGCAGAGCATTCTGGAAAGACACTGACCAGAAAATGTGAGCAGGAGCAAAATCTGTGATTTTTAAAAATTATTATTATGGGATTTTTAATTTTTTTAAACCTTGATTTATGAATTTCATCACTTAGCAAGTCTGGACATCTATGAGGACCAAAGGGCTGCATCTAAAAACGGGAAACTATGTAGAGTGCATTTTGATTTTTGGACAGTTTAGCCTCAATTAGCCTCACAGACGATGATGTTTTAGGATGCTGTTTGCTCGTAGGCTCAGAATAGAGATTTGTTTTGGACTCGATGAGGTGCTGGAAAAATATCCAGAGGAAAGTTCTGGGTCCTTTTAGGGAAATCCTCTTATAGCTCTTAAAGCTTGGACACATTTTCGTTTGAATGTTCACAGATTTCTCAGAATAATAAAATGCTAAAAACTTCTTCCAAGCCTAAAATACTTACAGACTGAATTTTCTGTCATCTATGGTTATATAAAATGACATATGCACCTACACATTTTCCCTATGAACTCCCTTATTAATATAAGACTGATTACTTCATTAATTATGGCCAACCATGCTGGTCCAAATTCAAGAGGGAAAATGTGACACAAATCTTACGATTTTCACGTATTATGCAATTATTTTTTTTACTATCACTGTTTTAAATGCAGCAAAAAACAAAAACAAATCCATATGGAAAATGAAACTGGACAGGCTGAATGGATAACATTTACGATTAAATCACAATTTAAGATTATCATTTAATCACAAACTGATTAAATGATCAAAATCATTTAATCAATTTCAAATAAACAGTGTGGATGTTCTGCTGTTGTTCCAGGCAAAAGTATTTAAAGTATTAACTACTTTAAAAAAATGTTTTTGCTGTCACAAACACAAACTTTAATTGTATTGGGATTAATGAGTAAAAATCTGAAAAGTGCAGCATGTTTTTTAAACATTTTTATTAAGCTCCCTTTAGCTGTACGCAAAACATAGAATGCTGGGAAACCTGTAATGTGTGAAATACATTTTTAAATTAAAAATTTCAAATTAAGGCACATTCATGTATTAGAAAGGCACAGTCAAAGTACAGGAGGAAGTGGCATGAGCACAAATAAACACCACACCCTTCAGATTTTAGTTTGCAGGTTGACAACATTTTTTTAAATTAGTTTTTTATTCCAGTTCTTTCCACAGGATGAAGTCAACGAAACTCACTGGGATTTAGTTTCCCTGAGGGGGAATTTAAAGACGCAAACACGGGGCAAGTTTTGCGAAGTTGGGTGGCCGCTAAAGTTTCTCCTTGTGAACGAATCCCACAAACTGTGAAGAAAAAAGCATAATAGAGCTGAAAAAAAGAAGAAGACGTATATCGAGCCTCAAATAGAAACATGGTCAAAGTTGAGCTGGTTAGTTATTTGAGAAAAAGTTGGGACTCTGAGAAAAGTAGCTTAATGGCCACAGCAGCAAAAAAACCCAAAAGAAAACCCCTGTCTGCACCCCTCAGGTCTCAATAAAACCTGGGAGAAAACGTCTGGGTCTGTGAGGTGTGTGTGCGGGGAAAAAAAAAAACGAAAAAAAAAAATGGTTGCGGCGCATTGGAGCAACTATTTCCTATTACCACGTGGATTCAGCTCTTTGGAGTTCAGGCGGATCAAGAGGTTCCATGAAAACAATATTTCAAAGCGGGGAGCATCAACCGGAGGAATGCCGCGCAAATAAACATCTGAGCCAGGATGAAGGCTCAACTTTCCTTCTGAAAGCGCTTCAGAGATTCCTAGTGCGATGTTCGTAATGCGTCAGTAGCCACAAAGTCAAGCACCTTTGGATTGAGGAATGTTTGCTTCCCCCCCCCCCCCCCCCCCCAGGTATCTCAAACAGTCACGAGACGGGAAGAAAACCTCTGGAGTAATGAATCGATCATATGACGGTTTAACGTCTGATTGGTTTCAGCTTCTGTTCATCGGGGCAGAGATAATGAAATAAGAGGGTCACGAAAAGGTTAATCTTGAGGCTTTGGTCACGGTGTTATCTAACAAAGCAGTAATATACTGGCTTCTTCTTCTTCTTCCTGGCAGGATCTTAAAAAAGGATCATGTAAAGAAGCTGCCGCCTTTAATATTTCAGCTGATTATTAAGGTTTTACTAAGGATAATATGTTGCAACGATTCACTGATCTCACGAGACGAAGACGATAAGAACAGGATGGGATATTTACGGGAAAAATCCGAATCTTGTTTTCTCTATTTCGTTCTGGGAATTTATCCCAAAGGATGACGATGATGATGATGATGATGATGGAAATCTGGGGTCAAGCAAAAAAAAGCCCCTGTTCTCAAGAAGAAAGTGATTCAGCCCACACTGCAAAAACACAAAATGTTACCAAGTGCATTTGGACTAGTTTCTAGTGAAAATATCTTAATACGATTGAAATAAGACAAAACCTAACTGACAGGTAGATTTTCTAAAATATATGGGAGCTTGTTAGTGACAACAAAGTTCCAGTTCCACTGCCAGATTATTTGATTTATAACCAGTACTTTTTCATCAGTTTCAAGCTAAAGGTCGAATGCTCAAGAAGCTACTCCACTGTCCTCCTCCTACCTTTGGGAATGTTGATCTTACAGTCCAGGTCTCTCTCCTCCAGGTGGTACAGCGCCACTACCTGCAGCCGGGCGCGCTCCAGCTCTGACAGGCTCTGGATGGGAACCGGCTGCAGACGCACACTCTGTCCCAACATGGTCGCCCAGGTGTGGTCCCCCTGCAAGCAGAAAAGAGTCAAGGTCTAAAATCTCTGCAAAAATTAGACATGTGTGTCATTAATCACAGGGACAGGTCTCTCTTCTATCCTGAAAAGTTCGATGAAACAAATCAGAGTTCATCAAATTCTTCAGAGAAGATGATCAAACAACCATCAAACACTTTGTTTGATGCCTCAAAACGTCCACAGCACAAAAAGTAAGAGTTTTCTATTGACCAACTTCAAGTCAAGCGCTTCTATTCTGGTGCAAAATATAGAGTTATTGCCCTGCTAATTGTGTTTGCAGGTATTATTCACTGGTTTATTTTTATCTGAGCCATTCTTTGCAAAATACCATTTTGATACTCATTGTCTGTTGACCTTGAGGTCTTTGGTTTTATTTCTCTCATTAGACAAAGCTTCGGCCAACACACTGGTAATACATTTTAGAACGGAGCATCAATGTCTGTCAAATTTCTGTTTTCAGAAAACAGACTAAATGTAAACACAGGCAGGAAAGTCTTCAGAAAGTTGTGATAATATTTCTACCAGTAACTGTTTTTTTTTAAAGGTTGTCATATCAAGATTTACGATTAGCCAACTTTTCCCAAATGGTTTAAAAGTCCTTTTATTGAGAAGCCAGAGTGACGAGAGTCAGAAATCCACTTTCTCAGGCAGCACAGAGTAACACAGATTTTCCCCTCCCCCACCTGTTACTAGGCTGGCTGAAAGAAGACGACGACACTTTTTCCTTGCATGCAAGAAACACAAAGTCGACTCTTTGGACGGTCATGCATCAAAATTAAAGAAACACCAACTACAGTTGACAAGCTAAATATTATGATAAATAACAAGATAGTTGAGATAATTTTCATAGAATATATTGATAACGGCATAATAATGCAAGTTTTCCCTCTCAAAGACCAGCAAACTTCAATTTAGTAAAGAACATTTAACACTGGAACCGAAACCCATTTTAAATATCCAAACATAAAACACATCAAAACCAATAAACAGAAATAAAAAACACACATAACCAAAACCATAAATAAAATGGATTATGATTTCTCTGTAAACAGAATTCAAAGAACATTAATCATCAGAGTGGAAAGTGTCGAGCTCAAATAATTTCCCTTTTCTCTGTCAGTAGAGCTTGTAAATGTGACTTTGTGGCTCCCGCCGCCTCTCATCGAGCTTATGGAGCATTTGACTCAGATCAGCCGTCTGTCCCTCAGCTGCAGAGGTAAAAATAAACTGTATATAAAATCCGTACATGGCGGTCAAACAGCGTCCGACTTTAAACCGTTAACATAAACTCGTAAAATGCATTGTGTAAAGCATGCAGTACCATCAAACATCTTCTGTATACATTCACATTACTGGGTGGACTTACGGGCACACAAAACACAATCAAGTCTCGCTTAAATATTCATGTGCTCGGTGGAATGAAAGTATAAAAATGTGGCAGCACTTTGACAGAAGTTTCACTCTAAATAAAAAGGAAAGTAGGACTTTAATAGTGGCAGCCCAGTTTCATAGCAATTTATATCTAAATGTGTTTACCTTCAGTATGGGCTGTTTTACACACCGTCGGATAGCGTTCAGGAAATAAGACAAGTTTTGTGTCCCAAAGATGCATGAGGATGTGTGTTTTTAGGAGTGAAATATTTGAGTCAACCTCAAAACAAAAGTAAAGATGCATTGTGAGGAAGCTGACTGAAAGGGGGGGAAAAAAAGCCATTATGCAACATAAAAAGCCAAACTTCAGTTTTAAAAATACAGTCAGGTATTTAGGAGAAATGTCCAGAGGTCTAGTGAGAGTTAAATTAAAATGTTAGACAGTTTGTTACATTCAGAGGGACCGGTGCGCCTCACAAAATAGACGAGGAGTAAAATATTATGCGGAAATGTTGATGCAACATCTCAAAAGTTAAAGTTTTGATGGAAATAGGTGTATCGGATAAAAAACGACCATATGTATAGCATAAAATAGGAGACAATTGGGATTAAGCAGTACAAAATCAATGATTTGGATTGGTTCAAAATTTCAGCAAGCTATACATGTATATACTGTGAGAAGTTTGCGGGAGGAAACCTAAAATGTTTGACCCAAAGTACCAAAGTCGTGTTGGCAAACTTGTTCATTTGTAAGAGAGACTCGTTGTTCTGGAATGTAGCAAATAAAAACAATAAAGGGGCAAACATTTAGTCTGATCTGGCATGTCTTATCTGGATTACTGGCGCTTTAAACTGGAATCATGTCGCTTAAAAAGAATCTTGTGAATCAGAGAAGGTGATCTTGAAAAGAGCAGGGTGAATGTAAAGTGTTGGGAGGACAGATTGGTGAGATGAAGGTCAACCAGAGCCAGACTAACTCATGAAATGTCTGCCTCCCGACTTTTCAAACCCTGTCAGACAAAAATGCAAATCCGTCTGCAGTGTGACAGCAGGCAAAAAGGGATTCCTTCCTCCAACGGCTGAGCTCTCAGGAGTAAAGGAGGAATTTCGTGCAAAATGTAAATAAGACATCTGTATCAGGAACACCGTGTTTACTAAAACGTTCAGAGTTTTGGTGCAAAACAAACAAATACTTTAAAGCTAAAACTCAAACCTTTCAGATGGGAAGAGCTAAATCAATGTCACGGCGCATTCTTTTTGTTTATAAATGGTTCAGTCGGGGCATTGTAAAGTCGTAGCCTCTGCTACAGCTTCAAAATGTTTTTGTCTTTTGCAGACTCTAACCAACATTACTGAAACATTTGAAGCATGCGAATGGATTCGTTTATGCATTCCATTCTTTATTTGTCGCATTACATAACCTGGAAGAGAAGTTTGGGGCAACTGTTGCCATTAGAAGCTGCAGAAATAGCATGTATGTTTAGCTGGCTAAGATGTTGGGTTTAATTTGTGATATTTTATGGAGTAACTCAGATCTCCACCTTGGTTCATTACCGAATACGCATGTACTGTATGTGTGTGCGTTTATGAAAACACATACAACAGTATATTATGTTTAAAGCAGAAATGCAAGATATTTAAGATTTATAAAAAATATAGAAATATAAAGTGCTTCACATGTGGCTACATCTATGTCTATTTTGATGTAACAAAAAATCTAATGTTTCAATAGTTGATTTTTGGTGTTTTTATGATGTAGCCCTCTGAATTACATTGTTGGTGAAATTTGCTATTGAAATAAACTTGACTGATAAGTAGGGTTGATGTGTTAAGAACTTCGATTCACCATTCAACTTGCTTTTTATTCATCACAGTGATATGAACAAAAAGATGCAAACATCTGGTTTTATAGAAGTTTAGTAAAAGAAAATGCATAATGTTTTGTAACGTCACTAAAAGTCATTACGTAGTTTCTCATTTTCTTTTTTTTACTGGAAAGGAAAATAATATCCCATCCCAGGTCTGCAGTTGCCCAGTTATGCTTTGTGTGTCTTCATGATGACAACATATCAGCAAAACAGAGTGATAATACGTTATGACCCCATAATAAACGAAACACTACTTAGCATTTCTTACTGCACTGATTCCATTTGTAGATTTGAGTTTCCATTCTTCCCGACCTTTCCTTACACCCTGTCTAGTTATGGGCTGCTGTCAATAGCAGGAAGTAGGAAACAAGACAATTCACGCCACATGACAGCCAACCCACACAGGAAGACGGAGCAATGGAGTATTTTGTGCCAGGCTAGCAAGATATTTTTCCACATGTGAACCAAAAACAGTCTGGAGCAGGATAAGAACATCAGATATTCTTTACTTTTCTTTCTTTTTTTACATCTTTGGACTAATTAAGAGAACTGTTTTTTTTTTGCTAATTTGCATCAAAAGCATGTTCAAAGAGTCGTTTAAATCTGCAAAACATTTGTACTGACAGAATGAATAATCACTGCAGAGAAACACCTGCTGTATCACACTGATTTTCTAGGTTTATAATGAAATATGGCTATTTATAAAAGCAGCAAAAAAAAAAACAAAATAATGTATATGCATACAAAGACCAGCTTGTTGCTATGCCTGCCTCATGATGAGGCGACGGAGCTACAGAAACACTCTCTAACAGCTAGCAGGTGTTTCTCACTCCTCTCCTCCACATGCGGGATCAAACATGTTGACGTCTCCCCTCCATGTTTCTCTCTGTCTTCGTTTTGTGATGTTCCTCACTGGCCGCGGCCTTTCGTTGTGACCTCACCAGTTGACCACAAAGCCAAATGAGACCGAATGCCAACCCATGTTAGCCTCGTTAGCTCGAGGTAATTTATTTTGCGCTGCATTCATTTCCGTTTCAGTGATGTGAAATGACCCGATCCAGGTGAGTGTTTAAAAAAAAGACGAAGTGTTGAATGTCCTGAGAGAACCAGTTCTTTTGTTTTTGAGATTAATATTTGCTAAATCTCCATCCTCCATAGAGAAACTTGGTAAAATAATGATTAGAAAAATGAACAACCTTTTAAAAAGAAGTGATGAGAGAGATAACTAACTCTAAACACTAAAGTAAGTAAATCTTGATATTTAGGACCAGAAATTTTAAAATTTGAAAGCTTTGGTACCTGGAGAAGGCAGAATGTAGATGAGGATAGGGGTTTATATTTGTGGCACTTTACAACTTTTTTCATTTGAGAATTGTTTACATTTTTATTTCCTGTAAAAATATATTTACACTTGTTTCAGAAATAAGCACTCTGCCTTTGCTTCAATTTTACAGCTAATATTTTATTTCGCCGGTCAGTATTCACCAATATGCTGATGACGCACTTCTCTGCCTAACACGTTCCTGCAAACTGGCAATCTAAAAGAGCAAGAGCACTTTGAAATAGTTAAAGCTCTTGAGGATATAATAAGACAGATAAGACAATGATCTAATATTACACAAAGCCTTCAGACTGAACACACACAGTTAAAAATTAGGATAGAAGTTCAAATTCAAAAATACTTTATTGATTCCAAAGGGAAATTAAGTGTTTTTGTAACTCACATTAATTCAAAAGAATAATAAATGGAAACTAAAAACTCAGATCTTATCTTAACAATCCTTTAGGTTTTCTGCATCTCTTTCATCAGGGGTGTGTTGATGTGATCAGAGGCTCGTCATTTAATAATCCGTTCAAGATTTCACCCACATCAACAGAGGAACAAAACACACTGTGACATCAAGCAGATTTTAATTTCTTCATTTCAGTCTTTTTGCTGATACAGTTTGACAAAAGCTTTTAATTTTCTATCAAGGAAACACAAACACATCCTTCAGTGTGTTCTGTCCTGTTTGAGGATTTACATAACGAACGTGTAAGAACAGAGTTTCCTCAGATCTAATGACGTCTCATTATCTTCTCATTATTCGGCTTCACATTGTGTTCCCGAGAATTAATAGGACACGGTGGCTGGTTTTCATTAAGATGTGTCTCAAAACACAGCTTTACACACATTAGTATGTAAACGTGCTCTGACTGGGAGTGGCTTACATACAGTCACACACGCACACAAGTAGGATTTACTAATAGGTACTTGGCAGAGCCAAAGACTTGCGCCTTAACAGGTCACTCGTTGACACAGCAGCTGTCGTGTCACGTTTGACTAAAATTTCATGTTTACCGCACAAACACATAGATTCAATTTTGACGTCTACACTAAAATTAAAACAGTCCCACAACTGTCAAGGCGTGAAACATGATCCCAGACTTGCACAACTAGAGGAGCATTAACAGCTTCACACTTTGTAGAAAACACCAAACATGTCGATAAAGCTGTGACACTGAAATAGATATTGGTGTTCCTTCTTGGTAATATCAAATGCTGTTTTATAAAAATATTTTTTGGATATTTGTGAAATCTGTCAATATCTCATAATAGTGTAGTGTGAGACAGATAATTGACAAAAATCGAGCTCTTCTGCCTTCTTCCAGTGCTAACTAAAAACAACCAATCAGAACCAGAAGGCGGGTCTTAGCGCTGTTAATCGCGCTTGTGTACACATGGTGCCTCTTCTTGAGCAAGATGCAGGGCACACTCTGGTCAGGTCGCCAGTCCATCATGAGCCAAATAGATAAATATCTACGCACTGAGACTGAACAATATTCCAAAATTGTGAATTATTACCAAATCCAAGAACCCAAACACTCCCCACTGCTCCATCTCATCACACCTCCGCCGCTGTGCTTTAACTGTTACATTTCATACTCTGATGTAATCCTGAACCCAACCTGAATAATTTTCATCTCATCTGACAAAAGATTGTGCTTTAAGTTCATTAGAGCTCCTGCACTTTCTCAGCAAATAATCTGCCCCCCTTTGTGAAGAAGTCAATATGTTGCTTGTTTTTCCAGATTAGAACAAAGGCAACATTTTTGTTGCTTGGCAATTGATATCAGACAGAGTTCAAACCATCTGAGCTTTCCCTGAAACTCGTCTAATGGTAACCCCTCAAAGATTTACCTATTTGTCTTTTTTCAGACAGGAAGGTTGGAAAGGTTCTACATTAACGCACTCATTTTTATTTCAATAATCAAATTTTTATGAGAAAACCTCAATTGGTGATCATAGGCAAACACTTGGGTTGGGTTAAGTTTATAATTTGGACTATATTTTCAGATATAGTCCAAATTCTGCTAGTTAGCTAATTTTGTTGTAGCAGAATTTGCTACAACTCGGGGAGTAAAGACAGTAAATTTATGTTTCACATAAACTAAACTATTAGTAAACACATAATAACACAACAAATTCTGCTATGTTCAGGTCTATTTGGAGAAAATAGAGTAAAATATAAAATCTGAGTTTATATTAATAAAATATAAAACTCAGAGTTTTATATTTTGAGCTAATTTGGAAAAACTTTCTAACTATCATGCAATTATCAGTGATTTATGAGGCCTAAAAGGCAAACAAATCAACTAACGATAGATATCCAAAGATTGTCAACATGAAAATCACACAGTATCCACACAGACACACACACACACACACACACACACACACACACACACACACACACACACACACACACACACACACACACACACACACCAACTGTACCTGTAGGAGGGCTTTTCTCAGTTAAAATCCCCAAACTTTTGTTGCCTTTAGTTTGCAGAGCCTTGGTTATCCAGACTTTGTTCAGCAAAACAAATTCATCTCAGCTTCATCTGAGCTGAACGAGACTGACTGGAGAGGGCTGAGCAGTGTGTTAGATTAAGAGAAAAGGAGGAGGAGGAGGAGAAGCGGTGCCGCCGACTCGACTTCTTACAACATAAACACAAGAGAGGAGGGAGGAGGGAGGAGAGACGGGGGAAAAGGGCAGAAGAAACTGGATAGATGGAAACGCAGTGAAGTTTATAGACAGTGGGAAAGATAACCGGGTGAAATTATCAGCAGAAACCATGAACGTAATAAAGAGGAGGGATTTAAAGAGGCAATAAAGGGATGTTATTGCCACTTTATGAGGAGGGGTCTTTAAAGAAACACATGGATCTGAGCAAACACAGACAGAAAGACAAGTTTGGAGGAAAATGGAAAAGAGAATCAAAATTAGCAAACACGGGTACTGAAAAGGGAAAAAAAGGAGATGGAACAGAAAGTAGGAAACAGGAGTATGGTGAGAAAATATTAAAGGGATAACTAAAGAGGAAATGGAAAAAAAGCATCAGCTACCAATGAAGAGAAGGAGGTAATAAGAAGAACGGTAAAATGCTTCCCAAGACAAGACGATACACAACACTGGGTTAGCATGGCAAAGCAAGAACCCTTTTTTGTTTGGTTTTTACAAATATAGTTAACATATATTTAGCCAACATAGTCACAGATCACACACATTGCTCTTGAAGGTCAGAAGTCATTGGGTATGACCAGCCTAAATATTGTAACTTTGAGAAAATATTCCAAAGGTTAAACTTCTCTGTAGCAATACAATAATCTCACAATACGATATATGATATTCTGATCACAATATGATAAGTATCACGATATTTGGCAAACAATGCAATTCAGTACAATTCAGTACACTTTTATGATTTTCTGAAAGATTTTAGAAGGACTGAGTGATTTTAGTGACATTTTGTGTTCCATAGACTTGGATTTAATTAACTGAAAATTGATTAAAAGCACCAACTACACAATACCTGACTCTGATTGGACAGAGTCTAACAGTCTACAGCTGGACAAAATGAAACAAAGATGGAGTGAGAAAATTAGTTTCTGTCATTTAATTCATGTGGATTTGACATAAAACTCAAAGTTTCAACAGTGATCCGGGAGCTGAGTGGGGAGATTATCAGCCTCTGTAGACTCTCAATATGCAAATGATTGCACTTATGTTTTTCTTTGGGAGTGGCTGCGTTTTGGAGTAAAAAAAGTCTTTTGGACTCTAAGGAAAAGGCTTTTCTACCTTGGCTCCTGGAGTTAGCTATGGCTGTAAGCTGTTTACTACTAGCTGCTGGGGGAGTGGCTCTGCCTCACCCCATAGTGATCGACTCCTTGCAGCTGCACAGCGCCGCCATTCCCCTGCTTGGATCTCTGAGTAGCTGCATCTCAGACTGCCAGGATCTCATTGTACTCTCAGTCTCTGATACTCTTTGTCAGTTACTAATAAGAATGATTGATCCGCCATCGTCATCACGGGAATCCTCAGATTCCTGCTGCGGGTTTCCCCTCTTTGTCTTCCGGCTCAAAACAGAGAGCCACTGCATCCTGCGTGTTCATTCTTCAGGTAATCCTTTATATACAAAACAGAAACCACTAAGCTAAAAACAAATTACGAAGTGGATGCCACTAGTCGCTCCAATATCCAAACTTTGCATTAATTTCGCAATCTCACTGCTTTTGCCGCTGTTCTGTTCACATCGCTACTGTGTTCCGCTTCTCTTTCACGGTTACTTGCGCAACTTTACTTTGTTTCTTAGCAACAAAATACAACCCATCGTTATTTATTGAAGATTTGAGATTTCCAAAAACAAAGGAATCTAATATTGCGTTTCGTTTTTTACGTTTGGAAACTCATTCCCTTTCACATAACCGGAAAAGCCGTTTTTTGACATTTCTCTGACATTCGGAAAAATATGGTTTACTTATTTTAGCATATCTCCGGTTTTACTTGGCCTATTAACACAATTAAAAAACTGGTGTGTAGTTTATAATGTGCACTTTAAGCACAAGATGAAAGTGAGACAGGGGAAGGCGGAGTCTTGCTGCTACGTCGTCATAAACCAGACATGTTAAAACAACGGTATAAGCCTACGGACCCCTATGGTTTAACGTATCGATACGCGCAGATGAAAAATCGATACCTTCTGAGGGTGGAAAAAAATCGATAAATATCGTAGAATCGATATAATTATACAGCCCTACTATTATTCAAGGGCTAGAGAGACAGAGACGGATTTTACTTTGAAGAACATGTAGAGTCAGTAAGGTATTGCTAGGTCAGGACGGGTGAAATGATAACATGTTGGATTGAGAAATACAGATTTTAAGAAGTATCAAGACTAATTCATAAGAACCAATAGGAAGGTAAGGACACAGAAGAAGTTAGGGGGGAGAAAGACAGAAAAAGAAGAGGGAGGCAAGCGGGAGGGAGCAAGCAAAGGATTAAAACGACAGGATAAAAGGTCTATAAAAAGGACAGGGGAGAGCATAGCTGAAAGAAAGAAAAAGGCTGTGAGGAAACCTGCTCAAGTGAGAGATGATCAAGTCGTAGGATATGTTAGTGGGCGTCAAAAGCTTCTCTGAGCCCCGATCTGACCTGGATCTCCTCTAATTGAGCTGGAATTAAACCACCTCTATGACGTTGGATATGTGAGATCATGATCAAGGCTTTCATGATGTTTAAAGAGACAAAACAACATGATCAGAAACAAGTTATACATAGCACAGCATGAAGTAGACGTATGTTTTTTTTTTATTCCTGTTGTTTTTGATCAGAATTACAAAAGTCACTTCTAATTGTTAAATGCCAGAATAATGATAGATGATTTTTCTTTATTACTTTCTTTAAATTGTGGAATTTCTGACCGGCTGAGTCAGTTTTGTAGGCCATAATGCATGCACACACACACACACAGTCATGACTTCCATTCATTTTCTACAGCCTACCCCTAATCCTAACCCTAACCACAACATACCTAGCCCCTAATTCAAAAACAGCATTTCCCTTCATGGGGACCAAGAAAATGTCCCCACACCCACACTTTGCAGACAGAAACAGGTTCCCACAAGTATATAAAAATCTGGTTCACACACACACACAAACCTTTTAAGTTCTGTCCAATGTAGGACAGCTGCCTTTGCAACTAAATGAAAAAATGATTAGGATAATTTTATGTTTGGATGACAACATCAAGTGTGTCCAAATGTAAAATTCCCACCTGATAACTTAAGATGTGGTTTTAATATTTCCACATGATTGTCTCTAATTATGATACCACATAATTTGTGGATTGCACAGAACCATCAAGAAGCAAAAAAAACAAAGCAAACCATAACATGATGCCGTGGTGTTCTCAGGCTTACTAGTTTCCACTGTTTTCCTCCATTTCTTAAAAAGTGTAATTATGGCCAAATACTTCAGTTTTAGCTTCAGCAGGACTAAAAATAATCTTTTCAAATATTAAAATCTGTATATTTTGTGGAGAATTATCCTTTCTCCATGCTAGGTTATTGATGTATGAGGATGAAGAAGAGTCAGTGAGTTGAATTCATAAATTCCATTTATTAACCAAAATACAGCTGGTCTATAGCTCATGCTATCCTTAAGGGCTAGCAGAACAAAATGGCATCAAACAATAGTTTGTAATTCTATTTGTTAGCCTCTATCTAAGCTACACCCTAAAGAGGGCGTTCCTATTGTGTCATATTCCTTAACCTTACTTTTGAGGGTGTTTCCTAACATGTCATTTCCTTTAGCTTTAGCGCATGTGATCTATGTGAATGCATGTATGTATATATGAGCATGCAAATAGCTAAAAGAGATAGAGGGAAACACAGAATTATTTATTCTCAACAACTTGCAAAATAAAACTCAATATCATCAAGACAGCAGCATAGGACTATACTTTATGTTAAAAGACGGTGCAAAGGAAGAACAAATGAAACTGGGCCAAGAACAAACCCAGTGGAACTCCATGAAATATTCAGAGCAACTGAAACATACTTTAAAATTACACTACTGTAAATGTGTATTGGATTGAAATATACTGACGTTTCAAAATGAGAAATAAAACTCACTATCACCAGGATAGTAGTACTAGAATATGTGACTACTTTATGTTAAAAGACGGTGCAAAGGAAGAACAAATGAAACTGGGCCAAGAACAAAAGCCAGTGGAACTCCGTGATTCAAACCAAGTAAAATATGGTTTAAATTACACTAAATCTGTAATAGATGCACTTCTAAATAATAATAAAAAAGAAACCCAAGCAGCAATCAAAGTATCAAAGTCCAAATTGATTAATCTGTTCCTTATAAATTCATAAAAAAACAGGGGAAGCCAGCACATAATCATCACTTACATTACTTAAGAGTGAAATTATGAAGGTAAGTAATAGATAAATGAAATAACATTTATGAAGTGTCTTTTTTTTGCTAGTTTTTTTTTTTAACTAGCTATCTTGAAGCTTGTGTTTGTGTGTGCGTGCGTGAGAATAAGCCTGGAACACGTCTGTCACACACACCAAAGCCCAAAACAAAAGCAGCTAATATGAGGGGGAGAAGAAAAAATCAGACTTGTCAGGTCACCACAGCCAAGTTTGGATTCAATGACCTCGAACATCCCATGATGGAAGACAAATACAAGAGATGGTGGATGGAGAAGATACCGCAGAGTGGAGGACGAACAAATAAACTACAGACTGCAGGGCAGTGAAGACTAAACAAAACAAAAAGAAAACAAAGACAAACTGGACCAACAGAGACACAAACGGACAAACAATATCTGACTGATTATAAGCTCTCAACTTAGAGAAGCCATGTTTTCCTCTCAGGGCTAATTCGCTTTCCCATTCAGCTGCAAAAACATCTGCAATTTCCCACAACGTCAACGGCGCTTTAAAAATTATTTGCCCTCATGCAGATGTATTCTGGTTTAGATTTTTCTTCATCAAACACATTTCTGATTCTAGAAAATGTAACCTGGATAACTACAATCTGTTCAAGGCACAGATTCAGTAAATAATTTAATAGAACCTGTCTGACAACATGAAATAGCCTAAACGACCTCTAAAAGCAATATAACACACCGTGCTCTATTCTAAAGAAATTGAAGTTTTAATGGTCTGGTGTTGGCCTGCTTCATCAGAGGCTGGAAAACTTTCCATAACTGATGAAATTTTGAATTCTGCTCTTTAGAAAATCCTGAAGGACAATATCCTGCCATCTTGAACCTTAAGTTATGCACCAGGACCTCTACGGCTTCTAAAAACAGCATGATCGCTTAAAAAAAGTTTTACTATATGTAAAATGTAATATACTTAATGTTCAGCTGACTGTGATTTTTGATACCTGATGAAATAATAAACTGAGGTAAAATATTAAAAATATCTGTGCCATGTTTAGATAACATTCATGATAAATTACATTGATTGTGTTGAAAACACGGTTATTTCTTGACCTATAGCTGATATTTTTGTATGACGCTTTCATAGTTCATATGGGGTAATTTTGTTTCTTTAAAATATACTTAAAATAAAGGCTGGGAATGTCTTATTTTTGAAATGTGAGATCGTACCGTTATAATAAAAGGTGGTCACTAAGAAGGTCACGTTCTTATTAGATTTCTGGGGTTTTATCTGGACACAGTATCAATGCAGTCCATTCCTTTAATAACATTCAGTTGATTTAGATGGTTTAATAATTCCAAAATTAAACTTTACTGAAACTCTGGTCACTAAGCGTTTCTTATGCCACTGTTGGTAAACATCTTAAATGGTGTTCTGATTTTTGTAGCAAAAAGCATCAATATAAACATTTACAAATATACCAAAAAAACAAAAAAAAAAACCAAACAGAAAACATGAGCCAAAGGTTTTGCTTCCTATAGTGAAGAAAAGCGCTTAGTCCTGTAGAAACCATTTTGACCTGCGGCCCCCTCTGCCCGTCTTGTTCCACTGATTTCATGGATATCTTCTGGTTGTCCTCCCCGTCATCGCTTCCTCTAACCCTGCCACTCATTTCCAGTTCAAAGGTCACAGGTGGCACCGCGTGGTCACGTCCCTAAGCCTATGTGCTGACTCCAGCGCTCTTCTTCCAAACAGGATGAACGATGCACAGGCGACTCTCAAATTAATGCTCTCTGCCAGAGCAGGAAATCCATGTCAGGACATATGGATGAACTTCAAGGATACAGCACCACCTATAGGCCACAATATGTCCAACAAGATGGCAAGAGCAGCAAAAGACAGATGGATACTTCTAAGTTCAAAGGTTGCTGAAAGGCATAATTTAAATTTAAGATCAATTTGAGGGTTTTATTTACATGTAAATATGAATATGTGATTTTTAAACTTTAAGATGAATCAAATTTAGGAAACACTCTGTGAAAATAAGGGGAGGTTATCTACATCGTTGTAATAATATGACACTATGATGTTTAGAGTATTCACATACAGCAGGGCAAGAACTAAAAGCATGTGTCTTAGAAACAGTACATGAACGACGAGCATGTTTTAGATCACATGTGTCAAACTCAAGGCCCGGGGACCAAATCTGGCCCGCCATAAGATTTTATGTGGTCCTCTAGAACCTTCAACATCAAAGTTAAATGAATATTTTATCAATCAAGTCAAATCAGTTCTTATCTGTATACTGCTAAAATACATTAATGTAAAAAAAAAAAAATCACAAATATTTAACTTTATGGGGGCTTAAGCAGGCTATGGAAGCAATAGCACAGAAGCATCAAATAAAGATAAACTTTCAGAAGAGTACACCCAGAGTCATAAGATGTTAGTCGCGGGAAAACACCTCCGATATTGCCTTTTGTTCAGAAATGCATCAACAGAAGGGATATGTTAGGTGTATCCAAATGTCCTGCATGTATTTGTCCTCTCATGGTTATTACTAGCTCTGCTGCTTCTAACATGCTTTTTCTTTCACAAAACCTTCTAATAATAAGTCTGGGTAAAGCACTCTGTGATTGTGTAAGCCACAAAATAGGTTTATTGAACATTTTTTATTGATCTGCTAATGCTGAGTGTACCTTATTACTAAGAAACTGAATTTCTGGTTTTCCTTGCCTGTAAGCCATTATCATCAAAATTAATGGTTGCACTTTTTTATTGACTTACTAAAATGAAATAGCCTTTCAATTATGTAATTTTTTTTAGAAGCCCGGGGTTTGTAAACCTTTCTGTATATCCCTTGTAAAAGTAATCAAAAAAGTATTTACAATTGCTTTTATGTCATTAAACCTCTAAAAATGAGATTAGACTGAAGGTTTAGAGTGCAGTCTTGAGTAAGCCAAATTAAATATGTTGCAACTTTGATGTTTCAGTGCACAGAGGACAGAGTCCAACACTGCAAGCTGCACATTACTGGAACCAGATGCAATTATCTTCACACTATCTCTCTCTCTCTTTTTTTTTTTTTTGTCGTTTCTCTCCCACACACACACATTCATCTATCCACACATGATTACGTCTTTCTATCTTCACATTGACTTCCATTCAGTTTTCATTCACTTCTATAGCCTAACCCAGCCCCTTACACTAAACCCAACCATTAAACCAAAAACAACACTTCTATCGTACTCAAAACATTGTAAAAATGGGCCATACAAGGTGAGAAATGCTAAAACACACATATATAGGAAAATACACATATACACAAAAACACACACCGACTTGACGCAAGAAGAAACACAGTCAATTATAAATACACACACCATACAGTGACAAAGGAGGACATTATGTTACTTTAGAGAGGAGCAGTGCAGGTGCAGTATAATTGATGAAGTGCTGCTGTTTATAGAATCACTGGCACATCTAGTTACAGATCATATTTTGTGAAAAGAAGACAGTACACATAACGGTCTTTTAAAGCCAGCTCAAATTGCTATAGTAATATGAGATATATAGGTAAACTGTCAGCTGTAAGGATAAAGAGCCCTCACCCTATTTTTGAAGCATGGATATGTCACAGTGCACTTTGTCATAAGCAGAAAGGCTTATAGGATCATAATTAGGCTTGAAGATTAGGTTCTTCTAAATGAAAGTCAGATAACAAGACTATTTGTCCTGTGACAGTTTACTGTGGGATACAGCAGGCGTTTTCCCCAGATCAGATTGAGCTGCTGCTACTGAGTGAATGCATGTGGTAATTCTAAATATTCAAACCAGAAACCCTGGTAATTATTTTAGATAGAAGGATTTCAAACAGCGGTAAAACATACATTCCAACAGATACACATGGTCACTTCAGCACAAGATTGGCTAACCATACTTGTTAGAGAAAATATTGTTTTGAATTATACTTGTGACCTACTGGTCTTAATGAAACAGTGCCCAAATGCACACTGAAAGTAGGAAATACGTAGATTGAATTGATCTTCTAGTAGCGCTTTAGCTACTGCTGGACAAGATTAACTGAAGTTTAGCTATTTGTCTCTGTTAGCGGATTCTATGCAGATGTTGTGGGTTTTAGTTCCTGAATTGAATTCTCAAAACTTTATCAAACTGTTCTGTTTAACAAAAACATGTAACAACTGGAAGCATAATTTTATAGTCATGATACTAAACTGTAGTTCACCAACAGTTAAGCTACAATTAACTGTGGCTACTGAAGCTAACCCTAGCTACTGTTAGCTTCACTAGCTACTGTAGCTGCAGTCAACATTAGCTACTGCAGCTACTTCAGTAGCTAAAGTTTTCTGTAGCTACCAAAGTTACAGTAAACTGGTTTTAAATTCCTGTAGGGATTTTAAAAAGGAACTACTGACGCTAACCCTAGCTACTGTAGCTATGTAACTGTAGCTACTGAAGGGTTAGAGTCAGTAGCTACAGTTAACTGAAGGATTAGCAAAATAAAGTCAAAATAGATATGTTAGCTAAAGTTCTCCGAAGAGCTGTGTAACAAACAATTTAATCTGAAAGGCCAATATAATAATTTTGGTAGGACTGTTAGTAGAGAAAGTGTAAACTTTTACCTAAATTCATTCTATAGCTGTGTCCGAATTCAGGGTCTGCATCCTTCAAAGGACCTGGTCTACGGAAACCAGGTCCTTCGAAGGCCGTGAATAAACGAAGACCGGAAGAGAAAAGCTGTGAATTCGGACAGACCTAGCCTTCACCCACTGTCCGCGCCCCCACCTAACTGTAACTTTTGTTGCCTAGCAACCTTGACAGCGTGAAGCAAAGAGCTGCGAAGAAAAAAAACAACAGAGCCAAAGTTAGTTTTTTAGCCATGTATTACTCCTGATTTCTGTACTATACTTTACCTTTACAGTAAAGGTTGTTCCATAGTAAGAAAAAAAAACAAGAAATCTGTTAGTTCTAAAATGTTCAAACCTATATTACATATTTCTATCAGGAATAAATATAAGCAAATTATTCATTTTTAAGTATAATACTCTCCAGATCTCAGATAAGCCATTACAGTTAAATAAAACTGTTATGTTTGAAGGCTTAACTTTAATCAATCAAATCGATTTGCCTAGGAATAAATGAAATACTTTAGTAAACGAAACATTTTACAACTAGATATTACCTGTCTGACTAATATCGGTGTTTAACTTTCACTCATTGGGGAAAGCTAGCGGGAGTTTTTAAAACAATGTGCCGGGAGTCAGGCGTTCTCTCCCGGTATACCAAACCTGGAGCGCCCGGCCAGCTGGCAGCTGGTGAGGGCAGCTGGTTGTTAATGCAGCGGGAGCAGACATGTCCTAAAATGTCAGAGCAATATTACAATTAGATGGATATACAACCATCCACAGAATGGTCCACCATTCTAAAACAAGCTTCTTGCTTTTCTCACTGCAAATGACTTTTTTTGTTTCGCCAATCTGAAATGTTTGCAAATTAAATTTTCTAGAAATTAATACGACCTTTTTTGAGGATAATTTACATGACTTTGGAAATTTGGGGGGAACCGGAGCACCCGGAGAAAACCCCCACTAAAACAGGGAGAACATACAAACTCCCACAGGAAGAGGCACCCGGTTAAGAACTAAGTTCTCTTTTGTGCAAAGTTGCAGAGCTAACCACTGCAACACCGTACCGACAATCTGATTGGTCAATCACCCCAATTTACATGGTTTTGGACATCTCTGAGAAACCGGAGCACCCGGAGAAAACCCACAGACATTTTATTTTGGTCCAAAATATGAGATGTAATTTCAAATGGTTCTGACCTGGACGCTTTTTGTTAGTTGCTTGTTTTGGAGGTTTTCTTGCTTCTCTTCCTTTTTTGGAGTTTCTTGAGTTTCAAAGTGTGTCGTATCGTTTTCCACAGGAGACTGCCTCCACTGGTTCAGGTTTTTCTGGTTCTTCTAGAGGAACGTCTGGTTCTTCTCTTCAGCTCCTCGAGAGATGGAACATGTACCTCAATATCCTCTGACAGGGTTCCCTCTGAGACACGGTCCATGTCCATGAATGCAGGGTCAGAGATGTTATTTTCAGGGGTAGTGTGTCTTTTTTCCCCATTTCTTTCTTGACGCCTGGCCACTTTCCTTCTTGGAGCTCCTAGTTCTTCTCTTCTTGCAGCTCCGTTTTCAGATGTTCCAGCTCCGTTTTGTAATTGACCTCACAGGCAGAGTACATTTGTTGGAAGGCAGTGAGTTGGTTTTGGAGAGCAGAAACATCTCCTTCATATCTGGTATTAAGTTCCTGATATGAAACTTTAATTCGCTCCAGTTCACTTTGGAGATGTTGAACTGTCTCCGCGGATTGCTGCTGCAGGAAAATGAACTCTTGACGCAAATTGTTCTTTTCTAATCTGAGTGAGTTGATGAGATGACGGTCATACTTTGCTCTTTCCAAATTAAATTCTTTTTCACAGTCAACCTTGTATTGATGGCATTCAGCTTTCTGTCTCAGTGCAGAAACATCTGTTTCATACCTCCAGTTCAGTTCTTGGTATGAAACCTTAATCTGCTCCAGCTCACTCTGCAGACTTTTCTCCGTTTCCTGCAGGCAGGCGATTTCCTTGGACATTTGTTCTTTGAGATTGTCCTTCTCCGCTCTCAGGTTTTCATTGCAATTTTGCTCATGCCTGATTTTCTCCTCACAGAACAGCTGCATGTCTAGCTGCAGGGTCCCCACACCTGCAGCTTCATATTTTGATTGAAGCTCCTTGTAGTGAGTCTTCACTTTGTCCACTTCTTGTTGAAGGGCTTCATTTTTTTCTTTTTCTGCCCGGATTTGTGATTGATTGATGTGATTTAATGTACATTTAACATTTCAAGACAAGAAAATAAAATACATTTTCTTGTATTTATTTTTTATATATATATATATATATTATTTATAAATGACTGATTTATAAAAGTCATTGTCACTTGATAATGACTTTGATAAATCAATCATTGTCAAACATTAAACTACATATTTTTCTTACTTTTTTATGGGAAAAAAATTATTACAGTACATGTCAACTCTGCTATTGACAGCAAAGAGTGAAAATAATTCTAACAGAGTAAATTATTTTTTATTTCATTACATAAACTGTATTAATACACCAATATTTCAGTTTGAGATATTTAAAAATACACAAAAAGTGAAAAAAATAAAACATATTTTTTATACTGGGAACACTGGCCACAGGCAGGGCTTCAGTCTGCTGGTTACACTGGGAGAGCTCCAATGACTTCTGAGACTTCCTGGTACACAGGCTAAAGCCAAGGATAAAAGAGAAATTATCCAAAAGTGTAATATAAAATACATATATATTTTCCTTCACATTCAGAAACAAGACATTTTCAGCATGTTGGGGCTCTGACTCGTAGCATCTTTATAGCATAGCTAAATACCGGCACTGTGAAGCTGAGCTGTGAAACAGAGACTGAACAACAGCAGCTCCAGCTGTGATCCTGACTAACCTTTCCTCACAAAATCCCCTGGTTTTTAATGAACATCCCCTATAACAGCAGTTTCTCATCAGCTCTCTCTCATTAGAAAACACAGTATGAAAACGTTTGCTACGCTAACAATCAGTGGTTACTTTGGGCCAATTTAGCTACATAGGAAATATTTCTCGGTTGTTTAGAAGCTAGTTTCTGGCTGCAAAGTCAAGTAATTCTGCTCTTTCATGCAGAATTTTTTTTGAAAGGTAATGCCAATGAATCCAGTTTGTATTGTAAGACGGTTGAAACAAGTCCACACAGCACATGACTTATGGAGCTCCGATCGCTCTACTGCCACATACAAGATGGCGGTGACGTAACGCAGGACTCAGCGCTCAATGAAGCGTCTACGTATTCATATCTATGGCTAGAGCTACTAAAGCCTTCCCTGTGCCTACATCTCCCAGAATGCTGTGAGGTTTTGGATCTGAGTTCGGTGAATAGTCTATGTAAAAGAATCCTGCGATGAACAGGATAAGGAGCTTAAGTTTTACTAGAATCAATAACCTAGCATTGCTAGAATCTTCTTTAAAATATTGACTATTTTGATTTCAGTGTTATCATCTACTGACATGTCAATAGTGTTACAGCAACTTGCCAGATCTGAATGGAGAACAGAGGACCTGTCAAATTGTTTCCTCAATTAGTTACAGTATATAACATTTATTCATAATTCATGCATTTGTTTTAATGCATGAAAAGCACAAAAAGGCTAATATTACTTTGTCATCAGCCTATATTAGCCTGTATTGCAATTTAGACTCAGTCAGGTAAATAAGGACAACGGCTAGTGAGACTGGTTTCCAATACTCATCGTCTTCGACTGCTTTTCTTCCTGTCAGCATTTGGTGTGTATCTGTTTCTCAATGGAATTTGGAAAAAGCAGGAGAGGAAATGCCAACAGGGACAGAAAAAACAAGATTCCACTGAGGGCATCGATAACGCGCCCTTCCATCTCTGTCCCTGTCCCTCCTCTCTAAACAGGACATTCACATCCACGCCCATCGTCCCGACCATCAGCACCCTCAGAGTTGGACAGCCTCCTGCATCCTAGCGCTTCCTCCCGTCGTAATTTGCTCCAGCGAGAACGGGGCAAGTATTCAACAACTTCCTGTTGGGGGAGGAAATTGCTCTTTGGTTTGGTCTGAGATGACGTCGGAATTGCTTGTGACTTAACACTGATTCCGTTTGTACTTCCTGTAGGGATTTTAAAAAGGGAGTGGACAGTAGACAGAATGCTTAAACTAAATGTCTGGTGTTAAACTACAATATTTTGGGGGTATAAACTGTAGGTGAAAACAGCAAATAGGGCAAATTCAAATTCAAACTAGAACAAGAGACTGCTGCTTCCCATGATGTCTGGTCAGTAGGATTTTGTCAGTCTTTATCACTGAGAGGTCCCTATCAGTACTTCCTTTTTTGGCCATTTTTAATCACTTTTTCCAAAACAAATTCAAAATGTTATAATATAAGCCAATCGTTTCTGTGGCCGCAATTCAAAGCCAATTTAATTGTACTTAAAAATATTAAATTTTGTACTGGAAGGAACATTGACACATGGTTTTTGAAATATTTTACAAATGAAAATCAAAAAATGTTGCATGTATTTATATTAAACTTTTGTGACTCCTTGCTTGTTGTATAATCCCATTTCACTACAGTGACAATACCAACCAGCTTTATAAACACAGAGACTGAAGTTCTGCATCCTTCTTTGCAATTTTGACCAAGTCAAGTAAAAGTACATAATTTTTTTCCAATAGATTAACATCTGGATTAAGGTGTGTATGCTTTAATATAGACAATTTCATTGTAACTTTGGGATTTTGCAGCCACTAACAAGTCGTCCATCGGTTTCCCCTTCAGCTCCGACTGGCGTTCTTGTCTCACTGTCCTGTCAGCGGTTTCTCCAACATTTCTCCTATTTTATGATGGTCTCACACGTAACCTTCATGGCAATATTTATGCCACATAAATTGAAATAGGGTGAATATATCCAAGCTCTAATTCAGAATTCCCATTCTTCTCTTGCTGTCCTACTTTCAGAGCATCTATTTAGAGTCTACAAAAACACATGTGCTGAATAAATTTTAGTCTTCCTGGGAGAGTCTTTAGTTCCGCCAAAAATGTGCAGAGTCAGAAAATTTCTTGCGGGTACATGAATGTTTTTTCTAGTACTATGCAATGGAAAAAGACAAAAAAAATAAAAAATACAGTCGGATACAATGGATTCTGGAGTACTCTGAAGTTCAGATAACATACCGGGTCGGTTTTCTTGAAACAAAATGTCCATCCATCCAAAAGTATACATTTAGGTACTGTAAGTGTTTTTTTATTTGTATTGTGGTTGTTTTTTTATTATTATTACTTATCTACTATGATGTGCACAAGAGGACTTATAAATGTGTAATGGTGAAAGGTCAATTTTTCTGTCATTGGCTGTGGAGACTTTAGACTTTTATATCTGCCCTGACTTCAACAACCAGAAGCCAATAAACTCCACCTTTATTGTTCTTATCTTGCAACTCTTTGTAAGCTTTTAATGCCACACAGTTGTCATCAACCTGAGTAATGTAATTGTCCCCATTCCTCTTCTCTATTCTGCTCGACCAAACACCCGTCACAGGAAGGGGAATTAACTTGTCAACAGATGAAACCTTAAAACCCAAGAGAGAATAAAACCATTAATTAAACAAGTACACATACGTCACATGAGCTAAACTAATAAAACACTTTTTTAAATGTAGTTTCTGAGCATCTTCATCAAATGCTTCCCAAACAATTGATACGGCAAATGGCTACAACTTGGTTTAGGTATTTCCAAGAATCTCTTGTTCCTTTAGAGGCAAGGAATCAGGTTTTCAGCATTGAGGACATGCTTGTGATTCTCCATCTTGTTGCATGCTGTAGTGCATAACCACATGGTACTATTCAAGGCTTCAGTGCACCAACGCTATCTCTTCAGAACCTCTTCCTTCCTAAATTTGTTATGTCAAGAGTTTTTCACAACAAAAAAAAAAGAAAACGCTGATAAGGTTGGCTTCTGTGCTGCTTTCTGATAGGTACTTAGATGCACATATGAAAGATATCTGGATAAAATAGTTGAACATGTAAACGTCTCTTTGAGTCAATGGTAGCAACTCTGACTTGTTGTCAAAAAGGAAATCGAGTAAAGTCTGAGGCCAGTAGAATAATTTACAGCATTTCTGCACCTGTACTATCTGCAGTATTGTGTACTCCACAACAAAAACGCAAAATCTTACCAAGTATTCTTGGTCTATTTTCTAGTACAAATACCTTAGTACACTTGAAATAAGTTCTTGGAACTTGGGCCTGAATTGCTTAAGTGAGAAGTAGGCTAAGATTAATTTTATGTTATTGCCAAAACCTCAGTAGATTGTGTTTTTGTTTGTCTGGCTTGTCTCTCACAAGTTAATAGTTGTAAAAATAGATTCATTATTTTAAATAGTGTCTAAAAATATACTTTTATTCAAGTTGCAGCTTCAGATCACTTAAAATGCGTTCATCCACAAAGTATTTTAAGATCATCTCCTTTAAATTAACAGTTTTTGGTCTATTATTTTCGTCAGATGAAGTTTTTAAGGAATTGATGTCACATGCTCTGTCACAGACGTCAACATCTGGCAAAATGCCATTTGACTCAATGCTCAAACTCAGTTTTAAGAGGTTTTTTTTGTCTGAATCTTGGATTTGGTGCAAATCTGTGTTTTCTTGGTAAAAGCTGATTGTATCTAAGCAACAGCCGATGAGCTGTGGCGTACATGTTGCAATGTGGAGAAAAAAAAAAGGATAAAGAAGCTGCTTACTGTTAAGGAAATATGATTATTTTTAATGCTTAATACAGTTAATCTTAAAAGATATATGGAACACTCTTATTTTGAACAGGTTTGTGTTAAGCATTTAAAACTAAACCAGATGGGTAAGTATTCAGAGACACAGGAACCAAATGCAGATTAAGGGAGATCTCTCAATGGGACCCCCACTGTGAGGCCGGGCCACAGGCGAAGCCATAAAATTAGCATTTTCCTTGGGAGACAGGGACGTTAGATTCCTCAGGTATCTGTGAGGTCTTATCTCAGGATCGTTCTGTACTCAGAATGACCGTGGGAGCCACGGGGGGTCAGAGCGGTCAGAGCGCAGCAATCAGTTATCCGCTCTTTTGTTTTGGTAGAAGGCAGATGGTCCTTTGATCTTTGCGTAGATTGAGGGGAGTGTCCAAGTTTCTCTGGGAGTTTCCAGTTGGCCAACAAGAGGAACGCCTAGAATGCATAAATTAAATAGGAAAACACCCACTCAGTATAAAATTTAGTGTCATCACTAAATTGTCAGAAAGTTGCCATCTTTTTGCTTTTTTGCATTGGCTCTCTCTCCAAAGACGTCTTTGCTGTTTGTCTTTGTTTCGTGTTTGTTTTGTCTCCCCTTGTGTGTCTTTATTTTATGAGAAAAATGCATATCTCTGTTCCTCTGCAGCTTTGTTGTCGATTGCTTTGTATGAGATTAAACTCTGTGATCTGTGACGTCAACGCGCAGTGTGGTGGTTCCACTTTCTAGCGGCTGCCCTGCCCACTGAGAGGACCCGGGTTTTCAGGAAGAAGACGAGCCAAACGATTTGTCTAAAGTTTTTAATAATTATTCTTCCTTCACATTATAGAACCTCAGAGCTTATGTTGAAAATTTGCCCTTTTTTCCCCCCATTTCAGTAAATGGATGAAGACCGCTTGAAATGTATAAAGTGACAAAAATAAAAAGTAAACAAATACTGATCACAGTAGCATGCTAGCATTTAGCTCAACACACATTTGGAGTTTCTTCTTCTAGCTCTTCTTGAGCTAGCTAGCTAGCTAGTTAGCTAGCTCGTTTTAATTAGCTTTCAAACTTGAAAAGTTTGAAAGCTTTTGTTGTTGGCTATTCCTTGACATAAAAAGGAGCAACTTACCTTAAGCTCCTCTGCTCATTCTCTCCCAATTAAACATACTCACATCTTTACTTCACTCCTCACCCTGGAGGTGCAACACAGGACGGAGAAACCACGCAACAATCAGCATCTGTTTGCTGTTAGCCTAGGTGTAGCGTAGCATGAACATGCGTGGCCATACATTTAGTTTTCTGTCAGGCTGCGTTCGCTCGCTGAAGGTTCATGTGAGGTCTTCATTGTTTCCACCTTTGATTTGCAGCCTGCTTTTGTAACTTTGTTTAATTTATGATGACAGTGATAATAACCAGGGCTGAAGCTAGCTGCCATTCAGCCCGATTCATGGAAAGTGGAAAAAAAGGGAATATTCAAGGAGCTCAAAAAAAAAAGAGAGGGAATTTTGAATGTTAACACAGATTATATATGTGAAGCTGTCTGTTTGAGATGCAACGAGCTCATGTAAAATAAATGTTTTAGAATGCATAAAAAGATGCAGAAATGAACTGAAAAAGAAAAGCTGAAAATATGTGAGGCGAGTGGACAAAAAAAAAACAAACCTCAAGTATTAGGAGGACATGTACAGACATAATACATGTTTGGTTTGTTAACAAATCCCCTTGTAAATCTTAAGATGTGAAGGAGCTTTTTTGTCTGCTTTTTTTTTTAACTATAAGCCTTATAAGACATCAGGAAAAGCTCTTAAATCCTTGTGAATCTTCGACAACGACCAATTAAAATCCCAGTTAAGGCAAACATGTCTGAATAAATTCATAGCGTGGCTTAGGCACACAAAACCTGCTGAACACATTTCACTATGTTTATATACGTAACTGTATTATGTAAAAGCCCATTGACTTTGAGTTACAGTTATTGCTCCTCCTGTGATATCTGGATGGCTGTTCAAGATTGAAAAATTTCCTCAGCAAACAGTCATAATGCAGAACCCAAAACCAGCCAAGTTGTCCGTGCTTGGCTTTACTGAGGGCAACGATTAGAAATAAAAATACATTTAAACCGGCTGCTGCCACTCAAAAAATGGAGCCAGTATCTAAGAGAAGACTGCCAAAGTTTGTCCAGCCAAAACAAAATGTCATCCACTTGATTAAACGTAGGAGGATGGCAGGAGTCAAGCGTTTGAATTGCTGTGAAAAAAAGTGTCTGAGCAATGGAGTTAGAGGTAAACATTTTCATCCACAAATTGTCAAGGTTTTGGGATAAAACAGCTCGATGAATTTATGAAAACCACCATTAATTACTGAGATTAACCTTTTAATCAATGTTCAGCTAGATAGCAAGTATGAGGACTGGACTTTGGAATGATGAGCAAGAAGAAGAACATATCCATCAGAAGATTTTTATCTTCCCTGATGGTGCAGACATTTTCCACGATCACCAAACTTGAAATCTCCTGGAGTCCGAGTCATTATTTTTACACATGGACAGGCAAACATAGAGCCAAAATGTTATGAAATTGGACAATATTTAGTTCGTAACACACTAGCAGAAACAAGACAAAAAAAGACTAAATTGAATGGATTGAATTGCACAACAAACTGTTTTTATGGATGTAATACGTATAGATGAGTTTCGGTTGTGTCTACCAGCTGTAGTAAAATCTTTACAGAATTGCACAGTCTTAGAATAAAGGTTGAGTTTGTTGGTGGGCACTAAGAGGATGGGAGGGGGCTGTCTACAGGGAATAGAGGGGAAATGTGCAAAATGTCAACTGAGACTTTCAAATCTCAGTCATGAGGAATCCTGTATCTCTAAATGTCACGATCTGTGTTTTTCCTTGTTTATTTAGAGTTTTCTGTGTCGTTAAGTCTCTTCGTTGTCCTGTCCTCCCCTTGATTGTTCCCAGGTGTGTCTCGTCTCTGTGATTACCCTCCCGTGTATTTAACTCCACTTGTGTTTCTTGTTCCTCTGTCGGGTCCTCGTCAACGTCTATGTCTAGTCAGTTCGTCGTCAGTGTTTCCTTGTGCCTGCTGTTCGTTGTTTTGACTGGTTTTCATCATTAAATCTTCATATTCTTCATACCTGGGTCCGCTGCGTCTGCCTCACCACCCCTCACCTCACCACTTCCTGACAGAAGGACCCGACCATACCGATGGTGAGAATGCAGCACGACCCGGAGGTATGGTTCCAGCAGCAGTTGGAGTTGGCTCAGCGGGATCTCTACAGGGACGTAGAGATCCTGCCATCTCCGCTGCTGCTGGAGGAGATGGGACTGGAATCAGACTACACCCTGGCGATTAACCAGTGTCTGATGCGACCAGTCACCACCCCAGAGCCCACCGGATGCCGCCCCCGCCTTTACTCACGCCGGGGAAGACAGCGACGTGAGCCGCCGGTGAACCCGGCCCCTCGTCGCCTTCCGGATCCGTCACCTCCGCGTTCAGCCCGGAGACGGCGACGTGAGCCGCCGGTGGACCCGGCCCCTCGTCGCCTTCCGGATCCGTCACCTCCGCGTTCAGCCCGGAGACAGCGACGTGAGCCGCCGGTGCACCCGGCCCCTCGTCGCTTTCCGGAGCCGCAGCCGCTTCCAAGGCTTCGCTGCGGCTCGCCCCCGCAGCCGCTTCCAAGGCTTCGCTGCGGCTCGCCCCCGCAGCCGCTTCCAAGGCTTCGCTGCGGCTCGCCCCCGCAGCCGGCCCCGAGGCTCCAATCCGGCTCACCTCCAGCCGGCGCACCCGAGGCCGAATCAGCCGGCGCTCCAGCCGGCGCACCCGAGGCCGAATCAGCCGGCGTTCCAGCCGGCGCACCCGAGGCCGAATCAGCCGGCGTTCCAGCCGGCGCACCCGAGACTCAGACCCCCAGTGTTCCGACCGAGACCTTCTACGTTCCTTCCGAGACCCCGACTCCCGAGACCCTCTGCGTTCCTCCTGAGACCCTGACCCCCGGCGTTCCTCCAGAGACTCCCTGCGTTCCTCCTGAGACCCTGACCTTCTGCGTTCCTCCAGAGACTCCCTGCGTTCCTCCTGAGACCCTGACCTCCTGCGATCCTCCTGAGACCCTGACCTTCTGCGTTCCTCCTGAGACCCAGACCCTCGAGACCCCCTGCGTTCCTCCTGAGACCCAGACCCTCGAGACTCCCTGCGTTCCTCCTGAGACCCAGACCCTCTACGTTCCTTCCGAGACCCCGACTCCCGAGACCCCCTGCGTTCCTCCAGAGACCCAGACCCCCTGCGTTCCTCCAGAGACCCAGACCCCCTGTGTTCCCACTGAGACCCCGACCTTCTGTGTTCCCACTGAGACCCCCTGTGCTCCACCAGAGACCCTGCCTCGGGGGGCTCGTCGTCGCCGTCTGTGGGCGGCCCCCGGGACTCCCCGTTGCCACCTCCGGCGCCGCGGACGGCCGCCGGACCGCCTCCGGACCGCCTCCGGGGTTCCCGCCTCCAGCGCCGCGGGCGACCGCCGGACCGCCTCCGGGGTTCCCGCCTCCAGCGCCGCGGGCGGCCGCCGGACCGCCTTCGTGGTTCCCGCCTCCAGCGCCGCGGACGACCGCCGGACCGCCTCCGTGGTTCCCGCCTCCAGCGCCGCGGACTACCGCCGGACCGCCTCCGTGGTTCCTGCCGCCGCGGACGACCGCCGGACCACCTCCGTGGTTCCCGCCGCCGCGGACGACCGCCGGACCACCTCAGTGGTTCCCGCCTCCTTTGCCTCCGCCCACCCTGTGGGTAGTTTTTTTTTGTTGTTTATGGACTCTTGGCCCTTCTTGTTTTTCCGCCCACGATGGTGGGTTGTTTTTTGTTAGTTTGGACTCTGGCCCGCCGTCCGGCACCCCTCCACCCACCCTTGTTGGGTTTTTTGGGTTTTTTTTCCTTGGGCGTCTGGTAGCCGCCCTTGAGGGGGGGGTACTGTCATGATCTGTGTTTTTCCTTGTTTATTTAGAGTTTTCTGTGTCGTTAAGTCTCTTCGTTGTCCTGTCCTCCCCTTGATTGTTCCCAGGTGTGTCTCGTCTCTGTGATTACCCTCCCGTGTATTTAACTCCACCTGTGTTTCTTGTTCCTCTGTCGGGTCCTCGTCAACGTCTATGTCTAGTCAGTTCGTCGTCAGTGTTTCCTTGTGCCTGCTGTTCGTTGTTTTGACTGGTTTTCATCATTAAATCTTCATATTCTTCATACCTGGGTCCGCTGCGTCTGCCTCACCACCCCTCACCTCACCACTTCCTGACACTAAAACTGACTTTGAAAAGTCACAACTCTCATGTTAATGCGACCATAACGGCTTTTACTATCAGAATTCGCTTGCAAATCTGAGGTACCCTCAGAACATTTTTTAACATAAATAAACAATATCATTTATCACCCGAAAACCAAATCTGTATCTGACTCTTCGTTCCTGGATTGCCTCAGCCCCATTAACTACTCACATTTGACAGCTTGCCCACGACTTGTATAACAAAACCACGACAACGTTAAGAAGCGGATTTATGAGCAGAAAACATCAACTTGGAAGGCAAAACGTACGAGGAAATCTTCTTAACCCGCTGAAGCTGCTCAATGTTATAAATAGAAGCAGCATGAGGCACAATCTAAACAGATGCTGCCATAGTAAATAATGTTCATTTGAAAGGCATGTGTGCTTTTTTTGAAAATAGAAAACAGTGTGGGGGGTAAGGGGGGGTGAATGTCAAAAAACAGCTTTTACTAAGGTAAAATATTCTAATCTTTTTTCTAGGACAGTGGAGAGGTTTTCCTTGAAATTCATAGAAATAGTGAAATTGTAAGTTACATTTGTCCTCCATACAGCTAAAGAAAATACACAAAGTGCTAGGGGAGATAAAATGCAATGCATTTTTCATCAAGGCAAGTTTCTGCCTGCATCAAGGAACAACAACAAAAAAGAACTAGTATTGTCTTTAAAATGCTGGGTAACTAAGCCAGCTTTGGCCTATCAAAATCACAAACACCATGGTGAAATGGCCCAAGTACAATGGTGTGCATGCATGTCGAAAAAAGCGTCAGTTCTTGCATGAAGTGCAAAATTCTTAAAACCCTTCAGTCTTAGAGGGTGTCATTTATTTTTGTTTGGACTGTAAGGTTCATTATCTTGGCAAGATGCTGAGAGTTGGAAAACTCATCCATCCTTTGGCTTCACTTCGCGTGGCAGAGTCACCAAGGTAACTATTCAACACTCTAAATGCCATCGACGGCAGTCTTTTTTGTGTTTAATTTTGTGACCTTTTTTTAACCCATGGTGTTCTAAACAAAGACGCTAAAAATTCAGGCTTGGATAGTTGAATTTGTTCAACCCAAACCACCTTTCAACCAAAGCTCACTCTGGTAGGTTCCAACGTATTCTCAGTCTAAAAAGCTATACTGTTTACATTGTCTGGGTTTGGGATCTGGGCCTTCTTCCCTAACTGTTCTTTGGTTGGACAAAGAGATCTAAACAAAACTCTGTTGGTACCAAACGTCTTCCATTTCTAAATAATGGAGACCTCAGAACGTGTTGGGACACTCAACATTGCCCCCAATTTAGGATTTGCCACAATCTGGTCACTTTATTGCTTGGTTTCTGCTGTGATACGATCAACTGTGGGACTGCATAGACACAATTGTGTGTCACTCCACATCCTCTTCAAGCAACGGGACACATGAAATTTGTCCTGAATGTCATTGGCTTTAATTGTGAACTGGATGTTGAATTTAGAGGGAGTAAATTAAGGCTTTAACATCTGGATCTGCTTTGTAACATAGAGTGGCAAAAAAATAAAATGCTATTAGTACTTTCAAGAGGGCACACTATATCTCTACAAAAATACAAAAGGATTATAGAAGGATCATAGTTTTAATAATACTAATGACTGACGTATGTTTTTTGAATTTCCTGAAGCCAGAGATGTTCTACTTGGCCAGTGTTTCTGCGTCTCTTTCATCCATTTTCTTGTATGATCTACGGCTTTTTGTAGACAACAGCAGCTGCCAAGCGCTGATGAACAAACATCAGAATACCTTTTAAACCTGTTCTCACCATACACTGACAAATTACCAACAGACATGAGCTCATGTCCGTAAAAACCTCCTGAGTCCCTCGGCTTTCTCGCTTCATCCTAAAGGATTTATTATCTCCTGGTAAAGCTCGTGACTCGCCCGTCAAAGCGGGATGTTCGACAGCGAGATGCAAGACCAGAGACACTCTGCCGCATGAGCGGAGGCGCGGAGTGATCCTCCAGCGGTGGCAGGCGCCTGCGAGTCAACCAGATGCTTGAGGTTGCGGTTGACCAGACGAAGATCCATCACATGTCAGGACACAGAGTGCCGCCGTATTTGACAAACGCACACTTTCATACAAAGACGGGAACATGTGGACGGACTTGAAAACCGAAAGCCTGTCATGTAAGATGTAAACAAAGCAGGAGGTAGTTGTTTTTTCTCTACTTTTTTTTTTTTTTGCATTCACTTCATTTTTCAAAGGTAGAAAAGCAGGAGGGAAAACAGAAGAGAATTGTTTCCAGTCAATTCTTTCCTGCTCCCAGATTACGGAAACAAAACATGCTCGAGTATTGGGAATTGTGTGGTCTTTCTGTCATAACTCTTAACAGGACAGAGACAGACACACACACACACACACACACACGCCCACCAGAATATGAGATTGTTGACATTAACTGAGTGAAGACATTCTGAAACTAAGAAAAAATCTATCTATCTGTCTTAAAATAAAGTAGTGGCATCACTGCAATAATAGGGAAAAAGTGTAAAATGTGAGTTAACTGAATTGCAATTCTGAACAAAAATTGCACAATTTCATGTAATATGTAGCCCAATTAGGAAATCTGCTCATTCCCTATGCTGAGGTATGGAGGAGGCTCTATGAGCCTGTGGGCCAATTTCACCTCCAAAATCCCTGAGAACCTTGTTAGAGTGCATTGATTCATTAACTCTTCAAGTCATTAACGGTTTGATTACGTTCTAGGACCTGATATGCCAGATAAATGGATACGGTTTGTTCTGAGGGTTTTTGTAGTAGGATAATGAAAACAAAGTAACACAGAAAATGTTGGTCAGACATAAAAAAATATCCATGCACCTGTTACATGAACACAAAATGATGGGAGTAGGTGTTAAACTTGGGGCGTAGAGTGAAGTTAGGGTTCACAGGGTAAGTCTGCCTGCACCTATGCTGAGAAATTTTACTCATTTGTTCTACATCTTGGAGTCTGACCAGACAACCTAAACAGTTAAAAATAACCAACAGTTTATACTACAACAAATGAAAATATATTGTAATTTTTTATATGTCTTAAAGAAAATCCAGTGGGTTTAAATTTAATGCATAGTGCACACTTTCCTCAACATCCTCCAAGAAAATAAAGCACAGCCCTGATATGATTTAGAGAGGAGACCCGTCACATAGTTTTCTCCCCATTTGGGACTGATATCAGGTTTCAGTCGAAAAGTACAACCAGATGTTGTTTAGCATAAAATAAATGAACTCTGCATCAAAACATTCCAGTCCGAGTTTTCTCCAAAGAACAAACTCGCTCCATTAATCTATTAAATGCGTGGCAGTGGAAATGGCGGTGTGTTGACGCTGCGCTGAGTGAAGTAACACTGATCAAAAAGTCCTCTACGAGAGTCAACGGCAATAAATGATCAACAGGATGATTGGGGAAGAGTGAGCTTGAGGCTGGAAGTGACCCGTCTTATTTGGGTTATGTAACTGCAAGCAGGCTGATGAGAGATTAGATTGTTTATGAAGACACCCTAAAGGCACCCAGTGCAATGCTGCGCACAATGGGAAGGTTAAACCACAATCACCAGCTCTGTTTCTTCCAGTCAGCCGAAGGAACCGAGCGGGAAACAAAACTAACTCACGTTTATGCTAAAGTTCAACATCTTTGTTTGATCTGTGAAAGGATAGAAACTTTATATATATATATATATATATATGTATATATATATATATATATATATATATATAAAGGTTTCTCTGAAGAAGACCAGAGTGACATTCATTAATTCATTTAAAACAAGCTGAGACCGGGATCAGATAGCCGAAGCATGAGTCACTGAAAGCATGAAGCAGCAGCGGGTTTGTTTTATGTCTCTCACACCAACCGAGGTTCATTTCCATCTGCCTTCATGAGATGCATTTCAACGCAAAAGTTTTTTTATGTTTGTTGTTTTTGTTGTCACACTTGAATGTTTCAAATGATAAAAAAAAATTGCATGTAAGACAAAAAATACATGAGTAATTACTTTGACTACTCTAACTGGTCGGAGCCATGCTAGCTGGATTTGGAAAACTGCGTACAATGTGCGAAAAGCTTTGTCGTCTTTTACTCCTCTTAGAGTAATTTCGGCAGGGCAGTCTCACCATTGGGATATGCTTTCTCCGTTTGTAGATAAAGACTATACTCTGTAGTTTGTTGAAGTTCCAAAGCCATAGAAATGATTTCCATAATTGAAATTGACATTTACAAATGACATTTTTTATTTATTCTGGGCCTTTTCTGGTATTTAAATAGTTTTTTCTGAACCTGAAAAACTTACGTCAGACAAACACCATAAGTAAAATCATGTCACCGTCGATCAGACATTACAGTGAAGACGAAGTCTCCTTAGGGCTCCACTGAGGATGTGTTCTAACCAGGTCTTTACCACACAGCCCATAGTTTAAGCAGTTTAACAGATTTATGCGTGATTTTTCTTTTCAATTTGCTTTTTTCCTGTGGTTTTTGCTGGCAGAAGCTTTTTTTTTAGGCGTGTCTGTTTTGGCACATCAAGCCTCGAGGCATAACTACATCAGCTGCTTATCGATGGATGCTAGCAAACAGCAACCCTGTAAATCTTCCCAAAGCTGTAAATCTTCCCAAAGCTTTTCCAATGGACTAAGCACTGGTCTTTGACAGGTCTGTTTCAAGAACTAGAGATTAAGAAACTAAAAAAGCCAAATTAGTTTTACTGTTGAGCACCTGACAAACTCCTTGTCTTGAAGGTTATTCCTCCATGAGGACCACCTTTGTAGAGTGCACGGTGGTCCCGTTAATAGACACTCAATATCTGACGTGAGCTCCGGAGTGAGGCCTATTGAGGCTCCAAGCCTCGCTTGAAACTGTAATCGAATTCCCTTCAGTAAAATTCATCTCCAACTATGACTTCTGATGAGGTAAGAAAGCTTTTCCATCTTCAGCAGATCAATTGTAAAACCTGAGTCAAATTTAACAAGAACTCCCTTTGTTGCTTCACAGCGAGTCCCAAGTGAAGAACACCCGGGGGACGGCAACGCCATCACTCACGTTGGGCAAATCTCCACCTACTTAAATGGGATCTACTGGTAGACATCAACGTGCCAGAGACGCGCCCACAAATCAAAGAAAAAAGACAAGCGTGAAATACGACTGGGTCCTGCAGGCTGCGCCAAAAAGCAGGGCAGAGCGAGGCGGCGGACTCTAAAACACCCCGAGCAGACGGAGACGGAGACCTGATGACAGATGGGCCGAAGCAGAAATATTATCTGGGAATAAAGCGATGCAGCTGTCTGATAATGCTGGAGAGGAAGGAGAAGGGGAGACGGAAAGTGAATGGAGCGCCAACAAAGTTTAAGATTTAGCTGCAGTTGATTGTGTAAGTCGAGGCCAACCGGTGCTCCAGCGCAGATGGCAGGGCAGTCTTCTGCATCATTACACGCACTTCATAAATCTACAGCGGCTGCCAACTTAGAGCATCTTAAACTGTTTTTTGTGCCCTTTGTGCTACAGTGCAACATTTTGAACTCCTGCCTTTCTCATAGAGAGGAAATATCGATGTGCTAGCAAAGTCCTGTCCAAACGTTTCTGGACTCCAAATTTTGCTCTTGCTGTGAAAAAACTGTCAACTGGCTCTAAGCAGTAATTTCAGCTGGGAAAAAAAGTTTTCAAGTAACACTGCACAAGACTTCATTTCATTCAGTAGTTTATTTATATAGGGACTAGCTTTAGTTAGCCAATTTGTAATGCAAAGATGATAAGTATTTATTTCAAAGTTGGATGTGAAACTAATTAAAAAATAAACAATTATGGATAAAAAAGAACAAACATTTTTAAGCAGGAATGTCTGGTTTTTTCTACATGATATGAAAAAACTTGCAAGAATGCTAAGTGGATACAAAGCCAGGAATGGATTCTTGGGATCTTTGTGTAAAAGAACATTAAAACCAGTCGCAGTTCTGCGGTGTAAATCTCAGCGTGAGTTCAGGAAATCTCTGGAAAACTTAGTATTAGGAGCACAGATAATTGCTGCTGTTTTAAAATGATCGATTCTTCTAAACGAGTGTTTTCTTCAGTGCCGTCAACACTGACGGAAATTTAGTGCATCTTTGTCCATAGGAAACAATACTGTCAATTGCTGGAGAGTTAGAGCACTGATTTTGTTAAAAGAAATGATAGAGTGCCAGCTGAGTGCTCACCAATAGTTGTCAAAGGCAGATGATGGAGACTAGACAATGAAGACCCTGAGGAAAAACATCTGCTCATGGGGAAAACTTTTCATTGACCTGATTCTTCATGAGCCACAAGATGTGTCCACATTGAGAGCGAAGTTGTGATGGATACATGGTTGGATCATCTCCAAAACCTCAGCTCTTCCCAGTCCACAATGGTCAGTGTTCATCAAGTTGGTCCAAGGAAGTTAAAGTGGTGAATCCACATTGACCAGGCCTCACTGATGAGTGATGGGTGGCCAGCAAGGTTCAAGCTGCTGTAGCTCAAACTGCTGAAGAAGTTAGTGTTGGTTCTGAGAGAAAGGCATCAGAATACAGTCCAACAGAGTTTGAGTGTAGAGATGCCCAACCGTAGACCAGACAGAGTGGCAGCTTTGCTCTGTTTCACCAGTAAAATGCTACCTGCCACAAGGCAAAAACTTTGAAGAGAACAAGAAGTTTTGAGGTATTCCGCAGATCTTATCTTTGATGGAGACTTCAGCTCACATATCACAGGACTGACAGGACCTCGTCGAGTCAGATGCCTCATTACACTTGCAGAGTTCGAACCCACTACTCCACAGGTTATAGTGGCAAAATTAGGACAAACATACTATTTGATAGTTAGAATGTCAATCTTATATACATATACAAGATTCATTCTGCCTGTCTCTAGGGGTTTCCCAGATATCTCTTGAGTAAAATGCCTGGAAGATCCCTCAGGGGGAATTTTTAAAGACGTTATTGCAAATTTTCTTCTAGGTAAAAAATTACTTTGAGGATCCATCCGCCTGGCAAGATTCTGCTTTCCTGTTAATGCTGCCTTCCATTCCCTCATCCATAATATATTAGATTACATTAAACGTCGTCATCAGCATAAGAACGGTCCCCACCAAGCCTCCTTCTCTCCTCATCATTCCTCCGTTATTTTACCGTTCTGCCCACTCCAAGCCGATGCCAACACGCACCACTTCCTTTGCATTTCCAGATATCGGAGTTACAGCCACGCGATCCCCAACAACTACGAGCTGCAAGCGTGAACAGCAACTGCAGATAAAGTGCAGGAACTGTCTGCACATGCTTAATGTGTTAGACTGGCTAAAGGAGAACGAGTCTCCTGGGCCAAGCAGGAGGACGACCATCTGGACCTTCTTATATGAAGCAGAAAATAGAAAGCTGTTTTGTTTTGAACAACTGTGCTGGTTTAGTCCACTTCCAACTGCTTTCAAAGTGTTGTTAAAAAGGAGTGGAAGCAACACAGAGATACAGAGACGGCATTGTAATCCTTGTTTATAGCTTGATGGTCTGATATAACATAATTAATTTTCAATAATTTGCTTGGCAATGATCTTTTTTTCAAATTTACGTTTTCCAGATTTTTCTACTGTAATATTTTTTATCACCTGCTTTTTTTTGTATCCCTTACAAAAACAAAGTGTAATAAAAGTTAAAATAAATGTATAGTTTATTGAAATGACACATTCTCACACTTAGGACATTTTAGAAAAATCCGATCTCTTAACTGAGGACATTTATTCAAAGCTGAACACAAATCTATGTTGAGAAATATAAAGTATAGCAAAATTACCCAAAACAGACCCATTGGCGTCATCAATGGGGAGGGAGGATCAATTTCTATTAAGGTTTTTTCCTCAACCAGTGAAAGTTCTTATTTATTTATTTATTTTTATTTTTTTTTTTAGAAATGTTTAATTAGTAATCCATGAGTTAATTTTTCTGATTTTACGCCACGATCCATTTTCCTTAGCCACTTTTAAATATGGGAAAGGCAAGTGAACATGACATGAAACTAAGGCAGACATGTTGAAACGGCTCTAAGAATTAACCAAACTCAATAAATTTGGATTAAAGTGTAGGAAGAAATATGGTATCCATAATTACATTGTATTTGAGGGCATTTTACTCATATTTTCCAGGGGTATATGTATAAATATTCTTCCTCTTCTACCTTTCAGCAGGTCTTAGTAGTAAATATAGTTCTATCATGTAAAACATCTTAAATGTTTTCTCTGTCAAAAGGACAACGTTTCTGAAATTCACTGCCAACATTAACTTTTCACAAAATATGTAATTTCTGTTAATCGAGAAAACAAAATGTTATTCATGGTTGGTATGCTCTGCTTTTAGTGACAGTCACTAAAAGCAGTTGTCAATATGTGGTATGATTAACAAATTCATAAATTAATAAATCAATGGTGTATTCACTATTTAGGTGAAAAATGTATTATTACAATTATATTCAAGAGGAAAAAAGTATTTCTAAAAAAGGCTCACTTTTTTCCTTTGTGTCCTTAAATGATATGTAACAATGCTCACATAATGTGTAGATTAACATAAGATGTATTTTTTATCTAAAAGTGTTTAAAACCTTCCTAAAACAGACATGACATTTTCACACCTGCTGTTATCTAGTTGGGGATTCGGTTTGATTGAGGCTGCCGTTCAGGCCGGGTTTGGTTCCCCAGTTTGTCAAAACTGGTCAGGCCTTTTGAAATATTGCTGAAAATACTAAGCATGGCCAATCGTTCTTTATTTCCTCTCCTGAACTACCACTTTGGAGAGGCATTTCACCGGATTTACTTCAGGGGTAAATCCCAGAGACGTCCACACTGAGCCAAGCTGAACAAAACCACATTAGCCCGGAGAAAAAGCCAACTGGAGTCAGACTCTCCACAGCCTTGGGCAATGAATGGTGAGTCTGTGCAACAGGTGTGGCTGTCATAATTTTGATCATGTTTTTACAGTGGGATGCAACCAGAGTACATGGGGAAAACCCCACACATGCATAGAGAGAACATGCAAACTTCACACATACCGTTTCTTTTCATCTATGCTTATCTCGGCATCTGGCACAAGCCGGTGTCTTATCTCTAGCTGTCATGGGGCAACAGGCAGTGGACAGGTCGGCAGTCAGGACAACAAAAAGACGCACAGGACTAACAACCAGTCACACACACAAGGGACGCCTAAGGGCAATTAATCTGTCAAGTTTTGGATCGGAGAATATGGGAAATTTGATGGAAGGACAGTAATGCAAAAGCGAAGTTTGGAGCTTCAATCCAATTCAAAAATACTTTTATATTATTGGCGACGTAATTATTATAATACGGGAAATTTTACCGGAAGATACTACTACCACTACGGGAGCACGGCGGGAAACAGGTCGGGGTAAAAGGCGGTAGTCTCCAGGCCAAAGCTGGAGACTTTAACACACTACAACATTCTGCATTTTCATTCAGACAAGGGGCAACATTCGCTTTCTCTTGAAAATGTCTGCAACAGCTCGAAGGTCCGGGTTTGTTCGCCGCCTTCTCCTTGGAGGGGAATATTCGTTTTTTTATTTACAAAATGCTCCAGCATAATGCATCCATCAGCCAGACGCTAATGCTGTAAATCAGGCGGCGCGGGGGCCGGCTGGTGTTTATCGCAGTCGGACAAACCTTTGACACTGAGCTAGTCAAGACACTAAAATGTTACGTAAAAGCTGGAGGGGGGGAGGGAGAAGGGCAGACTGGGCTACCTATGAACTTGTCCATGAAGATTCATGGACAAGTTGAAGACACATGCGGCCTTTAAGCGTCCGCTGCCACTCCAGCGTTTCCTTTCGATAAAACAAGCGGCAGCTGAAGATGAGCCGAGTTTCCTCACATCACAGCGAGCTTCAGCAGACCGCAGGGTGAGTACAGCACCACATGTCAAAGGTCTGAACAGCTGATGCAGGGGTTTTTTATTCAACAGAGGAAGTAGAGCAGAATCACAAGTTTAAAAATAATGCACTCAAGTATATATAAAGATGAATCACTTCTCATTTTTTTGTGGGTTAAGAAGACAGTCTGATTTTCTCACCGTTTCAGGCAACACTTCACTTTTGTTTCCACTTTTTTTTTTAAACCGTACGCCTGGCTTCTTCTTTTTTGTTTGTTTGTTTATTTTTTATTTTCCCCTCACACATGTTTAGCTTTCACAATGTGCTTCTAGTTTTCCGACGGAAGATGATTCATGCAAACCAAAGCTTGCAGTCTTTATAGTTAAAGAAGGTTTGAAAGTTATGACTATCTTATAATATATGTTAATAGCTCGTGTCTCAACTTTTAACCCTGAGGGTTTTTTAAAAAACATTTTTTTATGCATTTTTCAATTATTTATTTTGTAACACCCTGGAAAGAGTTGTTTTTTTTTCAGAATCCCTGTGATGCATTCACTGTCATCTAACACAAAATTAGCAGATGTCTCTTACCACATAGAAGAACTGCATGTCTGTCCACAGGAGTGAGTCTCAAATGTCCACAGCTGGAAGAGTGGAGGTGAATGCGGCAGGTCCATTCAGCAGTATCATTAGTCCGCGCGCGTGTGTGTGTGTGTGTGTGTGTGTGTGTGTGTGGCTCAGGTGTATAAATCAGGTGCTGATGAGGAAAAGCAACTCCCTCCTCTGTTAATCCTTCTCCCTCTTCTTCTGCTTTTCCGTCACGATGCTGAACTAGCTGCAGTTTCTCTCTTCCCTCCTGCACTTGATGTCACTCCTCCCCATCAAATTTTTTTCTTTCCCTCCTCTTCCTCCTCCTCCTCTCCACATGACTCCAGTCCCCAGCCCCTCCCATTTGCTCTTTTGGCTGTGCTTCCTCCAATATATATATATATATTTTCTGTCCCCTTGCTCCTCAGCTTAAAGTCAGTTCTTCTCCTTCTCTCCTTTTATTTAATTTTCATTTAAATTTCTTTCTCTTCAGCCTAACTCTGTAACCATGTGAGGTTTTTATTTCCCCTATTATTCAACTTGAGTGAATAATTAGTGAAGCCTCACAAGCTGCTGCACAACTGTCTCACTCTGTTTCTCTCGGTGCTGACTGCAGATTGCTGTCAGCTCTTCCTGCGTTAGCTGCTGTGTGTGTGTGTGTGTGTGTGTGTGTGTGTGTGTGTGTGTGTAGGACGTAGATAGCGTGGCACGCTCTGAGCTGTCAGAAACAGGAAGTATGCAGCTTGGTAGTTTGGCCCTGATGAAAGCGTCGTTCCCTCCCTCTGCGTGTGAGTGTGTTATTCTAACACGCTCTATGGGAATAGATGGAGAGGTGCAACAGGGTGAAGCTGCGGTAAAGGGAGCAGCTGTGGGTGTTTGACTAATTAGTTTATCCTCCTGTATGTGCAAAATCAATATGATCCAAGGAGACGGACCAGGAGACTTAAAGTTCTGGTTGCGTGGAAATAGCATTATTCGTTTTACTTTAATACGTAGCGTTTTAGCTTTTAGCCATATTTGTATTTTGCTCCTTGACTCTGCTTCCCCTCATTAAAATTCAGTGGCGTATGTTTAGGAATTTGTGAGCGCCTCATCAATTCAACATATTATTTTAATTAAGCTTTTACTGCTGTCCTTTTCAGAGCATAATTTGAGTAACCAGTGTAAGTTCTTTTTAGCTTTTGTTTAACGTTTTCCAGCTCCGTCTTGTCGCTTGTTGTAACAGTAGGGTGAGTCAAGTGCAACTCATCTGGGACTGATAGGAGCGGAGCACTGTGCTCAGTCTAAGGAACTTCTGCACCGTACTTTATACTCTATTTAGACCATAATTGTTTTTCTCTGTGCTGGATGAATTGCAGGCTTATTAAAACGCGCCACAGAAGCTTGATGGTTGGTTCTAAACTCTGCTGGCGGTATCGTGCTCTGGAGAGTCTTTTCTTAAGCGGGGGAAAGGGAATCTGGTGGTTGACTGGAAGATGGATGGAAGTGAATAGAAGATCCTGGAATGAAACCAGAAGAGCCGAGCTGAGAAACGTTGATTTAGATCATAACATATTCGTGTCTTGGAAGGGTCCAGTCAAAGTAAAGACCTAAATTCAGTTACGAATCTCTGACATGATGTGGGGCATCAATATTTACTGATGTCCTCTGTCCAGTCTGGCTGAGTTTGAGTAATGTTGTAGACATTTCAGTCTCTAGATGTGCAAAACTAGAAATACACCTTAAGAGACTTTTAGCTGTAATTGTACCAATATGCGATTGTAGAAATTATCTCTAGGGGGTTAAATACTAATTCATGCTTCACTTTTCAGATGTTTTGTAAAAAAAAAAAAAAAGAAGAAGAAGAGAGAAAATCTTTGAATTTTCTCGGTCTATCACAAAAATTCCTGTCCTAAAATGTTCAATAAGCTTCAATACTGTTGCAAGGTACTTTGAGTGTTTTCAGAAAGACAACTAACTCTGAATGTGCTCATGTATGTGTGTATGTGTGTGTGTATTTAAGAGTCTTTCAGTACACAGCAGCCGCAGACACAGCTCTTTAATAAAACTCTAGCGTTTATTGTGAAGTTGTCACTTTGTTGCACTACACACTCAACTGATCTCATTGTTCATCAACCCCGCAGGCTCCTGCGTTACGCAACTCGGCAGACCTATTTCCGGTCTGACGCAGCCTCAATTACTCTCAGTTGGTTAGTCGAGCATTTCTGCCTGAATGTACATTTGTTTTATTGGCCTCGGACAACGCGCTCAGTGGAGGTATGTTTCTCAAACCCTACTTGTGAATAATGTGAATCTGATCTATGTTGATAACGGATCACTAAAATTGTTAGCCTGTTAAGTTGTATGTAGAGAAGATCTGAACAGAAATCTGTTGGGATTTTAACGTCAGGTGTGAGCAGTCGTCCGCAAGCGTGTCCACTCACACTTGCCTGATCAGAACCGGACGCATTTAAAATGGAGCGCTGCCACATAACCCCAACAGGATAGCTACAGATGAAACAACTGAAAGCGGAGATTACGAAACTGGAAAGTAAATCAGGAGGTGTTGTGTGTTGTAGTGGTTAGAACGGAGGCCCGTGTACAGAGGCTACAGACCTCATCGTGGAAGTCCCGAGTTCGACTCCCGTCCTCAGTTGCTTTGCCACATGTGCTTCTCTTCGCCCACTTTCTGTCAGATTACCGTCAAATAAAGACCACTATTGCCAGAAAATAGATAAATCAGAGTGTAACAGGGAAACATCCAGGTAGACATTAGAACTTTCTAAAGGCATTCTGGGAGGAATTCAGGATTGGGGAAGAAGACATTTTTTGTGATGATGATTACTATTTGCCTCTGAATGAAGTGTGTTTAAGAAATGTTCCATGTCAGAGCTTCGTTATGCAACTCTTTCAGCTACTATATGATCATTCTGGATCTTTTCTCCATAGATATGGTCTTTCACTGCTAAGCTAACACCTTCAAAACTCTGAGCTTACAGAGAATGTCAGGAGAAGTGGAACCTCTCCTAAAAGAAAGCAGCAACTTTCTGTTGCTTGGCTTATTTTGATGTATACTTACCTATCCATTACTCTGAGCCATGAATGCCCACTTATCAGGAGGCATTAGGGGGGCTGGTGTCTATCTCTAGTTGTCATTGGACAGGTTGCCACTTCATCACAGAAAAACAGAAGACAGACAACCATGCATACACCATCGTCAATACCAATGGGTAGTTTAGATTAGCAGTCATGTTTTCAACTGTGGGAGGAAGTTGTCTGTCAATCCATTTTACAGCGTTTGATCATCCTGCACTGCTATAAGTCGGCCACTTGAGGGCACTAGAGACCGGAAGAAAATTGAAGGGCTTGCAAGTATGTTGAAATCCAACAGACTGATCTGGAGACATCAATGCTTCTTGATAGAGGTGATACTGCATATTGCATTGATCCAATAAAATACTGAGTAAACACAGGGTCCATATCCCCGATACTAATATTGATACTTTTTATGTTGGTATATCAAACTTCTGACCTTTTTGTTGATCTCAAATCATCTGAACTCCATTTGGAAAACACATTCCTCATAAACTGCCCCTGCGCAACACAAGTTCAGGACGGCTAATTAGCCGAGCAGGCCTCGTAAATGCTCAAACAACAACCAACTCTCCCTGGACTTCCAGCAGCTTTCATGTTCCGAAGACAGACAGACACAAACTTGAGACGCGCTTTCCCTCCAGGCTGGGATCGTCCTGTGTTTCCCACATCAAAGGAGGAACGACCCACCACAAACCTGCTCTACAGACGGTGAATCTTTGATTAGCGGATCCAGGAGGGAACGAGGCGTCGATAGCAACAAAGAGGCTGCAGCGCTCGCTCTCGAGAAGCTTCAGTCAACACAACGTAATTACGCCGTAATCCACGCCTTGTTTGACCCCACTTAAAACTGAGCACACACAGTCTGCTTTTTTTTGTTGTTTTAGCTCCATTCAAACAGATTAAATGTTTCAGTTCTTTTTATCGTCGTCTTATGGGGCATTGTGACTTTTTCTCTTGGGGTGGAAAAAGAATTAAAACAATTTCCTTCCACTTTACCACTTTGTGTTTCTCTGCCACATAAAATTCTACTAAGATGCATTGAAGTTTGAGACTGTGACTAAACAATTCTTTTAACTCCTTCAAAACAAAAAAGCACAACCTGCAACACAGCGAGAGCTTAGGCAAGAAAAATAATTTATTTATAATGATATAATAACATTTGTCATCACATTGGCATCGGATAGCTGCAGAGAGGAGCATTTGTGTGAGACGCCACTTTGCAGCTACACATTACACCATCGGATGGGACCAGGAAACAGAGGATGTTCAATACGTACATGGAATATTCCTTTAAATACACTTTTTTAAAACTTTTAATAAGATGTAACAAAAATAGAATCATTCAAATAAATCTGGCTGTCTTGTGTTCCTCTCTAATTAACATGTGTGTGTGTCTTTAGAAGCTGCCTACACAGCGACAGCGCTGCGTTAGAAACGGAGTTTGGGGAGCTGTTTTGCTCGAAGGTGGACCTCGCTCATGTTGCTCGCTTTAAACAAGAACTTTATCGGTCCAAACACTGCAGCCTTGACATTCGCCTGGGGCTTTCTGACGTCCAGAACTCTGAGTTTAGACAGATCAAGAGGTGGCTAATTGGAAAGCCTGTCATAAATTTATTAGAGTGGGGTAAGTAGGGGTCAGAGGTTAGCGGAATCACCTCCCTGTCCATCTTTGTGTAAAATATGATATATACCGTTTTGGCCAACATTAATAAGGTTAACATTTCAAAGGTTTGAAGATTTTTTTTTGCTCAGTCTCTCCTGATTAGAGGTCTGAAATATGCCACTTACATTTGGCAGATGTCAGTCAAACTTAGACTTTGACGTCCGGGCCTCTAGTGGCAGAGGAAGGTACTACAAAAACAAACCGAAAATCTGTAATGAGATTATCGGAATTTTTTTTTTTTTTAATTCTGCTTAAGGGCCTCCAGATGATGATCAACAACGCAATCAAACTTAGCAGCACATATACATGTAGCAAATGTGGTTTTTTATGTTTTCATACAATATCGCCATAGAAACTTTATTAAAAATTTGTTCTTTTTGTAAATGTCTAATATATTAATTTTACTGAAAATCTAAAAGAAACATACTATGGTTCTTGAACTTAACCAAAACTATATTAGTTAAACAAATTTAGTTTAACGAGTGACTTTAAACCTTGAGAAATCATCTTATTTTCTTTTCTTAGCCCCTGCGGATTTTAGGAAACCCCAATGTTTATGATTTTAATGGTTGTTATGGAGACGCAGTGGCACAAAGATGAAACGTTTTGCTGCTTTTCTGTTTTAGTCAACCACTTACGGGCATAAAACACAAATGTTACAGATGTATTATTGACTTTATACGTTTTGTTAGGGGCACCAAAAATTGTGATGTGGAATTTTTTTCCCGCTTTCACTGTATAAATTAAATTAAAAGAGAAGTTTTTGCTAAAATGCTCAGTGCAATATTTTACTACCGCAATAAACAATTAAATGCTATGGGTACCGATAACTGTAGAGGGCGCTGTAAATACAGTTTTATGCAGCTGAGTTGGGCGGGAAAAATAAATGAAGGTCAGAGTAATTAAACCCTCACTCCTCTTTAATATAGCACTTTTCATTTAATGGGGGAATAATAGTTAATCTTCAATATAGTCCTCTTATTAGATATTTATAGAAATGTAATTCTCCAATATAATAAGCTGTCAATATATTTGTTTCTATTTACTATTTAGCTTACTGCTGCAGGCAGAGAGAGCTCGGCTCTTTGGTTTGGGGTTTTTCAAACACAGTCCGGCTTTTTGTGCCGGTTCATGACTCGTCGGTTTGCAAAGCAAAGCGATTGCACCAATGCAGCTCCGTGTTGGCGGTAAGGTTTCGGCTGATTGTGGAGCTGCACACCAGTTCTAACGTAGCGCGTCATGTTCTCCTTCATAATAAGTGAAAACACCTTTATATGAGGGAACGCATCCCTATTTGTTTACCACCGTACCCATATGTTTTGGCTTGTCTGTACCACTCCTGACTTCTCGCTTCATAGGAATCTGTCTTATGAACACGCTGTGGACGGCTAATGTGCTACACAAATGGGAAGCGGCCGTCCAAACAATTTTACACTTTTTTTTCCTTTTTAAGATGAACTTGTGTGTCCAAACCACATGGAACAATCGCCTTCCTTCTACTTCTTTGATTTGGCTCCTATTCATCTGGGCTCAGTTCAAAAATAACACTTTCTTTTTTTATAGCCCCAATCAACCTTTCTGAGAAATATGAGGAATATTTAGCAGCATATGTGTGTAGAAATAGGGTTAAGGGCAAAGGTTACATAAATTTCTTTTAGGGTATATATGCAAGTTCTCTCCTCTGGGCCTGCTGTATGTCATTCATTTTAGGTGCAAAACACATATTTCCATAACCAAGGCAATTGAAATCATAAAAATGAAATTCATAAACAAAGAAACCAAGAAGTTGCTGCAGCAACGCCCATAGTTCAGTATACAAGGCAAACAAACACAGAGTTCTATAGTTTTATCGTTGTCATTCACTAAATATTTAAAACAAGCATCACTTTTACTAGTCGTCAGAAATGGATTTATGTATTTGTCTTCCCAGAATGACTGAATACCTGAAGGACTATCGTTGGGAAGAAAGACGGAGTGTTTTCTTCCCTTTGCTTTTTTGTTTTGTTGTTGTTGTTGTTGTGACGCTTCTTTTTTCGTCCACAAGATGGAGCTCCGACTCAATAGCACCGAGAGATACTTTGCCAAGCAAGAGTCAGGAGATGAACGCTTTCCCTCCTGGGTCCATCCATGCAGGGAGGCAGGAGGGGGTAAGTCGGGTTTAGGAGCCTGGATCGCTGATCGCTGCTCATTCACACGCAGATTCAGAGCCAATAATCTTTTGTGTTCACAGTTCTGAAAGTCAAGGTCCTTCACACATAAACACCTCTTAAAAATTCATTCACTCTTCTCGGTCATTCATTCTCTCACTCGTTCGTAGGAATCCCGCGTTACGTGGGAGCTAACAGTATAATGAAAGAGGAAAGCTCACATTTTGCATTTTCCAAAATCAAAACAAACAAACAAAAAAACAGCATCAATGTTTTCTAACAGTCCTTTCATTGACATTCATCCTGTGTCGTCTCTAATACTGAGCTCGGATGCATAGACCGGACACAGGGGAAGAGAGGTGGTGAGGTGGATGAGACGGAAAAAATAGGTGGAGAAATAAAAGGATGGAGGAGGATGCGGGGAGGAAAGGAGAACTCGCTCTTTGCCAGCTGACGGGGGTTACAGTGGCGCAAAAGAGACAGATGGAGACAGATCCCACAGTCATGAGAGGGGGAGTAGAAGGAGTGCTGGGAGTGGTCGGGGATGCGGGTGACTCATACAGTCACTGGGACAAAACGTACACAGGGGAAGGCAAAACAAACAGAACCTCTTCGATGCCCGGAGCGTCCCTTTGCTGCAGCGCCAATGGACAGATGGAGGGAACCTCATTCTGAACCAGTTTTCACCACTTCGTCTGCTAAAGCCGCAGCGGCCTCACTGCATTACTTCAGTCCGACAAACCAGAGGCCCCGGGGCCGTTGGACTCCTTCACAACAATATTTGCACAGTTGGCTCCTCAAGGTTCCAGAATCTCTTTTTTTCATTTACATTTTTGTTTTGTATTTTCATTTGTTTTGGAATGTTAAGGTTTCTGGAAGCCATCTTTAATCTTGGAAATAGAATGGATTCCACAATCAATTTAGTTGCGAATGCAAGGCGGAATCACTGGTCCGGACCTTTAAGTCCGTTCCACTCCAGTTGCTTGACTGATCCGATGCGGCACTGTGACATAAACCAGGATATTCTGGGTTGGAAATGTGTCCAGTTCTGCAGAAACAGGTTAGCATTTGGGTTATTAACTATGCATTTGAATGAGGAAAGAAAGTGGCAGTGACGGCTCCTTCGCCCCATTACGAACATCTCCTAAGTGGTAAATGGAAACTGGACGGCAGGCTCTACTTTGCTCTGCTCTGCTTCTAATTGAAGCCTTGATAGAAGAAATGCTTGGAAGGAGCTACGCAGCTGCAGTTGCTATGGTTTTAGCCTAAGAGGTCCCAATGCCAACAGGGGCTTAGTAGGTGCAAGAGAGGGTTTCTTTCTGGTTCTCTAAATAGAAAACAAATGATTTGGTTTTCAAAGTTTCTCAATAAAGCAACACAAGTAGACAGTTTAGCTACAAACTTCACTTCTCTAATCATCACTGCAAACAGTTGTCTTGCTATCACCGGGATAATTTCTTTATCCTGTTATAAGCAACGGTATTGGTCTGCGCTCACCTCTTCCTACGTGCATGTCTATTTTGTTCCTTCCTATATCTATTTGGCACAAAACATCAAGTCACTTCATGCCCCTGTACATAGTTAACTATGTATTGGTTCACTTTTCTTTCCTTAGTATGTGTAAAATATACATCACCCAGCATTAGTGGATACATATTCCACCTTGGTTGCGAAAGGAATGGAAGAGGTTTCAAGCAAATTTGCCAAAATAATCTACAAGAAGTTAAATATTTCTGAGATTTAAGGAGATAGTTATAGTGAAGGCTACAAGTCATTATTTAATTCACAAAGCAAAAATGTCTAGGTTGTGCCCAGCAAGGACAACCCGGGATGGATGGAAGGATGGATGTATGGACAGACGGACGATTTCTGATGAGCCTTTTGGTTTTGGTTCTCATCTTTTGGACAGGTATCGCCTTTAAAATTGTAAGATTATGACCTCTGATCAAAGCAATACAAGCTAGCACATTTCCTGTCACTAGATATTGTTGAACAGAGTTCGCATTACCTTCCAAAAAACTATGAGTAGATTATACAAAATTTCCCGCTGATTGATTAAAAACTAATGCATGGTCAAAGGACTTGTTGGGTATGAAACAACCAAAATTAGGGTGGAAGAATCTTTCAAGTTTACTCTGCCATGATGCCATGAAACATATCCAGTCACTACATTTGCTCTGGTTATACCCTATGTTTCTGAATTAAGACCTAAAGATTAGAGAAAAGGTTTTCGAACCTCATCTTGAGCCTTTCAATGATCTGCAACATTCGTTGAAATTCCAGCTAGGTCCTGCCTACTTTAAATGAATCCGAGACCTCGTCTTGTTAAGCCAAAAGAATGACTTGGATAATTCCAAAAGTGACAAGTGAGTAGGAAGACTCACCTAAAGGGACTTCACGTAGGTCATTCTAATCTATTAAGGGCATGCAGTGTGACGATCCACACATCCAAGCTCTAATGAAAACTACTGGCGAGGCACACCTCACGTCAAACGTAAACCCATCCAAACTTTTGTGCACTAGCTCCATGTTCACTCTCTGTAGTTGAAACGTCCATCTATACATACTCACACAAACAAAACATCACTGTAGGTCCTCTGTGGTCTGTTTGTAACAGTTCTTTGGTCCCCCCAACACCAGAGACCAGAAATGAATAAAAACCCTGTTCAATAACCAAGCCTGCTTCATGATCTCTGTGCAGAAACATCAGCAGACATGATTGCATCCACACAAATACAGACACACTCGTGTACACGGTTGTTTTCTTCTTTTTTTCCTTTCATAGCGTGACTTTTTTTAGTCAGTGTGTGTGCTGAAAGTGTGTGCATGGGCAGTTTGAAGTCCAAGTTTCTCTCATCTTTGTACACTAGTTTGAGTCTTTGTTGATAGATGCTTTCCATTTATCTTTGTACATGATACATACAGTATAATCCCATTAAACATATACAGTAAATAGACATTTAGAATGTATAAAAAAAAATAGGAGCAAAACCTAACATCTAAAAACAGATTAAGAAGATAATGGACGACGAGGGGAAACAAAACGGCAAAACGGGATTTCGCCATGTAAACGACCTCTGAGGCCAAAGGAAAGAAAAGTGCTTCGCTTTCCAAGCAGAGTCGGATCGCTTGGTGCCTCTGTGGAATGCTTACCGAAGATCCACGTTCACGGTCACAGCACGAGCAACAAAATGAGGGACATGCTCATGCCTCATCTTTGGTGGCAAAAAATAAAATAAAATAAAAAATCCCCCATGCAGTTTGTCTGTGTTCAATCTGGCACTTCACTGTTGGGCTGCTATGCTATTGCATTGACCGTGGGGAGGAAAATGGAGCCACAATGTCCAAGTTTACCTTCCTCAGTTTCCCCATCGCAAAACCGAAGCCCAATACTCAACTTCATAAAGGCCTACAGGTGTTACACCTGTAAAGCAACTGAATCACAGGCAGATTTTGTAATTGTATTCCAATTATTTCTTGAATTAAGATGATTCCTTGTCCTCAGTGGTGTTGTGGTAGATCAGTATCGCTGCAGATTCAGATAGGATTCAGATCTGTTGTCAATGCCAAACCAAAAGGAATGAAGATATATCCACCGTCTGTCTCTACATTCCCAGCGTCATCTCCACAAATCAGTCTGCCCATACATTTTCCTCACTAAACAGGAGGTTTTTAATCTCTCTATATAGTTAAAAAACAACCCTTTTCTCCTCTGATGAGTTTGACAGGCAAACACTGAGCTCCAACCCTAGGAAGGACCATTTTGTCCAAAAAATGTGTTCCAATTTCATTGGACAATCCAAATGGTCAATCAGAGGTTGGAAAGCTCAGGACCTGTCTTCTGTGTGTGGCAGATTGTAGAGTTGGTTTGAGTTGTAGCAAACAGGATCCAGACCAGGTCAACGTCTAGAAATTGTATTTCCATTCATTGATCGTTAGGTTTGTCGGACGCAGACGGCACTTCCCCTCCCTCGGCGGATGATGCATTGGGGTTTGAGAATTCCGTGACACGTCGCGCTAGAGGGTTTGTGCTCTTCAGGAGCTCCATTGCGGACACCCTAGCTCCTCCACTTGAAGACTTGCTGCCTTTCTTCTGAAGCAGGGCCATGAAGTTCTCGTTGCGAGAGCTCGACCTCTGGCTGCTGCCCAAGGTTAGGTTCCGATGGTCGCTCACAATGGCGCTGTGCTTCACGGGAGACACCAGGCTCTGGCGGCTGCCAAAAGAATCCGAGGGCTCCTTACGGCCCAGAACCTTTCGCTTGGACCTGGAAGAGAGTCATATAAATTCAAGTGGTTGGAATATTTCTCATTAACGTCTTAGATGCTACACACTGACTGGTAGTTTTGGTTTTGGAGAATTTCAAAATCGCCTCCTCTGTTATTTTGATGAAAACATTAACTTACTTCTTAGTGCTTTAAGCAAATTTCAGCTGCACACAAAGTAAAACTATGAGCACTTGTTGCTTAGAGACTGTGCCTGCATCTATAAATGTGTCGATGAGAGAGAGAAAAGAGGACAAAATAAGACTCTCTGGTCAGCAATGTACATGGGGCTGTTGCTAGGGAACTCTGTACTCCAGCCTTTGCTTTTTAAAAAGCCTCTGCTTATGTGGTAAGAGGAAGATGGGGTATGTGTGTGCGTGTGTGCGGGGGCGTGTGTGTGTATGCATATGCAAACCTGTGTATAATGGTGAATAAATCCTCGGTGGTGTGTGTCGTAGGAGTGCTGGTCAACATGTCATCTTCCATTTCCTCAGCGATGTGGAGAGCAGTCTTCTCATCGGCAGCTGAATCATCTGATCAGTGCATAGGAATACCATTATAACAGGGCTCAGTTACACAAAACATTAGATAACATGTTAAAATTAACGAGTGAAAGCTGTTCCTGCATGAGCCTTAAATGCCAGAAAACATTGCTCATAAATACATACCTGCCCCGATGTCAGTGCTGGCCATCTTATCTCCAATTTCCGTGAGAGAGGAATCCTGGAGTGACGACTGTAGAGATGACTCTTTTGAGCTGTCCTCATCTGTTCCCAAGTGGTTTTCGTCCTGCTCCGACATGTCATCTGGTGCAAATGCTCCAACTGGAGACCGCAGACCCACCGGGCTGTCAGACTGTGGAATCTGCCGGTCTGTACTCCCATTAGTGGAAGGGTGTAGTGGTGTGGGAAGGAGTAGGACATTTGGTTTCTTGGGAACTGGAGGCGGAACCTGGATAATGAAGTGTAAATTTTGTTTGTTTTACTTTGCTTGACAGCAGGTGATTTAACCATCTGTGAATTAGAGCAAACAAGTAGTATCCTACTCACCTTGGGTTTCTTTTTGTCAGACAGCTCAGCCAGACAGGAGATTGTCATCCTTGAAGGTAGTGTCTTGCTCTTGTCTTGGAGCTCAGGGCCTTCTTGGGAACTGCATGGAGAAGGAAGTGAACCACCATCCTCGGGTGCTAGACGGATATCTGGTTCTCCGTCAAATTCAGGTTCCAACATTGGGTCTTCCAACAAAGGTTGGGGATCAGGGAGTGGTGGGAGGTCAAACAGAGACTGGGAGAGAGGGAGGAATGGGTGGTCATAGGCAGTGGGTGGCGCATTGGTGGAATTCAAATCTGGCGGAATGGCAGGACTTGTTGGAGTCTGCGGTGGGGGCTTTTTGGGTTTGGGCTTTTTCATGACTTTGTAGATGTTGCCAAGAGGCACTGGACGTTCCACAGGTGAGGCAGGAGGAGATTCAATAGCAAGGGGGGAGGTGGAGGAAGGAGAAGGTGACTTAAGGAGGAGGTTCATGGGCCGTTTGGGCAATGGAGGCTTGACAGCTACAGGTGGTTTAGGCTTTGGTAGAGTCGGTGGTGGGCTTGGGTTGTCCCTGAAGTCTCTGCCATGCTGCTCTTCTTCAATTGTGTCAGAAGCTCCATCAGGGCAGTCCTCCAGATCTCCTCGCGAAACAGACCGAAGTCTAATGGTCTTTAGCTCATTCTGGGTAACCATAGGTAATGCCTGTGAAGAACTGAGGCTGATTTTTCCTGGTTTGGCAGCAGTAGAGGTGTCAGAATGCCGCCTGCTTGCCTTCTGCTTTGGCTTTAGCAATGACAGCTCCAAATGTGCATTTCCAGGCATTTCAAATGACAATCTTGACCTGGCAGCTGGGTCCTTAGGTGATGGTAGTGAAGATTTCCTTTCTGGGATCTTTGGACGCATCTTACACCCTGTCGTACCTACTGTCCCATGATTCATCGGAACTGTTGGAGTAGGAGTCTCTGACTGACTGGAATAGCCACTTGAGGGAGATATAAGTCCTGGAGGCTTTAAAGGGGAGGAAGCCTTAACGTCAGTCTCCATGGATAACTGTGAAGGGGACGTGGCTCTGGACGTGGAGGGAGAATCTAGAAGGGACTCTGAACTACTTCTCACTTTCATACATTCAATCACTGTGGTACCCGTTGCTGTGCTGGAGCCTGATAAAGACCTGAGGAAGAATGAAAAATGATTAGAAGGCAATAATTTAACTAAACAAAATTTACAAAGTGGAATACATTTAACACATTTAGTCGTCTGAGGCTTCTTTTACCTGTAGGGGTCATTACTCTTCCAATCTCCCAGCTGCCAGTGAGTTGGGAAGGTCATCTGTGTTTCTCCTTCCCTCTCAGGTGCCTGTATTTCCAGACTTGGAGGTCCATCGTTACCCCTTTGGCCCAGCTCCCTTTCACATACACTGGCTTTAGAGGAGCAAGAAGAGCTTGTCAAAAGGAAATCTGGCTGGAATTCCGGGAAGTTGTCCCTGGGTATGTGCAAGCTCTTTGGTCTGCCATCTCGGTAAAGACCACCCCCGTGCCTTATTCTGCCCTCTGCTTCTCCAAGGTTTTTCATTAAGGAAACACTTCTCACAGGGGGTGGGGGCTTGCGCTTGGACTTCTTAAGTGAGATCGAACGAGAGCGAAGGCGCAAGCGCCCTTCTGTGCTGTAATCTGAAGCCGTGACAGAAATAGTGTCCGTAGTACTTGCACTATCCTCAGAACTTCCTCTTGGGTAAAGAAGAGCATAGTTCTCCCCATGACCCAGATAGTTATGATGGTCTTGATGGTGGTCCATTACCATAGTGTTCCCATTACCAGTAGTGGTGATGGTCAAGTCTGGCTCTATAACACCCTGTGTAAAGCAAAAGGACCCAGAATCAGTGGGCGTGGAAAGGGAACGTTCCCGGAACTTGAAGGCGTTTTGAGCCGCTATGGATCGTGCTGACCTCTGCCTTCCTCGCCCTGCCTCCGCACCACCCCCTCGCCCTCCGTCTGCTGGTGCCCCCTCTGTTTCCCTACGTTTTCCCACTGTGACCACTGGCGGAGAGATCCCTGACCCACCATTTCCTGTTCTCCCAGTCGGGTCCGTCACGCATGTGAACGAGCTGGAGTGTGAGCTCACAGACTGTCCCGAGCTCACCAGCATGACCCCATCCTGTATCCCGCCAGCATGACCAATGACACTGTGATGTTTGGGAGGAACTGCTGGACCTTTGCTCATGTTGTAATTGTAAGTCTCATTCCACGCAGCAGGAGAAAACGTGGATCCTTTAGGGCCATTCCAGGTGGATGAGGGTGTGTTGGAGCACAGCAACCCAGAGTGGTCCATAGCTGCTGTGTGAAGCAGCTCCGGGGGGCGTTGCCCCAAACGGTTATCTGTATGGGGCAAAGGGGCAAGAAACAATTGAATGTGTCTACAATTAGACAAATGTTACCTGTATTTTTAGAAGTCTTATTTAATTTTAACTTATACTTAAAATCAAATGCATTTAATTATATCCCCCTACTGACACAAACAAAAATGGCAACAAGATGGATATAAATATGAATTGTTAATATCGGCCCAGTTTTACATGTGGAACCATTACAAATGGTAGAAAATGATCGACATCGGCCAATAACATTGTTAAAGCAGATATAGTGAGTACCCCAAAATGATATTATGTGTGCGGCAAGGTAAGAAACAGCAGCTCTTATGAGAAGACTGAGTGTTGGCAGGGGGAAAAAAAGTGTTGATTGAGATATTACAAAAAAATTCCATCACTGAATCCAGACTTATGTTTTTCTGACAATTGAACCAACCTGTGGGCAGGGTTGTGTCAAGCTCTGAGTGTGTCTTCCTTATTGGGAGGTTTTGATGTGGTGTGTCCGTGAAGAGCTCCAGAGAGTGGGGCTGCTGGGGATAGGAGTCCCCAGGAGAGGGGGACGGGGACGGGGAGTGCTGGAGGAGGTCGACACCGTGGAATTTCACTGCTCCCACTTCACCTGGAGGAGACAGACGAGAGCGGACAGTTAGCATGCGAAATGGACCTTCTGGTGCATTAAATGTGACCATTTTTTCCACATTTTAGGAAACTTAGGTCAGTTCTGTATTAATTTCTTCTGCCCAAATATTGCAGCGACTTATACGGAATACTAGGAATGTAGGATATATCAGTTTCAACATCTGTATGGGCCGATGTTAGTCATATTTTAACATGTCGGTATCGTTCGGCTCAGTAAAACTGGAGTGATAGAAATCTTTATTTCCATCTTGTTGCCATTTGTGTACGAGTTTTGAATGGAGTCAAAACTCCATTCAAAACTCCATATGGCACTAGTTCGATCAACAACAATATAATATTGTGTATCAATATTGGGCCAACTTTTTAGATCGGTGCATCCCTACTAATTACACTGCAGTGTTAGGAGACAGACTTAAATGTGGAGTCAGACGGTTTTCTTTTGGGTTAGATTAAATTGTGCAAAACAAGTTTCCTGGTCATTGTTGAGCAGAGGACGTGTGACGTGTAATTCCTCTTGTAAAAGCAAGCAAGTGGCGTAGAATGAAGATTTCAACTGGACAGGCTCCGTTGTGTTTATGTTTTACAACGTCTGCCGTTGTGCTTTAAACACAGGCAGATTTGCAGCAGATGCTGACAGACACCTGCTGCTCTGTTGTCCGTTTGATGTCCTGTCAGCGCTGAGTCATTGGAGACAGCAGGTACGTCCCTTTATTATCTCGTGAACAAACGGCTCACTTACTCACCCCGCTGCATATCTCTTCTTCCAGGGTCCTTGTAAAAAATAACATCTGAGACAAAAATTGTGCAACTGAGTGAAGCGACATCATTTTTGAGGTGTGAAGGTCAGTGTGCAAAAAAACAGAAAAATGTTTGCAAAATAAAATGAGGTAAAACAGCAAATGAACAGAAAGATAAGGTGAGGTAACTGAGAGGATTATTATACAACACTGAGACCAGTCAGGGTTAGCACCCCAATTTTAATTTAGTTTCTAACAGTGATTCAACTACTGTGACTGACTTTTATGCAGGCTCAGTTGCACTTAGCCATATTTATTTTTGCACTAAAAACAATCAGACAGCTCTGCACCATCCGTGAGACTGATGAGTACTTTACCTGCAGAAAACAATTTAATAGAAACAAAACTGAAGAATGATCATAATTTTTACTTCATTTCTTTTATAGATAATCAGAGTGTCTAAGTCAGGGGTGCCCAAAGTCGGCCCTGGAGGGCCGGCATCCTGCAAGTTTTTGTTCTCTCCCTGGTGGTAGTAACAACCTTCTCAGCAGGTCAATGCTCTCCTAAGGCCTTCTAATGAGCCATCATTGGATCCAGGTGCGTTAAACCAGGGAGAGAACTAAAACATGCAGGATGCCGGTCCTCGAGGACCGACTTTGGGCACCCCTGCGTCTAAGTTGTCTTAGTAATCAAATTAATTTGTTTCCCTGGTGCAAATGGGCAGCACATAGACTCACTTCACTTAGCAACTCTTAAAAATGAGAAACACAAGAAATCATATATTTTAAGGAAGTGGGAAAATTGGGTTAGTGGAACTGTAACTGGAAAGGATCCAGGTTTATGCTGCCACCACGTAGTGATGAACACGGAAAGGGAAGTAAAAGTTTCCTAAGTTTAATGTTTAGGGGACAGCAGCAAAGGCTAGCGTCGATGGTTCGGCAAGTCTCCATAGCAACCAGGAAGTGGCATCTTACTTAAAATTTGTTGTTTTGGAAGCATATTGGTATTTCAGGAAAACATAGTTATTTTCCTACTAACAAAAATGCTTGCTAACTGCAACTCCCACCTGTTGCTGCGCACTAAAAGATGGCTACTGGAAAATATGCAAAAGAAAAAAATATCCACGTTCTAAAAACGAAGGGAGCGTCACCCTCATTTTTATTAACCTGGCATTGCTTTAGCTACAAGCTAGCCTCTGTACAGAAGCCAACTGCAGGCTTGATACCAGCAGGACACATTTGACAACTTGTGTTATTTATAAAGAGAAAGAAAGCTGCTCACTTTAAAACCATAAATTTAGCAAGTGCTTATTTCATAATTTGGGTTTAATCAAAGTACAGTGGATTCCTGGTATTCGCAGGGTTGAGCCACCCAACAGTAGTTGACTTCCCAATAAAAACACTTATAACTACCCATTTTAATAGTTCAAACACCAAATATACCTTAACATGCATTAAGATGCACAGTGGAAGCCATCTTAGAACTTATTTCCATTCTTGGGAGGTACAGCCAATCAGCTCAAGAGAGAATAAATGCCGCTCCTGGATTGGCTGCTTTGTAAACGCCAGACAATAGCATGCTAACTAGTTGTGGTGCTGGGTATATTAGTTTCCTAAGCTGCATTTTCTTTAGATTATTTTAGACATGTTCTACGAAAAAAATATAAGTAAATAATTTTAAGTTGTTCCACTCAAAGAAATCCGCTAATAGCTGAATTCGCAAATACTGAACCGCGAAGCGCTGCACTAATGAGAATCATACTTGAATGAAAAAAACTGTAGAAACATGCAGCTTCGATGTGGAAGAAAATTCCTCTATCTTGACAATTTAGGGCAAAAAATCAGGACTAGGTTAATCTCTCAACTCTAAACGTGAACTAATAGCATCAAAGAAAGAACAACAAATAAAAAAAAGGCTTTTTTTTTCTCAATCTGCTCCACTCTCCCTTTTCCTCACTGGCTAACAGTCATTCATGAAAATTGCTGGAGCGAGATGGGCAACAGCGGCAACACTGAGGCCGAGAGACGAGTGGAGGAGGAAGAGGAAGGAGCAGTGACTAACCTTCATTGATCCTTTTTTTCCAGTCTATACCTCCAAACACATTATTTCAACCACTGTCATCCATTTTATTCATCCACAATTCCTATTTTCTATCTCACACGTTTCTTCTTCTTCTTCTGTTTTTGGCAGGAGCTTTTCTTCCTCTCCATCTTGGATGGAGGGGACAGGAAGAGTGTGGAGATGCCATGGTAACAGTAAGCCGCCTGTGAGCTACCTGTTCGCTGGCTTTCAGCATAAAGAAAGCCGGAGAAGACGGAGAGGAAGATTGGCAGGTTTAACAGCAACAATTTGAATGAGACACGTGATTTCTTTATAAAGGAGCAAATGTGATGTTATAAACATTTACTTCTATAATATAGAACATTTAGTTTATGCTCAAAATCACTGTTCTAATGAGCCAATTGGAGCTTGTAATCGGTGTTCATCCGCTTCTAAAAATAGTACCAAAAAACTAATACTTGGGTTACACACACCTTTAAATTTTTGAAATAAAAATATACAGCCTAAAACTTTCTCATACTAAGTCAATGGGCAGCTTGATCAGAAATAATGCTACTCTGGTTTTTATGACATTTATTTGAAAAAAAATTGTTACTGCTTTATTTTATATTTGTATCCAAATACTTTGCTTCTAAGTTTTTTCTATTTCTTTTTCATTCTGTCTGTTAATGTGCAAAAAAAGTTAAAACTACATGTACAATTCCATAAAAAATACTTTTGCATTACAAAAGTAAATTCTTTATTTTAGTAGAGATGCGCCAAATAGTCAACCAGAGATCAGAACCGGCTCGTTTTTTTTTCTTGATCGGCTCCGATTCGCAATTGAACTTTTTCGTTTTTTCCATCAAAAGCGTTTTCAGTCGGAGGCTTCCCTTCACACAGCCAACACCATCTACAATAACTCTTTGAGTAATCTAGATTTAATATGAGCTACGGCAACATTTAATTCCCATTTGGGATCAATAAAGTATTTTTTAATTGAATCACTAGGATTTCCCACCATTTTCTTCTTTAAGCATGTACACATTTGATTCACTTTCTTCATTCTGATGGTTAGAGTGTATGTTTTGATGTATTTATAGGCATAATCTTTTAAATACCTCGCTTTCTGATTAATTAAAAACTACTTCCTGTATTGAAGAATCTTCAGGACATTTACTGTATTTTCCTCTTTTGCATCATCCTTAGAATAAATAAACCGGTCAGACCTAGAAAAAAAACATAAATCGGTATTGACCAGGAAGCTTTAAGTACCCCCCTTTTCACTGCTCGCCTTTTATCTCTGACAGTAGGCGCAATTCAAGATCGCTGGCGTGGATTAATACACCTGACCTTCGTCTCCTCTGAAGCTCCCGCCCTCACCACCCTCACCACTGAGCGGAGAGGAGGAGAAAGAGATGTTTAACTATGGATGGATACTCTGGAGAGAAGGAGGGGAGAGGCACCTGGTGACGAAGCAGTTGCTATGCCAAAAACCAGGAGGTCCGCGCACACACTCAGAAACACACACACACACACACATATGGGAGACGCAAACAAGAGGGAGCCTTGGTTGAGACGAGTGGAAGCGGCGGTGTCAGAGAGATGCTGCTGAGGCTGACCGTGGCATGCTGACAGCACACACCCCCACACACCCCCACGTACACACACACACATCCACACACTACACACATCCAAAGCAGAGGGTCTGGCAGAGAGTGGCGAGGGCGTTGTGCAGTCATGAGGAGGAAATGTTCTTGACGTCGATTCTTGTTTCAGCAGAGCAGACTCGCGATAGGCTTGTGCGAAAATGAAGTCATCCTGATTTGAGAGAGACTAGCGCCTGTCTACACCTTCCAGAGCAACCCGTTAGCTGTGGATGCAGAGAGCAACGAGTCCACATATTGTTGCGTTGCTGCAAACTTTAATATATGTCATTGAAATGCACAATGTAGGGAATAATGGCAGAGTGGAAGAAAAAAAATTGTTTTTCACTCAGTCTCCCTGAGTTAATGCTTTGTAGAACCGTCTTTCAGCACACTTACAGTTTCAAATCTTATGTCTACTGTTTCAAACAATCTTCTTCACAAAAGTGTGCATCCCTTTTCAAGCCCTCCCACATATTCTCAGTTATATTTAGGTCTGGACTTTGACATGTCTTACGCTCTAAGGATTTCCATGTATTTGGCTCCATCCATCCTTCCATCAACACTCACCAGCTTCCCCTGACGCTGCCCAGCCTGTCGATTTCGGAGGACAACCATATCTTGTTAGGTTTTTGTTGTAGTCTTTAATATTTCATATGATGGATTGAGCGGTTCTCTGTCAGATCTTCAAAGTTTGGGACGTTGTTTTATAACTGAACCTTGCTTTAGGCTACGCTTTCATGAGACCGCTGCCTGGAAACTGCAGGATTTTCAGAACCTGATTGAAAGAGGTTCTGTTTAAATGGCTGTAGTTGTCATGCCAGACCACCGGATGGCGCTGTGATTTTAGCATGTCATTGGACACGCATGCGCTTTATACCCGTATAACTCAGTTATACCCTTTAACTGAGAGTAAAGAGGTAGGACGCTGACTGTAATGTATGCTAATTTCAAAAAAAGTTCATCTGAATTATTTTACCACCATTTGTCTATATAATCCGGATTTTACACTTTCCATCCACAACAATGAGAGATATAGAAAAATAAGGAGGAACAGTAAGGAGAAAAAACAAAAGTAGGTCATATACCAGGCATGTCCAAAGTCCGGCCCGGGGGCCAATCACGGCCCGCGGCCAGATTTCATACGGCCCGCAGCTTTGGTCTTATAATGTATTATTTATGGCCCGCCTGCACTGTCAAACAGAATAAATAAATCATAAAACTTGAAACTGTAATTCCTCCTTTCACCAAATGGTGGCAGCACCACTTTAATACTATCAGTCTGCCTCCGTTCAGCGAACCGCTCTCCACTCATTTCTGCCATGGCCACTGCAAAGAAAACGAGGAAAGTTGACAGTGAGGGCCGCCGCTTTCAAGAGAGATGGGAATTATAATACTTCTTTTCTGAAAATCAAGGCAATTGTGCTTGTCTAATTTGTGAGACGGTTGCCTTGTTTAAGGATTTCAACGTAAAGAGACACTACCAGACTAAACATGCTAACACATACAACAAGCTAACAGGAAGTGACCGTGCTGAAAAAGTGAAGCAACTCCAAGCGCCTTGAAAAGTGCCTTGATAAGATAACAAATAGTTCCTATTTCATGTTCTGGTTAAAATGCCTGTGTGCTTATTGACCTGAGGACATAATTTCACATTTTTAAGACAGAGTTCTTGTTAAAAATCAAAATTGACCATAAAGCAGATAGGAATGACAGCAGTTCATAACAGGTTTTTAACGAGTTTTCAAAATAAATGGCAATACAGCCTCTATTCATAGTTAGCGGCACATCTGGATTTGTAAAAATACATATCAATTTACTATAGTAAATGTATGTCTAAAGGTCGTGTTGACATAAAATGTTCACCAGGTGTTGGTAGCAACAAAAGTAGTCCATACATAGAAAGAAGCTAAAACAAGCAAGTTCAGAAATTATGTGTAATAATGTGAAATGGAGCAAAGCATGGACAGCCAAGAAACCAGCCAAAATCTGTCAGTTATCAGAAATGACCAGAGCTCCTCAAAACGCTGTAGCATTCTTTCGATATGCTTGCCGTACCTGTGACGTCGAGTGGCATGCAGTGAGCCAGCGTGCGTCGTAACGGGTGCCAGCGCGGTTTCTCGGCGACGGGCGGCCTTGTGGTGGCGGACGTAGCTGTGCTGCAGCTGCTGTTGTTGCTGCTCCAGGCCAGAGGGGGGCGATCCGAGCCGCAGGGGGACGGGGTCGGGGAAGGCGACGGGTTGATCACAGACCTCAGGCCAAACACGGAGGAGGTGGTTTCATCTTCGTAGAGCTGCTTTGACGCCGGCTAGAAGGAGAAGACACAGAAAGGGAGGCTGTGTTTTTCTCCAATAGGAATATTGTCTTAATAGGTAAAGAAATACATGGAAACACGGTCACTTTAAAGAAATTAATACCTTTTGAACTTTTTCAAAACATTTTTTCACGTTTTTTCAAACATTTTACAGATAAAATCCAAGTTTGACATGAATTTCTCTTCATCCACCTTTACTCTCACACCCCTGAAAAAGGATTGTGCAATAAAGTTCTCAAGATGCAGTCAATTTTTTACTTTAAAAAATTACAGCTGCTGCAAGAGTACCAGCTACACACCTACCAGGACATGACCGGCAACTTAAACTGACCATGGTTGCTAGCACAGCAAAAAAAAAAAAAAAAAAAAAGATAATAAAAAAAAAAACTGGAAGAAAGTAGCTGCTCTGCTCAAAAAAGGCATGTAAAATATTATGGATGGAGGAAATCTGAAACTGAACATCCACCTGAACGCACAACCCCCACTATGAAACATGGGGATGGCTAAATCATGCTGCGGGAATGCTTTTATTTAGAAGCGTAAGCTATTCAAAGTGGATTGGAAAATGAAGCCAGCTAATAACAGAGCAACACTGTGAAACCTTCCATCAGGAAAACTAAAAGCATAAACACAAAGCTACAATAAAATGACTTAGATGAAGCGTTTGGGCAGGGCTACAATGGCCCAGTCAAAGTTCAGATTTAAATTTAATTGAAAATCTGTGTAAAGCTTGAAAACTGATGCGCACCACAAAATATTGAACAGACTGCTGAAAAGATTTACATGCCAGGTATCCCTTTCTCCACTTTTCCTAGTCAGTGTGAAAATCGAATACACTTTAACGAAGTTTGTGCTTTTGACGTGACAAGATGTAAAGTTCACTGCTCCTGCAGTGCAGGAAACATTGCAGTTCATCTTTAAAGACAAACGTAAAAACCCCGTCTGCTTCTGCAGAAGCGCAGAGAGCAATGACAGCTTAACGGGAATCAGCCCAAAGCACAAATAAAATCGTTAAATGAACTGAGCTGTAACAGGCAGGAAGTGTGCTGCAGTAAAAGTAGCGTGAATCCTGTTTTGTGACGCTGTCCAAGAAAACAGTCTTAGCAGCCAGAGCATGAGCAGAGTACATCCAGCTACAGATACCGTAGTCATAAGACACATTCGTCCTAAAATATACAAATACATTTATTTCCCTTCTTGCTTCAAAAAACTAAAATCCATTAGTAACAGCTTTGTGTACAGGAGATGCCTGTCAGATAGCACTACTGTTATCTGGTGTTTTTATTTTTTATTTTCCCAAGGATTATAATAATATTTCCATCTGGAAGACACTAAATCATTAAGGATCTGTTTATAGACAGCAGCTGAGAGAGAGAAAAGCACGATGACTAATTCTGGTGAATCTGAATGAGGGGGTGGATTGCGCTGTACAACAGAGTTTTGGCTAATTCACATTCAGCCTGTTGTGTTAACGGAATGATAAACATAATGAGGCGTTCAGTCACAACACAACTTTTAGCTGTCATTTGCTCGATTCATGGGGGAAAAGAATTATAATAATAATCATGCTGTATTGTTTTAGCGATTAAAGTCTGGAACTGGAGCGTTTGAAGTGAAGAAGAAGTAACACCAACCAAGGTCATTCCGAACAAACTAGAAAACAGAACGACAGGAAATTGTTCCTGTCGCTTAAATTTTAATTCACAAAATGTCAATGGAAAGAAACTTTAATTTTCACTTTGCATTTGTATCCCAAATATTTGAATTTACAGCAGGAAATATCTTATGAATTGACGTAAGGATGCACCTGTAGCTACAACATAAGCAGTACAAAAGATCCCACCGGTCACAACATACAAAAAAACATTAAACCAAAAGAACTAAAAATCCAAAAGGTATTTTCAATTTCATGTAATATTTTTTGGAGTCTCTTTGCCAGGGTAAACATAATGGGTTTGAGAGCGCTGCCTGGCGTTCGCTAGTACTCCAAACAATCTAAGATCTAAGAAGGACAATTGTGGATTTAAGAAAGCTGGGGGAATTACTTGGGTTCAAACTATTTTACAGAAATACAATTTATCAAATGCAATGCCACTTCACCAAGGTGTAGAAGAAGAACCAAGCTGAAAGAAAGTTGATACAAAAGCAAATTTGTTCAAACCTTGAGGAGAAACATAAGACACCGCAGGTATGCTCAAGTCTGCTATAAACCGGCTACTGCTAGAAAACAAACCATGTCATCTTCTGAGGTCAAGTTGATTCTCTCATCACTTTTGAGTGAGAGAAATAAGTTCTCGTTTGAAATCACCAACCCAAAAAGTTTCCTACAGAACATTTCATGGTCAGGTGAGACAAGGATCAAGTCTAGTCATATGTTTGGAGGAATCAATGAGGCTTTAAAGCCTACAGACCAAACAACTGGTGCACGGTGGTGGCAGCATCATGATCTGGTTCTGTTTTGCTGCCTTTGGTATTGATACCTTCTAATTTTAAGTTAGATCAACCACTAGATAGGTTAGCGCTTTGGCATAATGGCACAATGATCTGAAACATGCATCCAAACAATAAAGAGGTCATCTCTCCATCATGAATATTAAGTATATTTTTCAGCTATGAATACTATTTCGTCATCAGCTAAACATTTGTGTACACAATGTAGTGTGGAAAATGAGCCCCTTGTGTTGAGTTAAGGACACAGCAACTAAACTGAAAACATTCAAGCTCACTGAAAACCAACTTACTTCACACAAGAATTAGAATAGCAACTGCAGTAGTTGACATAATTGCAAAAATAATCAAGCAGAAGCATTCATTTGCCATATTTTTGCTGTGCAGAACATAGTTTTGGCATAAGCCATCATTAGCCACAACATAGAGAATCGTAGTCATGATCAAAATATCATTGTCACAAGTTCAAAGAATGTCTTTGAATGAAATTGTATTCCAGTGTTCACTCTCTCCGTGCAAGTAATATTTATGTCCAGTTGGATTGATCTGTAACTGACCTGAATGCCTACACCTGATGTGTTAGAGGCACTGTGTCTTTAAGACAGGAAAAAAGTAGCACAATTTTATGTCCCTGAAATTGTACACCTCTACCAGCCAGCCCAGTAAGACTCTGTGGGATTTCATAGGATGGCAAGGTTTTGAAACGTTAGTGAAATAAAACACTAAACATCAATGTGTTAAGCTAGCATTCAAAGTGTAGACACAACCTGACAACCTGCTGAAGTTCAAACCAAGCGTCAGAACGAAGGAAGGGGAATGAACAAAGTGGCGTAATGTTGTTGTTGGTGCCAGACAGGCTAAACCATCTCATCTACTGGCATTTTCACACACATCCGTCTCCTGTGGACTGTTCTCCATAAGAACAGTCCACAAGAGAAAAAATATCCAGGCAGCAGCAGTCAGTTGCCTTGTTGAAGTAGGAGATGAAGTATAGCTCACATAACCACTCAAGATGTGTGTGGAATAGCATCTCTGAACATACAACATGTGGAACCTTGAAATAAATGAGTTACAAACCAAGTACCACTCCTGCTGGCTAAGCTTGGTTGGTTTTAGGCATATTTGAACATCTCAGTAGCAAGTGAGCGATGTTTAAACACTACAGTCAGCCTGGCTGTAGTTGTGGACCACAGAGTACCCATCTACTGGTGGCTACTTCCAGGTTGACAATGGGGCATGTCACCCAGCTCAAATCAACTCAAACATGTGTCTTGAACACAACAATGAGTTTGTGATGCTTCGGTGACCTCCGTACTCCAGTGGTCGCCACTATCGGTGTTTGGGGCGATGGTGGTAAGAGTTCATCCCGTAATCAGGAAGTTGCTGGTTGAGCCCCCACTCTCTTGTTGTGTCCTTGGGTAATTCTGTCAGACTTCCTTAGGGCAGTTGTGGCTACCATCCAGTATCTTGCCACAATGTGTATGTGAATGTATTGTGACGCGCTTTGGAGTATACTCTGGACTTGATGAAGCACTTTACAAGTACAGACCATTTCCCATTTACCATAGTCACCAGACCTCCATCTAACACTGCACCTTTGAGTTGTGTCGGACAAGGCGATTCAGGTCATGGATGTGCAGCTGACAAATCTGCAAGAACTACCTGAAGTCATCTTCTCAACCTGGACCAATATCTCAGAGGAACGCATCAGACACCTTGCCAAATCTATGCTACTATGCAATCTTAAGGTAACAGGGACTTTAGGCGATCACTACTGACCACATGTGTTTGTTTACCAGCAAAACATAGTGTGAAAGAAATTTATAAGGAGTTCAGCAACACGAGACAGGCAAAGGCTTTGTGTCAGAACTTGCATGCGTGTTTGTTTACCAGGAAGATGAAGTCCGGCCTCTTGTTGTTGAGAGAGACTGGTGAGCGGCTGAGCGACGTGGACGTGTCGTCTGAGCTCTGCGAGGATGGATGGCGAAACGTCTGGCTGGTCAGCTTGGTGTCGTACAGCTGCTCCTCAAATTCTGCACGCGCACAGAGCACAAGCACAAAAACACGCAGTGAGAAGCAAATACACTTAATCTGGAGCACACAACACAAACTCACACACCAAATATTTTAGGCGCATGGCTGAGAGCAAAGATCCAGCAGAGCTGTTGCTTCACATCACAGCGAAACCTCCCTCCTGTGAGTCCCCGGCGCACCTTCTGCCAGCTTAACAGTCTGCCTCGGTTTACATTTAATCCTCTCCTGGGTTCTCCTGACTCTTGTTCTCCTTTAAACCAAACATTCTCAGTCGAGTTACCCTCTCCTTTTGGATATCTGAGTTTCTTCCTCTTGCCAGGAGCTTAAACTCTCCCCCTCCAGCTATTGTAAACAGATTCCTAAAACCCCCATCCACCCCCACCTTCCTAACCACACACCCACTCCCCCTCACAGCCCTTCAGCCAATCCTTTACCCCTAAAACACACTCCTGACCCAAACCCCAGTCGCCACTGAGCTGTCTGACACACATGTGCACACACGGACGTTCCCAATACAATCCTGGTGATGAAACAGCAGCACCAGAAAGACACGGGTCTTCAGTTGAACACGTTTGAATAACAGCAAAAAAACAGAGCACAGAAAGTTGGATGTGTTTAGTACTGGGGTTACATGTTATCTTAGATTAGAACACATTGATCACTTCTTGGGATTTTTGGAAATGGCCTGTTTTTTTTGTTTGTTTTTTTTTTTCAAAAGAGGACTGCTGAAAAGCAACTTTTCAATGCAGTTGTACAGTTTTCAGGGGGGTCACAAGTTTCGACTAAAACATACGCAAAGGTAATTAAATCCCGCACCCATCTGCCTTTACAAAAATAAGTCAAGCTTAGTCAAATTAGGTGAAAAGCATCTGTGATTCTCAATCTGATTTATATCTGGACTTTGACTGGGTCGTTCCAACGCATGAATGATTCAAACCATCCCACTGTAGCAGCTTCTTCTACATGTTTGCAGCAATTAAACTAGATTTCTTCTGGCTTTCTTTGAAAAACTCTTACAGATGTAAAAGCAACGCAGTAAAAATATGTAGGCTGTTTAGTTTTTCTAAATTCAAATACAGACGCTAAGATGTCGCCATATTGTTTACACTGCAATGCATTCTGGGCAGCTGCGTCCTACAAAATTACTGTTTCTGTCCGGCTGAAACAGTAATTTTTATGTAATAGGTAACGCTCAGCCCTTTCACTGTCACTAATTATCCATTCATTATCTGCTTTGTCACTGTGAGTTTTGATTTCACGTTAGATCTTGCTAACGGTTCCTGCTAACGGAGTTAGCTCCTCTGGCTGATATAGTTAAAACAAACTGACCACACCTGTTTGTTTCAACAGAAATCTCGTGCATAAAAACCACACAAAAACTTTTGAGGCAGTTTGTCTCAATTCAGACATTTTGTGGGCTGCCCTAGCCAGCCTCCAGGACCTTGATTTCTTGAGTTTTATCAACAGACTCGGCTAATCTTTTAAGTAATTCTTAGTTTTTTTACTTATCACAAACTGAAGCGGTTTGGTTGATAGGAAAATTACAACATATTTAGAGCAAAATGTTCAACTAGTAGTGGATCCCTTCAAGATTTAAGATAGCAAATGAAGTTGAGCTGATTTATTAATCTTCATTGGTTTCCGGCAAAAAGGTTTTATATGCATGCAAATAATTTTTGTAAAGTAGGGTGGGTGACATTAACTCAGCGAAGCAACGTGGGAGAGATTTGGATTCAACATTATAATCATGCACAGTAATTAATGTATAAAAGCAGAGCAACAGTGTATTAAATAATAATGCTGCATTTTTGAACAAGTGCAGACAGTCCAACCACCCACAGCTTTGGTGAAGCCTTAAATGGCATTGGGAATCATCGCTCTTGGCATGTTTCCTCGCTCAAGTGAAACGTGCCAGCAGAAGACAACTGTTTATGGGATCTCACTCTTTATGAGTGCAAATATGTCTCCAAACATCAAAGGAAACACAGGAAACCTGTAAGCTTGACATTTCCAAACCGTTCACTGCAAGTTAAGATGTTACATTTTGGACTTTGCAAAAGCTTTATCAAAGCAAAGTGAGGAAATCTTGAAGCAGTGCACTTAGAAAAAAAGACTAAATAAGGTTGTTATTCCAAAATGTTTCAACTAAAATACAGCTGGTTATAGTTGTAGTTGGGAAAAAAAAGTGTGGAAAGTTTAAAAAAATGACTACACAAAGGCAGAATAGACTGAGCTAAGCTGTAGAATCTTAAAGGTTTTTTAGGCCATGTTTCATAAATTACAGACAGAATCTGCCTCTTTCCAGTTCAAACACTCACCAAGTTAATGTGGTTGCTATTTTTGCTCCCACTGCTTATTAATCACAATAGGGATCACACTGGCTACTATTTACTGAAAAACAGAGCTCAAATGAAATAATACAATTCATGCTTTTAAAAAACGTTGGTAAAAGTAAATCCAAAAGGTCGTTTTTAAATTATGATTTAAATTATTAAGGGAAAACAGATGTGCATGTCAACCTGAGTCAATGCGGAAAAAGCAAACACACATCCCGTGACACATTTTGAATTAACAACAGTCATTGGACGGCTGTGTTCAGATCACAACCAAGTCTCATTTCTGCTGAACTTATAGAACCTGTCTAAAAATGAAGGAAGCAAAAGTAGCTAAAAACCAGCACTCAGAAGAAAGGCAGATAGGAGCCTGGAAAGAGTTTAATTTCTATGGCTTCCAGTTTTATGTGAACCACACTTAAAGAGTCATTACCACCAGTGGAATAAAACATGGAACTGTGAACCTTCCCAAATAATTACGGCCTACCAAAATGACTCCAGGAGACCATCAATGACTCATCAAAGACGTCACCAACGAACCCAGAAAATTGTCTAAAAACTCATCACTTGCTTCAGTTAAGGTCAGAGTTCATGATTTAATAGTATGACAGAGATTGGACAAAAATGGCATCCATGGGTTGGTTCAAGACCAAAATAGCAGCAAGGTTTGCCTCACAATTACCAGAAAACCATCAATGCTCAATAATTACTAACTCCTCAGACACATAAAACAGGTAGGTTGTGTGTCTAAAATTTATGTGGTCCCTATCATCAAACAGCACCATTTAGCTAGCTAGCTTAATTGGCAAAGACAGCTAAAGGGCAGCTGAATTGTCAAAAGCTGGCATGTTTTGGTTGTAGCTAGCAAAACATGTATTGAAGAGCATGCTAGCACATAAACTTTTGGCTAGAGCGCAGGTTTGCTTCAGTGCAACTTGGTTGTATATAAACTCAATTAAAAAAGAAAAAACTATTGTAATAGTTCAACACCTATACTTTTAAAATATTTTTTATTTAAAGGGGGAAAAACTCCCCAGGCTTTAGCCTTTATGCCAGTCCAAAAATGCAAAGCTAAACTGGAAGTCACTTTTTTTTATTCCAAAATGTTGAGTTGTTTACAAGTTTGTCATATTTTTTTTCTCCACAACTAATCAATAATGTTTCACTAATCAGTCACTTGAATAGCACACCTGACAGTCAAACGGTTGCAAAGCACTTAACATTTCACAGTTTCTAACTCCTCAGCAAGGTCACTGGCCAATCCGTACTTGTCATAATGAGGTACGTTCCCCCCCGCCTACCATCGCTGAGACATGTTACACACCGGGTGCTCGTTAGAGAAAATAATCAATTTTGTGGTGATTAAAAATTGCCTGACTGCTGCATACAAAAGTAGCTGGATCAGCCAGATAATAAACAGTGAAAAGGAGCTAAAAGTCGTCTCTTTCCCGACTGCAGTGGCCCAAAGAACTGAGGTGTCAGCAAGAGTCTGAAGATGCAGGGGGTAAACAAACTGATTCGGGAGAGGAAGAGTGAGAGGAGTGAGAGTGAGGCAAATGGCAGGCGAAGAAATGGAGAGAAAGAAAACAGGGTACAGCTGAGAGGGGGCAAAATTGGGAGGTAGGAAAGTAGAGAAAGAGACATATTGGAGATAGAATAATGATTTATATGCTCCAGGGCTAATGTAATGCAGATATAATGGAAACAATTAAGACATTCAAATAAATATTTCTTTGGAAAATATAAACGGAAATAAAATCTGATCTATAAAGTGACAAGACACAGAGCAATGTTGGGGAAAAAATGATTGGGTAAAAAGCCAAGGGCAAAGTAATACGACAGAAATAGATGGGAGTTAGGAGGAGAAGCAGAAAAGTCGCAGGAGTGGAAAAGGACAAGATAATACAAAAACAAGCGCGAGTGGAAGAAAAGAAGGAAGACAATTCATTCTACCCACCTGTGAGTCTATATGTGTACATATTAATGGTACTATGTAAAGGAAGAGGAACAAAGCTATTGGCAGAGAGTCCCCAGGTCTGTAAGAGGTAAAAATAATCTCACAGTCGGTAGTGAGTGAGAGCACCTTCTTTTTTATCCCGAGGCGTTTGCTCAGAATGCCAAAGTCAGCTTTAGGCCTATAATGTTCCAGAAGGATTTTAGAAAGTCATGACACCAGAATTAAAACAAATCCAACCCCAGACCATATTCAGAGGTAGCTGAAATATAAGTACGTTTATTGCGACGTGCCAGTCCGAGGACTCTGGCTCCCCAAACCGTAGGTCAGAGTAATGCGAAATGCAGAACGAGCGTTGCTGAGCAGAATAGGAATCGTAAGCAGCAGAGCGCCACGGCGAACATTCAAAATGCAGGATCAAGGCACAACATATGACATTTGCAGGAACGGCTCCCTGGAGCATCCTGTAACTTTTATGTCTCCCTCTCGTTTCCTCTCTCAGGTCTGATGCCAAGAAAATCTGATAGTTTAGCAAAAAGCTTTAAACAGCATACCAAACAGAAAAGTGACAATAGGGATAGTAATACTAAAACCACTTCATGACGTTTGATTAAGTCCAATTTTTGCAGGTCTCACACTCACAATGCAATATTACATTCCATAGATGTGGAATGACAAAGGCCACAAACTTTGAATGCCAATTTACACCCATGGATCTATATGTAGCTGTGTTTCCGATGCAAATGTGAGCAAATCTTTGTCTATATTCTGCTAATGTCAAAAAAACACAGGTTTACAATTGCGGTTTTTCATTGAAATAAGAAATAAAATTAAAATTACACGTGAATAAGCTTCTTCATGGGATAAGTCATTAAAAATCAAGGAAGAGATGGATGTAGATGTAAACAGTTACATGAGCTTATATTCATAATTCAGCCATGACGCTAGCGCTCATCAGTCAGTCGTCAGAGGAGACGTTGGCAGCTTATTTAGATGTTGGAGCGACAAAACCCTTATAACGGTGGTTTCATATGCTGCGTTTTGGGGAAATTATAGTCGTTGATTTTACAGAAGAGATTAAACATGTTGTAATGACACACAACGTTTTATGAACTGTGAGAACTCTGGTGGAGCCAGCGCCACATTGTCCAAAAAAAAAAATAAAAACAAACCATCATCCTCCTACTTCTTCCTGTCGTCGTCTTTGTGGTTTCCGTCAGTAGCATCCGGTTGTTAATCCCAGTGTTACTGGATCCATCACACACGTAACTTGCATGATGGAGTTTTGCGAAACAGATCTGTTATAAACATCTCCAAGGCTGAAAAACCACCTCATCGCGGCGCAAAAACATTTTTATCGAAAAACATTATTTTTTTTCTGAATTGGTGTGTTTCCACTAAGCAAATTTGCTTTTGTAGTTTCAATTTGTGCAACTCTATGGTTAATGGAAAAGCAGCTTATGGCTTGTTTCTTCGTGTGTGAAATTTGTGACGATCTCGTCTTGCATCCAAAGGTTCCTGCAGGTACTTGGACTTCTTCCTTCACCTTCATTTACCTTCACGTAGATGTGAAGGTAAAATAGTATTTCCAAATGGCTCTTGGTTGTAATTGAGTGCGTAATTGTCTGTCTTATGGACTGATGGTGACTTTTAGATGGTGTATTCTGCCTCTCAACCCAATGACTGCTGGGATACCACTCCAGTGACCCGGATCACCTCAAAGAAGGCATAAAAATGGTTGAATGGATTCAAGTCAGAAGAGTCAAAATTTTACACCACCACATTACTTCCTTTCTTCAACACCTACTGTTTGCAGTTTTCACTTCAAACCCCGATGCTCATGGAAACAAACCCACCCTGAGTGTCTGAGTAAGGGTCTTGACAGCTGGCTGATGGTAATAAGTCCCGTCCAAAGCAGCTTAGCTGCATTCATGGCTGCTATTTATTGACAATGAGTGGATTAAAGCAGTAAATACATCAGTAGATGTATTGTTCTACTGAAAAAGTGTCAGTATAGACAATTTCACTGAAGACTAGTCCGATAAATCGAAGTATGTTACTTAAATATTTCATTAAGTGGGTAGAACATGGAAGCGTCTTGGCACAATGTGAAGGTTTGGAATGAAAAAGAGACAAAGCGGTTTCTAAATCTCTTCAAGAATATTAATCAACACTTGTCTATAAAAACTAAAGCAATTTCAGTAAACAAGAGATTTGTAAACCATAACCAATGTCACACAAAGTTACACAATAATACTGAATGCTTAAAGACATTCTTTCATCTCACAAATATGAACAAAACATTATGTAAATGAAAAGGTTTAGGGGGAAACAAGCCTAAACAATTTGGGAATTTCAGGATACTGACACAATAATTCATTGAAAGGTATTTAATCAGGAACGTAACACAGACTTTTACCAATAAGAAACTGATGTGTCACTCATCGATACACACTTTCCTTGAATCTTTTCTCTTTGAGGCATTGTAACTTTTACTTACGTTTAAAAAAAAAACTCGAGGTTACACTAAAAGCACCGCAGAACCTCTCTTCCAGCGCCGATGAGTGGTCCACCATTAAAGGTTAAAGTTTGCAGACAGCCGCCGCGGTGTGCGCGCTGACCGTGAGGAGACGGGGTCTTGAGGACGGCAGCGTTTACAGCAGAGGGAGAGGGAAGGTAAACAGACGTAGATCCACGCTGCAGATAGCAGCCGGGGTCCGCTGAGTGCAGCTCTGCTAAATGACTGCGGGCTACTGTGGTGGGAAAACCAGGGAGGGAAGAGGGAGGAGGAGGGATTCTATTGGTGTTTGGGGTGTAAAGGTATGCCGGTCACTCCCACTTGTGCACACACACGCGCACCCCCAACCCACACACACACCCACACACACAGAGGGGTTAAGAATGGCCTACCCCACCCCCTTTTCCGTAGTCCAGACAAGCAAGCCAAGCGCTCATGCATTACTAACCTGTGCATTGTGTGACTTAGAGTATCTTTCAGGTGTTCATGCATAACCGCATTACCAAACTGTTCGGTGCTAAAGTTTCATTTAGTCAATGATTATTTTTTTAAGTTTAATGATCTACGCAACTCAATAGCCTCATGACTATGGGTAAAAAAATCAATAAAAAATTAGAAAATGTTCTCACTTGTTTACAGTGCAGCCACTCCAAGATAAACCCCCAGCCAGCGTTGACAATATTGCGCCCCGGTCATGTCCAATTTGGGTCATCCTTTCTTCTCTCCCCTTGGAAGACGGATTGGGGAAGGCTGATATTAACAATACCCCTCTTTCACCACCGCCAGGGGAGGTGGGGGTTTATGGAGGGGCAAGAGACAGAGAGAGAGAGGTTGTCTGTCTAGTAGACTGCGTGCCTGATGCCATGCATGTGCAAGTGTTTGCATGCACTAACATTCATGTCATGTCTGCGTCCTTGGGATTTAGCACGCACAACTGATCAATCCATTACAGGAAACAGGGCCAGTGTTTGAAAGCGTGCGAGTCCCAAGGAAAAGAAAATAAAGGAGGTTTGTGACCCAGTAGGACCTAGTTGGCAGTTAGTGACCTAGTTTGTGTCGGCTAAATGAAACTGTAAGGAGGGTTGTGACTTAACTATCAGGAAGTCCAGATTAGAATCGCTGTGTACAATTGGAGGAGAAAATAAGCAATGAATAAGTTTTTTTTGTGTGTGTGAGTGAGGTGATCAGTTTTTAAGACTGAAATTGTTGTCCATTTAGTCTTTTTAAAAAAATCAAACTCAAACATATTTAGTTTTTTGATTTATTAGTTGAAAAATAGATCCTACAGGTACTTGTTGGACTAGCATACAGCCTGAAGTAAAATCAGTTATAGTGAGAGAATTTGGCAACATTTTCAGCTGCATCGTCAAGGTCTTCGTTTTATTTCTCAAAGTGTTGTAAAGTTTGACATAATTAAACAAAAAAGAAAAAAGTAAAATCTTCGTCTTCAATTAGTCTAAACAGTACGGAACAAGAAAGCACTACATGCACACAGTACATCGTTTCTTGAACTTAGACGATGTTATCCGAAACCTACCATGTACTTTCCCAAACTGTCTGGGTTACCCTAGAAACTTTTAACAGATATTTGTATAAAAAGTACAGAGGCCTTTCCTGAAACATACAGAGAACTTTTTAGGAACTGAGTGATTACTTTTCATCAAGCTTCCACTTAATCCATGAAATGTACAGGATCCTTTAGAGGACATTCCAATAACGTCTTACTTACTTTCATGAACTTTCCGATTGCTTCCAGCTAACAAGGTACATTTGGAAAACTCATGTGGTTCGTTACTCTACCACAACTTATTGGGTAATTCCTTGTTTTTTAAAGGGTAGTTTCAAGAATTGTTATTGGGCACGTTTAGTGAACTTACACTGTTGTCTCCCAAAACCTGGAATGTTGTGTCTTTAAATCAGCCAAAGACTTTCCGTAAAGTAAGTGTCTACCTTCCTGGAACCTACTGGAAGCTTTCCCAAAACTTATCAGTGACTTTCTCTCACTGCTTTATGCAGTGATGGACGCACACTAACACAATCAGGCTCTGCTAAATCAGAAGGTAGAACAGAGGAGAGCTTCTCTTGCATTTGGTGTCACAATCAGATCTTGATGCTCACTTACGATTGTTACCTGAAATCGGATTTTTAATTTAAATTCTTTTTTTTTTTTTTTGCGTGCTCCTTCATACTACTAATCAAACCCGACCGCAATGAGACTTGGGTGTGAATGGTCCTGAAAGCGACCTGCATGCGCAGAAGAAGAACACTGACGTCACACTGCAGCGTACTGTAGGAAAATCTGCTTAAGATGTGAAGTGGCGGGATTGTGACGTGATGCACTTCAGTGACACAAACTTCTTTCATAAGTTCAAAATCATAATTTTCAGACATTGGTTACGTCCTGATTTCCCGCATCTGGCATTTTCGTTTGCAGAATCATGACCCACGTCTTTTACCAATGTCACGAAAACCAGATATGACTGGTTTGAAAACAATTGGATACACATACGATTTAGAACGGAAAATGGAAGTGGCAAAGAGGCCAAGTAAGGACTAAACATTAACCTAATAGAACTACAAAGTTAAGGAATCACAGTCATAAAAGACTAGCTCAGATAAAAGATTTATTTTATTGACCTCTTAATGTTAAATGCCAAACAAAGTATTTTGTTCAGTTCCAAGACTTAGTCTCTAATCTACACAAAAAAAGGTTTTTCCTTTTATGTTGTGCACTAATAAATAATGAGTTACGATTTTAAGGTTTTCTGTTTCCTTCAAAGCAAAACCATTAGCGCACAAGTCTCAAAATAGTGTGGCTTTAAATTAGCAATTGACTCGTTATGCTTGTCATTTTAGAGGCCGAAAGGCAGAAAAACGGGGGGAGAAACTCCTTTATCTTTCCAAATATACTCCTCTTATTAAAACAAAAAACATTAATGCCCAGATTTTCTTTTTATCTTCTGATCAGTATGGCTTCAATCGCTTCAGTATGAAAACAGGGAAAATATAAGCACTGCTCAATGAACAAAAGAGCTTTATGTCACATGAAATTTTAATGCAGTGCTTCATCATTTCTAATTTAGGGAAAACTGAAGCACTTTTCTGCTAGTCCCATAGAACTGAATTAGACTGAATAAAAAAATACATATATTATTGTTTTACTGAGCTTCCAGAGGATTATCTCCATTAAAGAGAAGTTTTTCTTGCCACTGTCGCTACATGCATGCAAATATAATTTACTGTCCTTCGAGAGGCGTGAGTGAATGCTGAAAGTCAGTAGCTGCGTTTCCATTAAAATTGTGTGCAAAACTTTATAAATATTCTGCTAACATTAAAAAAACAACAATTTTGCAATTGCTGTGTTTCCATTACATAAGAAACGCAATGAAAGTCACACGTAAATAAGTTTGTTCACGCAATAAGTCTTTAAAAAACACGTCGCGCCTTCATCCTCCTGTCACTTTATGGTTTCTTCTTCGGATTTTTCCGCCAGCACTAGCATCTTGTTATTGGTCACATGACCTGTGTGATGTGGGGAAAAAAAAGGTTTTCCCACTGCAGTTTTGTGAAAAACGTTGATTTCAACAATTTAAACAACCTCATCATCTCAAAAACTCTTCGTCAAAAACGTTTTTTTGTTTTATTTTTTCAAAATTGCCGCGTTTTCATTGAGCGAATTTATTTTCAGAATTCCAATTTGCGCAATTTTATGGTAAGTGGAGGCGCATCTGCTTGGTTTCCTTAGATTAGAAAACTTTATTCTTAACTAATCTGAATAACAAACTGAACTTGACGGATCAGTTTGATAACTGGGATCATTTGGAAATTCACCAATTCCTCTGAAATGGAGGTGTTGAGTCTGAGCACCACCATCGCTTGCTGTTTGCTCCAACCTGTTGCATCTCGCAGTCTGTTGGGTTCATGCCAGGGAAATAAGACTTAATCTTTCTTCCCTTTCGTCTGTCTGAGCACCGGAATAACTCATTGCAACAAATTATGAAATCAAAGCGGCGTAGTGCGATAAAAGCATCCGAGGCATCGACCTAACTGATCAAGACTTCAGCTGTCAAATTAAGCAGATTCACCACAAGCCGCCAGAGCTTCACCGTTCACTTTTAGTGCAACTTATCACGCACAAATTAAGCAAACACTACACCAACACGGTGAGATAATTCTACTGAAATGTAGAATTTAATAAAAGCCACCTGAAGAAAGACTTATAAAATATGCAAAGTGCAGAGGAGGAGAAACAAATATGAATATTTAAGCTTTTCTTCATGATTCATCGTAGCGCTACGAAGCAGGAACCCTGTCTGGCTGCAAAGACAAAGAGACATAAGGAATGAAAAGTGGACTATTAATCCAAAGGGTAAACTTAAACATCTGGTGATTAACGGTCGTGGAGACTTGATAAATGCAATTAAGATGCGGCCGCTGTATATATCTTGGAAAATGGAGAAGCTCTTAGCAGCGATATAGATTTGAGAGCGGAGAGGAAAGAAGTGGCTCGAAACGTCTTGTTTTTGTACATCTGAGTTGGAGAGTTCATCTGTCAACACTGGAATGTACCAGCTTTGAACACTTGGTGATAAATGTAGGTTAATGAAAACCACGTTGGGCACCATGTTTAGTAAAATACTCGGAACAACAAGTGAGTTAGCTTGCTCCTATAATGACCCAAATATGCCTTTATGAAAAGGTTTTGGGTTTTTTTCTCCAATTCCAGCAAGAGGGGCTCAGATGTGGTTGGGGCGGTGGTGAATGGATTAGGCCTGAGACGCATTTTAAAGGAGATCTGAGTCGGGATTAATGGCAGGATGTCTGAATTTTCTAAATTCTTCCCGTCTGGTCTTGCCAAAAACTTGAAATGAACCTGCTAAAGTCTTGTTGAGAGTTCATATCACTGATCGTTCAGTCTGTGGCTGAATTATATTCTGAGTCTGGTCTTCTGGTTCCAGTCCGGTCACAGGTAATAATATCTCTTATTTTTATGATGAACTAGAGCTGCCTTTTCCAGAAGACAGTTTTTTTTTGTACAGTAGACAAAAACAATTTTTTTTAAACCTTTTTTTAAATAAAAAAAATAACGGCAGTACCAAAGTCCCTCCTCACTCTCATACACGAAGGGATATTATTTCTCATCTTCATATAAACAATTAATGAATACCAGAGGCTAGGGAAAAAAATATACTGAACAAAGAGAAATCAGAATAGTCTAAGTAGATTTACAAAAAACTAAAAAATAATTTAAAAAAAAGCTGATCAGTGCATTTAAGGGGTGGAGAATAAATCAATAATAATATATATCACGATAAACATGTGATCTATATCAGTAGAAAATATGTCTGATAGAATATTCAATATATAAAATATTCACTGAACTCCGATCCAGAACCACACAGCATTCTGGGAGATGTAGGCAGAGGAAAGGCGTTAGCTGCTCAACCTCTTCCAATCAGCTTAAGGTTGGTAGAATCAACTAACTCACTCTCTCTTTGGTTACCTAGCAACAACTTGTTGAGTAACTTGCGCAGCAGCAGTTTCAGGTTTCACTACTGCGCTTCGTAACTACTGAAAAATAAAAAACTACAACGGCGTGGAGTGAAAATTGTGGATAAAACAGTGAAGGCCCCGCCACCATCTTGCCTGTATGTCAAATATTTTAAACTAATCAATAATTATTGGCTATCAACTGATGTCTTATGCTCATATCATGATGGGCTGTATCGTGTATTTCTTGGTGCGATTTTAGCAACTCAGTCTGATAGCAATTATTATTAATCAGAAATAAATTTCCTTTACCAAAGTTTTTAAAAATCTTTTAGGCACTCAGTTAATCAAACCGATCATAAATCATAAAGTAGCGCAGAGCATGAATCCGATTGAGAATGAAAGAGACGCCAAATACTGTTTGTCCTTTAAGAACACGCCCCAGTATGCTAATACTTCATATGCTAATGTTTAGCCGGCCGATGACCGGGAGTATCACCGCCGCGCGCGCGCTCAGCGGCGACAAGTAAAATAAATCTTGCATAAATCTTTCCGGCCACGAGGATCTCAAATCTGCCTAACACCAGAGGTAGACGGCCGGCTTCATAAATATGGAGGGCAGAAGAAGAGTGTTGAGGAGCGGGCAAGAGCATGAATATTTTATGGAGCCGAGGCCAACGGGAGAGCGAGGACGGCCAGGGAAACCACAGCTGGTTCGCCTCCGTGTTATATAACAGACGCCCAAACAGACACGCAAAGCAGGGAGACATATAGAAACTTACACAATACTGACACACACACACACAGCAGGGAGTGAGAGAAACGCCGAGCGACGGAGAAGTCACACGCATGTTCTGCGCGACCATTGATGCGGTCCACCCACGAGTGTTTTCATCCATCTTATTTTCATCGTACACAAGACGCCAGCCTGTCTCAGACAATACCGGGCATAATACACATACCGGGCATAATCCCAAACACACGCAGAGAGAGAAAAAGAAAATTTTAAAAAAGGCAAAGGGGATGGATAGAAAAGAGGAGAGAGACAGAGATGTAAGATGGGACAGCCGTAACAGAACAAATCAAACAGAAGCAAATGATATGTGAAATCTTAATAACGTGATCGGAAAATGGTCAAATGATGATGTGGGAACATCTTCTCATGTATGGTCTGATCAGAAACACCTGAGCTCCCAGAATGCCTCATTTTTCATCAGTTCTCTGTCTTCCTAAAGTCTGTAAGAACGCGAGTAACTGCGTCTGCTTTTAAGGGATTTCCAAATAACTTATCGTCATGTGGATGTGAAACAAACTGCAAGATTTGGGGCAGGTGTAAGAATCACGTCGCTCCATTGTTCTTGGGGTGAAATTACTCGACGGATTTGCAGCTGCGCCGTTTTAAATGTACAAAAAATATGTTGTAGATATGATGCTAAGAGAGAAGACACGCATATCTGTGAAAGGTAAGAAAAGGAAAGTGAACTAGAAGTTGCTACAATCCAACTGTATTACGTTTGAGTTTAAGCTAGGGGTTCCCAAACTTTTCCAAACTATGGCTCCCAAACTGGATTAGCTTCATTAGTACAGACAATGCTACAAAGTACGAGAAAAATCGTCAACTTTTGTTGTCTCGTCAATAATTATATTTGTTGAGCATAGATGTTGCCTCATACCTTGTGATATTAGCTGGCTACACTAAGCTAGCTTGAGGAGCAAAGCAGCTTGGTGAATTTACCTGGCAGCCAATCAGAAAGACGAAATGGGAAAATAACATTTTTAATAAGTTTTTCTGTCCCATCTTTTACAGTTGATTGAAAAACAGATTAGATTTTATGATCAAAAACAATGTGATGAACGTTTTTGTATTATATTTTGTCCACCCCTCCACTTTGAAAAACTCTGGGTTAAGCTACAGCAACCTGAAATCGTAGGAAACCCCAATAAATATTCTATTTTAAAGAATATCTATTCTTCTGCCACTCACTTTCAGCTGTGAGGTGTTTGAGGAGGCTTCCTTCAAGTACAGCCTATGTCAAGTCACCCTTCTGCTCAAAAATGAGATCAAGTTCTTGACTTTAATTCAGACCAGTCCACTTGTCAATTCTCAGCCATTTTCGATCCATTGTCTGAAAATGGAATGAGTGTGGTACAGCTGCAAACCAAGTGATCCAGACAAACTGGCATGCCAGGTATGGAGAGGACGAACCAGACGCTGCACTTCCATTACAAATGTCCGCAAAACTTTGTTGATGTTCTGCTAAAGTCGGAACAAGACAATTTTGGGATTGCACTGACCCCTTATAAAGAAGAAACGCAATTGAAATCACAAGTGAATAAGTTTGTTGATGCGATACATCATGCAGCGCCATCATCCTGTCATCTTCTTCGTCTTTTCGGCCCAATGCAGTTTTGCGAAAAGTGCCAGTTTTGATACAGCTGTGAAACCATCTCATCCTATCGCAAAAAAACCCCAAAACGTTTCATCATTTTCTTTTAGCAACTTTATTTTCATCATTCCAATTTGTGTAATTCTATGGTCAATGGAAGCTCAACTGGACAAGAAGGTTCACCTTCCAGTGGGACCAGAACCCTAAACATGCAGCACCAGCTACAATGGGACGGTTTGGATCAAAGTGTGTTCAGGTGTCAAACTCTAGACTTCAGTGCAGCAGAGAATCTGTGGAGAAATTCTTCAAAATTGATGCTCAAAGAAGGGCTGAAACAATTAATTGGATTAATTGTGATTAATTGATTATTGAAATAATGATCAACTAATTTGGTAATCGATTAATCACTAACTGGAGCATACAGACACAAAAAAACAGGTAGTAATTAAGCCAAAACTGTTCAAAAATATATATATATATTTTGCATTTTAGATGAAAACCCTTCTTTGTCTGTGAATATATTCAACCCAGAGTAGTTTTAGCTTCACCTGGTTCAAATTATGTAAAATTCTCCCATTTAGCACCTTCGCTATACAGTTATTAATTGATAAAAATAGTCAACAAATCAGTCGTTCTTTAGCTCCAGGTGCATCCTTTGCTACAAATTTTCAACCGCATGCTAAAGAAATGCTATCTTATTGCATTTTAGGCAATACAATGCTTATTTTCTTATTTTGTAAAGAAATTGAATTATTCGTTTACTGGCGATTTTTACATATTTTCAATATTTTATTGACGAATAATCGATTATTCTGACATTAGGGCTGCAACTAATGATTAACAAAATAATCGTTAGACGAAGTCCTAGTTCAAGTCCAGCCTGATTGAGCTTTAGCTGAGTTGGAAAGAGTGGGTGACTAAGTCTGTCTCTACATCAAGCAGAGCAAAGTTGGCCCAGCTGTTCCCCAACACGAATACAGCTGTTATTGTAGTGAAAGGTGATTCCACAAACTACGGGCTCAAGAATACGAACGCGGCCACCTTTTAAAGATTTCCAATCGTGAGACGCTTTGAAAAGAAGCATTGTTTTCCTTCCGCTTCTCCTTTATGCACCACTTTGTGCTGGCCTGTCACATAAAATCCAGATTGGACACACTGACGTTTGTGGTTGCGACGTGACAAGATGTGCCCAAAGTTGGGCTTGAAAATGAATTAATCGGCTTCCGCTCCGTCAAAAGTACTTTCCCTTTGTACACATCCTGTTCAGAGAGCTTTTATCAAATGGAAAACAATTGATTAGAGACAATAAAGAGGAGCATGAGCAAGCAGAAGAGCAGCGTGGCTCCTAATCGAGTTGCATCAAGCGTTGCTCGTACACCAAAGGTGAAACGGAATGAAATTTTCATACCGCATTTCCACATTCAAATAAGCATTCACTCTGCAATGTTGATGCAAGATTGACGGATTCATCAAAATTTTATATGTGCAGCAGAGACGAGGCAGCGGAGTCGTCGATGAGCCTAAAACATCAACGTGCCGAACGAACAGGCGCCTGCAAAACTCAGCAACTGGAGCAACTTGCTCTACAACTTTTAGCAAACTTATGTTTCAGTAGCTCAGTAACTTACAAAGCCTTCATTAGTAATTGATTGTCGTTTTTACTTGTCTTCCCTTGAAGACTAGAGGAAACAATGCCAGTCGTCGGCCAGATTGATTCTTCAATCAGTGACAACAACACTCTACGGTAGGGAAGTTCTTACCTCAGAAAGAAAAGTCAGAGCTAGCTATCTTCAGTATCAATGAGATTTTTAATAATGAAGTCAGAGGAAGAAGCTGTTTGAAAACACAACACACTTCTTCTTTAGACAAGATTAGGGTTCATTGAGCCGAGAGAGACAAGAGAAAACAAAACGCGAAGCCTCGCAAAAACTGGAAATTTAGCCACAAAGCTTGTGCTTTTCTTGAAGTTATCGAGGCGATCAAGCTTCTGATTTAGGACAAACTACATCCACAAGATATACAGCGCTGTGAAAAAGGGTTTTTGCTTTTTTTGTCACCAATTCGTCAAACAGATTTTAATTTTGGATAGAGATGACTAGAGTAGAAACAGAAAACTGAACTCTACTCTGTAGAAAAGCTTCAAATTTGCCCAGTTTGAGGATTTATGAGTATGAACGTCGTTAAGGTTACGTTACAGAATTTAAGACCAGATTTTGGATAGGCCACTTCAAAACTTAACTCGTTTTCTGGGGAGTTTTGAATCATTCGTGTTGCATAACCAAAGTTTTAAGCAATAGTTCTGCACTGACGGTTGGACTTTCCCCTGCAGGATGTTCTGGTAGAGAGCAGAAGTCGTGATTAGGTCGATTACGGCAAGTCGTCCGGGTATTGAGGAGGCAAAGGAGCCTCACATCCTTACATTACCTCCACTATGTCTGTTTCTGAGATCACATGTAACATGAAGACGCATTCAGCTTCCGACATCCACAAATTTGGGACAAACGTCCAGAAAACGGACAAACTGCCAAATCACTGAGTTTCTTTAAAGAAAAGCTGAAAACATGAAAACATTTAATTTCCCTTTGGTATCAATCAAGTAAAGTTGAATTTGATTGGGAGTTAGTGGAACCTTGATCAATATATTCGATGATTTCAACGACGACACTTGACCAGATGTAATGTTTCATAACTTGCTACTGTATTATGTTTTTGTGACCTAAAGCACTTTCAACTTTTTATTTATTTAACCGAAAGTCACTTTTAGGTGACTTTACAATAAATTGTATATGATCTTGTTTTCGGTTGGTTGTGGTTATGTGCGTCTGTTTGAGTCTGAAATAAAGTTTCTATCTTTATTATTGTTGTTGTTGTTGTTATGTGCAGTAAATTAAAGCTTGCGGTCTGATGAGTTGAGTTAGTTCTTTTTCAGACTCCAAGCAGAAGACGTTATACATTGTTCTTTTGTGGCGTTTCTTTTTTTGGGTTGGCCAGAATTAGCCATCAGTGACGCACTGTAGTCTTACTTATTATATCCCCACACCTTTCTGCAAAATTCAGCACACACCACGTTTCATAAAAGTGGTTTACTATAGCGAACATGCATGTGATGAATTGAAGGATTCGCTCTCTAATTTATAGCCTCCTCAAAGTGTTAAGGTTGTCACCTTTTCTTTTCTTTTTTTTTTTTTACCTACATCAAGCTTATGTCCATTTAGTGAACAACCAGCAGTAATTACAATGATGGCAGGCAAACAGAGCATGAGCCACATCAGGAGCGATAAAAAAAAGAGCAAGTGAAAGAACTAACTGGTTAAAATTGGACTAGAGGGGAAAAAAAACAAAAGCTACCTGAGACCAAAAATGATGGCCTGAATATGCACGCGCACACACACAGACACACACACACGATGAACGCTCACAAAAATCAGAGGTGAATAAGAAAATCTCAATGTCCCACCTATTAAAAACACCAATAATTTCCGACGCTGAAAACTTATCTCACAGCGAGACGCAACCCATCAGTTCCATCAAGTGTTTAGTTAACACAGAGCAGGGTGATTTAAAACAAGCCTGCAAGGTGATTTTGATAGCACACACACACACACACACACACCCTACGGTGCAACAAAACCACATGGTAACGGGTGAAAACAACACGCGCACGTCCACAGGCTTCATATCTGCATGCAAACACACACGCGCAAGCATGTTCAAGGTGGCCGTCACACACCCATATCAGCGCAGTAAACACTCTGCCATCCGCCCCTGCTTCAACGCCTCTCCCACCCACTCAAAACACAGCACACACACACACCCAAAACACACACTCCTACACCATCCGTCTACACGCCCATTCTCGCCTCTCCTCCTTTTTTTTCTTTTGACATCCGTCCGTCCGTTCTTACCTTGCAGCAGGCTCTGGAGGTTGAGCTGCGCCTGCTGGTGCAGCTCCTCGACACACTCCGGCCTGCTCCACGAGCCGAACACGTTCACGCTCTGTTGCCATGGAGACCTGAAATGGGCCGCGCTGCCGCCGCCGCTGCTGCCTTCGCCGCTACTGCCTCCGCTGCCGCCGCCGCCACTGCTGTGGTTACCGTCGCCGTGGCTGCTGACGCTGTTGCTGCCACCGCGCCTTCCGCTCTCTGGCTCGAGACCGCTGGCGGCTGGAGGAGGAAGGGAGCGCGAGGGAGGAGAGGAGGGCACGAGAAGGAGGGAGGGAGGAACAGTGAGAGGAGGTGATAGATGGATGGAGAGACGAGGAAGGGAAAGACAGAGATAAGGAAGAGAGTAGGAACATTGTAGGGAAAAGTGGGAAGGAAACGAGCAAAGAGGAGAAGAAAAGAGTTGATCATGAGGAGCGGGAGGGTGAGGTGCAGGAAAAAAATAGGAGGAGAGAGAGAGAAAACCACACATATAAATAAAAACGCATGATTTGCATATCTAATACCCAGAGACGTAGATTACATAACATTATTTGTTGTCAGGGAAAACAAGGACCTAGGAAAGAGGAAGAGAAGGGAGGTAGCAAAGAAGGAAGGAAGGAAAGAATTCATCATTTTAAAAAAAAGAAAACTTCATTAAGGCAAAGAGGAGGAGAGAAAAGTACAGAACGGATTTGGAGGGGAATCAGAGAGGTTTGCTTAATTAGCCAGGGAAAGGAGTTAGAGGAAGATAGAGGGAAGGCGAAGAGAGGGGATGAGGAGGAGGATACATCAGGCCAGAGCGGGATGAGAGGATACAAAAAACAGGCAAAAATGAAGAACTGGGAGAGAAAGAAGATCAAGAGTGGGAGGAGAAGAAGAAATCTGATACTAGAAGGGAGGAGGACTGAGATGTTGGGGTTTATTAGAACAAGAGTGTAAAACAAAACAGAAAGAAACAACCCAAACCATGATGGGAATGTATGGTTCTGATCTGTTTCTAATCAATGAACTGATCAGAGACGTTCAGTCACTGATAGTCTCTCTGCCTGACATGTCACTAGCTGCGTTTCCATCAACGATAAAAGTGCGCAAATTGAAATTACTAAAATAAATTTGCTAATTGGGAAAAAAAGAAGAGTTTTTCGACAAAATGTTGTTGCGCTAGAATGAGGAGATTTTTCCACTGTATGGAAACAGATGTGACCGCAACCACACGAGTCAGGTGATCAACAGCCGGATGTTACTACTGGCGGAAACGATGAAGAAGACAGGAAGTAGGAGGAGGAGGATGTTTTGGGGGTGTTTGTCTGACAATCGGTAGGTGGCTACACCAGAACATCACATAGTTCATAAAACATTCAGTCATTGGAACGTGTTGAACCCACAGATTTTTAATCACAGAAAGCACGCTCACTCATGATTTCCAAACATCACAATTTTTTCTTGTTATTGACATTAGCAAAATATTAGACAAAGACATTTGTAATGTAACACAGCTGAAGTGAGCAGCAAGGTAACTTTAACAGAGACACCGGTGAGAGATGAAAGTCTTCTTTAAGGGTTACTTAACGTTCTTACAAACCTATAGATATCTGGCCCCTCTATATATTCAACAAACTAACTTAAAGTAACACAAATTGGATGATTTTCAGATTGAAACCCAAAACCCTGATATTTATTTGATTGCCAGGTGAAAAGTTAAGTGTTTAAGTGAAAGCCAGGTGATGTGCAGAATAACACTCTTTGGTGTGAATGCCGTTACTGAGTGAAGATCACTCATGGGGTAGCTATTTTGAGCATAATGAAATGTGATTAAAATAAAGTCACAGAGAGTGAAAAAAGTTGCAAGAAACTGTTCGAAAGCAAACTCAGACCGCAAGATGATGAGAGAGAGTGAAGCTTTGAGTAGATAACAAGAAGGCTGAATGTATTACAACACTTTTTTTCCACACAGTCACCTCTGACAGAAGCGGTCTTCTTCTAACATCTGATGATCTCAAGGGTCTGGTATCTTTGCTTTACGTTCAATATAATTCATATCTGCAGTTCAATACATTATTGATGCAGACGAGATGAGTTTTAACTCACCACTGGACCTCAGTTCACTCTGATTCAATCTGAACCGACAGAATAAAATTGTTGTCCATGAAGGCCTTCAACAATTATTCCATTAACTGACCTGCAACAGATCAGCCGTTCAGCAATTAAATCTTAGGAATAAAAAATATAGTTCCTAGTTTATGAACAACAAATACAAAGTTAATCACACAAGGAAAAATAGAGCTGGCGAAATTCAAAGGGTACAATCATAAGACACATTGCTCAATCAACAAAAACTCAAAAATTGGCACTAAAATATTCCAGAAATATTGACAGACCACATTGCAGGCAATCAAAGCCGAGCAGATAAAACCAGCCAGGTAAGGTCATTTTATTTATATAGCACATTTTCAGCAACAAGGCAATTCAAAGGGCTTTACATGAATTAAAAGGAAACACAAACCAAAGGAAAGAAGAAAAAGAATCAAACAATGTTGATCTAAAGTTTATAAACTAGATATTCCTGATCTGGGTTGTTAGGTAAGTAGAAGTACTCCCACATACCAAATAATAAGGCGTTTTATAACAGCAGCTGACCTATGTGAACAGAATAAGTTAATCTCTCTTAACTTGGCTGCTTCTTGTCATGTTCACGGTTTGTTCTGAGTCTCAGTTCAAATCAAAGTTTGTTTGAATCCAGAATAGCTTCCTGCCGCCTTGTTTTCAGAACCTGACGCAATACAAACTGTGACAGCCGATGGTCCAATGGGAACAACAACAACAACTGAGGCATAACTCTCACTGACAATGATTGCAGCTAACGCTATACATGTTTGATAAGAAATGGTGACAGCGTTGTTAAGCCTACCAAAGATTTTTGTCTGTTTTCATAAAAACTCTGTTAACCCAAACTTTCAAATGTAATATTGTTTTTTTAGATAATGAAGTAAAATGTGGAACAGTATTTTCTCTCTAACTACTCACTATGTCTTACTTACACGTTAGCTTGGGGCAAATCAATGCATTCTGTGAAACCTGCCTACGACTCTTTGTGTTAGGAAATGTTATCGTGGTAACTATGGATACCAGATGGAAATGCGATATTCACTGTAATGCTTGTCTGCCCAAAAAAAAAAACATAATTCTTTGCCATATTTTAGAGTCAGTCAACTTTTCTAACTCCTGGAAACAGCTAGCTGTACTGCAGTAGACACAAGCATAAACTGCATGTGGAGACTTTGTTCACGGTGCTATTTATGTTTCTCCTACTCTTTTTGTCATTGTTACATTTTAAGGAGATATAAACTGTTCTTTGTTGTCGCTTTATCTATTGAAAAGTAAAACTGTGGTGGTAAAAATAAAGTCGTGAGATTTTTTGTAGGGAAGAGATGACTCAAGCCTTGCGAATCTAAAACTCGGAAAAGGTTTTAGATTTCTTTTGGCCTGGTTAGCCAAAAGAAATGCACCCAGTTTGCTAATTCTTTTGGGATCGACTGGGGAAAAAAAACAAAAACAGAACAAGTTTTTGAACAGGATATGAGTCGCTGCATCTTTGAAAACACTTGCTGTGTTTAACCAAGTTCAATTAATTAAAAGCAGATTTGACAGCATCAAAAGTCTGCTTTTGGTTTAAGGCACTAGATAGATACTAATAAATCAAAGAGAATGGAAAAAGCTTAGATAGTAATAGACAAATATTTTGTGTTTTACTTACTTAATGTTTTTCTACCGTGAGAAGAATTTAATTCATTTAACTTATTTAATTTTGTCTTAATTAAAAAATAAAAGTAAAACCTATGCTAGTGGGGCAGTTTTGTAGCATTTTTGAACTGCAGCCACGCAAAATCAGTCCCACAAATGACCCCCAAAATGCTTTAAACACTCCCGATCTACAGGGTGTGAAATTTATAACAACCTACAAAGACAAATTAAATGAAGAAGTCGGACTGAAAAATGTTTTAACATTTATTCACCAAAAACAGTTGGATTGTTATAAATATGAGACAAAAAACCCCCCAACAAATTCCTTCAGTTAAATCCCTTTTTAACACAAATCACTTTCGACGCAGACATGTACTTCTACTTTGCGTTCTTGAGGAAAAGCAAACGGGAAGCTTGAAAAGGAACGCCGCCTCGTTCGGCGTGAAAACATTCGGCAGCTGTCTCGTCTGCTCTAAAAGCAGACATCTTCTCCCACAAAACCAGTCACAGTGTGTGGAATCACAATTTCACCCTCTCAGCTTCCGGCTTCATTTTCCTAATCGGCTTTCACACAATCAGCTTCCGCCAGACGGAGCTGCTGCTGCTGCTGCTGCTGCTGCTCGGGGTGCAGACGCGCAGCGTCAGTTTGCACTGAGCATTTTCACTTTTACGCAGATCAGCTACGCTCTCTTTTGCGATGATTCCTCCCGAGATCAATCTGTGTTCGCAAATTGTTTTGCTGGTCTTGTCAGAAGGTAAGTGTCCCATTTGGGAATCCGTGTTTATCCTAATGCACTGTATATGTATATACACTGTAAGAAAAATTTCCATAAAAAAAAAAATCTGAAAATTACCCAGACATTTTTTGGTCAAACATTTCCGTCAACTGGTTTTTACAGTAATTTATTCACTTTCCTGTTTTATCAAAAAATGGACATTTTCCATATTTTTAGAATAGATGTCCTGTTGCATTCACAAACTGTTAAAAAAGTGAAACGTTCTGTATTTTTACAGTGAGTCTCACAAACACTGACATATAGTAGAAAATGCAGGACTTGCGCGTTAAAAGTCTTAACAGAAAGTTCCTTCACACGTCTACAGTACATTTACAAAAACTTTTATTGGATTTGATTGCTCTTTATGTAAACTACATCCACTGACGCTAAAAGGGTTACCAGACTTGAAACTCCTCAGTTGCCCAGTGCACGCAAGTAATTAGTGAGTGTGTGAGGAATAAAAGGAAATAAGTGATGCCTTCAAGGTGCCTACAAGATAACTTAAGTTGAGTTGCTACAAACTGTAAAGATTAAAATGTGCTTTAGTGGTACAGACTCTCATAATCAGCTTATTTGTGGCAGATTAACTCATTTCACTTTGGTCTGAATTTCAATATTGTTCTGCAGCCATCACTTCATATTCTTTCGCAGCATTAAACTTTAATACAAAATGAAATCTCATCAATCTAAGAGGAAACGTGTATAATTAACAAAACTTTGAACTATGTGTCCAAAATTACAAAATAAAATCTGTTGGGTATCAATTGCTGAAAAAAAAAAATAATAATGCTATCTCAGTATCCACATTGATTTATGTAATGCATTATATTGATCCCTTCTTATTTCATAAGCACTTGTGAAAAGAAGGCCACATCCTTTCTGTCTGAGTGTGGATATTTTGTGATATACTCTGTTCACAAACGAAGCTGTTCTGCTTAGCAACTACTTTCCACCTTCATCGGTGTTTAATTAAGCAATGAGTGTTTGAACTTGTGGAATTTTAAAAAGTTAAATGTGCGACCTAGCGGTGAGTGTGTTCATGCTCGCTCGCAAGACGGGTGAGATAACGTGCTGGAGTCAAACAAGCCTCGGGAGCTTCTAAAAATGTGGCTCAGATTACTGTAGATACCAGATCCGAAGGGAGAAAAACGTGTTAACTACCTGATCTCCTCCGAGACATCTCTGCTGCATCCTCACCGTTCTCTCAGCAAATTCAAGACAAGAGGAGTCATCTTCTGTCTGTCGAGGTTTTTCACAGCCTTACAGGACACAAGCGTCATTCGAAACCACACCACTACCGAGATTTTGTCAGAGTTAGACACTAGCTCTCAAATAAACATGCAGAGATTAACTCCAAATTACAGATCAACGTCCTTTCACGTCATACAAGTTGATCCATGGAGATCACATGGCTTCGTCTGGTTTTCAGAGGATGATAAATTCACCTGAGTAATGATGAGAAGGGAAATCTCCAAAAGGTGAAGCTTTATGTCACAATCATCATCCAGGCTTTTCTGGTCCACTCAGTGGTTTATATACAGGCAAAGTGTATTTTTTTGCTATCCACAAAATGTTAAGATTATGTGGTCCTCTACACCCGAAATTCACCCAAAATCAACAGATCTCTGCACTTTTCTGAGCTAATACATGATTGAGTTTATTGCAAATTTTTCGCAAAAATGGTTGTAAACGTTGTGTCTAAGTGACCGCTAACTCCCACCTGTAGATGGCAGTATTTCTTACTTCTACTATGTTGTTGTCTCAGCTGTACTTTATGTCAAGCGATAGCTTGTGGTCAGCATGGAGAGTAGCAAAAACTGACATTTACCATCAGAGGCGCAAATATCGCAAAATTTCTTTCCAAATTATCTCCACAAATCTGTAATTTGGATTACGGAAAAACCCCCGAAATCAACAAAATCCTTGAGGTGTTGATTAGTTTGAAAAAGCATCGAATGCAGACAAAGTGATTAATTCATATTTTAACAGTTTGTTAATGGGTTTTATAAGCACAATCGGCCGTTTGAGAACATTCATGATCTTTATATGGCCTAAACTTAAAATGAGTCTGACAGCCCTGCTCCAGAAGAACACGCGACGCAAACCATACGATTAGTGGGTTGACGTCAATGTTAGCACTATTCAGAATTAGAAGCGTAAAGAACACGTTACTACAGAGCGTCACTTTACTTGCTCTCCAAGCAGAGAGAGAAAAAAAAAAGCAGAAAAACTGATTCAAAACTATAAAAATAACCTTTCCATAGAACTACAGATGTACACAATCTGTCAGCTCATATAAAAATGTAAAATATGTAAAATACTGAAGCCCTTTGGAGATTAGTGTTGTATGTATTTATAAGCTGCTTTTGAGGGGTGCTCCTCGCAGGAAATGGGGCAATGTTAGCTAAGCTATCCCTTACAAAATAAATAGGGTTCATAGCAGTTCACAGTGATATACATTAGCTTGAGAAATAAATATTACATGTTCTGTCTTGTTGTTGAAGTAAAGGCTAATGAGGGGGAAAAACTGATATTTTCATAACAGCTAGCTACGTTAGCAAATTTGAGCAACTTTAGCCATTTTAGTAGTGATGCTCCTGCATCAAGGTAGCTTTACTAAAAGCTGATATAAAAGCTGTTTAATAAAATTCTGGTCATATTCCAAATAGAAAAAGGAAAAAAAGAAATTCAATGTCCTAGCTAGCTACATTTGCAAGTAACATTTAGGCTACTGAATTAACTAGCAATGTAAAAAAAAAATTGAAAATCCTTTTGTTTGTAAAATTATGTGATTTTTTTGAAAGAACAACTAAATGTGCTGCCATTATTGAAATAAAAAATATGTAAACCTTTATCTCTCTCAACATTTAGGTTTAGAAAAACACCACCATCATTAAAAAGGAGCAATATCCCAATTTATCAATACTGAAAGTTGACGTAAGGTCTTGGCTGGATGTAACTGTTTTCCCTCCACGGTTATATAAGAGCAGTGTCATCAAAAAATGAAAGTCATATAGAGGAATTGGATAAAGGACAGGAAAAGGCCTCTGGGCATCATTGGGCAGATATAAAAAAATCTACTCAGTGCTTGTCAGAAAATAGAAGAAAATGTTCTGATAGCATAATGCTGTGCAATGTGGTCCAGTGCTCAAAAAGAAGGAGAAACCTTGGAGCTCAGGAGTCATAAATCCAACCTGGCATGTCTTTTTTATACACATAGTGAAAATGACGAGTCAAACATTTGAATCCTTTAATTTTGTACCGATGTAAAATGTTGAACTTAAAAGTAAGGAAATATGTGGCGTTCATCTAAAATTGTTCAATGCAGATTTTAAAATATAAAAAAGGGCAATAACAAGAACTATTCTTGAAGAGTTTTTTCCAATTTCCGTTTTACAAACAGCTCCTCAACTCTACCATAAAATCTGGACTCTGAACAGATATTCACCATTGTTCAAAACAGTTATGGGCTGACTCTACATTTTTACGTTATGCTTATTTTCATGCTCAAGAAATAACTTTAGAATTATTTGAGTTTTGTGACTTGGTCAAAATCTGCTGGACTTGGTCTTTCAATAATCCAGTCATTCCTTAGGTTCACGATTCCTTGTAGTTTCTTCAAGTATTTGATATGTATTTTCATTCTACCATTATTTGGAGGTGATAGTTGTATTTGCTTAAAGCTAGTTCCTGATTCTTTGTTAGCTCTTGGTTCACAATCTACCTATCTGACTCCAATAACCAATATAACATCAACTGCCTTTGCTTTTTCATTTTGATCCTCACTTTGAACTTTGCTAGATGCCATGTGATTCCCAACATTCGTAAAACATTGACCAATGAGTGGACATTAACATCGACAACATAGCGAATTCATACTCAGGGTTTCCCCGAGTGGGTTATAAGCCTGGCGGGCCACCAGGCTTTACTTGTGCCCCACCAGGCTAAGCATCGCTTAATTATTTAAGTTTTTTTTAATGTTTGCATTTTTAAGACTTTATAGTTCATGTTCAGATACTAATCTACCAATCTTCCAATAACACATAATAATCATGTGATATTTAAACATTTCCTGTCAACTTTAAACATTTTTGAACTCAGAAACATAGCTTAGCACGTTTTCTGGGGGAAACCTTGAGAGTTTTGACTGCTCAGTAGTATTTACCTGCTCATTAGACATGCTTGCTAACGGTAGTTTTAAAACAGCGTTACCTGTCGGGTGGCACTCCTGTAGTTTTGGATGTTTCCATGAACAAAAATATTCCAAAATAGCTGGATTTTTTCAATTTTTATAAGTGTAAAACAGCCTTCATTCAGCGAGATAGCTAGAAATGTTCAGTAACAGGAGGGGGAGGGGCTTTACTTTGAGCCTTAAAAATGAATCCTGTGAGGAAAATGTATTACTTTGAAATGGTAACCTTCATATATCTTTATCACTGTAAACAAGTCCATGGCCTTGTTTCATCATAGCTATATTTGCATAAAGAAAGACAAGCATAAACCACATTAAAATGAGGTAGTGCACTTCCTTGTCCCATCTTTCCAGTGACTAAACAGAAAAATGTAGACCAGAATTGCTCCAAATGTCCTGATTGCTGATTTATCACTGGACCACACACACACCGACGCACACAAACATTTGCAAGGTCCTTAATGCTTGTGTGTGTTTGTGTGTGTGTGTGTTTGTATTTCAAACCACAAAGTTGTTTTTTTCCCTCTCGAAGCTTATGCTAATTTACTTCTGTAACCATTGGGGTGCCGGCGTGGAGGACGGAGATTTAGACAAGCTGTTAATGCCGCACACTCACAAACACAGATAGAGATTAATGGGCAAACACAAGCGATCTGTCATCTGCGTCTCATCGTCCTCTCACATATATTTTTTTAAACAGATGCATGATAAAAACCAAAATAAAAAAAGAGAGGTTTGTGTATCATTCACACATTCATCAGGAAATATGCTGTGGTTGTTAGCCCAAAATCCTGACCTGTGTGTGTGTGTGTGTGTGTGTTTTTTTTTGGCTGGTTTAGTCTCCGCTAGCGTTAGCCCCGTACTCGGCAGGCTCGTTTATGTTTGTCTTAAATAACGCCACCTCTGCTGACCAAAAAAAGCCGGCTCAAATGATCTTTACGACGGTTTAAGCGTGGGTGTGTGTGTGTGTGTGTGTTGTGTTTACTCCCAGCTAATAACAGCTGTGCAGTAAACCTGATTTACAGACTACAGTGACACTCGAAGTGAGCGTCCGCAGTACTCCTGGGTGTTGTTATCTCAAGAAACCAGGTTTGAAAAGTCGCCTCATTATGACCAAGCCACGCCAAAGGTCAGAGTAGATAATAAGGCTCTGTGCAATGCTATCAGCTTAATAGCTGCTACGTTACCTGATGAGCCAAAATGTATTATGTTGAGGGCTAAATAATTGAGCTGTTGAGTATGAAGAAATGTCAACTTCTAAATGGTTGGCAATAAGGGAATTGCAATTTACCCAAACACTTAAAATCAAAACTGAACTCGTATTAAAAACCTGGATTTAATCAGCCTTGCCCCAGGCTTCAGTAATTAGCCAAACTACTGCAGCTACGTCTGGAAACGGCAAACTTGTCACGGCTTTAGGGAAGCTAAGATAGCACACCGTGGCCTTTGGACGCCTCCGAGCGTGAGTCACACCGGTTGATCTGTAAAGCGCCTTCGCTCCTCGCTTTCATGACTCGACTTGTTGGCCCACGATGCCACGGAAACCGAGTAAGCCTGCCGGCTAAAAAAGCAATTAAGGGGCTGTGAATCCAAAGGCTGCAAAAAGGAGACGCAAGTAGAAAAATCAAGATGGTTCCTGCTTTGATGGAACAAGATGAGACAAACTACTGAGCATGTGCCAAACAAGATCTGTGATAGACAAATATTCGAGATATAATCACCGCAGCAGATTTTTAAGCATCAGGTATCAGTTCTCTATATGCTAATGGTAAAACAAATTGCTATCTTATATTGTTAAATGGCCAGAATTGTGAGTTTTCCAGGTATATAGTGTCATTTCATAGCATTATGAATTAACTATGTTGCCTTCAGTTGTTATAAAAATGCTATATATGTCAAATTTGACTTTAAGAAATGCTACCTTCTGACTTAACGCCTTGAAATCGGGCCTCTGTCTCTTTAAAAACTCCTAATCTTTCTGAAACTCCGCCTTAAGGAAGTCATCTATATAGAGATGACAGAGGAAGTCATCTCCTCTATTTAACAACATGTTTACCAGAGAAGTAGCTCATATTTTAAACTGCGCAGTTCTACCAGGTGTTTGCTAATTGCTGCTGGTTAGTCTGAAGGAGCTGAGTGGGGGAGTTTTGGGGGAAGGTGAGGCAGAAGTTTGGAAGCTTCTAGGAGGAGATGCACCTTGAAGGCGGAGCTAGGTCCACCTAGCCGTTTTGAACAGCTGACTGGTCGCCACGGGAGATTAAAGGATTTCTCAAAAATGAATGAAATAATCAAGGCAACACTCCAGGTGTTTTTGATGAGGGAATAGCATTATAACATGATGTAAAGCTAAAAAGAGGGGATGACACTGCCCCTTTAAAGTCAGAGGAGGTTACTGGAAAAAAACCCCCCGAGAAATATGTGATAATATAGTACAAATATATATGGACAAACATGTTTGAGAGCTTTGAAGTGAACAATGTTGAATTTTAAATAAACAAAACAGGTAAAGCAGCTCACTGTGAGCTCTGTTTGGGGGGTGAATGAAAGCTTCACACAGTTTTCTCACAGACAAACTTTGGCAATTTCATGGACAAAGAGCAGCAACATTTTGTCTCAAGGCAACTCAAAGACTGCTGTATGTCTCAGAGACACTTCTCAGCTACGCGAGGTGCTATGTTAGTACCTTAGAGCTCACCACTGTTAGGTCTCATTTTGTTCCATTGTAATTCCTACAGAGCAGATTTCAGAGTATGTGTAGTGCTGTGCAGGCTGTGGTTTACTTTACACAGCTCAGTGCTGCCCTCAACAGGCTGCTTTGTGTAAAACAAAAAAAAAGCAAGAGGAAGAACACTGCATAAGCTACTCAAATATTCAGTTTCTGAGAAAAATGCTAAATCTTATTGTTAACGGAGACTTCATAAATAATTTGTTGTTTTTTTAAAAATATCTATTCCAATTTTTATGTTCCTATAGCAACCAAATTTATCTAATATACTTAACTTAGTGAGGAAACAACCTATCACATCAATGTGATCTTGCACATAGTTTTCCCTTAAAACTCAGAAATAAGCACCATGTTTCATTGCTCATAAAACCCAAACGAAATGCACAACTGACACATATCGTGAAACCTTAAGAACAGAAAGTTCTGCACTCGTTAAACATGCGTCCCTTCCCTCGCCGTACACAGATACAGCGCCATGCGCGGTATTTAATTCTCGGATTAAATTTATAGTGACATGCACCTCATTCCACCCTCATTGCCTCGTCTCTTCCTCCACTTCCTGTCTCTTTAAATTGCTTTCTCCCATCCTTTGCTATCCCTCGCCTCATTTCCTCACAACTCTTCCTTCTGTTTGGCCGTCTCTTCCTTCCTTCGCTCGCCACGTCTGCCATTCATTTCCTTAGGCACGCGTCACGTTAGTTGGGAGACGAGGTGCGGATTCAGGTCGAGTTATGGAAGACGGAGTGTGTGTGTGTATTTGCTGGATGCGTTCAGCAGTGTTTTCCAGCAGGAACAAAGATCCTATTTTATGCTAATTTACTGACACAGACATTTCTGTCACGTTGGCAGAAATGTCTTTGCGTGCCCGGTTAACCGGGCACGCAAAGGAGCTTAATTCACCACCAAATCCTGCTAAAAAAAGGGGGAATAACTAGTATTTTTAGAAGTAATAGTCATTATTTTAAATGCTGTGCCCTTGTTACCATGGATACAGCCAAAATCTGCAGGGAATCGCACACAGACCTGTACTTGTGACTAAGTGTTTCTGCTGATTCCCTAAGTGACATGTCAGACTAACCGGGCTGTGACTGAGTGTGTGGAAGTTTTATTTTGAGTTCAAAAGCTGAACAAGAGAGATTCTGTTTGCTTGACTGTTGCAACTGAAAACGGATTAATAATAAAGAAAATATCAGTTCTTTTTACTTGCATGGGTGTGTTTTCTCTTTGTTATTTTTCTTCGTTTAATATCTAAGTTGTATTTTAATTGGGTTTTGATATCTGCAGTAACTTTTCGTCCTTCGCCAGGTCTCTCAATAGTTAAATAAAGGTAACTAACAAATTAACATCGACTGTTAATTGTCATATAATTTTGTCAAAATTAAGAAAAAAGATAAATATTTTATTTTGAATCTGCAAGTGTAACTTTTTTTTAAACAACAAAAACATTTCAATATCGTGTCACTGTTAGTCTCAGCATCACTGGAACGATGATCTTTAACAGAAATGAGCTGATTGATGAGCGATGTACCATAATTTGACATTTCCAACTTAAACTGGCATCTGATGTCACATTTTGTCCATCATTTTACTGTGATTACATAAAAATTATATAAAAGTTATAATGAGGAAGTTAACATATCTAGTAGATCCATCCATCCATTTTCTTACACCCTTGTCCCTAATGGGGTCAGGAGGTGCTGGTGCCTATCTCCAGCTAGCGTTCCGGGTGAGAGGCGGGGTCACAGGTCACCAGTCTGTCGCAGGGCAACACAGAGACAGACAGGACAAACAACCATGCACATGCACACACACACACACACACACACACACACACACACACACTCACACCTAGGAAGAATTTAGAGAGACCAATTAAGGGAGAACATGCAAACTCCATGCAGAAAGACCCCGGGCTGGGAATCGAACCCAGGACCTTCTTATTGCAAGGCAACAGTGCTACCTACTGCACCACTGTGCTCCACTATCTAGTAGATATGAACCAAATAATCATTTGGTGACCGTTAAAACTAAAGCAAAAATAAAAGCTCTTCCAGTGGTTATAAATTAGTGACACAGCACTCTTTGGTGTGGAAGTTGTTGCTGCGGGTAAAACGTTTAAAATGAACTTTTTTGTTATCAGTGATGTATTTGAAAATTAAATCTCCACTCTGGAGACATTTTGATGACCTGAGCAGATGATAAGAGGGCTGAATAAATGACTTCAAAGTTTCTCTCTTTTATTCTTTTGGTCTTTCAGCCTCTGTGTGCTGAGAGACTTTCTGGATTTGGGCATGTTGTCAAACTTGGGAGTTACTTGGAGTTTCTACAAAACAATGTACTTGTTTCCTAACTACTGTTTCAGAAGGTTTTTTATATATAAATTTCGGTAACACTTTATTTGACGGGTTGTGAATCAGACCGTCATGACAACGTCATAAATATTACACCTGTCATGAACATGAGTAAGTCTTCATGAATATTTATGACTGTTGTCATAAAGTGTCATTCGGTAAATCATGACACTTTTAATACAAAGTTGACATTATTCAAAATGTCTTTGTTATGACAGCTTGACATTAACCAAGAAATCATGATCTGACATAAATTTGTTATAAAATTATTACTGATTATACTTCAGCTTTAATAACATAAAGCTACATAATTTTTTAAGTTTCAAGCCTATTTATTTTCTTTCCTCGTGCTTCACCCACTATTTCAGCCAAAGACAATTAAAGCCTTCCTGAAACCCAGAAGTTCTGGGTAAACGGTTCCCATGCATTGTGTGAGGCTGTTTAAAAGAGCCTTTTGTTATGAGCCTACAGTGAATGTCACCTTTATTAGCAGTGATATCGTACTAAAACTCTGTTTATGTTTATTCTTGTTTTTTGTTTGTTTGTGTTTTGTTTAGGCTGACAAAACTATTAAAAGGTGCATGACTCTGGATCATCTAGAGTCCTTTCCTTATGAGTTCTCCCTGAAAAGGAGAACCAAAAAGGGACTCTGGGGAATGCGACAGTAGTCATGGTTGACTTTGTGTTTCCTGAACCGTTTCTGCATTGATTTGACCAAATATTTTGGCTCATATCCTCCTGAAAGATCCAAAGAGTTATCTGGTAGAGTCCACTTCAGAGTTCATGAGGCAAGCGACCCAGCAAAGTTCCCAGAGACTTCGGATCAGAAACCGATCCCCCACTGTGCTAAAGCAAACCCAGAATGCTTTAGCTTGCATTCATCCTTTGCTTCACGTCAGACCAACCTGGACGTGAGAAACTCAACCTTGATCTCTTCTGGCCAGAACACAGTGAAAGTTTCTCTAGAGCAAACTTAATATATTTACTCTAAATTAAGATTTCTTTTCTTGATATGCCTCCCAAACAACTGGCTGCTAAACTAGCATGGTCCCTTCTGTTACCCATTTCTAAGAATGGCTCTAAGAACTTGAACTTTTGTCGTACTGTAAAGACGCAAAACGGCATGAAAAACCTTAGAGAAACCTACAGATTCCCAAAACAACTTGGAGAGTAGCGTTTGAATGCCAGGGATGTTGAAACGGAGCAAGTAAATTGATAGAATAATTGAAGTAATAAATGCGACACCATTAAATTGGTCAAAAAATAATACTTTTTTTAATGTTCATTTCTTTCCTCAAACTTTACAAATGTACTCAACTTAAAGGTTAGATTTTTGTGAAAACCAGCAATAAAAGCTGAATTATTCTCAATTTTAAATACTTTTTTTTGTCTAGGTTGCAAATTAATGTAAAACTTACAGTTTTAGCTTCCTGCTAATTGTTGGGGCTAGTTCACATGCTAACATGTAAGACAGTGCCAGGTCATTTCTATCCCAACAATGAATTTGCTGCTTCAGCATTTGCTAAAATTCCACTTATTAGAGGAAGTCTCTAACAGACAGAAGCCATTAAACAGTTTTGACATGTAATAAATCAATTAATTATTTTTAGTTAAAATAGTCAACTTAGTAGGCAAATTCAACAGGACTGTCACGTCAGAAAAAACCCAGACTGCTTTAGCTTGCTAATATATTAGGAGGAAACCGAATGTCTAAAACTTAAACAGATCTAATACGGAGAACTGCTCGTCATGGCAACGCACCCCTCTCTACCCCCCAGCCATAAGGAGATGATTTCATGCTGTCAGACCTTCAAGTTTAAAGTCGTCTCCCGGAGCAAGATCCTTAATCTTTGATGTCACTCATTCTCAGCAGCGGCACCTCTGGCTGCGTTTGAGCGTCTTTAATTCTGGGATTCGAGCCGCCCGACCCACATGCCAGAGTTATCTGTATTCCCACTTATCTCCACACCACAAAAATCCCTTTCCTATCCCCTCTAAAACTCTTTCTCCCCTCGGAGACCGTGGGAGTTCGCTCGGGGTGAGATGAGGTCACCGGCAGCCCGACTGATCGGCGGGTTCGGCTTCACAGATCTGAAAGCTGGGTTACGGTGCTGCACAGAACACATTGGGACAGTATCAATGAGTAGCTTGTTCAGGCAGGGGGAGCCACTCTGATAACCCTAAACAAATTACCAAGCACAGAAACGGATTTTCAGTCTTGGCAAAAATATCACATTTGAATAAATAAAATAAAAAAAACATGGCACCTATTATTACCATACGCTGCACCTGGCATGTTAAAAATGTCAGGAAAATAATAAGTCAGAAAATGACTGTCAAGATGAAAAGAAAAAAAATCCTAATCCACAAATGTTAATTGCATTTCCATTTCTTAATTTGTACCCTCTTTTTTTAATCTTTTGTTCATTTTTTGTCGTTGTTGCTGTTTGTTTAATTAGCTATTTTGTACGTCAACACCTCTGTTTGCTAGCAAGTAATATTTGTTTTGTAATTAGTGAATTTAAAAAAAGGAAAAATATGCCATAGTTCTGACAAAATCTCCTTCCTTCATCTGCTATGCTCAATAGGTTGTCATAATATGAGACATCAAAAAAGGAGCAACATTTCATTAACTTCTGCGCCGTACTTTATTTATTTCCTCAACCGGATAAACTATCTATGCCTCTATTTAGATTATAATAAGTTGATTAGCACAACTTTATATTGTGCGTTCTCACATCGCTTTTTCTGTGCTGGATGTTTTGCAGTCTTATTAATTACCGACAACCGACCCCAAACATTTGTGCCACAGAATGCTGCAACATCAAAATGAGCAGTGTGTTTGTCATAATTGACCGGATAGCAACGAAGCTGCAAGGGAAGGAAACAAGTTCTCATTCTCTTTCTGGGATTTTGCATATGAAACCAGGAATTTGTCTCGTCTTTGTTTTCTATTTGCAGACTCGGTCAGAACGCTCGCCTGTAAATTCAGCCCACTTCACCGGCTCCCATCTGTCCCGCTGTGACGAACCGCGTGTCGCTTTTCCTGCTGCAGCTGTAAATTCAACTTCAAGCTCCGCGCAGACGCCGCGTGCACGACAACACACACACCGACACCGATTATCTATCACTGTGATTGATAACGCACAAACACAATGCGGCCATCACCGGGCCGCACCCACAGAGCTGACTCAGCATCATCTGGCAGAGGTTGGGAAGTTTGTCCATGGCTTGTGTGCGCTTCTGTTTTCGCACCTGAAAAAATAGGGGGGTTGCGGTGTAGATCTGTGTGCCCTTTCATCACCCTGGAGGAAAAGACTGCGGCAATCAGACAGGAAATGATGTCACAGCTCTGTCAAGGTCGAGGCCTTTGGCAAGTTCGCCTCCCAAACCACCGGTGTTTCCTTTATCAAGGTTCCCCCCTCTGTGATACTGCTGAACCCCATCAGGTAAGGTGATTGCGCACTCGTCCTGCTGTACGCTATCAATCTTCCTTTATCACTGTACCTCACACACACACACACACACACACACGAACAGCCCCACACTGACCCCTACAGTAATACACATGTCCCAGCTGATGTGTACACCTGGACACAGAGGGTGCAAGCTCTCCTCTGTGGATGCACAAAACACACCGGACCGTTGTCGACTCCCATCCCGGTGAAACACGTCTGCGAAATCTCGTGCTGCAAGTTTCAAAATCAAAGATTCAAAAGATAGGAGCAGGAAAAGGAGGGGGTCGATGTTTCCCCACAGATCCTGCCTCTGCCGAAACCCACAGCGAGACAAGTTACTCACAAACCCCTTCATGCAACAAACAAGCTGCCATATCGTACTTACTGGGTAGTTTTTGCTCAGCACAGCCACAAAACATGATGTCGCTTTAACGTTTCACGCTTTGCAACACTTGTTATGCTTTGAATATTTAATGCTGCAAACAGCAACGACTGTCAAACAGAGCTACTGCTTTTATTTCGGCCCTCCTGAGACGCGCAATGCTAAGCTATGTAAGAGGCGTGATCTCAGCTCCATTGCTGGGGGGTTGTTTTGTTTTTTTATCTCGACTGATTCAATGTATGTTGAATTGATGCACTTTATTGGCTGTGTTGGGATAATTGCCAAACAATTACACAAAACTGGGAAAGTACAAGAACATACACATTTCAATGCTTCTGCATAACAGAATCAAAAGTGATTTAGACCTTTTTCATTCTCAAATGCCTGCACAGTCTTTATTAAAAATCCTAAACAACAACAATGACCATCCAGTGAGTGACTTGACCTGATAATCCTTTATCAATAAACCAAGTATCCATATCCAGTCATTTCTTTTGTGGCCACTTTTTTATTTCTCTTGACTAAAGTGAACAGAAAAGTACCAAGCAGCATTTTGACAGTTTCCCTCATTTGCCAGAACAGACTACAACCTCCAGAGATCCTACATCACCATCCGTCAAGCCCTCCAATTTGTCCTGGCATGCTCGCTGCAGTCGCTTTGTGGACAGATATAATCCCAATTTCAGAGCAAACTCCAGTGGTGCAAGGTGACCGACACTAGCTCCCACTGCAACACATCCATAACGCTGCCTACGGTAAATGTCTTTTTCCCAGCCCAGTTTGTAGTCAGAACTAAGTGTCAGTGTAGCAGCACGTTTGTGCTTTCCTTCCCTTGATGCTGTGCAGACCTCCAGACAATAACTAAATCTAAACACCCTCTGGACTTGAAGGGGTGTGCTGCCTTATTCGTTCAACTTTCCAACACAGCAGCCATTGTCTCAGAGGAAAATTCAAAGGAAACGGCACTCCATATGTTTCCTGTTCTCCTTTCACTCACCGGACAGATAGCTCCAACAAATTTCAATGGTACTTCATGATTATCTAATGAGCTAATGGCAAATTGGCAAGCTTGGCAAGTCACTTTCACTTTAACATGATGACAGTTTTTAGCTTCTTTCAATTTTAAGTTTGGTTATGAAGATATGAAGCTTTGAATTACTCTGATCCAGCATAGCTTTTCTACACATCTGACTCTGTAGAATGAGTGCAGTCCGGCTCCCACAGACGTTTTGGACACGTCAACTAACTTCAGTAGCAAAAGCATTACAACTCTGAGAAGGCATAAATAAAGTATCTAAAAGCTTTACTTACTCTTTTGATACTCCATGCCAACACTCTGTCTGCGCTGATGAAGATTCACTTGCCTCTGCATGCAAAAGTTTTGAAACCTGTCTGCTTAAGCTAATAATAATTTCATAATTTGGAGGTGGCCACAGTTTCTGTAAATTTTGTCCCAAGATGGTCAGTTAGTAATAAACACAAATGTGACAAGCCTCTAATGGTACCAAACTATAAATTGTTGCATCCTTCATCCCAGGAAACACAAATCATCTGCAGCAAAGTCACTTCATGAATTATACACGCACTTCACCTGATGCTTCACAAAATCCTCTTGGTTTCTTTAAGTTTGGACCAACCTAAAAAGTGTTTAAGTCAAGTCATATGCTGCTATTTCAACATTAATGCTGTTTTTCTCCCCATCCACCTTCCTTGATTTTTAACTTTAAAAGGCTTTGATGAATCCTACATAGTGCAGGGTTTATTGTCTTGAATTTTACGTGACATTTTAAACTCAGCATAAGGATATACAAGAATCTGCAAGATTCAAAGTTTGTTGAATTTTTACACACATCAAAATGATTAACATTAAGACTCAATGTGTCCATTTTTCTTCTGCTTTGCTGAACTGAGACTTTAATTACATCCTAACACACAGTTCAAAACAAACTGGTGATGAAATTGTGAATGTAAATACACTGAGAAGCTAGATCTCCACAGTTTTTCCCCCCTCTGTTTTGTAACCCTATATGCAATTAAAATGCTTCAGAAAAAGTAGTTTAAAGGTCAGAGCCATCATTAAGGCAGGAATTTGCTTTAGATTTAAATCCATACAGTAGCATAATGTTAGCATTCCAGACTCTGCAGAGCAGCACAAATGTTCTGTGGTTTGAGGGGCTTTCTCTAGAGATGTTGGCCTTGCCGTTTGCACATTACGCCTTCAGTGGAAAATTTATTGCATCTGCAGACTGTCACCTTGTTGCCTCGGAACAAATCGCCTGCTCTTTCTATTGTATTGTTTTATGAAGACTTAATCTAAAGCTGCTGTTTTTTTTTTACTTCAGACCATCTCTGATCGGACAACCAAGTAAAACTAAAGTTAAAATAAACAAGTGGTGATGATTATTAGCTTGGTTTGCAACATTATGACAATTATTTTTACCATTTAAATGGAATGTAATAAAAATATTTGGGTTTCTATGCTGTCTAATATGGAATAGGCTCTTAGTGTATTTCAGTTCTGAATAAAAACAGGATTTTTACAGGTTTTAGTCCTTATTTCTGGATTTCTAAAAAGAAATACCAAACAAGTAGAGCTTGCTTTATTACTGATTACTGATATTTGAAAATCAGGAAAGAAAACTGGTTGCTTAGCCCTGATTCTTTACAGTTTGATTGCCAATGTATTGGGAAAACTGGAAAAGCTACATTTTGCACAAGGTTTTTGCATAACTGGAGCAGAGCACTACTTTTTTTTCCAAAGGTGGTCACATTTAATAAGGAAACCAACTAACATTTTATTAGCCACATGCGTAAAACTCCAGAGTTTCTAATGACATTTTTGACACCACTTTATTTTAAGATAAACACCACAAGAAAACATGGGAATGGAAGCTCAAACTATTATCAACTGAATAAATCGAGGAATAGGTCGTGCTGCTGTCAGTTGGAGCCCCTCAAAACTCACAACATACATACAGGAGTAAATCTTCATCAGTGCCTGCATTGTGCAACATGAAATTAAATTGTGCCATATGTAGGAATATACTTACAATAATCTGTATGAGACTAGCAAAATATAAATTTAGGGGTTTTGAGTTGTAGTGCCAAAGTAATTTTTAACGTGTCCAAATAAAAAGACTGCAGCCATGTTTAGCAAGAGATCAAATTGTTTTGAAAAACAATGCTGGGACATTATTTAGCCATGACTGCATACCTTCCTGCACTTGTTGCACTTGATACTGTCCCAATGTGTTCTGTGCAGCACTGTAACCCAGCTTTCAGCTACTGAACTGTAAGGCACCACTAAGGTTTGATGTGGGTGTTGGTAAAACCAAGTGGTTGTTTTAAGTGAATGTTGTCCCCTAAACTGTTGTCTTTGTTTTAATTGGTTTTTAATGGAATTTTGGGTATATGAAAAAAAAAAACATTGAAATTGATTAAATTAAAGAAAACTTGGGTGTAAAAAATTATACAAGTGGGCTGGAAACAAATTTCAACCTGGAAAAATATGGGATTATAACTTGAACTCAATACAGAAGTACTATTATTACTTTGTAAACAGAGTAATTCAGGGATGGAATAAATTGCCTAAACAATTTAAAAAGAACACTTTCTTTAAAAAAAAAACAGTTAAAATCTTATTTTTATTAAATCTTATTTTTAAAATCTAGCTTCATGTGTGTAATTTGTATAATTTGATGTCTGACTAATTTTGTGAGATATTTAATGTCAAAATGGTCCTATCAAGTGGTATGAGTATTTTTGTTTTATCAGTTGGACCGCAGGAAAATTAGTAACCATGTTGGTGGAAACTAATGGGGCTCCTAATAAATGAAACTATTATAATGTACAATTAAATATTTGTCATGATACGTTTGGAGTTCCTTTACAAGAGCACCTTATTGTCCTCTGAGATGTAAACCTACATAAATGTTTGTTAGTGTGGCTAATAATCCTCAATAAATACAGGTGTGTCTATCTCCAGGAGTGAATGCAGAAAATCAAGGCTTAGGTCCAAATGAAGAGACTCTCAAGGTTTTCACAGTAAGATGTAGTTGAAGTTTAACAAGCTAATGGAAGTTTGGCCAATTCTCAGAGGCTTTCATATTTATTACTTCTACTCAGTGTATGTTTCACAGTTTTGTTTGGATGCAAATGAAGATTAATGCAATGTACCTGTTTGTCATTCAACCTCAGTGATCCATCAAAGTTGCTCCCTTTGTGCCAAAAATGATCAAGTCGCATATTTAGCCGCATGCGTCTTTAATCTCTCTTTGTCTGCTTTCACTCCCCTTCCCCTCCACGCCGTCAACTCCGTCCATCTGAACCGGCTGCTCTGACAATCACGTTGCCACATTTAGCAACTCATCAGCATAAAAATTTAATGAGGCTTGATTTCGTCTCCCTTCATTTTCATATTAAATTGTGCAGAAGAGCTAATGGGCAAAAGACTTTGCGGCGTGAGATAATGGGTGGAGTATGTATACGCGAGTGTGTGCGTGTGTGTGTGTGTGTGTGTGTGTGTGTGTGTGTGCTCTTTGTGTAACTGAATATGGGCATGTGAAATACTGAGTGTGAGCGCTGCTAGCATATGACTGTGACTGTGTGTGTTGTGGCTCATTCTTCCACACTTGAGTGTAAAATGTTGAAGATGAAAATACTAACCGCGTGCGCGTGTGTGTTACATATAATCAAAGTAGCGCTATGGTAACCAATGTAACTGAGCACAAAACTGTTTCCGAACCACAATCAGAATGCACTCTCAGCAACATGAGCAACCCGGTGTGTTTTGTACGCCAGTCTGAACAGGAAACCTTCACTGACCAAGCAGTGACTTAAAGGGCCAAACATGAAGAGTTTCACAGAGTGGATTAGACAAAGATCCTTTCAATGGAGACGACGCACTGGCTGTATTTCCATTACAGATGTACGCAAAACTTTGCCAATATTTCTGATGACGTAGAAAAAGTACAATTTCGCTATCGCGTTGTTTTCCTTAAATAAGAAACGTAATCGAAATCACACGTGAATAGGTTTGTTCACGCGATGAATCATTAAAAAGCAAACCACTGCATTATCCGCCAACTACTTCCTGTCATCTTCTTCTTCGTGGGTTGCGCCAGTGGTAACATCCAATGTTGATCACGTGACTATTAGGATGCGAAAAACGTGTTTCCATTGCAGTTTTACAAAATAAGCCAATTTCAATACGGCCCAAGGGAGAAAAAAAACTCATCCTAGCAAAACCAAAAACTTTAATCAAAAAACAAGTTAGTTTTATATAGATTTTTTAATTGATTTTTCTTTTAAGCAAAGTTATTTTTGAAATGTCAAATTGCACAATTATATGGTCAATATAAACCCAACTACTAATCGGTTCTGAGAGAAGGTTTCAGACAATGCAACATTACTGGCTTCATGATTTTTTATAATGTTGACGTTCGTTTTGAATAAAATTACCAAATAAATCATGATATCTTTCATGTGTTTGAAACACTGTGTGTATATCCAATGAATCAATGCGAGTTACAATTTTTAGAACATCCTCTCAGATGAAGATGTTTACAAGTGAATTCACAGCATCTACAGTCTAGTTGTCACACCTTTCATATACTATAAGCAAGGTTTGCATGTTGGAAGTGATGTATTTATGTTTCCTCATGAAAAGCTACCAGTTTACTCACAAAAAGGGGGAAACATCCAAATGTCTCCAGGTTAAAGGTTCTCCACGTGCTTAGCTTTTCTTTAGGTATTTCAATGTTCAAAATCATGCATGGTAGTTGCAAGATTGTCTATGTATGGTTGTCTCTCTGCTAATATCCCTTGGCGGTTATCTCATTAAGACTCGAGCAAATTTCGTAACACACTGGAGATTTTGTCTAAGTGGTTAAAATCAACCAATGGATTAGATTTGAGGCTTTGAATTAGGTTTGAGCAATATGGGACTAGAGTATGAATATTGTGTCCTGTTGTAATAATGAAATGAAACTGGCTGATAGCTTTGGCTTTGCCAAAAGCATAGGTGACGTGTACATAACAGTAAAATGTTACTAAAGCTATCAAACCTTCATTTATACATGACAACATCAAATCTAAGGCTAGACATCATTTAACCCAAGCGACTTAGTTTTCCTTATTACATGTACAACTCCCAAACGAGTCAATTTAAAAATTTGGAAGGATTTCAACCTAGTTCTGAAAACCATCTACCCGTCCACTTTCGGGGATGTATAGTTGGCATCGCTGTCACCTTGCAGCAAGAAGGTCCTTCATTCAAATTCCAGCCTGGTGTCTTTCTACCTGAACTTTGCATATTCTCCCCAGGTGCGTATTGCATGGAGAGAATGGGCGATTTGCATTTCTCTAAATTGCCCTTGGATATGAGTGTGTGGGCGTGTATGTTTATGTCTCCTGTTTGTGTCTCTGTGTTGCTCTGTGAAATACTGGTTGTGCGCCTCCTACTCAATAACGGGTACAGATAGGCACCAACCCCTTGCAAAGATAAGTGGGGATAGACAAAAGATGGACGTCTCCTTCACCCTTTGTTTATATTTTACAGTATGAAGCATAACTTCTAACTAGAACGGCTACACAAGAGCTCCTATAACTTACTGCTACCATGAGCATTCTCTCCTTTCCAATTTATGAGAAAGAAATGCTGATGTGCTTAGGGTTTATGCAGGCTTCACCAACTCAGAATTAAGACTTTGAAGACCATTTTGAATGAAATTTAAGACCTATATCATGACAAACATGTATAAACGAAATGCAGGGAACCAAAACTATTAAAATTTCTGACTATCTAGTTATCTAATTTACAAGAGAGCCATATGCTAGCTGTTAATGGCTTGTTTGTTTGCTAGACAAGTAACAACAAGCTAGCTAGTTAGCCAGCTAGCTAGGTAACAGGCCTATTGCTGCTAGTCTAACTTGCCAAGTTTAGCCAAGGAGGAGGAAATGGAAGAGGAGATGGAAACAATACTTTACCAACTAATATCTGCTTTTCATTCTTGCATTAGAAAGAAAGAGAAGGGTGTGCCGTGATGGCATAGGGGATAGCGCGACCCATGATTGGAGGCCTTGAGTCCTTGATGCGGCTGGAGCGGGTTCGACTCCCGGACCCAACGATATTTGCCGCATGTCTTCCCCCCTTTCCTGTCAGCCTACTATCATATAAGGGACACTAGAGCCCACAAAAAGACCCCTGGAGGGGTAACAAAAAAAAAGAGAAAAAAGGTAAAAATCTTAGCAGTAAGCATTTGAGAGCTATTGCTAAATAAAGCAGGCGATTCCACACTTTAGCTTAAAATAGTCATAAATGAATGCTAAAGAAACAACATAACAATGTAAGCAATAATCAAATGTCAGCAAAGTAATACTTGCTATCCATTCCATTTTTCTTTTGAATTTTCTGTAAATATTGTTTTTAAAAAAGTGTGAAAACAGCTAGAAAGGTTCAACAATTTGACAAAAACTAATTGCTTTCTCTACTCCAAAGACACTTTCTTATTAAGTGCATCAAATAAATCAAATTTAAGTAACTTGCTTCTAAATAAATTAAGCAATTAAACTTTTAAGCTGAAGGGTTTTTTTCCGAATAAGTAGCACATGTCAGTGTAGATTTCACATGAATGTTCAATTTCAAACCATTCATATCATTAGAATATAGCAATGTCTTAATAAAGACAGATAATATAAAGCAATTCTAGGTTACATAATATATTACTCCTTAAAATAAAATAAACTCTGCTTTGCATTTCTGTTTAACCAGTTGTCTGTGATTTATTGACATGACAAGCAGCAGCTTCCTTTCTATTTATCCCCCCCAAATGACGTCCAGAAAAATAACAAAACCAAAACACCTCAAAAGAAATAATACACATCCATGCTAACCTCACTACCACCAAGGAGAACATTCCTGAGCTTTGCTAATCTCAACAAGAAGCTGAACCCATCGTGTCAGAGCAACTCTGCTCCCTGCACCAACTTCTTCTACGTGTCTTTTAAAGCATTCCTGATTTCTCTTACCCGCTCTGGCCCATAAAAAGTCCATGTTCGAGTTCCTAAATTCCTTCTGGGAGCAGCTCGCTTACATCCATGTTAGAAACGAGGAAGGAGGGCGAGAGGAAAAGGGGAGGAAGAGAGGCGCGCTGCCTGCTGAAGTAAACCCAGTGACTCACTGGAGGCCCTGGGCAGCCGGAGTGTCAGCGGGGCCGGTTCGAGAGAGAGAGAGAGGCGGGAAAAGACCGAGCGGAGACCGGGGACAGCAGCTCGTTTTTACTAGGAGTGTGAAAAGAGAAAGGGAGGAAACTCTTGGTGGTGGCTGCAGCGCTTTAACTCATATGTTGTTCCCCCCTCCCCCCCCCCACATATCTAACTCCACATGACTTTTTCCCTCTCCTCATTTCCTTTCAGCTGTACCAGTATGGAAACATAATAATTATTATATATATATATATATATATATATATATATATATATATATATATATATATATATATTTAAAAAAGATGTAAAATAGACCTCAGTAAACCGAGACTGATAAAAAAAAATAGCTGCGTTTTCCATTAACTGTGGAATTGAGTAAATTGAAATTACGAAGATAAATTTGCTTAACCGGTCACACGACAATTTAGAAAAAAGAAACATTTTTTGATAAAAAAGGTTTTTGAGGCCGATTCTCAGCTGTATAGAAATAAACGTATTTCGCAGAAATGTAATGGAAACACTTTTTTCCCCCCCGCATCACACAAGTCAACCAGGATGTTACTACTGGCGAAAACCACGAAGAAGATGACAGAAAGTAGTCTTCTTCTTGGTTTGCAATTTTCTCCAGACAAAATGCAGCGGCTCCAGCAGGCCTCTCACAGCGTCACACAGTTCATAGAGTTATTTGTCTTTTTATCGTTTTGAATCCAAAGCTCTTCTGGAAAGCTATCAACTACAATTTCCCCAAAACGCAGCGTAGACGTATAAAGAGCTTGTCGTGTCTCCTATGATGGCCGCTAGCGCCATCATAGGAGACATTATTTCATCATGAAATAACCTTTTACATCTGGGCCATGATTTATAATGACTTGTCGCGTGAACAAGCTTATTCTCGCCTGATTTTAATTTAATTTCTTATTTAATGGAATCACACAATTGTGTTGTTGTTGTTTTTTTTACATTAGCAGAATATAAACAAATCTTTGTGTATGTTTAATTTTCCTGTTCAAAGACCTGTGTTTTTGCAGCAAAACAGCGTGCTTAATATGTTGAGAGGTTGTCAGAGCCGCAGGAAGTAATGAATGTGGTCACAGTTCTTGAAACAGCAATCTGAAGTTACAACCGCAAAACGTTACTAATCTGACAGTTTCAGGTACTTGAAGCCACCTACAACTAGTTCATTCTTTAAAGAAAGTCTTCTTTATTTATTGGTGTCTGTGTGACAGATGTTTTTGTACTGTGCTTTATATCTCAGCGTTCTTATACTTTCTTTGGTTTCTTTTCAGAACTCTCTCAGCTCCTGCAGGATCTGTTCCAGGTCACCAATAGCTGTGGCCTGTCTTGGACTTAGCTCCTCCGCTACTCGGTAGCCTAACGTTTCACTTGAAAGTGTTACTAACAAAATACAGCAGACAATTCATACAAGCAGGGAATTATTATGTTTGTGAATGTATTCAGTACTACAATATTAGCACGGTAAATGTTGTCAATCTCTAAACCCAAACGCTTTCAGTTTCTTTGTTGTTTGGGGGGATTTTTGACCCAACATAGCTGTTGTCACCAACTTTGTTCTTTTCCTTCCTCTCCTTGACATCAGCTTCCTGAAAACGACAGTGGTGACTGGCAATCAGGCACTTTTTCTGTATGCACACACAAAAATCCGTGCAACAGTACCACTTTGTGGGTGTTAACTATTGATACGAGCAAGAAATCAGTATTTGTTCCCCAGCAGCAAAGGCACTCAGATCTCCACTGCAGCTGCACAGCAACCAATGAGTCTGCGTCTGCAACTCGCTGGCTCCAAGGAAACTGTGTCTGAAGCACAGCAATGCAGAACAATTGCCAGTAGTGGAGGAGGACAGGAGCTCAGTGGTTGGTATCCTTTTAATCAGCGACGGTTCAGGATGTCATAGCAGGTCTAAGGGATTTTTTTTTTAGCCATTACGACAAAACATCTTTGTTGTTCTAGCGATCCGTGGGTTGTTACATGTTCGTCCAGACAGAAATATATTTCGTGTTTTCTCCTCGAGGTTTGTCACCTGCTCTGCTGTTATTGCTGTGACCCAGCAAAAATAAGCGCTGACATTTCTAAGGATTGGACCTTGCAGCAATTCCCTTTAGAGAAAGAAGGAACTCAGAGACAAAAATAAAGGTGTAAGAAAAATAAGAGTCCTAAGATAAAGTCAGTGCAGGTAGACAAAGATAGGAGAACTCTTGTAACAACAAAACATTACTCTTGCTAATACTTCTTTGCTGATAGGCTGCTGCATCCTAAATGCACAAAAGAGCATTATCATAGCTCCTTCCTCCCAGTGACTGCACCAGATCATATGCTTTCAGAAAGTCTCTTTTTGCACAAATATACAAAACTACATCATGTACAATTTTCATTTGATCCTAAAACTGCAAAAACACAAAATCTTACCAAGTATCTTTTGTCTATTTTCTAGGGCAATATCTTAGTACACTTGAAATAAGACAAAACTAACATACAAGCAACTTTTCAGCAAGATATTGGAGCTTGTTTTCAGTAAACAATTCTTTAACTATTTCACTTATAACATGGGGTAAATATCTTGTTATAAGTACTTTCTCATCAATATTAAATAATTGTTTACTTTAAACAAGTTCCTACAGCTTGAAAAAAGTTACTTGTAAGTTAGTTTTGTCTTATTTTAAGTGTACTAAGACATGTGCACTGCACACTACACCAAAATTACATGGTAAGATGTTGTGTTTTTGCAGTGTTTTTACTTGTACATTTCTTAGACTCTTCATCTACTATCTTTAATAACTGTGTAGTTTTTCTAACAGAGTTTATTTTTACCATATTATGCAGTCTCCAAATTATCTTTCATTGAATTCATAGGGTTGCTGCATAATGAGCGGGTTAATCACAATCAGCTGGACTTTCTTAGACGGAAAACTTTTTACCGACTGACATATTGAATTAAAATTATTATTAGTTTAATTAGATTAACATTTCTGGACATGGATTAAGACTGTTGATCTATTAATAGTGAAATGAAACTGTCCGAATGATTGCCTGAATTTGCTTTAAAACATTTTCTGTTACTCTAAGTCAGGTGTAATGTAAATACACACACACACCTATCATTTATTATGTAATAAACATAAAACACTTACAAGTAGAGCTAAGTACACTCAACATGTTTACATTCATGATCATTGGAGAGAAAAGGCTTTTTCTTGGCATGCCTCCCACACGACTGGTTGACATGTAGACATGATCTAATGGTTGTTATGGAGACTTGGTACCAATCTTGGCTGCTTTTCTGACATTGAGCTTTGAGGAATGTTTTGTTTGTTTTGTTTTTTCTTGCGTCTTATGGTCCGAGAGATTCAAAAGAGTCAAAGCAGAAGGAAAGAATTTGTCGTTTGTAGCACGCTGGACGCTGCCATTCCAATAAAAGCAAGGTATTCCCACAGGAAACAAAGTGCGACACACCCACCAGACTGCGGACACATTGGCAGGCAACACACACACACACGCCCCCACCCACACACACACACACTCTCTCTCTCTCTCTCTCTCTGCTGTTAATGAATGAACAATCTGAAAGCATTCACACTCGCACGCAGCTTCGCCGGCTGCTGGCGAAGCGCCGACCGGGAAATCAGCTGACCCGCTTTAACACCTGTATGGTTACCATGGCAACAGCGGACCCTCCACAGAACACGTTCCCACGGCTCCGTTTCCGAACTCTTCCCATTCCACCCCCCCAATCCCACTTCTAATTCCTCTTCCTCTTTCTTTTTTCTCTCTTTCTCTGTTTCTCTCATGGTTTATGTGGACAATTTCCTAATTCTTGGTCCACATCATCATCATCGTCATCATCATTTCCATCTACACAACCCTCTCTCCCACCTTCCCGCCTTTGCTGCAGGAGGCTGAATATGACATCATCTATCCATTCGAAAATATCTGAATGAAGAGGTTCAGCTTGAGCTTCTATGGAAGATCATCCCTGCTAAAAATATTTTAGGTATGATAGTGTACAGAAACTGTCTGTTTATCAGTTTTCTGTGTGTGTGTGTGTATTGTAAGATAAATTGATGTGTACGAGAAAAGTGTGATAGATATGTGAGGGAGAGCACGTTCTATATTGATAGTCTCATCACCAGCATTGCTAATTCAGAGCAATCCTGACTTTCTGGCAGACTCCAGTTCACAATAGAATTGCGCACAGCAATTGCAAAAATGTGTTTTTAACGTTAGCAGCATATAGACTAGTACTTGTCCATATTTGCACCGGAAACGCAGCTGCTGTTATGTTGCTTATGCAATGTTGAGATGCAGGTAATACTAGCAAGAGGACAGACAGTCAACGTTCTTTTCTCAATCCTTTAATTTAAAAAGCTGGAGGATGGATATGTAGAAATAAAACAAAAATTCTCTTCCACACACACACTGACAGACATCAGCATCTCTTACAAGCGGTCCAAACTGTAAAAGCACTTCAATAAAATGTTTTGCGCAGTGATGACTGTAGTGAAATGTTATCCAGATCGCCTGAGGTTGCTTTGTGATTTGGTTGACGGCTTTGATGACTAATTTAGTAGGAAGAATGACACTATAGCCACTGGAGACACAAAACAGGGAAGATAGTTCATTTGCATACTTAATAAAGTGCAGAAATTCCATGATGAGAGACTGGAGCTGAACAATATACCACAAAATTATCAATTATTGTATAATTGATAATTTACTGTGATACATTTCATATCACGATGAGATTAGATTTATTGTTGTCACGATAAATTCCAATTAATGATGTTTGAAATGCATTTTGGTATGAAGTACTCGTTGGCTAATACACTCCAAGTGTCACCAGTTAATACTTTACATGCCAAAGCAATTTTCAGCCTGACACAGACGAACCGCTCCAAAGATGCTGAAGGTCACAGAGCGCATTGGGACCAAACATGACAAAGACAAATGTGGATTTCTCTCAGCTCACATAGTCACTGCAGAATTTGCCAGTAATATCGCTGCAGTGTGGTATTCTGACGCTAAGTGGGTTAGGGTTGCAAAAAGCCAACAAATAAAGAGTGGTTTAAACTTAAACCTTAGAGCTACAAACTGGCGAAACGAGGTTACAGTTCTGGCTGACTGTTAAAAGGGCAACATCATGTAAAATCGACTTTTTTGAGTTTTACATCATGTTATGATGTTATTCCTTCATCAAAAACACACCTGGAGTGCTGCCGTGATTCTTTCACACATGTCTGAGAAATCCTTTAATCTCTCATGGCAACCGTTCAGCTGTGCAAAACGCCTGGGTGGAGCTAGCTCCGCCTTCGAGCTGCAGTTTCTGAGCTTGCGCCTCACAGAACTCTCCTCCCCTGTGACTCCCCCACTTGGCTCCTTCAGACTAGCCAGCAGCAATTAGCAAACACCTGGTGGACCTCTGCTGAGCTCCATATATGAGCTCCTTCTCAGTGAAATGTTGGTAAAAATGAGGAGCCATGTTGTGATGACTTCCTGAAGGCAGAGTTTCAGAAAGAGCAGGAACTTCTTAAAGAGGCAGAGGCCCATTTTCAAGGTGTTAAATCAGAAAGTAAAATTTCTTTTAAGTCATATTTGATATAAGTAGCATTTCTATAACAACTCAAAGAGACATAGTCACTTGATTGTGCTATAAAATGGCACTATGTGCCTAGAAAACATGATACTGGCCCTTTAAAAGAACCACAATTATTTCCAACAGCATCTGGCAGACACTTCATCCAAATCCCATTTTACAACAACACTGTCAAGGTTATTGCTACAAGACAAGAGAATTACTTTATGCCAGATTTTTATGCCCATATAAACCACTTCTTTTTCAGCATGACAGGTAAATACCTGTCTGTGGTACCAAGCTTGTACCACACACAAGGTGTTGGGAAGCTCTTCACCTGAAAAGCAAGAGATGTCATTTTTCTGCTGAGTCCGAAAACCTCAGATTCGCCTCTCGTCCTCCGCTCTGTCGTCGGCATGGCACTAAATCATGTGGCCGCATTTGTAGTGCAGCACTGAGTGACGGTGATGTGGTTGTTTCCTGCTGTCTGAGGCGAGCAAATGAGCTTCAGATGCTGATTAGAGCCAAGGTCAAACAGATGGGCGGCTGTTACTTTGGGTTAAAGCTTACATACATTCTGCACGAATGCGCTACAATAGGGAATCAGCCTTAGCTTTGGGAGGAAACGGGGAGTAAATTGATGCAATTCTCTTCTTGCAACACCTTCCTTCTCCTAGTCCTTCAATATGTCTGACCTTCCAGATCTCCCAAAAAATGTTTTATCTGGCATTTTTCCTCTCTCTGCCACTCTCGGAGGAACCCCTCGCCTTTTGAAATAATTAAAGAGCTCGCCAGTGATGCTGTCCAGCCGTGCAAGATGGGTAATCTCACACACACGCGCACGCACGCCCTCATCCGTACACACACTCAAGCATGGACGACGCTGCAGAATGTGGCAGTGCATCTAAGAACATGTGAAGCCTTAGGACTCACAACCCACAGAGAGAGCGAGCTTCGCAGTATCAGTGAATCGGAAGCGTATCAATTACACACACACACACACACATACGCCTTCACGGTCTGGTCACACGCCAAGAAGAAAACGACCAATTGACCTACTACGCTCAAAATCTGGCAACCAAGACAAAGCGAAACCCGCATGCCAGAGGCTGGCGAGTGGCAAATGGACGGGGTTACCATCCTTCACAACAAAAACAGTGGAATTGTGGAAACAATGGATAAAGCAACAGTGAGCTGGACGGCTAAAACGAGAAGCCGAAAAGCTACACGAGTCTGGAAACTAAAACAGAGTTTATGGACAGAGAGGCGACAAAATCAGGAGACGGATGTATTTAGTAACAGACTTGATGGAAAAGTGCCGTTCCATATGCAGGTGCAGAATGAGTGGAGGCTTCCCAGTGCGAGTGCATGAATGGAGGGAGGGATCCACAATGGGAAAATGCTGAAATGGGTGGAACAGCGGACCGTGAGACGGTTCATAATCCATAATGATGAGGGATTGATTATTTGCGTTGAGACTGGAAAACAGCAAAGATGCACAGGCGACATCTGGGTGAAAATGAAGACTTGATAAAGGGGAAGAATGGACAGAAGTAGGAAACGGAAAGGAAAGCCACTGGATGGCTGTGGGGAAAGAAAATGACGTGTGAAGCTGTACGGTGGAAAAGAGGAGCACAAAAGGAGAGATTTAAGTGTAAGTTTGAATAAATGAGTGACGGCGGTTAGGAAAAAGATTAAAAGAGGGATGGATACGAAGTATAATTACACAGAATTACCCCAATCACAAAAACGGGAATGAGACGCATGCCAGGGAAGAAATGTGATGCTGACAGCAAATTATTGCACAAATAGTTTTTTTAAAAGCACAAGATTTAAAGTACCTGTTGCAGATTTGGGTCTGTGTCTTCCTTTGGGCCGTCTTTGGGAATTGCCCATACTATTCTTCCTGTCCCAGAACATCACCGCTTCATGCCACCGCCACACACACACACACACACGCACACACGCACACACGCCGGCTGACAGACAGACAGAGAGGGTCTGTGGTCTGCAAGTGAAAGACGAGCCCGGGTCGAGCCGCCGTGTGACCGGGGAAGACGACGGAAGGAGTCACAGCATCGCAAGAGACCTCAGAGTGTGTGACTGCGCGCGACCTGTGATGAGTGTGTGAGCCCGGCGGGTGATTGCAGATGAGCTACGTGCGTGCGTGTGTGTGTGAGAGAGAGTGAGAGCTTGGATGCGACGTGAGCTGTTGACAAAGCGGGCTGCATGCTGGTGAGAGTGTGAAAGGTTGCGTGTGTGTGAGGGGGAAAGAGGGATTGTGCTGGAGGAGATGGTCTGACGGTTGCAGGTGTACATGGGAAAACGTCTGTGAGAGAGAGAGAGAGAAAAAGAGAGTGAGAGAGAAAGGGGGGGAAAGGAAGCATGTGAGTTGAGTTGATTAGCTTCCAGCCAGTCGAATTCAGCCACTGCTGTTCAATTCATAAAGAGAAAAGGGTGAAATCAGCCAATCAGGAGCAAGGGATTGTGAGAAGGAGAAATGGGCAGTAGAGTGAGAAATGGGGAAAAAACTGGTAGAAAAGATGAAACTGAAAGTGCTGAGGCTGAGATGCGATTGGACAAGGAATAAAGCTATTCTGCTTCAAGTAAAAGGTTGGACAAAGCATATAGTGCTGTGGAGAATGATTAGTGTCTCCTGTTTGGCTTGTTTTTGTCACACTGATATATTTCAGATCATTGAGCAAATTTTAACATTGTAGAAAACCTGATAAAGTTTGACCCTAAAGGCTCCCACAAAGTCTGGCGTACTGCCTGCACTCTCTGCTCCCGGTTGAAATTTCCTACTCAAGCGCACCAATTGCCTACATTTCAAATTTGATGAGCAGCAACTTGGGCTCTTAGCTGTGTTTCTTCTTGATTAAGGCAGCCGTTGAACAGGTGTTAGTGTGGCACAGAGAGTGGCAGTTTTGCATCCTCGCAACTGGTTGCCCCAACTCCCAACCTTATCAGCTCGGTGCCGCGTACAAAACATTTCGATGTTAAAAGCAGTTTACTGGGCCAAAGGGAGAATGCGTATGCAGTTGTGAAAATTGACTTTTGTGCGGACTCGATGTGAACTCGAAGCAAACCTCCGCCAGACACGCTCGCGCAAAGATCAACTTTTACGACTGCGTTGCACAGTAAACCACTGGTAGAGTGAAGTACGCCCAAGTACGTTGGGGCCTTAAGATGTGGTTGGACAAGGAATAATGCTTTTCTGCTTCAAATGTAAGGTTGAAACAAGCATATAGTGCTGTGGAGAATGATTGTTGTCTTCCGTTTGGCTTGTTTGTGTCACAGTGTTATCTTTCAGATCATTGAAAGATAACCTGATTAAACAAAGTCAGGCGTACTTTGTGAGTAGCGCATACTCTGCGCACACCGTCCACGCATGGCCGGGGTTTCATAGTCACTCATACTAATTGCCTACATTTCCCGTGATAGATTACTTCATTTCCCACGATCTGAATGATTCAAGAAATTTGGTGAGCTACTGGGGTGTCCTCGCAATTGGTGGCAACGACTGTTGGGTGTCGCACGCAAAAACAGCTCCATGTGAATGCCTGGAGCAGATTACTGTGCTACACCGAGTACACGGTCATAAAAAATCGACCTTGGCACAGACGTCCACTTCAAGTAACGCGCTGATCTGGAGTAAAGTACGGCAGAGTAAGTGGGGTTCCTCAACAGGAAGCGCGTCACTCGTGTCTTGAAGAAGTTTCGCCTCTCATCCAAATGGCTTATCAGTTCTGAACTTGAGTTAAAATATCAGGACTGAGGTTAAAAAGTTATTGTCTTGAGGTTCCCCTCGTGTTGGATGTATCGTATATTGTCTACACCAAAGAACATTTGCTTTTCATCCGCACAGAAATCTGTTTGCATATGGATAAGCGATGCAGCTTGGGCTAAAAAATTCAATCTGAAGTTAACGTGACTTTCCCACCCAGCAGTTTGACACAACCTCACACACATTACAGAGAGAGACTCTGGAAGTCATGTCCATTTGGCAGGAGCAGACCGTAAAGAGCACTGGAGGCCATTCTTGTTCTTCTGCCTCCGTCTTTGAGTTTACTTTAATGATTGCATAACCCATTCTGGAGTCTGGCTTCCGGACACATCCCTTTTTGGAACGCATTTTTAGCTTTTTCTGTCAGTTTTTCCATTTTATGCATTTCTTTTTCTCTTTCATCTAAACTGAATTCAGAAAATCAGGTCCAAATGTTATTTGTACAAAATGTATGTTTAAATACTTGGTCTATGCTTGAACATAGCATACTAGATCCACATATTGATGTATTGCAGTGAGAACAGACTGCAGCCTTTTTATGTCTACCCTCTTCCTCACTTCCCCACCTCTTCTCTCTGCTTCGTCGCACATCCTAATAAACAGCTGTTATATAAAAAAAAGGTGCTGAATGAACACAATATCACCTAATTGAAAAGAACATCGCACATTTAGGCTTAGTGCTGAAAACACAGAGAAAATGCCTGGCTTGTGTTCAAGCTGCTTGTTCCAGTTTGAAAAGACGTCAAAGTATTTGCTGAGTCAACCTTGATTAAGGCAGAAGATGATCGACTGCAGCTGAAATGCTAAATGTTTGCTTGGAATTGTGGTTAACGTCAAAACAACGAGCTGCTAAATACTGAAGAACATGCATGTCTGGTTTGATAGCATGCACCCACTCACAACTAGTTTGTTCACATTCATTTAGTGCTTGGATCAACAATCAGGAAATGAATGCACGGCACACAAACGATGACTTCCGCCTGCTCTCTTCCAAAGAAAAGAAAATAAAGGATTTTTTTTTACAACCACTTCTGGCTATAGCTCTCGCAGCAGGAGACTAAGCAAATAAATACCTTGATGGACCATCTTTGCTCAGCAGACACATTTTCGCGGCTTTTATTCTCACTTTAATAGCATCATTATTGCTCCTTTCAAGACTGAAAACATTGGGTTTTGAGAGGCTGTCTCCTTCAGCGGGCTTTAGATGTTTGTTTTTCTTTTCTTGCAGGGCAAAAGACTTATTCAGAAACTTAATGCTACATTGTATAAAGCATTTTTTTTAAATAGCTGTCTGATATTTATTTATGCCAAACTTTTCTTATTTGGAGTCAATCGGGATTAACAAAACTATTTCAACTTACTTAAGGCCAGAAGAAGAAGAGACATTTATTTCCTTAGTATGTAGTAGAATTGCATTTTAAACTGCGTGGCACGGCTCAAATGTATGAGTAATTTTTAACAGAGTTCCCACAACAGCTGGCTAAAATGTCACATATTATTTGCATATTATAAAGTGCCATCTTTGTCAGTTATAAGCATCTAAAGTATTGAGGCTAAAGAAGAGGAATGAATATTACACTGCGGTTTGGTGACACCTTGTACACAATCATTGCATTCCAAGCATTTCTTTGGGTACTATTACTGTGCAGACTGATTTTTAGTTATATAGGATACAGTATATGTTTGCAATATGCTGACAGTGTCAACGAAACCCCAGAACCTTTTTGCTGCGAGCCACACGTGCCAAGAACCGCGCCACCATGCAGCTTCTTTAAGCTACAATGTATGTAAATATCTGGTTTCAGATGTACATAACGTTAAAGAAATTGTTTTATAATTGTAACTTTTACTGACTTAGTCATGTTAATTCTTTTCTGCTGAACTGGTCAATCCTTGTACATGAAATAAAACATTCCTCTAATTTATACTCATGTTTGTTTTATATAAAATCACTCTCCCTACTGTAAAAAATAGATTTTACTGATGTAATCAGTCAGAAACAAAGACCAGCAATACTAGACTTGGCTTTTACAACACACACTATGTTACTTTAGAAAGAGGGTGCGGAAAATCCTGGAGAAAAAACCCCCAAAAAACAACATATGCTAACTGCTACAGCCAGACGTAGATGCTGAAATTACAGCTAAAAGAAACAGCAAAAAAAGTTAAACCTCTTGATTTATTTATAAAACAGCAAAATGGAAAAGGTTTTGTGGTATTTAGGGTGTTGGTGGAGTTTATTCTTGTTAAAATAGAGAAATTTAATCAAAAATGACTCTGGGTTAGCATCATGTGGCTAGCTTGTTAGCATCACGTCAAATTTCTAAGACAGTTGATCTGCTATCGTGTGGTGTTAGCTTCGATGACGCAGACTTTACAGCCCCAAAACTCCACTGCTTAATAAAAAGTGTTGCAACGTTTACAACACAATCGCCTGGAGCTCACAGGAGCAGGTTCACAAGATTGCTAAAAAAAAATATTTCCAGCAATTTTTGCTAGCAGAAATTGTTTTTTGGGTTTTTTCTGATATTAGCACATCCCCAAAACCAAAGTTGAACAAATTTAAACTACATTGATTACCCACCAAGGTATTCCAAAGTACCAGGAAAAGAAAACCTGACAGATTCACAAAAGATGGACAAAGTATTCTGTTTCATAATGTCATTGTGCAGCGCTGGAGAATAAAACGGCGAGTTCTTCCTTCATTAATTGCGATAATGAAACTCTAAAACAGGTTTCAGTACCAGATGAGAAATTGTCTGAAAAGTGAATGTGAGGTGCAGACGGCGCCACAGCCACATTGAGGTTGCTTTCGGCATTTTCCTCACGGCCCTTTTTAGGCAGGCGGACGGGCGCCATCGCCCTGGAAATCTTCATTTCTTTTTGTTTGCAGCTAATATTCCGTGGCATAAGCGATACATATTTGCTTAGTAAAATCTGCTGGGATTCCCTATTACAAATATCCTGAAACCATCACTAATCCAGGTTTATCCGTGGGCCTCCCACAGAGATTACTTTTAGTTTTCGCTCATACTTGATCCTGCTGCTTATGCAACGACTCCAAGGCCCAGAGGGAAGAACAGGCTGCCTTTAAAAGCCAAGCTGCTTGCTTCCTTGCAGTTTTGCCAGCTATTTTTTTTTTTTTTTTTAAGAATCTCTGGTTAAGTCGACAGCATTGATTTCACACGTTCTGCCACATCTCTTTATGTCTCTTCACTATTTTCGGTTCGGCTGCGTGCCGCCAGATCCTTTTAGCTTGTTTTTCTGGTCGCTACTTCAGCCTCTTGCTCTCCGTCTGAATCCATTTTATCAGATTCTGACTTCCTCTGTCTGTCCCAGAAAAGCCAGCGCAGGTGAGACAGTGTTACTTTCCTCCTCGTTTCCTCTCTTTTCCCATGTCCCAGTCACATAACGAAGCAGGTTTCGCATCCAGCTTCGCCTTCAGTTCCGAGAGAAACCCCGACTTTGTTTCTCCGCCCGCTGTGCGAATCTCGACTCCAGCTCTTGTAATATTTGCCGTCCGCTGATCTCGCTCTTGCCCCAGTCTTGACCCAACGCAAAGACAATGCCGAGCCAAACCTTTCTTTGAAAAAGAGGAAAGATCAAAACCAGATCCCCCCCACCACCAACATCATTTACAACAGTATTCAAGCTTTATTTACCTCTGCTTTGGTCTGTTCAAAGCAAAGAAACAATATACCTGTTTGTCCAGTTTCATGAAACAGAAGCAGGGTGGAATAATGCAATTTGCTTTGCTTTTATCTCCACAGAACTTGTGTCCTCGATGTGAAACATTGCAAACAAACCGGTTTGAAGGACAAAAAGTGAAAATTATATTACTAAGTTGCTGATTGAAAAGGACTGTAAGCACATACTTATGCAACTAAAAGTCTTCCCTTTCCAAAATATGATACAACTAAGAATATCGTCATCCAGACGACCAGTGGGTTCAACCGAGAATTCAATGTTCCCTACTCAGTAACTTTGTCGCTACCATTTAGAGTAGCTTTAGAGCCGACCCGTTTGACTCTATGAAAGTCACAAAAGTATCCACTTTTTGCTGTTGGAGATTTTCAGACATTCTTATTCTGCAGCTGTTGTTGTTTCCGTCCCAATGACACCCAGACGATCCGTTCCAGTGTCTACCACACAGGCTTTTTGACACAAAGCTACAAAGTTGTTTCTTAATACACATTTTTACCAAGTAATTTCAAATATACATTGAAATTAATTGCGATTCATCTTTTGTTTGCTGAATTATACATCCTCCAACTGGGAAAGAGTGCAGACCAATTCACCCCATATACCCATATTTCAGAATGATCTGTCCAGTCAGACAACCATTGGATGAAAAAAAAGAAGCAAATCTCAATATGTGTCAGTTTTTAAAGAGTTATAGCACTCCTGAATTGCTCTGTCCTTGTGAATCATGTGCACTGACTTGCAGAAACGTGTGAACACAGTGACTGCTTTCTACCTAAACCTAACATTTTCAAACAATCATATATCAGCAAAACTGGCACTAAATGAGCAAATAAATCAACTTTATTGTTTTTTATGGATTTCTGTGCCTGCTGGAAGGGGTTATCAGTTATATTTCTATCCATCCGCACCTTGCCACCCCATTTTATAACAATATCAGGCACTCATAATGGCCTATAAGCCTGTAAAACTGAGCAAAGTAGACGGCAAAGTAAATTAGTGATGTTTAAAACTTGTTGGGTCAAAATGTGGCCATATACCTGTATGTTATACTTACTTTATTAAAAGTACGCTTTTTATTTGGATAGCCCCCAAAAAACCCAGAGTATTCTAAAAAAATTAAATAAAAGGTTTATAGTTCAAGCGAGGTGGCATGAGGATGCGTAGCGAGTCGCTGTGGGATTCACTGTGAAACTAAGACAAAAACGAACAAGTAAAGATGCTTACAGTGGGATATTGCTTCACCATCAAAGGTTTTGCATTTGCTCTTTAAAAAAAAAACATACAAAACTGAATGCTTGCGTACTTACTGTAGTAAATGTTACAGAGAAATACACAGTAGCTAGGTTAAAAGCCCTCAAGCCATATTAGTGGCTAGTTTTTTGTTTGTTTACCCATTAGATGAATATCGCTTCAGGTATTTTTCTGTTTTTTTAAAAAATAAAGGAAATGTGTGTAACTTACAATAACAACAACATACAAGGTTTAGCTTTTTTTTTTTTTTTTTACAGAAAATGCCAACTTTTCACAAAGTATTTCCATGTCCAGCTCAAATGTAACGCCTCAAATTTGCCTAAAATTTACAACACACTTGTGGAATCCCACCAATTCAGGGTTCAAACTCAACACGATACGATCCCCGCGAAAGCACAAATCTTGAAAATACAGTCGGCAATCAGCCGAATCGTCTTCACTGTAACCAGGACACCCAACGACCTTTTGCCCCGGTTAAAACGAAACTGTAAGGAAACACTTACAGAGGATAATAAAGCTGCGGCAAAGCAATAAAACCTGCTTATCTCCCAAGCGAGCTGTCATCACAGCTTCACTGTTTGGAGCGGCAGACACGGCGAGATTCCAACTGCTTATATCTGCTACATAATAAATGCAAATGAGTAAACAGAGGTACAGTACCTTCCAGTGGTTCAAACAGCAGGTGCAAGCTGAAGTTTTATTAGTGATGACTGAATCAAGTCGACTCCCTCTGGCTGCGAGAGAGCGTGAGACAAAAAGAGAGCCGAGCGAGAAGGAAAGGGAAGAGGGCGGAGTGGATAAACTTGTGGGCAGAGAAACAAACACACAGAAAGAAAGAAACAACTTTGATGGAGTGAAAAAAACTTAAGAATACTAAATACCCTCGAGGGATAAAAGAGGGGGGAAACATGAAAAAGAGAGCAAAGCATGAGTAGTGAGGCGGATTGGTAAAAAGAAAAATAGAAAACGAGCAAACGCACAAATACACACAAATTGAGGACCATTCCGACTGAGCAGACATCTGGACCAGAGTGGAGTATGGGTAATTAACTGCTCTTTAATGATCCCTACGGAGTGGAGAATGCAAAAGGAAAAGCAGCAAGGTTTTGCGTGCCTCCGAGTTCGAGCCAGAATTTGACATTGCCATGTGAGCCACTAAATGTCATTAAAGATTCATTCATTGTTTTTGGTGTGTGTGAGAGAAATGAAACCCGGAACACGGACACATTAAACGATGTGTAAACGAAACAAACAGCTGGGAGCACATATGGTTTTGAAAAGGCAGTGCAAGCATTACAATTAAAAGGTCAATTAATTCAGGTAATGACCGCAACAATGAGGACTGGACATACTGGTATCAAAATTCTCAAAAAAATGGAAGCAACCACACATTCTTCCTTGTTTAAGTTACTCACAGTAGGTAGAACGAAACTTTACTCAAGTAAGATTAGCAATATTTCATGTTATTACTCAAGTAAACGTGCAAAGTATGGCGTGGTAAAACTATCCTTAAAAGGTTTTTTCAATCCCAGAAAGTTACTCAGGTAAATGTAGTCAATTACTACCCGACTCTGGCTTTTTTTCTACCGGCTCAATGTGCAATCAGTTGGAAACCAGCATGTTGCAGAGCTGCTAATTATTATTTGTAGCATGCATGAGCCAAACAATAACCCCTTTTCTGAATTCATTTCCAATGGGTTGTTATATTCAACAAAAAAGAAAAACAAAACATTGTTTTGCTAATGCTAGCTTAGCTGCAAACATAAGGCGTTAAGTTACTTTGCTGGATTACTGAAAATCATAAACTTAACTGGAACGACGGTTCATGATGTATTCATGTAATAGTGTGTAGTGGGTGTTACAGATATACCAGACCAGAAACATGCTGGTTTAACTGCCGTTTCTAAATGGACCCTGAGGCTTTAGTGTGTATATAAACATGGTCTATGTCTCGTCTGTTTGCCTCTTTCTCACCATATTGTTCCGATATCTCTTCAATGGTTTACTCTAAACAAGGTGTTGGGGAAGAGAACTGTCACCTCCAGTCTTAATCTTGTATTAATCCCTGCATGTAATCGTATTTGAAGTAATTTCTTCTCGTCTGCCTGTATGTGTGTGTCTTTGACAGTCGCTATGCTCTACAGGAAGACTAATAATCAGCTAATCCGCCAACCATTGCAGAGCCAGATTACTGTTTGGAGTTTGATAAGAAAATGTAGGTGGATGTAAAACATTGGTCAAAATTAAGCAGGCAAAAAAAAAAAGGTACTTTGCTTAAAGGATTACACAGCTAATGATGAAACCATCTGAGGTAATCCAGTTTGACAGAGTGGTCTTCAGTAAACTGCACTTACTATCAAACGCCTTACTCTTGATGAAAATGCTTTAAATATAAATGGAAGGTACCTTCATGAGACACGTTTGCAAAACAAATATACTTAAAAATATGGAAGAAATTTGATGTTTCCCTGACCATGTTCCACCCATGAGAAATGTTGTGTTCTAGAGTAGCGGTGCTCAAAGTCGGTCCTCGAGGGCCGGCATCCTCCATGACGCTCCCTGCTGGTAGTAACAACCTTTTCAGCATGCCAGTGTTCTTCTTAGGCCTCTGATGAGCCACCATTTGATCCAGGTGTGTTAAACCAGGGAGAGAGTTAAAATATGCAGGATGCCGGCCCTTGAGGACCGACTTTGGGCACCCCTGTTCATCAATCACTAGAAGGAGGTAATGTCAATAAAAAATCATTTCTTGAAGAGATTCTGCAACCAGTGGCAATCAAATATCTCTAGCGCTGGGAACAAAACTCTGTAATACAAGATAAATGACCCTTACCTGTCCAGAGAACCCCAAAGTGCTTCAAACTACATACAGCAGGGGTGTCCACAGTTTGTCCTGGAGGGCCGGCATCCTGCATGTTTGGACATGGACCAGACGAGGATAGACTTTGGGTACCCCTGACATACAGACATTCACACACCTTTACATGCTGACAGTGGTGAGCTACTGGATTGTAGCTACAGCTACAGTAGGGTCTGACAGAAGTGAGGCTTCTTACCACCACCACCACCAGCAGCAGGCAAGGCGAGGGAAGTGTCTTACAAACCGGTGACCTACTGGTTGCAGGATGGAGTCCTACCACCATTGCCCTAAGATAGCAGTGTTCGCTCGTAATAAGAACATCCAAAAATAGGGGGTTGAAAGAATAAACGGCCTGGTCAAAGTCCTGAGTTCGATCCTGTTGAATACTTGGAGGGTCAGCCACAATGACTGACAAATGCAGTTCGAACGACGGGCTGCCATCACATCCCCCAGCACTGTGTAACCAAGCTGGTGACCATGAAGAGGACGTACTGGGCTACAGTGGTCGTGTACAGTTCTCCCAGGGCCCAGTTTCTTAAATGAATCAATCATTGCACTTCCAGTATGTAGTTGTTTCTTCAAACTTTAATCATCCAATCCAATAAACAACAAGAGTTTACAGCAGACCAGCAGAATTAGCTGTTTGGCACCGAAAGAGACGATTCAGCAAATTTTTTATGGCCGCAGTCCACATAATCAACTCTCCAGCACTATCCACAAATCAGATTTCTTCACAAATGTGGCTCCTTTTAAAGGCATATAAACAGATTTATTGCCAAGAAGCATTGTTACGACAAAGAAATGATCAACCAAGCACAAATCTTCTCACTTTTTTCTGCTCAGAGTGGTTGAACCAAAAGAAAATTTGCACTCTACAATAAATTACAGAAAATGCAACTCAGCAATGAGAAAGTTGAGATTGAGGCTTTGGAGCATTTCACGGCATTACATATGACCACAAAATGAAATTATTTACATGGTACAAAGAAAGGAAGAAGAAGAAAATGCATTTAGACGTCTTATAATGATACATTTTGTTTTAACTAAACAGTTTTTCACCAAACTGTTCTAACCGACACAGGTCTACAAATGTGTTTTTTTTTCTCACATAAATTATGTCCACTATGTAGCTTAGAGTCAAACATTTGGTACTACTGGTGAGTAAATGACAGCTCAGCTAAACTAAATGCATTACTTTTTCCACATACTGGAGTAAAAACTATGTAAAAAGATTGTCAATAATCATTGGGACATTTTTATCTATTTTTTATACCTTGTTTACATTTACCATGGTCCCCAAAAGTCCTTTTGTTTCATTTTCTCGACTACATTCACTTAATTTCCAAAGAACAGAATAAGACATTGTAAAATTCACCACATCTGGAAAAAAGATAGAAAACAGGAGCAGAAACAAGATGGGAGGATAGGTTGACAGCTTGAAGGAAACAAACACAGCGGTATGATGTAAACTCTCAGCACTTCCACTGTTGCCTTCAGCTGTTAACACACTGGGAGCAACACTGATGCAACAATTGAACATAACATATGAGAGATTTGATTTTTTTTTTTATACATTCACAATGTGTTAGGCAGGAGTCGGATCAGATTTGAAGCACTGACGTGAATCCCGCAGCTCCAAACTCTCAGTTTAAATAACAAACCCTCACCGCCTGCAGTGCCCAACAGTTTCCCAATAATAAATGTTCATTCTTGTTCTCCGACACCTGATTTACAATCATTTTTCAAATCCTTTCAAAAAGACTGATGGTATAACAATAGCTTGAGCCATTAGATCTCCCAATATTAAAATGTATTCTTTGGGTGTTTTCATGTGGTCAGTTCTAAGCTATTATAAGCCTTTTTATTAAAACAGTAGTTTTAAGTTTCAGATCTTGGAGGTCTCAGACTCTTATTTTGAAGTAAGAAAGGAAGTAGTTCTTGACTGCTGTGTGGTCTGCAGCAGACAAAAAAAATATATAGTCATTTAGAATCTGTATATTGTTAGGCAATAGGAGTTAACTAACAGGAGAAAGCTAACAGGAGCTAGGTAAGAAGAGCTAGGTAATATGAGCTAGCTAACAGGAGCTAAACAACATGAGCTAGCTAAAAGGAGAAAGTAACAGGAGCTAGCTAACAGGAGCCAGGTAAGAAGAGCTAGGTAACATGAGCTAGCTAACTGGAGCTAGACAACATGAGCTAGCTAAAAGGAGAAAGCTAACAGGAGCTAGGTAATATGAGCTAGCTAACAGAAGCCAGGTAACAGGAACTAGACAACATGAGCTAGCTAACAGGAGCTAGCTAACATGATCTAGCTAACAGGAGCTGGTGTGTGTAGCAGAGTGCTAGTTGTACCTAGCTTCCTTGGATAAAGCTGCTTTGCCCAAATGGCTCAAAAAACTGGAAGGCAAATGCTTGACTGAGACTTTTACTCAGCTTTTCTAAAAATACACCAATTTCAGCTGGAAGTACTTCAGCTCGCGCTCTCATCTTTCAATTAGCTGATGTTTGCCAACTTTCTTTATAGTCTTGATGTCAAGCAAAACTGCCCCATATAATTTTTCTTCATTTTTCATTGAGAACTGAATGTAAATAAGTCAAGATGTATTTTTAGTTCAAATATCCTGTGATGTTTCATGGACAGAACATAATACAAAACTGCTTCAGCTTGCTAACGCCTAACTATGAGCGTTTTCTCGGGAGGATGTGACAGAAAGAACAAGACTTGGTGATCACATCTACTTAGCATGCTGCATGTGTCTGCAGGAAGAGCCGTATTTAGGTCATTTCAGTTCCCAGTCAGAACTTTGAACCACGAGCGTCGCCTTTTTATGTTTGGGAATATTCTGCTGTCTGGCTGTTCCTGACAGCAGCACTGAAGGAACGTCTGGTTACTGTTATCTGTGTTATGACGACAGCCTCCTGTGTTCTCCAAATCTCCACAGGCAATTGTATTTTGATCATTTCCTTGCTCATTTATGTTCAATATGCAAAAATTCTGTTTATTTTTCGGTGTTCATTATTGTTGGCAACATGTTTCTATATCCGTTCCTTCCTTTCTGTTTTGTAGTTGGTTGTCACATTTTTTTTGTGACACTGGATTTAGCTCTCCTAAACCTGTGCAAGTTTTTCTCTCTCTTCATTTATAGTTACTTTGTGTCTTAGTTCAGCTCTCTTTGTGTAATTAGCTTCCCACCCTCAGTTTATTTTTGTTTAATCACAATTTAATAGAATTTGGAGAATTTCCCAAGATAAAGTGGGCAAATAATGTCAAGTCAAAGTCTGGGATGAACGGTCAACAGAGGGAAAGCTGATGTCAGATTAAAGGAAGGTGCAATAAAGTATTAATTTAAGGGTATGCAAACTTATAGAACCAGACTGTTTAATTTTGTGTTTTGTTTTTTCCCGCTAATACAGATTTGTTTGTTTTTAAGTTGAATATTACAGAATTAACGGCATGTGAAAAGCGTAAAACGTTTGGAAGTGAGTTCATTTTTTTAGGAACAAAATTGACTCAAACGTTGTTTTTAAAAACTTTCACCACCACTTTTTAACCTTAGACAGTAAAAATCTCTCTGTACCATTTTACTTGTATGCAGAATTAAAGCTCCAGTATAAAGAATTACTACAACAACAACAAAAAAATCCCATTTTGGTCTGTCAGCTCTGTCTTATTGTGCTGAGGGGGAGATTATGGCTCATGAGTGTTTTGGTGTTTAGTTCTGCTTTATTATGCTGTTTAATTTCATTTGCATCCCGCTGTCTCCCCCCGCAGCCACTTAATCAAATAATAATCAGCGTTGTTAGCTGGTGTTTAAACATTTAGCTCCTCCCCAAGGCCAAACAACAACGTAAATAAATCAGGAAATCGCCTAGATTTGCTCCAAGATGCTTGGAGGCCAAATCTGTGGCAGCGTCACACAATACGAGAAAGAAAAATGTACCACATGAATACTTCATATCGAGTACTGTACCACTTACTCTTTAAACCCGAGACATTTCCACAGAGCAAAGTCAAAATTTTTTAACTGGAAAGGCATGAAAAACATAAAAAATGTTACTTCTGCTGTCCATATTTTATCAAAACGGTCATCTGGAAATGAATGAAGGTGTAGAAAAAAATAATGTTTTGTTTCATAGCAGAAGCGTTTGTACAAAGAATGGAAGTAATTTTACATACAGATCATTCTTACACACGTGACATTGTCATGCTACAGTCACAACGTTCACTGGATCTTACTGGAATATTCAGACGCAAAGGAAAAACTCTGTAAACTCTATTCCCAGAAAATTCAGGCATTAAATTACCTTCTGAATCAGATAAGAGAGTTTGTGTTTTACATTTTACAACAAGTCCTATAAGGTGCTCCATAATAAACAGAAAGGTAATTGGTTTATCGGCAATGGGAGCTTTAAAACCAGTGTTATTTTGTGACCAAAATGTCGAGCGAACTGTTTTTATGCACTACAGTTTAAAAGTACAACAAATTGCCCCAGCGTTGCCGGGCTCGGTGAAGACTTGGCCTGGAGGAGTCATTCTGTAACAACATGATGTCATTTGGATCAGATGCTCCACAGCTGCCGGCGCTGGCTGGTGACACGGCCACAGATGTGTGCGAGCGGCGTGGGAAAACGCATCACATTTGGCATAACCCGACTGTCCCTTCAGCTGTGGTCCGAACAGGGAGCACAAAGACACTCAGAGTCCAAACAGGGACATTTTAAGAGAATAAGTGTGTGTTACAAATTAGGACACTTCATTACAAAAAAAATCAGTTATTCATGAAGAAATGTTAATTTTATGTCTACTTCCATTTTTTTTTTTTACTTTCTAAATAGAAAGTTTTTTATTTATTTTGCAAAAGATATTTTTAAAAAATGTGCTTTTTAGCAGTGCAAAGGGTCTGGTTGAAGTCTTCATTCTGTATTTACATTTTTCCTGGTTTTGACATTTTAATGGTGAGCCGAGACATTTAATTGTGACTAAAACGCAGAAACAGAATAAATCTGTTTTTTCAAATTAAAATATTCCCAAATCCTCACATCCTCTGTCAGTTTTCAAACTTACGAGAGCTCATTGTTTTTTACAACTGCTCTACTTCTGGTGCAAAAGAAATATTTGTCCAAGAATACATGAATACAAGTTCACTACCTTTAATAGATGAAGTACATAAATATACTCAGGAAAGACTGTGCACTGATTGTTCCTCTCAGGGTATCCCCGATTGTTTAATCTCTCCACACATTAAAGATCTCAGAGGGGGTTTGTGGTGTATGTATTAAATATTAATATTAATATCCTGTTTAATATTAGCATTCCAGCTGAGGACCTGCTACGTCTCAATCGCAAACTCTTCAGGCACTTGGAGTTTGGTTTGATCTGCTGTTCACTTTGCCAACGCGGCTCTGTTCCCATGCATTCCTCTGGACCGGAGAAAATCAGTTGAATCCCCGGAGAGCAGATAACCCAATACTGCTGGACGCACAGTGGCAAGAAACCAGGGACAACATGTGCTAAACTGGACCCTGGAATCTAAAAGAGAGGGGGGAAAAAGCTCATGCATTTATTGGGGGGAACAGAGTTCAAATGTTCATGTTGTTTCAGAACTTCTCTACTAAAATGTGCTGCTAATGTAAGATAAGTGTTATTAATTTCGTTTGTGTTCATTTATGCAAGACTAGGATTGTGGCTTTCCATTCAGGACGGGGCTGAAGAGCAATTCGCAAATATTTGGTCTCAAATGTTCTGCTTCGAGTGTAGAGTAATTTAGTTCAGGTTTGAAGAGTCTAGATATTGAAGTTTAGTTAGTATAGTTAGTTATCTTAGCTTACTAAGATCACGCAAGATTTTTACTTATCTATTTAGCTAGCTAACTAACTGAGATAGTTAGCTAACTAACTATCTCTGTTAGAGATAGTTAGCTATCTCTAACAGAGATAGTTTTTATACCACAGATAGCTACATTTTTAGCTATCTCTAGAAGAGATAGCTAACTGCTATCTCAGTTAGCCGAGATAGCTAACTATCTTAGCTAACTGGTAAGGTAGCTATGTGTCTGTCCTGGTAGCTATTGTAACAAAGTATCCCCTTACCTTAGAATCTAAAAATTAATAGCCAACAAAACCAATAAATTCCCATTATTTCTCTGCATCTGTCACTTGATAATACTTCAAGAACTGGCAAAAATGCACAGCTATAAATCAATTAAACCCCATGATACACATGTTTAAAATAGAGTTTGAACCACAACTGACATATACTACTAGTAAAACCAATAGTAAACTACAGGCCGGCTCAGAAAAATCAGGGCTGCAAAAATAACGACAAAGAAGTGAATTGATGAGCCCCAACTGAGCTTTTGTCTTGGTCCGGAAAATGACTAAGCTGATGGGAATAGAGAAAAATTATCACATCTGTTCCTGTGTGTAAGAGTAGCGGTTTCTCGCAGATAAACGTTGCCACAAGTCGGAGAACTATTTTCTGCCTCGGTGGAGGTTTCTATTGGTTTTAAAAATGAGTTGGGTGAGGGATGAAACAAATCCTTAAGCTGTGAAATTGGCTCTGATCCCTTTTAGAGACTCTGAAACGCCGTGATGAGTCACAAATCTACACTTAAATACAAAATACCTTACAGAACTTCTTAAAACCCCTAAAAAAGAAAAACTAAAAAAAAGAAAGGATAGGGGAGTCTTAGGAAACCAGTATGCTATACATGACAGTGTAATTATAAGCTCAGTGTGTTACTTTTATCAGAAGCTAAATGTGCTGCAGTCAGCACAATCACAAGACTAGCAGAGGCTTCACACAACCACAAATAAAGCTCAGTGTGACACAAAACCCCTGAAGACCAAACTACCAGAGGAATTACAAGTGGGGAAAAAACAAATATTCACTGCCCACTAAAAGAACATTCAAATTATTTATAATCATTGCAAACTGAGCTGCAAGTGCCTCATCACAAAAATGACCTTCTCCTGGCAAGTATTTTCCTTAATCTTTCGTCCACATTAATTATGCATAAAACTGAAAGAAAATGCTACAAAGAGAATGTGTCGGCAGTTCACTTGTTAACTCTGCTGAGGTTTCTCACGATAACAATAACAATCAGTTATCAGTCCTCTCAGATCACTTTGTGGATAAATAGCCCTAAGAACGTTTTTTTTTTTTTTCAATTTTATTAGATTTCTGCTGTGATTTCTTTAGCTGTAAAATTCATATAGCCTAATTTGGAGCATGGTGCCTGGCATCCTTAAAAAGTCTTGAAAAGTCTTAAATCATCTAAAATGAAGACCTCATTAAAAAAAAGTAAGTTGGGCTTAAATATTAGAATCGCAGGTCTTAAACTTTGTGGGGTAAGGACTATATAATATTGTATATTTTATGTAGTTTATTTTTCTCATGGGAAACATTTCAGTCGTGTTGAGACTTGAGGCGGTTGATGCTACCGCTAACTAGCTGCTAACATATCCTAGCTAGCTCCAAATTTGCGACTCACATGACATCGACCAATCAGATGAAAGCGAGAAAATCCTGGTTAAAATTTGCAATTGTAGGCTTAAACTGACACGCAAGAAACTGACACCTTGGGTGCAGTGTATCACCCAGTTTTTTTTTCTATGTATCTGCAAAGAAGTAAAAATAAGTAAATATTTTGTTATAAATAAATATTTATTTCACAAGGTTACAGAGCTCAACTCAACTACATATTCTGATTTACAACTAAAAATACCTTTGGTTGCAACTTGTGCCCATGAAGAAAAATAAAAATACAGGATATTAAATACAAGAGTTTGTAAAATAAAAAGTAAACAGAAAGACTGAACTATGACTCAAAGAAATTACAAATCAAGAAGGGGAAAAATAACATGAATCAAAGAGAAGAAAATCCAAACGAACGGATTTTCTAAAAGAATAAACTAAATCCGAAGGAATGAACATAGACGGCAAGACTAGTTGAGCAATAAAAGTACACAAACATAAATGACACCCAAACGCCTGAGGACAGTGATCACTCAGTAAATGTAAATCCTGGAATATTTTTTGTCGTGTCAGAAAGCCATCCATCCATCCATCCATCCATCCATCCATCCATCTTCTTCCGCTTATCCGAGGTCGGGTCGCGGGGGTAGCAGCTTCAAAAGGGAGGCCCAGACTTCCCTCTCCCCAGCCACTTCTTCTAGCTCCTCCGGGGGAATCCCGAGGCGTTCCCAGGCCAGCCGAGAGACATAGTCCCTCCAGCGTGTCCTGGGTCTTCCCCGGGGCCTCCTCCTGGTGGGACGTGCCCGGAACACCTCACCAGGGAGGCGTCCAGGAGGCATCCTGGCCAGATGCCCGAGCCACCTCAACTGGCTCCTCTCGATGTGAAGGAGCAGCGGCTCTACTCTGAGTCCCTCCTGGATGACTGAGCTTCTCACCCTATCTCTAAGGGAGAGCCCAGCCACCTTACGGAGGAAACCCATTTCGGCCGCTTGTATCCGCGATCTCGTTCTTTCGGTCATGACCCAAAGCTCATGACCATAGATGAGGGTGGGAACGTAGATCGACCGGTAAATCGCTTTTTGGCTCAGCTCTCTCTTCACCACGACGGACCGGTACAGCGCCCGCTTAACGGCAGACGCTGCACCAATCCGCCTGTCGACCTCCCGCTCCCTTCTTCCCCCATTCGTGAACAAGATCCCGAGATACTTGAACTCCTCCACTTGGGGCAGGACACTCCCCCTGACCTGGAGAAGGCACTCTACCCTTTTCCGGCTCAAGACCATGGCCTTGAGCCATGAAAGCTTTGGCCGTAAATTCCTCACTCAGCAGCACATACAGTATGTTGTTAAAGTCCTCCTGTGTGCGCCTGATAGCTGAATAGACGTAAAACTGAAATTAAAACTTAATTATTTAGAGCTGTACTGGGATGAGTTCACCATCACCAGGAGTCCCCCAATGAAGGCCCTCATGCTTTAACACAACAATGGTTTCTACAGATATCGCTCCCTGGGCGACATTACATTACCAGTTCATGCTTGCTCCACCCTGATTGGTCCATTTCAGTTTTATGACCGTTTCTCTGGTAACGCTGCCTTCCTGTTTGCCTATTTGTTTGTTTTTCTGACCCAAAGAGGGCAGATTTTTACGGTTCTGACCAGACTGAGAAGACTGGTCAGAACTGTCTGACCAAAAAGTCATAACCATGTTTTTAATGTTTATTTTTTTAATTGAATGTTGTAATTCTTTTTATTATCCATCACAGGGCAATGGTACAGTTATGGGTTTCAGCAAACTATTTTGAAGTAGTAAACACTGGCAGCACGTAATGGCTAACTTTGTGTGACAGTGTGCGGACAGCAACATGGCCGGGAAGTCACCAGTTATTGGTTATCAAATGTCAACTCCTGGCACGATAAAACAATAAGGAAATCACAGCAGAGCAGGTGACTTTTTATCTGATATCAGGATTGAACTTTACACCACATTGCTTGAAGAAAAATAAAAAAGAAAGCTGTGCTCCTCGCAGTCAGAAAGACACAAAAACTCATTGAAGACTTTGTTAAAGGTTTCCTCTGCAGCACACAGGTGAGTCTCTCACACACATAAAACCTGATGTCTTTAAAGTGCGCTATTGGATTATTTGGTATTCTGATATCAAAGCAAACGAGAAACACAGCTCTGGAAAAAACAAAGACCCACTGCAGTGAATCCCATAGAAAGCCTCCTGGTTATTCCACCAAATGTTGACTTCTGAACTCTTCCTGAGTTAAAACATCAACATTGTTGTTTCTAAATGAATATGAACTTGTTTTCTTTGCTTTATTTGAGGTCTGAAAGCTCTGCATCTTTTGCGTTGTTTTGGCCATTTCTCATTTATTGCAAATAAATACAAAATGTTTGCTTGGAATTTCAGAGAATAAAAGAATAAACTAAAAGAACAATGATCATTTTACTCAATCAGTAAAACCAGAGAAACTGTTCATTTTAAGTGCTCTCTTGATTTTTTTTTTCCTGAGCTGAATATTGAGATGTAACTCAATCCTGTTGAATTCAATACAAAAATATTACCTTATAACAAAAGCAAAGCAACAGTTAAATGTGTTTCAGGCTATTGCTGTACTGTTCTCCAATTCTGGCTGCCGTACCCTGTGGTAGAAGTAGCATCGGTGTTACATGCACTGCCTTTAGCAGTACTCAGAAATATGGGAATTAATTATTTTCATAGATATAACAAATCGATTACCAAATTAACTGTAGCATTGAGCTAAAACAAGCTAACAACTAGAGGTTCTACTACAGTTGCATTTGCTTCATCAGACGTTTTTAAAATGACAGAGATTTTCAGAACGCCAAGAATGAAACAGGAAAGTGCCTAATGTTATATTCCATTTTCCTGGGATTGTTAATTGATTTGCTCAATAGCTGCTGTTAGCAATACAACCAAATGGCAATTTATTTCTCTGCAACGAGTGCCAACAAAATCAGTACAGCCACACATTCAGAGCTGCGTACCAGTGAAATATTTAATGTTTATCAATGTAGCTATGACCATTCTTTTTTAATGCACAGCCACCATATTGGATTTTAAGATCATGGTTGGTGCACGTTCAAGTTTCCCATTTAGAACTGGGACTTATAGCAAGTCCTTCACGGTCCTTGTCCTTCATTCTGTTCGTTTATTGTTCCCCGTCCAGGACATTGTCACGTTGCCATAATTCAGTGAGTACATAGAAATGATAATCTAGAGCCTAAATCTGGGCCTAAGAAAAAGTCAAATGTATGTAATCTGCACTTGCTTGTCCAAATTGTTGTCGAGGGAACAAACATTTGGTAGCAGGAGACATCGTGTCGTTGGTCTGGTAGCTTTAAATTAGTCATGCATCATTTCTACTTCTTGTGCTCTCGTTCTTTTTGTTCACCTCAGACAGAATGTTCTCATTTCATCAAATAGTGTTTCACTTTGGAGCTTAGAAAATGTTTGTATACTCATCTTTTATGTTAATTCATTTATCTCTATTGTTATTTGCTATTAATGACTTTTAGGACCAATCAAAATGATTGATATTAATGGACATCGACGGGGCTACTGCATCCTGATGTGCTGTTGTGTGATATCTTGTACTGATCTAACTGATTAGTTAGTTAGTTTTCATTTTTAAAATCAGGGAAAAAAGATGAGATATTCACTGACTAAATTATTTTATGGTTAATAACTGTTAGACCATAAAATGTGCTAATGTTCATTAAGCACATGTTCCTCTGATTTGTTCCCAGTGAGCCAACATGGCCGCCAGCGGTCAGCTAACTGAGGACCAGCTTCGGTGTCAAATTTGCAAGAACATCTTTACTTTTCCTGTCACGCTGCCTTGTGGCGACAACTTGTGCAAAACGTGCATCCTAAGAGAATGGGGTCAAAGTGTCCACTGTCAGTGTCCGATATGCGAAAAGGAATTTAATGAACGTCCTCAGCTTCAACCCAATCAAAACCTCTCTAAGATGGCAAATTGCCTCAAAAGGTCCAAAGCAAAGGAGCTCTGCACCATCAACAAAAGTGAGACCGACATCAGCCCTTATACGAGGGACACTTCGGCGCACGACAGTAGCAACAGAATTGGTGAAAGCAATTTCCACAGCAAACTTAACAACATCCTCAGCAGATCCAACAGTAATATCAGCAGCGGCTTCCCCAGAAGAAATACTTGGAGTAACAACAGTAGCAACGTCAGCATTCCAACACCCAGAAAACGCGACACCATCACCAACAGAGAAAGCAATTTTCACAGTAAACTTAGCAGCTCCCTCAGCAGATCCAGCAGCGTCATCGAGAGCAACACCTCTAGAAGCAACAATGCGACAAGCAACAGTAGCAACAGCAACATAAGCTTGGCTGCCACCAATACCACGAGAAGTCTCAGCCTTGACGTTGATGAAAACAATTTCAACAGCACTCCGTCGCAACAAAGGGTTGCCACATTAGGAGACATATCCTGCGATGAATGCACGGGACTGAAACTGAAGGCAGTCAAGTCCTGCTTGGTGTGTCTTGCATCTTACTGCGAAACACACCTGAAGCCTCACTTGATGACTAAAGGCCTGAAGAAGCACCAGCTGCTCGAGCCTGTGGAGAACCTAGAGGCCAGGATGTGCTCATACCACAACAAACCGCTGGAGCTGTTCTGCAGGACAGACCAGACATTCACCTGCATGCTCTGCACCCTCCTAGATCACAAGGAGCACGACTACCTTCCTCTGAGTGAAGAGGCTGGACAAAAGAGATCTGTGCTAAGAGGGACAGAGGAAACGTTAAACCGGAGGATTCAAGAGAGACAAGGAAAGATGCAGGATCTCAGGCACACGTCAAGGCTGAACCAAGAAGCTGCAGACGGTAAGGCGGCAGTCGGTCTTCAGGTCTTCACAGATCTGAAACGAATCCTTGAAAATGGTTCAGATGAACTTCTCGGGAATATAAAAATAAGGCAAGTCACGGCAGAGAGGCTAACTGAAAGACTTATCGCAGAGCTGGGGCAGGAAGTGAAAGTCCTGATGCAGAGTAGCGGCAATGTGCAAGAGCTCTCATCGTCTGATGATCACGCTCATGTTTTGAGAAGTTTTTCATCCATCAATAACATCCCAGCCATGAAGGACTGGTCAGACATCGGTGTCCAAATCCCTCTATATGAAGAGATGGTAAGGAAAGCAGTGGTGGAAGCTGTGGATCAGTTGCAGGCTACCTTCAAGAAAGAAGAGGGTAAGCTGAAGGAGGCAGAGCTAAAGAGGGTGCAGAAGTTCAAAGTAAATTTAACTCTGGATACACAAACAGCAGATCCATGGCTTATCGTATCTGACGACGGCAAACAAGTCCGTCTGGGTGATTTTAAGAAATTTGTTCCGGATTTGCCAAAGAGGTTTAATCCAGGAGGGGGAGTCGTGGCACAACAGAATTTCGGTTTCGGGAGGTTCTACTTCGAGGTTCAGGTGATGGACATGATGAAATACGATTTAGGAGTGGTCTACGAGTCGATCAATAGGAAGAAAAAAATCACAAACAGTAAGGAGAGCGGCCACTGGATACTGAGTCTAAGGAAGGAGAATGAGTACAAAGCACGGGCCAGCCATGAAATCCCTCTCAGTCTTACCCACCGTCCTCAGAGAATCGGGCTGTTTGTCGACTATGACGAAGGTTTAGTCTCATTTTACGACGTCGGCATCGCAGAACACATCTTTTCTTTCAACGACTGCAGCTTCACTGAGAGACTTTATCCATTCTTTAATCCAGGTCATTGATAGGTTTATTTTGTCATAACCTGCAAAGAATCAGCCAGAGACAGAGATTAGGTTTCTTTTTAATTTCTTTTCTGCAGAATAGGAGAATTGAGAACAGACGCGACGAATCGCTGTCAAACACTGTCTGAAATCAATTCTGCTAGATCTTTCTTTGCATTTCTCTTTATTGTATAGAAAAAGGAGGTTGGGCTTCTTCACACAGAGAATTGACCAACCGTCTTCACATTCTGGAACCTCCTATGGACATGCCCTTACAAGGGCATGTGACTGACCACAACTAATCAGTTACATATGGAACTAATAACACATGAATGTTTAACGTTATCAGCTTCCAGGCAAACATCCTAAACAAAGTTAATAATATACTACAAAAGAAAGAGAAGTTAAGTACATATAAAAAGAAGAATATGAAAAGAATAATATGAAAACATAACTTGTAAAATAAACTCATGAGTAAATGAACAGGAGGATAATTTTTCTAACAGTCATGGTTCAAGGAACTCCGCCTCACTTAAAATAGGACAGTAGCTGTGATTGAATCATGGAGTTATTTTGCTATGTTCTACATTTCTACTTGTCTCGACTTTCCAGATTCTGTCCAAATATGGAATGTGATTTTAGTCTGATTTGAATACATTTGGTGTTATGGATTTTTAGATTGCACACTTAAAAAAATATCAGACCGAAACTAAAATATCCTTAATGAACAGTGTAACTAGTCGGTCTGTGCTGATTCCTATTAAAGTGAATTGTTACTTCATTGTTGTGTGATGTGTTCTGGCAACAGGTTCTTACATTTGGAGTTTTGAAAGTAAAGACATTTCTGAGATCCAATTTTCTAAGTGTGATGAATTTAATTTTTTCTCTTTATTTTATTTCACGAATTACCAGTCAACATCACAGTGCGCAAGAACCTGCGCTATCATTAAAATGATACTATTTCTCATCAAAGTAAAGTCTGTATCACAAAGCATCATCTAGTTTCCGTTATATCTGATTTAAAAAAGTCTAAGCTATTGTTAAAAGTCCCTGAATATTAATGTGAGTGCTTCAGAGTTGCCCATCTGTTATATATATATATGAAGACACTTAAAGTCTTGTTGGCTAACAGCTAACAAGCTTCTAGCTTGTTATGTTGACAGATTTTTCTATTAAAAACTACTTGTGTAGGCTCCCTGACAGATAAATAACATTAAAGAAGCCTCTACCAGTCTAAAACCTTTGCTGTCAAAATATTATATATACAGTATTTGGATAAAGAACAAAAGTGAGAAAATGACAAACAAGATAGGATTCAATTCTAAGCCCGCAGAAAATTGTGACTGGCTAACTGCTAGCTACTAACACCGCTAAAATTAGCATGTGCTCGCAATTTCAAATCCACCTAAACTCAATGCAAATTTGCAAATTACCCTTTGGAGGAATTTCCTGGAGAACTTCTGTTTCTATAAGAGACTATTTCAGATTGATTCAACACTTTCTATGCTTTTAAATCACCGAGGGAAAATTAGTTATTACTGATCAAAGTTGATGGGGAGACGGATGAACTTGGTAACACAGGGAGGAAAAAAGCCTTCCAGCAAGAAAACGACCCTAAAAATACAACCAGAGCTACAAGATCAAAGTGCATTCATGCATCAGGCAACGTCCAGACCTAAATTTATTTGAGAATATGTGTCAAGACATAAAATTTTGCAATTGTAGATGAGATACATGCAGTTTGACAACACTGGAGCTAATCTGCACTGAAGAACGATTCACTGCTTGACATGGTGGCAGCTAATTCTCTAAATAATTACCCATGTTTCGCTTTTCAGGTGCACTCATAGACGTTATGTACTGATGGAAAAAAAATAATAAAACACTGCAACACTGCAAAAACACAAAATCTTACCAATTATTGTTGATCTAGTTTCTAGTGCAAATGTCTCAGTGCACTTGACAACTAGCTTGAAAGAAATAGGAGCTTGTTTCAAGTCACTATTGATGAAAAAGCCAGAAGATTATTTCACTCATAATATTGGAGAAATGTCTTGTTATAAGAGAAACAATCTGCCAGTGGAACTAGAGTTTTCATCAATATTAAGGAATTATTGACTTAAATTTATTTATTTTTTTTACATTTTGTTTTTTGCAGTGCACCTAGTAACTCACTTTTTTTTTTTTTTTAATGTTCGGACACATTTTAAGCTTCATTTAAAGAATAGATGGCAGGAGAAGAAACTGAATATGAACCTCAACAATAGTAAAGTTCCAAAACAGAGACGTTGAATTTCATTTTGGTAGAAACTCAAAACGCTTTAAAAAGTCACCGAAGACAAACTACGTACACATAAAGCGACAGCTGCACCGCAGGCGGACAGGACTATAAAAGGAGGTTTGTGTGAATCATGAGTCTTGTTTACTCTGTTCTGGTTGGAGTCGATTCACCAGTGACCTCAGCTGATGAACGAACGCACTGCAGGGGAACAAACCAGCGCTGCACGGGGTTGAAGTTTGTCACACTGGTATAAAGCAGACTCTGTTTCAGTTTTGCTTGGCTCATCTGTATGAAACGAATCTGTTTTTTATTCGTCTTCTCTTGCACATAACACATTTTGTTCATTTATTATTAAGTGTTTTTTACTTTCTTCTCACTTCACGCCACTTTATTAGTTTTATTATCCGCTCAGTTTAACTGCTGCTGGCTTTCGTCTCTTTCCTCAGTCCCCCCTCAGCCCCGTTTTCCCAACTCACTGTCACACTCTGAGCTTTAAAAGCGGCATAGTTTCTTTTATTTGATTCTATTTTGGAATTTTATTTCCCTTCGTAGTTTCCTCTCCCGCTGGGAGATCCTCATAACTCCCCCCCACTCTTGCTCCCTGTAAGCTGCAGCCAACTCCCTGCATCTTCATTATCTCATCCTCCTTGCAAACACTTTAGCTGCCCGGAGGATGAACATACACACTTTCTCTCTCTCTCTCTCTCTCACACACACACACAAATATGCAAGAAAATTCCATGTAAACACACACACGCAGTAAATTATCTCAGTCTCACACACACTTGCACTACAGGAATTTCTTTCTTTTTTTTTTTTTTTATTACACGCACATAACCCTGACTCTGAGCGTGCCGAGGGCTTCCAAAGCTCCGTCCCTCAGTGGATAATGAAGCCAGGGAGAGCAGCCACACTGCAATCCCTAGAAGGAGTGGAAAGAAGGAAGGAGGAGACAGACTCCTCGCATTTCTCCATCGATTCGTCTCCTCAGAATCTCTGAAGTCGCTCGAAAAACATGACGACCTTCACTTTAGAAATAACACGACTGGAGCAAACGTGAAACATCACAGTTTGACCCGTCAGCCTGGTTGTTACATTCAACAACTCGATCATCAAGTCGTTTCCTGGAGGCGGGAGATTTATCAGTTCGAATAGGGGACGATGTGTGACTGATGCGCTCAGTGAGGATGCCTCCGTACTGCGCCCTCTTCAGACGCACAAGTGGCAATCAGCGGGCGGCGCAGCATTCATCCCATTCACTGTGAGAAATAAAGGGTTTGATGACGTTTGTCGCAAAATATGTAATTTAAGAGAGTAAAACAGCTACAGATTCACTGAAAGTGAAGGGAGCCAAACCGTGGGACCTGTGCAACCCCATTTACTATTGATCACATGATGGCAAGAGACGGAAGACAAGAAACATGGAAAATTACACGGAACGCTACAAGGCGGAAGCTCCAAAGCCTGGAAGCAGCAGCTCTGAGGAGGAGCTGCACCTTGAAGGCGGGGCTAGGTCCACCCAGGCGTTCTGAACAGCTGAATGGTTGCCATGGAGATGAAAGGATTCCTCAAACATGCATGAAAGAATCAAGGCAACACTCCATGTATATTTTTAATGAGGGAAGAACATTATAAGATGATGTAAAGCTCAGAAATACTGCTTCTTTAAAAAAAAAATCATCATTGGCAATATTGATGTCAATACTTGGTTCAACCATCTTTTCCCAATTCCATTCTCCTGTGAGTGATCACGAGTTGGACCGTACCTCTCTACACTGCCCCAACCTCACCCAGACCTTATTCTCCAATAAACTCCAGCAGATTTTTTATGTAAAATCTCCTCATATATTATTGATTTCAAAGTCTCTGAATGCATTCAGAGAAGAAAGAAAGGAGCCCACAGCATCACAGATCCTCCACCAGACTTGACAGTTAGAATAACGTGCTCCTTCTGTGCATTCAACAATTGTTTCACACCAACAATCAATGCTTTTCATGATCACCCATTCCTTATTGTTGGGATTATTTTCATTTGGGAAATGAAAATAGTCATTCAACAATGGATACGTGTCCGATCAGGAATGAAAACAAATATTCTGAGGAAACTGACCACTATATATGACGACAACCCAGTTTTTGTGGCCACACCAAGAGTTTCCTATATGATCCCCCCTTTCAAATGTTCTGGAAATGAACAAAAACAGCTGGTGTTCTCCAGAAACAAATACTTGGATTGAAAAATAGATCTTAAATCAACCGTTATTAGCAACTGTGAATGAGATTTTGCATCTCGCCTTGTCTGTTCTGTCCAAAACAAAGGTTTGCAGCATTTTTTTTTCTACACATGAACGTACACGAATCTCCCAGTAAAGAACAAGAAATACCTCTGGATCTGAAATCAGTCACGTTATTAAAGAAGTGTCCCACACAAAGACAGGAACTCCACCTGCGTTCGCCATTTACCAAAAATAATATATATGCACAATCTGTGGTGGCAGCAGAGGAAGAAACTGTCTGGTATTGAAATAACATTTACGCTCTAATGCCTCCTGGTGGACAGAAAAGGGTTTGACCTCTTGATCAAGTTGGGAGTGAAAAATGCCTGAATCCTAAAATGTTAATCTGCTTGTTTACTAAAATATTCCTGAAGTGACATATTCCGATCATTGCCCATGCGTCTTTTGTTTGCAAAAACGTTACATCTGTTAGCTTCTGAACTCTTTCTTGTGTTATTTGATCACAAATATGAAGACATTTTTGAACACATTTTATCTAATATAATAAATCTTTTGTTCATTCGGTCTGAGATGGAGGGCACAAAAGTAATTTTTAGGAAAAGCTGAAAGCTGTAACAATATCTTCCTTTTCTTTTCCTCTTTGAAGCGAAACATAACGATGGGCAAACTGGACAGTGACTGGGCCGCACATCAAAAGCTCATTTCCTGTATCTAATGCTCCACTTCCTGACTCGATGTAATCACAAGCTCTGCTAAAATCTCCAGCTGTACGCCCTGTACCATAAAAACGCCCACATGTTCTCTGATCCTCTCAGGTTCTGCTAAAGTACTTTGTAAAATTTACCTTTGACTGTTCTATGGCCTTTGAGTCCTTCCTTTAACTTTATAGCAATGATTTAGAATAAATACAGACATAATAAAGTACTGGAGGGATGTACCTTTTTTATCATACTGACACTGAATTCATATGTTTCTCTGTTACATTATTTTATTTTATTCTTAATGGGTATACAGCGGAAAAAGGAAGGGAAAAAAGGATGTGATGAGAGGAAAACAGGAACAATTGAAGTAAAAGACTCTTTGAAGTGTTTTCTAATTAAAGAGACCAAAACCAATTTGAACTCTAATCTACTCATTCTGGTTTTCATTAATTCTGTGCCATTTTGCCCCCAAAGCATTTCAAATGAGTGATAAAGTGTGTGCTGCCCTCTTCTGGTCACTAGCTATTTCTCTCTCTTTCCCATGGACTTTTTCGCATTTTGGACCATTTTCAGACGTGAACCCTGCCTGAAATAAGACTGACCTTTGACCTGGGCCCTCTTTAAATGAACACTCAACATAAATAAGTTCAACATGGTTGTTAGTACTCAGTAGAGCAACATATTTTTGTTATTTTTTCACTTTATTCTACTATTTCTTCTTCTTTTATCTTGTTACATTCCTTGTGTCTTATATTTTTTGCCGTATTTCACCAATTGTAAGATACTTTGGTTAGCCTAGTGGGTTTCAAAGACTAATACATTTATTATTATTATTATTATTATTATTATTCAGCTTTGTGACAAAATAGGGACAAATTTCAAAGATTTTGAATATTTGTTTAAAATCAGGCAAAAATTATTTGCCTGGTTAGATTTTGAAAAACATGATGGTAAGGTTTAGCAACGTACAAAAATAAAATGTTTCTGGTCTTTTCTATTGGATATAATACTTTCTTGTTGAGAAATTTAATTTAAGCTACAATGAGAAACCCGTATATGTCCCAAAACCCAGGACATATACAGATTCCAGTGTTTCCTCTTTATTAAATCATGGTTTGAATTCAAATAACATAGCAACACATGCCCCATAAAGGCTTACATAAGTACATTAAGCCATGCAGCATGATTGATATTTAGTGCAACCTTGTAATTACAACCAGTCTGACCACCTTATCAACCCCATCAATCTCACTGATGATCTACGATGATTACATGAGACCAGTCATCCCCCAGTTACCGTCCTGGACAGCAGCCATCACACAGGGAGGATAAAGAGATGACATGAAGTGATGGAGAGAGGAAGAGAGGAGCTAAATGAGACAAGGAGAGGCAGATGTTGGGTCTGCCAAAGAGAGAAAAATAAATAATAAAGAAGGGAGAGAAAAAGATCCAGAATGAGGAGTACAGTGGAAAGACCGAAAGAAGATAAGAAGCATTGAGTGAAATGACTGCAGTGAGGAAGCTTTCCAAGGAGATTCGTAGGTAAAGTGAAATATTTTATAAGTTCAGGATGAGAAATGTCATACAGAGAGAAAAAAAAAGTTAATACTGCAAAATATATCTTTTTGGAAGAAGCAGGGAGTAAATTGCTGGAAAAATAAATTACATTTAAACGGTGACCCAAAGTTCACATTTTGCACGTCTTTTGTACTTCCATTTGGGTTTCTACTGCCTCTAAAAGAAACATAAACGCTTGAAAAAAGCTGTTTTCGGTAAAAAGTTCGTGTTTTTTTGGCGTCTGGAAAATGAGCTTTTTCAAAAAACCTCACAATCGTTGAGTCACATTCAGCAGGCACGGCACCATTACTGAGCAACTGGTTTTACCGCTGCATTCGCTGTACAATGGCTGCTGGAAAAAACAGGTGTTTTGTTATTGTCATCCAGAAACCACTTGCTACAGTCTTGTTGGTGGTGCAGGAGGCTCTACTTCTGCTTTACAAAGAGGTACAGTTGCATAGTTGCACATCTGTTCGCAGGTATTTTCAAGTGTGAGTGTAAACATTGAGTTTGAATTTAAAGTGACAAGACGCTCTAAAACAGCTCATTCTGGAAGGAGCTCAGAACTGAGCAGACTGAAATCTCATTATCCAAGGATGATTTTGTACAAAAAATGTAATGAACATGCTTTGTATCGCCTTTAGACATATCCTAACCTGTTCAAGAAAGCATAAAAGGTTGCCTTTAAATCTGAGGTAGGGGGATATCAACATTTAATGAAGCTTTACAGGGGATTTTTGGATTCAGTCCATACTTTACCAGTTCTTTTTACACCTAATTATCGTAAAAATGTTTCTCAACAGCAATATTTGTGTTGCTGTTGTTGCTGTATCATACGGTCATAGCCATATAGTTCCCTAACAAAGTAATAAATAGTTTTTTTTTTACCATAATCTTTACTGTTACCACAATAGTACCACAAAATATCGCGACAAAATTCTAAGTCCAAATCAAACCCCTATTTGGTTCATCAAAAAATAGTCCATAGATGTATGGTATCACATGTTAGGCAAGAAATTGTTTCTTTTATTATTTAAAAAGAAATTGAACTATTTGTTTGTTTGCTTTTTTATGCATTTCTGTGATTGTAAAACAAGAAAGAGAGTTTAAGTGGTTCAATTCAAAATATGCATGTTTTTTATTTGATTAATTGACAGAATTAATTGATTGCTAAAATAATCGCTAGTTGCCGCTCTATCTGCGACGTCTCTGAGTTTTTCATCAACTTCCCACTGTAACACGAATGCATGTTAGTGTTAAATGTTGAGAAGGTTATAGCTGACCAGAGTCCATCAATTATCTCAAACTCTCCTCTCTCCTCTGCACTTTGTGACCGAGCATCGCCCCAATGCCCTTCCCGCGACCTCCGTACGAAGACGCTACACTTCCTGCACCGACGACAGGCACTGTCAGCAAACACTAAGCAGCTGTGCTACGTTATTTCCAGACACGTCTGACCTGACTCAGCGCTAAAATCCTCGTGGCCCCATTTTCAAGGCTTCCCCACACAAAGACGCTCCCTCACCAGCTCCAAGTGCAGCTGGACGACGAGGGAGACGACGGAGGACGGAGAGCGCGCGAGAGATGCGCTTTAAATCATCATTTGCATGTGAAACAGACTGGCACTCGGATCAAAAACCTGGAGCTGGAAGGAGGCGCGCGGAGACAGCGGCGGCCCTGTGCGAGCCGGGGAGCGCGTGAGGCTGATTACAAAACGCTAAGAGTCAGTCCAGACGGAGAGAGAGACAGACGGAGAGAAGGGAGGGAGGAATGGAGATGAAGAGAAGGACGGAGAAGAGCTGCTCAGAACCACCTGAACCCAAACTGACCTATAGATCAGGGCAGAATCAGTGAAATACTGTTTCAAAAACCACGAACTTTTGAAACCCACTGCTTTGTATTTATTTATAGTCTTCCACCGACAAATGTGTAGTCATCTTTGCAAGAACCGCATTGTCGATACACAGCTAATGTTGAAGAAACACAATTGTTTCCATTACATAAACGCAATTAAAATCAGTGTTCTTCCTCTGCCTACATCCCCCAGAATGCTGCACGGTTCTTGATCGGATTCAGTAAAAATGATTTAATATTCTATCAGACGTACTATCTATTGATATTGATCACCTGTCTATTGGTATCTCTGCCAATTTGATACTTGTCTTATTATTTTTTACTAAACTTAATTTCCATTTTATCATTTATCTACCTGTGATGTTGTGAAGCACTTTGGTCTGTTGTAAATGTGCTGTATAAATAAACTTTAATTTGACTTGACTGTCTGTCTTAATGTATATTGTTATTGATTTATTTATAGCAACAACAAATTGGTTCTAGTTAGACCATGTACAAAAAAAAAGCAGAAGCTGAGCTTACATGTTAATAAAGAGAGCCTGTTGTCAATGAAAATAATAATAAAAGTGGAAATCAAACACTATTCCAACACCTGCCTTGTTGCTGGTCAGACCAAAATATTAGATGTTGCATTTCTAATCATAGGAATCAGGATGAAACAAATATGAGTAATCCTCCCGTGAGTCCTTTGAGTTTGGGCCAAGATTCCAGGAAGTGAAATCTGTCAGTGTGTTCTTTCTTCATGAATATAGCAACAATACACCAACTAAAGTATGAGCAGAAGGGGAATAAAAACATGGAGTGACACCATCAAATCAGTGTGCTTTCACGTTACACAATGACTTTCAGTTCATCGACACTCGTGACGAGAAGCACCTGTGCAAACGCGACGCGCGGAGCCGAACAGCAGCAGAGCTGTATGCACCCTGACCTTGAGCGACCTTCAGCGGCACGGCTGGAGCAGGGGACTGCGGCGTCTGAGCGCATCAACATGAAAACAAGCGCGTCATTGTGGGCCAGGCTGAGTCTGCACAGAGAGATGAAATAACTTCTGGACCGGCAGCATTCCACAAACCTGTCCTAGTCAGAAACGCAAGGGTGGATCTGCACCGGACACGTCAGCCCTGCTCCGATGTCTTAGAGTGACCGAATTATGCACGTAAAGAGAGGCTTGCTGAGTCATGATGAGAGCGTTGCTTTGTGCTATAGCAGGAGAGTCAAACTCATTTGGGTTTTGGGTCGTATCGAGATCATGAGAGTCCTCAAACGACCGGTTGTGGCTGAACGTATTGATAAAACTACCAATTGACAAACTGATAAAATAGGACTAATTAGCTGTCTCTGCACTGTAATTCTTATGGTAAAATTTTAATTTCACATTTATGTTATTTGGTCGTCGTGGTGGGCAATAAAGACTGGAAGTTTGATTGCGATACTTTGCAGTATGATTGTGATAACGATAAAATTGACGATAAGAACTTTTGACTACTTCCTTTTTAGGAAACTGTACGACTGTGACTGTGTGTTACAGCAATTGCGGCCCCACAAACACAAGTACTGCTCTTGGAAAAGCAAAATACGCTTCTTTAGGACACCAGTCACGAATATTACTGTGATTTACGTCACAGCACTGCACACGGTTACCGTATTTTTTTTATTAATTGGCATTTATTGATGCCGTCATTGACCAAAAAGTGGAGTAAACAGTAAAACTATCAATCCTGATGATACAAACAATTTTGGGTGGTTTTAAACATCTTTAATTGGAATTTAAAGATTCACAACTATGAATCAAGATTTGTATCACGATAAATAACAAACGATGCGATAAACTTCAATATTTGGCAGTACACAGATTGATAAAATAATACTTAAGCAAACACCTGGCACATGTTATCTACAGTAAGACAAACTGACACACGTTCCTTCTTTATTATGAATAACTTTTTTTAGCTGTTATAATCAATCTGATAGATTAGTTGCAATAACGGCATTACCTGTTGATTTCCAGTTTTAAATAAAAGCAACTACTCCCTACGGTTATAAATTTCTGTGTTAAAACTGTAAACCTGTGGGATTTTTACAAAAGATTAATATTACTTGATGGCTATTGGACAACTTTGTACCTCTTTCTTCAGATATATTTTTGACGGCTAAAGAAGACTTGATTTTGGATTTTTTGCTAAAGGTAAACATCCGGTCATATTCCCAACAGAACGTGTGGGATGCTACAGCAAATCTTGTTGATCTGAAAATATTTCTTGAATAAATTTTATATATAAATCTCTGGCCTAGCTTTTTTTCCCCCCGTAATTCATAATCTGCCTTTTCACCGCTCTTCGCTCCCCGCCTGTCGTTTAACCTCCTCTGGTTGCGGATCACTGATCGCTTCTTGCTAACAAGACAAAAAGAAAAAAACTAATCAAGTCATCACAAGAGAGCGACAGCGTGAGACACACAGGATGAAACTGAGAAAACGCTCCTGGTGGAAGAGAAATTGAATTTGGTCTGATCTGTCCACCCGACCATGCGGGAACTGTAAACATGATCCACAGAAACCTACCTGCAGAGACAAACACACACACACACATGCACGCCCGCACACGCACACACACACATTGTTCAGCTGTGTTGGAGCCAACGTAAACATCTTTGATAAGAGACATGTTTACAGCTGATCTGCTCTAGGAAACCCTTTTAAACGCAACACAGAGACTAGTTTTTGGGTTATTATAGCAGATGAAGTATCAAATGTGTCCCCACAGTATATTGTAGCAATCATCATGTTTTAATGAGAGGATGGTCTGACAAAGTCATTAAAAACCTCTAGAGACTTGTTAGCTAAAACTCTTCATATAAATCATGGTTGTCCAAAAACCTTTGATGTTAATGAAAAAAATGTACTTTCGAAGGAAATGGTAACTTAAAATTGGTCTGTAGTTTGAGGCAACAATTGGGTCAAGGTTTCCTCATTTCATGAGAGACTGAACAGCCAGAGGCGATTGGCCCATAGGGGGCGCCACAGTCTCAGATGTGGATGTGGCGGTGGGAAAGCCAAACATGTATGATTGCTAGTTGCTAGGGAAAAAATTCATATCTGCCCAACTACCATTGTTGGAGCGCTGGAAATTTCACCCGTTACAGAAAATGTGAAGGAGTGATATGGTGATAAAACTGAAGTGGAAACTGGAAAGCTTTTCCAGTGCAGTTTTGTAAAATACTCAAATTTCGATACGGCGGAAAAATCACCAAAAACGTTCTATCAAAAGGCGTGTGTTTATTTAAAGTTGACGTGTTTCCTTTAGGGAAATTTTATTTCACAATTACAATTTGTGCAATTTTAGTCAATGGAAATGCAGATAATGGCTAGAGAAAAAAACTATCTTGTTTTAGATTTGTGAAGTATAAAAACTGAAAGTTGCTTTTCTAAGTTTGGATTTGATTCTGGGGAATCAGAGTAGACCAGAACCAGAAGACCCGAATGTTGCTTCATTATCTTTGGGATCAGTCTATGAAGGTCATTTTCAAGTGATAAATAGGTGGGACTTCTGTTCAATCTTTTTAAATGACCCTTTGGCTGTTCCCTAATGAAAAATTATTAGAGCGTGGCGACTTAAACGCGATTTAAAAACAAATGAAAGTGTAGTTCAAACATCTGGCAAGTTTCTTTTTATGTTTCTGTCATCTGCAGCAAATCCCATTATCTCTCCCTTTCTTCTCTGACTTGCTAGGGGTTTTTACTTTTTCAAGGCTGGGTAGATTTTTATGTTTGTGTCAAAACTTGGTGGAAAAATCCCGTGCGAGCCCACACTAATTGGAGTTTATGTGTAATTCAATACACGCAAACGTAAACTTCCCAGAAAGTTCAGAAGCAGCCCTCTTCTTGTTGTCACATCAGAGGAGCGAAGTGACTAAGAGAGCGGGGGAAAGAACCCTCGAAAGACAGGCTGATCACACCAAGATCCTCTTGGATTTCTACCAACATGAAAAGTGGCACACTAACCAAGATTTCCTGAAGAAAAGGAACTCGGCAAGCTAAGAAAGTTTGGTGGGTGAATTTCAAAGTAATGTTCAACGCAGCAGATTCTCGGCAAATGACTCACACACAGCGTTAGTTTTTTCAAGGCACTGCCACCCAACCAACACCAGCAGCATAATAACTCAACACTGGAAGAGCCTCCATCAAGGTAGCCACAAAGCTAGCAGCATTTTTTAGCAAGGCCAGCTTTAAAAAGGCTGAACACACTTAAGAATTAACTACCTAAATATTTTCCACATTGCGAAACCCAATTAAGAGATTACGAGACATTTCTAAACTTTTGAAGCAATGGCTTAATTTCCTTGGGTTAGCATTGCAGCCTAGCTAGCTGTTACCTGATCATTTCAGAAGACTCTTACAGCTAACGACACGTCAACATTTAACAAGCATGGACAATATGGTGTTCTTCGCTGCTGCTTGCGTAAAGTTGTTAGCAAAAGTTGCAACTCTTCAGCCATTTTCGGCTTCCTTTTAAAAGGTTCTGCAAGTTATCTTTATCCTTATTTTATCTTCAGGACGCATGCCTGCATTTCATCCAAAAAAATAATAATACATGGAACAAATGGACTTAAACTAGATTTTTCAGCCTCAACAAAAACTGATTTATAGACATGATTGTGGATATTTTTCAGCTTCAAAGTTTTGCTCATCCGTTTTTAACTATTTTACCACCAGCAACAGCACAGCAAAAAACCACAGAAGAAGACACAAATAGAAAATATCCCAAAAATGTTTTCAATGTAAAGTCTAGCTAAGGAAACTTAAGTTACAAACTTTGTCCTATTTTTGGATAATGTCAACCCAAGGACTTTTTAACAATGATTTATTGTGATACTGACACATTTTCATGAGTTAAGGGTGGCCTGAAGCTGTTTGAGAAGTTGTTAGCACGTCCAAATCCGTGGCTTAAGCATGTTATTAAATTTTGTCTATTGATCTTCGTCCAGATTATTGTGGGAATAGCATAGCAATTAGTTTGCTAGAGAGAGATTAAATCATAAATCTTCATAAATGGCTTTCTTACACCCTTTGCGATCTTTGAATCAGTGTAACTAACTTCATTTGTACTTCTAGCCAAACTTAATTTTAGCATTAACGGCTAATATTCAAGCAAATTTATATGCACAGCCAAATTTAGAGAAAAAAAAATGTTTTAATGTTTTTTAATCACAGTTCAGTGTCTGTTTCACTGGCTCAATAACAACTAATTATGGAACTAAGTGACGATAATAACTGCTAGCATTTGTTTGCAACTTGGAATGATACTTGCTCAACAAACATCCATAAAGCCCTGCAAGCACAGCATGCTTCCTCCTCCATCCAGACTTCCTAGCAACGGCATTCTTAGGACACTCGCGCGCGCGCGCGCACAAACACAAACGGGTTCATTTCTAACTTTTGGGCTCACTGAAATGTCAGCCTGCGAGACGCCGGCTCCAATCAGACAGACAAACGATTCGACAGATGGAGAGCTGACGATTAAGGCTCATCTCCTTCTGTTTTCCTCCCAGAGATCTTTTAGGAAACTTCCTCCTAGCAGATTGTTTTTACATTGTAAATGGAGCAGGAACAGCCTGAGGGCCATGTCCATCTCTGCTAAGTGGTCAAGTTATACAACAGGGCGTCTTTTAAACAAAACTAACTGACATGAAACAATAGTTTGTCTCCATAACACAAAAAATCCACAGAAATTATAGCAAATGAATATGAACGGTTGGAGATTTTGATTTGGCTAGCTACTGGGTTGCTTGTTTTTTTTTTTTTAAACAGTTGTTAAACTGCTATCCAGTCATGCTGGTGATTTTGCTCCATTTCATGCCCAATCTTTTCAGGTGCAGTAATTGTGGGATATTTCGTACAAACCATGCGTCAACTTGGGACTACTTTGACAACCGACAACAAAACTTAATTTTCCATATCCTACTCATGTCCTCTGTAAGAAAATGTGGTTTTATGATACCAATAAATAACATTTATAGGCAGGTGGTCAGTAGGAATCTCATAGCTTCCTTAAGGGGAAACTAGACGATTGCTTTTAGTTATGCTTATTTGCAAAATTAATCTGTATCCTCTTCCAGGCATGTTTATCGCAGCTTCAGTTGTTTTAAACTACAATTAGCAAAAGTATATGGGGAGATCAGCATAAACCCTGTTTTAGTTGAATGGTTTGTTCTTTTGTCTTGGTCATTTTGAAGTTTGGCTAAAAGAATTGGTTTCCGCTGTAATGTCAAATCTATCCTGCAAGGAAATTTCACAGATTACTGTGAACTTTAAAAGTTCTGACATAACTCCAAACAAATTGTAAATCAAAAAAGGTGAAGCACAAGGAACTAAACAAGCAAAATCAGCAATGTAAGTTTTAAAAAATATCAATGAACTGGTTACATTCATGAGAAAATTTGAAACTTTGTACGTGATGCGTTAAAAAAAAAAAAGTAAAATGGAAAAGATCATGAAAACCAGAAATAACGGCTGAGTTTGGAGAGAGTCTCTCATTAGACGTCATGCATTTGCACCATTTAATTCCAATCTCTCAAGCAGAATAAGCACATGCAGGTCTGTATCAAACCACAGCAGGATTCCTGTTGGTGCTTTGTGGTTTATGGTTTGTGTAATGTGTCCACATAGATTTGTTCCTGCTGCCCCCAAAAGAGCGTTATAGGAAATGAGTCAAGTGTTGTCCTGTAAAAACATCTGTGTGACTTGGCTCCTCACGCCAAACATTCAGTATTGCAAGTCGGCTTTTTTTTCCCTGGCAAAAACAGAGAGATGTATCCTTGTTTTAGAGGAAATGGGTGGTTAACCAAAATATTTCCTGATGCTACTATCTATGGCAAATCAGGGTGTTTATATCTTGGTCGGTTTTTGTCTGTTAGATAATAAAAACATCACTCTTGATCATCCATGTCTGCCAAATATCACATAACATCTGACAAATAGCGACATGTTCCTCTCAGGAAAAGCTTCAAAACCATTAAAATATTTGTTTTTCAAAATCTCCAGCGTTATATTACAGGCTCAGTGTAGAATGGTCAGTTTTGATTATTCTAAATCTTTTGGATTTTGAATAAGCGATAATCAAATGTGATGCGTATTCTGTGAAATGTACTCTAATTAGGGAAAATAACATTTTATGGATTCAGAGAAAAATAATCAGCTGTCCTGGAAGCTGTGAGCGCCCCGTTGACGGTTATTCCAAAGTATCTAACGCTAACGCGTTATTCATACTGAAGAGTTTGTTTTCTATTTGACAGATCAAAAATAAAATTAACCTCCCAAGTTTTAAAAATGGCTACTGTTTCCAACGAATCCTCCACCAGCTTCTATTGGGAATGACACTTTCGCTCTGACTCATTGGTGAATTGGGTTCTTAGAGCTAGCTAGCTAGTCAGCTAGCCCTAGCTAGTCAGCTTGCTAGCTTTTGTGGAAAAATGCCGAACACTTTATCACTCCACTCCATTTGTGAACATGTTTTTTCATTGTCTGAAAACATAAACTGGAAATAAATACACTATTATGTGCTAACTGTAGCTAGCGCCACAACATTTGATTCAAAACCAGATAAAACTGGCAAAAATGAGCCCAACTATGATCCATTTCCTCAAACACACAATTGCAAACATATAAAAACATAATATTCTTTGCTCTAATGTTAGTTCCTGAGCAGTTCACAATATTTTTTTTAATCAGTATTAGTTTGTGCACTTTGAAGCACAGAAATATCTGCACATGTTCAGAGTTCAAACTAATAACTCATGACTGAACACTCAAGTCAAACCTCTGTCAAAAACAATGAGCTACAGCCATGCTCCATCAAGATGAGTCATCTTTGGACTTGGACCATTATTGTTCTTTATGTGAAAGCAGATGTGAGAAGAGCAAAACCAGGAAAATAAAAGTACAAATACAGCAGTTATTTGGTGAAAGGGTGGAAGCAACATTAACTTTCAGCTCAAACTCAATGACACAAATCATTTCTTTGATTTCTCTTAAAAACAGTTTAAAGTTTGCATACATAATCTCGGAGGACTAGCCTGATGCAAAATTCGGATAAGCCAAATTTACTACCAATGTAGTTTTTTTTTTGTTTTGATCTGATCAAAGTTTGTAAAAGAAAGAGATTTTTTTTTTTAAAAGGAAAAACTGGTTTCTTTTCACAAAGAAGCCAAGATGCACTCATGTTTCAAATTTCATTAAAGCGGTAACTTTGAAACTGCAACCAACAGAAACGACAGGCAGAAGAGCAGAAGTAAAAGTGAGCCTGAAGGGGAAATTAAAAAAAAAAAGTTAACAGATCAGCAGTGATCAGCACCAACTGGAAGAAATTACTTCAGCTTCCATGTAAATGTGAAATTGTATCACACAACAGGTTATGTTTAATGCAGCTGCAGAGTGAGACATGGCAGAGTGCCTGTTTCACACAGGGCCACAGTGAACACAAAAGGCAGGTAGAGGGCATGCAGCAACAGCAGCACGGTAAAATATAGACATGCTGCATTAATAAGCTCTGTTTCATTAAAGGTAATAATAGAGCATAGAGTTGGGTAATAAATTATGATGTGGAAACAATGAAAACCTCCGTGTGCTCATTCAACGACCAGGCATGCAGGGAGACCGGCTGTCTGACTCATTCACATACATGCACAGAGACTCGCCTGATTTAAGGTTTGATCAACGAAAATGCTGGTTCAGGATCTGCTGTCATGGTGACAAACAATCAGCATATTCATGAAAATACAGGTGTTTCTCTTTAGTGCATATTTGCATAATAGCATTAAGTAGAAATAGAGGAAGAGGAAGTTTTGGTTTATTTTTGAGCCGATGGGTTGTGGGTATTTCAAACTACAACTTCATCAACTTCCTGCAACGTTCCATGAACGGAGTGGAGGGCTGTACTTGGACATTCTGACTCCAAAAAACCGCCCCAACAATTCCTGATTTTAAGAAAAGAAAAAAACTTACAAGACACGTGAAAAATCTGTTTTAAAATGTTTCATTTCCATCGGATCTATCCTCTCATTCTTTCACAGGTATAAAACAAGCATAAACTCCAGATCAACGGGACATTCTTCACGTTTATTTGAACCACAGGATAATCCTGCTGTCACATTCCTTTAAACAATCTCAGGTTCAAGTGCAAACAAACCGGGATAAAGGAGAAATATTTGGGAGAGGTTTCTTGCCAACTTGTCCCGGATTTTGTAAGAAAAGAGTAGGAGCCGTTTGCCGGGATGTTTTATTATTGACCATGCATCAGTTCATGCACGCCTTGGGGACGTTTCACATTGGAAATTGATGATTTTAGGACATTTTCGATAATACACTCATTTTGTGCTTCCAGGGAATGAGCCTAGGTGGCTCCAATAAATCATATCCACCAGTAGGTGTTATTTTAGTTTGACCGGGGGACACAATTCATCATTGTTAGGTTTCAACCCTCCCAAATGGGGATCAGAACCGCAGTTAGTAAAACTCGAGGAAGATGTAAAGCGTTATTAATATTTATCTCCATAATTCATCAAAACCCCTTACTACTAAGAGAAATGACCAGCAGTACTTGGCCTATACGTACAAGGGTTCAAAAGAGGAGAAGGAAGGAATCGAATATTAACGTTTTGGGTAGAAAATGGGAGTATGAACCGTTGAGAGGACAAACTGATCTGGAGTCTTTCAAACGCAAGAAAGCAGCAAGTTTGAAAAGATTGATTTAAGACTTTTTAAGACCCTTATGTAAGGAATATAAGACCTACAGTATATCTCCACAAAAATGTACAAACGCAATTCAGCCAACCGGTGATAAATTTGCACTTACCCATGATAGCCACTGATATTTGCAAATATTAGCAAAAAAGCTTGCCAATGAACTACTAACTAGCTGCTAATATACCCTCGCTAGATACCAAAGGTAGCTTGGTTAGCAAGCTACCCTTGCTAGCAACCATACAAACGGTTGCTAATATACCCTCGCAGCATAACAAGGGTACGTAGTGGAGATGTCTGAATGCAACTCAAACTTTAGTCTGAAAGAAAAGTCCCACGAGAAAAAAAAATACTTAACTATGAGATTAAACAGTTCTGTAAAATTACAATTTAAGACCTGTGATTCACATCAACTTACTTTTTAAAATGAATTTAAGGTCTTATTTTAGATAAATGAATTTAAGACTTTTTAAGGATGCCTGCAAAGATTTTAACCTGACGCACACATGGCAAAAACAGATATTTATCCTTCCAAAACACAAATCCTCTCTTTGCTACCTTCACCAATCACAAAAGCATGGTCAGCTAAAATGGAAATAGCTTTGGAAACTAGAGAGACTTCAGCAAAAAGCACAACAACTCCATGTGTTTGCAAACACACACACACACACACCATTATTCACAGCTTGATCAAACCATAGAGGGTTGTTGCCGCCAAATAGAAGGAGGCATGGACACACACACCCACACACACACCGAACCCGTCAGGGAGTCCCGATTATGTGTTCAGCGTCAGAACTGTGTGTTCCGCAGCTCTCCACCGTCTAAAGCTCAGTGTCCTCTCCACAACACGGTGCCAGTAAATAGTTCTGTGAAGCCTTTTCTCTGCTCCCCGCCTCAGATCAGCACCCACTCTGGACGACGTTACTCCACAAGTCTTCCCCCTGGAAATCTGAAAACCTTAATTTTGGCAGCTGGCGCTCCAGCTGGGGGATGCTCCTGCTGAGCGCCAAGAACATGCAAACGTCCACTTACAGAGAAGTTTAGGATCATTAGCTGTAGATCCAAACCGTTTCTCCAAACTGGCTTTAATGCTTGTTCTCTTACTGTACTTCACTATTTGTTCTTTTATTACAGCAGATAGTGTGGAATTATTACTGTTCTGATATTCCAAGCTGTGGATTTTCTGATGTGTCCAACTACAATACATTGATTTCTATGTGTTTTTGTTTTAGCTGATGTGGCCTTATTCTGTATTAATACACTGTAGACTAAATAAAATTTCATTTAAAACATTTTAGCAAAACTGCAACAAAAATGGATTTATATTTGGCAGAAAATTAAGGTAAGTTATGAATCTATGTATTCATTTATGAAATCTGTCATTTGCCACCAGACAAATTTGTGAAATGTTGAATGAAACCCATCATAAACATTTGTAAAAACAGCACAAGTCACAACTATGTCACTTTTTTGTCAAATTGTTCACATTTTACATATTTTAGATGTCTGTTTTTGTTATTTTTGCGCTGCTTCCTTCCTTGGTCATTGTGAAAGAGCTCTTGATTTCAATGTGTTTTCATCTAGTTAAAACAAGTTTTATAAAAACAACAAAAAAAAATAAAGTAAAAAGTAAAACTAATGAGATTCATATGGAAAGCAAGCAGAACACTCATTGAAAAAAGGAAAAAATCCTGACACCTAGTGGCACAAATGGCAAACTGCACTCAATTTCACATATTTTACACATTTCTGTGGTTTTTGAAATGGTCTTCATTTTCAGCAAACATTTCCGTTGAGTTCAGGGTTTTGTACAGGTGAGAGCAGATTTTAAAAATAAAAACAAATAAAAACTAGTAAAAAAAACAAAAACAAACTAAAAGCTATGGCTTATTTTCTAATAAATTATTTTCTTTACATCCTGACAGCGTTTTGTAACATGACTTTAAATTAGGAGGAGAAGATCACCTTGTTTTTGACTTGTTACGCATCCAAATTCTAATAAAAATAGAATAGAGGCACTTTAGTGCCTCACTACAGTAAAATGTGTTGTTCCCGTGAGCGAGTGAAATATCCTCCGCCAGACGTGGTGTGCTTTCTGTCCGACACCTGGAAGTGATTGCCTCCACCATTACAGAATGCCTTGGCTGACGTATCGCTGTCGACAGCCAACCCTTTGTGCTCAGAGGGAGAAAAACTCACCAATGTAACCATTATATGTTGCACAGAGGCGTCACATGATGCATCTGTTAGGTCAGAACAACCATCATTCACTCCGGTGAAACTCTATAATTGTTGGACATTGTTTTTTGCGTTAGACAGGGATTGTTTAGCATTAAAAAGTAGTCAGCTGGAGTCTGTTGGACTTGTAGACGACAGGTCCAGCAGAGGACCCGTCGTCTGTCGTCATTTGACCTTATAAACAGCCTCAAGTTGCAGTTTCTACTCATGTTCATGTTTGTAATTTTTAGGACAGAAAAAGCTGATATTTTCCTGAGATGCACGCTGTTAGGCACCAGGCTGGTGGGTTCTTTTCAGATCATCCACCAGAGGGCGCCTGATGACAGCTGGTTCTTGGAGGGCGTGCCGGCAGGTCCTAACCAGACGCACCTGTGGGGAATTGCCATCTCCTGGTGGAGTATATGAGCAGCTGACTGCCAGCAAATCTTCGCCAGAGTGTTTGCCTGAACTGGTACACTGAGCCCCTCAAGAATTGGTTCGCTGAGCACACTTGTTGATATTCGAGTTGTTTGGAGATCTAATACTCCCTTTGTGATCCATTTTCCAGGAAGCCTTCAGGAGAACTCGAGTCATCCCTTTTTGGAAGAAAACCTCCAGAGGCGCTGTGAAAGTTCTAACTGGGAGCCCGAGCCTCACCTTCACCTTCCCAGTTACTTACCGGTGCGGTTCTCAGTTGGCAGTCAGCTCCATTACTTCTCCGTGCGGTCTAAGCACAACCTGTCCACCCTCCGACTCTCTGCCCAGCTGTCGCCTTGGGACATACCCACCTCCTGGCGCCTGGCCTTCCTCCTCCTCTGTTCGGACCCCGACTCCCACAATGAGCGGCTGAACCCGGAACCCTTTATTGATGCCAAGTCCAACTACCCGTTCTGAGTTTTTTTGTGAATAAGGAAAATAAATCCTTTTGAACTTTTACACCAGTCTCTCTGTGAGTGTTTCTGCATGTGGGCAAAGAACGTTAAACCCAACATGACACACGCCAAACTAGCAGTCACCATGAAGATGGCATCTAGCGGTTGTCATGGGGACTAGATGACTTGAATATGTTGCACTTTGCAGAGACAGACAGCCATTGATTGATAATTCTAAAATCGTGGAGAAATATATTTTTAAAAATGCTTCAGGTTTATTGGTGTTAAAGGGATTGTTTTGTTGGGGTACCAACAATAGCACCATATGTAATTTTGTTTTTAAAATAAAAAGCAATTTCTTCATATGTTCACCCCCAATGACTTCAAAATGAAGGATTTTTACAAATTTATGTGAAATAATGCTACTACCAAATGAGCCAAAAAACTATTTTTGCTAGACGATAAACTGTCCCAGAAGTTGTTTCACGCAATATTACGGTAATGGTATAATAATGCGAGAACACATTCTCAAAAATGTATAAACTCTAAATTCCAATGAACATTTGTCACTGGAGCTGGAAGCCATTTTAAATGTCCAAAATATATAAAACAATAGAAACAACAAATAAAATTAATCATTATGTCTTGGCAAGATAAAAAAGTTGAGACTAATATACCAGACTGAAGATTTTTGTAATCCAGATTTTGATAGAAAATGGAAATTACTGAGCTCATTTTAATTGATCATGCAATTAATTGACTTATTGCGACAGTCCTGTTACCAAATAATATGAATAATATTGCATGTTTCTTAATGTAAAAGGCAATTTCATTTCCAGAGTGGAACCAGCCACTCTGCGCTCGTGTTGTCCAACATTGCAGATTTCCCGGCAACAATGAAACTCCCTCAGATCGTGAGACACACTGCCTACATCCTGTGTGTCAACATGCTGCTGCCGTCATGCAGTCTGAATATCTGAGACATCATCAGACTCTCTTCTCTGTGATTGGGATCAGCTCTATAGGCGACGGTTTAAACACCGTCCCCTGATCCGTGCCCTCAGATTAAACAGGAGATCTTCAACGTGAGAACAGCGGGAAGCCAACCCACACGGGCAGAAAGCTTGCTGTGTTCACACAAAACCGCAACAAAGAGTCTGTTCCCGCGCTCTGGCTTCACGGTTTGTAAGTCCTGAGGCGTTTTGTTATTTTTCACAGAGGAGAGTTTTGGAAACAAAAAATCCTCTCCCTGTGCTACTAAGATAAAGCCCAAGACAAACGTTAAAAAATGGACAGGAAGTAGACAGAATATTGGACATCAGTCTGTAAATGAAACCATCCTGTTCACCAATCAGCAACAACAAGGTGAACTGACTTTCTTCGAGCTCCGTCTTTGGCAACCAGAAGCTCATTTAGCTGCGACACGCTCCATGTCTTACTCCACGTCGCTCCATGGTCCATTTCCACTGACCATAAAATTGCGCAAATTGAAATTACGAAAACAAATCAGCTTGATGCAAACACACAAATTTTCACAACACCTCCAATCTCACGCTAAAAAGTTTTTGCACCGTATTTATGTGGGGTTTTTTGGGTTGTATCAAAATCTTTTGAATTCTGTAAAAACACGGTCTTCAAATCCCGCAATCACGTGATCAACGAGCAGACGTTGCTACTTGCAAAAAAGGTGAAGAAGTTGACAGGAAGTAGTAGGGGGATGACGGAGCGGGATTTTAAATTCACGACAGGACAAAAACATTTTTACATTCTCAACAGGCGTATCAATAACGTATTAGATTCCAAACACCAAAGAAATGCGAGAATTTGCCAAAATCTTGAATCGTAAGCCCTACAAAATTTTACATTCACGTGTTGAATCCATAGCTCTTGGTAAAATCGCCGACTACTCGCAAGTTTAAGGGGCTTATCGCTTCAGTGTTTTTTCAACATAAGCAAAATATCGACAAAGTTTTTTATTTTTTTACGGTGTTCCTGTCTCTTGCAGACAGCGTTGCTGTTTTCATTTTAAATTAACTCTTCAAACACATTTTCACACAGTTTGAAGTGGCGGTCTATGGTTTTTAAGCCACACCCACAATGAAACTATCTTAAATTAATGCTATTTTAACCGTTTTAAGCCTAATGTTGTCTAAACATCCTAGCAGATAGTGAGACTCGAGAATGTAAAAAAAAAAAAAAAAGGGAAACATGCCTTTAATGACTGGTTGACATGACTAAGTAAAAAATGTCATTATTTTATACATCGGAAACATGGCAAAGCGTTTGTTCCACACCAACTTGGGGAGATGAAAGTGTCTCACTATGAGATTATCTTTAAAGAATTCATTTGTTTGTAGTATCATATTTATTGAAAATGGTCTCAAAACATCGATATTATCATTTCTCGCAATAATTTCGAATTTATGATCAAGAAAAAAATGTGCTTGTTTTGTTGAACCAACATCCGTCCATTAGGTTTATTGATTATCAGAAGCTTCTACTATGTGCATGAATGTAAATGATGAATCTGGGACTTTTTTGTTACGAGTTTGTGTAAGAGAAAGAGAAAGGACCAAACTGTGAACCATGACAGGAAGCTGGTTTTCTTCTCCTCGACTTTTTGACCTTCAGCCGTGACTCGCGTTCATTTTGCAGAGAACAACAGCACTTTGTCTCACATGTATAAACACGCAGACGAACACGAGCGCAGCCGACCCCCGATCTCCGTCTGAGGGTCATTATTCACTACGTTCACCTCAGCGACGACATTTTCTGCGTCAGAATTTAATCATAAAAACCCACAAATGAGCTTCTAAAGCTTCATTTGCATATATATTTGTGATATTTGCAACATTTTGAGGTTCTTACAGAACTTTTTCTGCATGTCTGGATGCTGATTTAAGAAATCTTGACAATATTGTGGGGAAAAATAAATAACTCTTTTTGTTTTTAATAAACACTGAGCACTATAATAAGAGCATTTTATCATAAGGAAGCAAATCAATATAGGCTTCATCTGAATAGAATAAAAGAATCATGGAACGTTGTTTTGCTATCAAAAAATTACCTTGTATATCAATATCATACTGAATTCCAACTATTTTTTTCTGAACTTGCTAATCAAATCACTTCTGGCAACTCTGCGAAGTTAAGACTTGAAAAACTGAGAGTGGACTCTGAAAATGAAAGTCTTTCTTTGTGCTCTGCGGATGGAGGGAACTTGGTCAGAAAGCCTCTGAATCATCGCCTGTAGGAAGAGAGCGATGGTGGGGGAGGATGAGGAGAAGAGGAGAGATTCTGACACTGGAAACATATTGAGGTACATGGCCTGGATTCACGATAAATTTTTTAAAAAAATTAAAAACAAACTTGTGTGGGATTATAAAACTTGAGCCGGGAAGTTGAGTCGTCAAAAGTTAGAGATTCGTGATTAAAGAAAATAAGGAAAAATCGAATGAATATCGGTTTAATTTAAAGTTTTCATTTGAGCTTCTTTTGTTTCCAAAGTTTTCAGAGTTGGAGGAAAGACATTTGAGTATTTAGGATGACGTACCCGTGAGAACGAGGAGAGGGAGGAAGGATTCGCTCTTGTTGCCTCAACAAACACTTTAGACCCATTAGCTACTCGAAAATAAAAGCGTAAAATAAAAGCTTAATTACATAGAAACTAGCCTTAACTCAATATAGACCTAAGAATTGAAATAAGCTTTCAAAGTTTCCTTTAACAGAGCAGAGAGTATTTAGTTTCATACAGCAAAAACACAAAGTATGTTTTTTAATATCCTAAATAGTCATATTTTACTAGCACATTTCATTCAGTTTAAAGCAATAGTTCATATTTTTCTGAACATGGTTCTGGTTTAAGATCTAGCTACAAATCAGATAAGCAATACATTTACTATTGTCGTCCTAAGAAAAAACTCAAATCCCACAAAATGTCCCAGGAGTTTATAAAAGCCACATTCACTTCAGAGGTTTATTTACATGAAGGTCTGTGACTATTTACAATGGTTCATGATCCATAACGATGATGCAGAACTGGCCAGCGTATTTACCAGATGGAAAAGGAAAGCAGTAAATTAAATACTCTTCATTAAGATACATACTTTTCTATTTAAAGGGCTTAAATGCACATTTTGTGTGTGTAACAGGAAGTTATTTGGACCAGTAACGATGTAAATGTTCCTTTGTCCGTACATTTTGCAGAGGTACTTTCACATGTCCATTTCCTAAATGAATAATTATTGACATCTATGTAAATAACCATCCAAAGGGTTAGAAGAAGCATAAAAAGCAATGATAGCATTAGACACTGTGACACTTTCTAGATTACAGCTATTTTAAAATAGTAGAAGTCAACGTTGGTCTTGACAGTCGATAGCTGTGGTCTATGTGAACAACTAATCTGAATTTCTACTAAATATAACCAGAGTTCCTGCAGATTTTAGCAAGTCAAATTTAAGACTTTTTAATATCTTTTTTATTGCCACCTTGAATTAAATTAAAGACCAAACAAATAACAAATCTAGATGCTAAGCTTTGGGTTGGCAATAGTGAGCCACTGGCAAAGGCGAACGTTGTCTAGTCAACTGGCAATAAATTTTAACTTACCATGATAGATGCAAAAAAGCTAGCTAGCTAACAAGGACACACTAGCAGGTTGTTATTGGTAGCCTCAACCACCTCAAGTCACAGAACGCAAGGAAGATGTCTGAGCGTGACTCAAGCTTTTGCCTGACAGAAATCTCCACATTTTTAAGGCCAACTTACTACTTTCAAAATTAATTTAAGAAAGTTTAAGGCCTTAATTTTAGGTACCTGAATTAAGACCTTTTTAAAGATGTGCAGACACATTGATAGAGACCAGGAAAGGCATTTGCCAGAGACATGATATTAATTACATGTAAAGCCTTTAAACATAGATTTTTAAATTCCAAACCGCTGCATGTTGGTCAGTCAGTTTTGTTTTTCTTAGCCCAGACAAGTAGGTCAAGAACAAGACTTTGCTAGCTTTCATCCACCTTCAGATATCAACAGATTTTGTTACTGAGACGATTTGAACTGTAGCTCAGGGGAAGGTGATTCACATGGAGTGACCTTATCTTTGGACCTATGACCTCAATTAAAAGGAATTATATCCAGCAGGTAAGATATTTATTGCTTATAGCTACTAAACACAAACCCTTTTTGACAGATGTAAGCAATCCCTTCAATGTTTTTGGCAAAGGCACATAACTCCAACGTTTCACTATTCTATCTAATCATATGAGCCCATAAAAACAAGGTAGAAGAGATACAATCTGAAAAATCTGGCTAAAGTAAATGTTGCAAAAAGAATGCATTTCTACTTTCTTCGACATGCTTGGAACACTTTGTCCCCTTATAGTGAACAGCAGCCAACAGAACGTGGCAGGAAATAAGTCCAGTGTGTGAACTCTCCAGAGGACAAAGTCCTCAAGTTCAGGCCCTTCTGAGTGACAACTTCCAGTGGAAAGTGTACCACACATGCACGCCTTCTCCCCTGATATCATCCTTCCTTAACTCAAGAGCAACATCCTCTCTGTATCAGTGCGACTCCTTCCTCCTCTCCTCGGGCAGAGGAACCCGGCTTCGATCCTCTGTGCAACGGTTTTCTGGAAACAGGCCGTGGGAGATCTGACTCTTGTACAAACTCCGAACTGGGTGGAAAAAATCCCCTCATCTGGGGCCGGAACATGTGTTTCAGTGTTCGTTTCCCTTCTTTTGGCAGGTGGACGGGGGGAATGTCAGCGGTTGTTACTCGCGGAAAGGCACACGTGCGAGTGATTTTTCTGCACATGAATGAAGGGGGGGAGGAATGTTAGCTGGTTTCAAGCTAGCAAATTTGAAATCCCCCAAGTGTCAGACGCTAGCCAAACATGAAAGCAGGTGGCAGTGACAGGGATTAGTCAGGCAAATTAAAGAAATTCGCAAAGTATGTACTCTTTTACAAAAAACAACCTTATTAGCACACTAATTCTAGTATTCTAGTGTAATTGGTATAATGTTTCAACATTATCGCACATTAAAAAAAGAGAAAATAGGCGAGGAAATTTACAAATCTGCTTTGTTTTATCTGTTTTCTTTCTGCACTGGACTCACAAAGCAGATTGCACTAAATACATCCAGAAGCAACACCAATGTCAACTCTAGCATAAACAGGCTATGTTTTCACGTTTTTATGTCAGATCACAATTAAAGATTAGCTTACAATAATCTGTGCAAATATATGTATATGTACCAGTTGTTTTTCCTATTTAGTTGTTATTCCTATTCGGTTAATGTATCCATGTTAAAATAAGTTATAGAAACGTCATTGAAACCGTAATAATTAATCGTTTATATTACTTCAGCACCAGTAAGTTTTAAATAAAACATTTTTGTTTAAACTTTTGTTTAAAATATTGTCATACTTTGGCAATCTCATACTAGCCCTCGAGTTAAAATCAACAACAACCAAAAACATTTCACCTCGTTATGTTAGCGACTTCAGCATCAGTGTTTTCTATCTTTATTTAAACAGTAGGAGGTGAAATAAAAAAAAAAATAAAGATGCAGTGAAGATGAAGGCCCCACAATGCGTGTATTGATTGTTTAAGCTGTGTGATTCTGCCCACGTGGTAGCGATACAGGAAGAACCCACGCAGAATTTTGGGAGTTAAGATGATGCATCCCAGCACCACAGAGAGGAGCACCTACACACACGGATCCTTGGGAAGTCAGCTAAAGGAAGACTTGCTTTTCTTTTTTTCTTTTTAAAAAAAAATATCTTTCTTCCTCTCCTTCCAGCCCCGCATCTGGTCTGTGTTTAAAGGGTGTTTCTCTTTCTGTCTGGTGATGCTATACATACTAACTCTCACACACAGACAGACTGCTGGCTGCCTCATGTTAGCAGCCTTCTTGCTTCACTCTTTCGGTCACTCTTGAGGCCCATCATGTAAGCAGGGGAGGGAAACCAGTGTGAAGTCTGTGCAGAGATTAATGCTAAGGTGCAAATCTGCCATTATTCCATCTGGGCGGCGCCTTACTAGTTACTAGTTCTTCTGCTTTTGGCCCAATGCAATCCAAAAATAATTACTTTCTTGTAGAGTTTTGTAAAGTACTAGCCTGGTAGAAACCAGCCTCTTGTTCTATGCTTTGCTTCGTACAGAGCGTCTGGAGTCTCGGCTATTGAGAAACGACTGCTGTGGACTCTGTTGACATTTTAAATTTTATACAATCACTAAAGTTTGAGACAACGTTCAACGCTATAAAGTTTACTACTGCCTTTCTATGCAAATCTGCTCAGTTCTCATCTCTCTTCATCTAGGCTTTCCTCCCATTAAGCACGATTTCTCCTGCAGAATTTCACCCGGGCCAATCAGCAAACAGGAGACATTGTGAAAGATTTTCTGCACTGCTTTAAAGTTGTAGTCTGCCTGTCGTTGTTCAGTCCATGCTTTCAAATATTGAAATAACCTCAACAGTCATCTCAGAAAATCTACGTCATCATTGATATTTTCTGTTTGCTGATTGGCCCGGTTTTGAAATCCAGCCCAATGGAAGAAAGCCCAGACAGAACACTGAAAGGAAATGAGAATAGAGCGAAATTGCGTAGAGCAGCAATGGCCAGATTAGAAAAATACTACAATGCAACTTTATAACCACAAACTTGAATGTAGTTCATTGGACGCATACGGGCCAAAAAAAGTAATATATTGTAATTGTAAAGGAGAGAAGCACTGAATCATTCTAACACATTAATATGAAAAAAAAAAAAATAATAATAATAATAATAATAATAAATCATGCTGCCATCACTATGTTTTATCACAGAGATGGTGATTTCGGGGTCATGTGAAGGAGAGCTGGAGGACGAAGAAATGAATAAATTATTTCCCATCGTTTAAGAACTGACATCACTTGCCTTTTGAGTTTGAACATCCTAGAGTGGTGAGCAGGTAGGCAGAAATGTAAAAATGTTCGCATTTATTCTATCAGTCAGTGCGCCATACTTTAGGTAAAAGGTTGCTCTGTCTACCGTCAGTATTAACTCTTTTCAGTTTCTGAGTGATACTTTGAGATAAAGTCAGAGCAATCATGACAACATAAACTTTATCAGTTATACAAACAATTGAAACTGTGTGATGCTGTCCTGTCAACATGAGCTAAAATCTCTTGGAACTGTTTTTGCCCGCCTCGTTAAATCAACACTGCCAAGATTTAAACCAGTTCTGAAGGCAAACGTTGGGTCCAACCCTGTACTAGCAAGGTGTGCCTAATAAATTAGACAAGTAAGAAAGTGCAATCACACAATTACATGCGCACAGAAGGAACATGCTGAAATTGTGCACTAATTTAGCTACAATTAGTGCTTTACGTCTCAAAATTGTAAGAGTATTATTGCAGATTTTACTATTATTACTATTATTTCTCTTGCTGCCTAAACCTGATGCAAGATTGTCATCAAAATCAACTGTAAAACAATTGAAATACCCTGGTTTCCTTCTTTTGAAGGGCAAATCTGCTTCTGACACTGCAAGGTATCCAGTCCCACTGTGCTGTTTTCTGAGGCTTTCAGAAAAGGACAAAAAACTCAGATTTAAAGGAGAACACTGGTACGCTTCATGAGAAACTTCACACATGCATCCTACAAACATGCAAATGAAATCACTTTTATGAGTCGCTGTAAGCTGAGTCTGTAGATGACTCATTTTTAATACTACAGCTGGGCTATGACATCGGCAGAGCTTTGGAATGAAAACATAAAAACTAAACAAAACATTACACCAGACCGGGAGGGAACACGTGTGACAGGTAAGGTAACAAAACGACAAAAGCACGCAAAGCATCCCTGCACTTCAGCTCACAAGTTCACATTTTTCTCTCCACACCCACGTGCTGCATTCAGGAGCATCCTGGAAACCAGCAAGTTCATGAGTAAAAGTCATGTGCACTCATAAGAAAGAAGGAGCTTGCATGCAGATTTTGACCCATGTAGATTTTTTTCTCTAATCTCTAATTTTACGTCACGTAAACTCAAGTTTCATGTGAGATTTTAATCAATATCCTGTTTCCGTTTTAAATAGAAATTTAAAAGCAACTGAACACAAAAGTACAACGTCTCTTCTTTAACAACAGGGTTTCACCACTCAACTATAAGACTTTTTAAGACTATTATTAATACAATTTAAGACTGGTATCACAACAGCAATGGACAAAAAAGAAATTGCAAATAAAAATATCAAACGGGTTGTCAACAGAAGTGAGCATTTTAGCTAAAATGAACATTTTCCAGCCAAATGGCAATAAATTTGCAATTAACCATGATGGACGTAAAAAAGCTAACTAGCTTTTCCCGAGCTAGCGAGGCTAAAGCTAGCTCGCTAGCAAGAGTATAGCAGCTGGTTTCTAGTAACGGAACACGGTAAATATTTGCGTAAGCTTCAAATTTTGGCATAAATGTAAAGTCCTGTGAGAAAAAAAAATAAGACTACAAACAATGTAAGAGATTAAATAGTCCTGCCACAACCAAATTGAATTGTATTTAAGCTCAACTCATTTCTTTTGAATGAATTTAATATGTCGTACATTTACATACATGAATATGATACTTTTTACCACTTTTTGAGGATGTGCGGAGGCTGAATAGAAACTTGCAAAGATGACACTAAACTCAAGCATGGCTTTGAGCGTGACAACCAAGCAGCTGGAAGCCCGCACACTTACTCCAGGTGAGTTTTGTTTTGTTTTTTCTTGACCTCTTGCACTTTGATATTTATTTATTTTCTTCTTCTTCTTTTCATTTCCTCTTACCTCTTGGCGGGGGCTTGCTGAGCAGCTCGGCGACGTGCCTCTGCAACAGGACCAGTCTGCCCTCCAGCGCGCCGGAGCGGCGGCACACGGACACCAGCTCCCCTTCCAGCTCCTCCAGGATGCTCACCGAGTGCCGGGACAGATCCGACAGCTGCCGCAGCACCGAGCACAGGGACGTGCCGCATACGTCCGCCAGCTCCCCGAACACCTCCGCCGGCAGCCTCCCGCCGCCGCCGCCGCCGGCCTTGCACACATCTTTGGGGAGAATGGTGCGCTTGCAGAACGGCATAGTTTCTCCACAGACTCATACACACTCATAAAAGAGGAGAAGAAGGACAAACAAAAACTCCGATAATTGTCAAGTTATACTCCCGTGGTCCTTCTCCTTGAGACGCATGCTACGGACGGCCCTGGAGGAAAAAGTCCGCATTTGTTGGAGAGGTTTGGAGCAGGCTGTGCGTCGTGCGCACTCATTGTTTTGGACTAGGAGTCAGATTTGTAAATGTGCGTGTGTGTGTATGTGGAGGAGAGTCTCAGCTGCTGCTCGGAATGTTGGACAGAATCTAAGATGAAAGACATCCGGCTCAAACTTCAAAATCAGTGTTTAAAAACGGGCCTTTGGAAATTTTAAATGTATATTTCGATGTGTAAAGAAAAATAAATCCTTAACTACACAAGATTTAAGCTAAAACCTTACATTTCCTGGCCGCGAAGTCAAACAATTTCTCGAAATTTAGATGTTAGAACTTTATAACGACCTATTCATCGGTTTCAATATGTAGACGTAATGATTTCCCCTTTAATATGTTTTGAAAACATGCGCATTTTTAGCAACGCTTCCGAGCGCTCCCCAGTTCCCTTTGGCATTTTTAGCCTGTGTTTCATGCGTGCTTTTATTTTGAAGGCGCCCATCCAGCGATCAGATCTAGTTAAGGCCGTCTTTACTCAGAGCGCAACAGTTTCCCAGAGAAGGGGGGGAGATGAAGAGAGCTGAGGAGGCGAAAGAGGAGGAGAGCGGAGGATGGATGAGGACGGGGTGGGTGGGTGGATGGACGGAGCAGCTCGGGTAAAACGCTGGAGGTGCTGCTCCTCACACAAGAAAAAAAATCATGTGCTACATGCTGAAAGAATTCAACTTTCCATCAGAACTCAGCGTGTAAAAAAAAACGGCAACCAAAAAAAAGGACAGTAAGCAGGGCCGGCAAAAGATTGTGTGGTGCCCTGGGCAGAATCGGATTTCGGGGCCCAACTTCCTGTTAAAGAACGTCATCAGAACTAGCAGTGCTTCACGTGTTACTGGTTACTAATTGGTAAGAGCTGTTTGGGCAGAAGCCAAAGCTCACACACAAAGATTAAATTCATAGAATTAGAGTGTAACTATGGCAACACAAAACAATCAAACAATGAGGATTTTTTTTTTTTTTTCACTTTTACAAAGTAAACTTCCCAATCCCTTTCAATCTTAGGTTTAAATTTTCAACAAGTAAGAATCTTTCATCAACGTGAAAGCTGACGGAACTAATTTAATGCTAATGTTCGCAATAAACAATATAGAAATTTACTTAAATATGTTACAATTCTTGCCCTGCGACAGACTGGCGACCTGTCCAGGGTGAACCCGCCTCTCGCCCGGAACGTTAGCTGGAGATAGACACCAGCACCTCCCGACCCCACTAGGGACAAGGGCGTAAGAAAATGGATGGATGTTAAAATTCAAGCATTTATGGGAGGCAACTGAACCCTAAGCAGCAGCTTAGTTACCCTCTGCCTTAGGCCAGCACACAAAAGATCATTGCTGTAGAAGCTGGCTGCCAACCGAATACTGTATTCAATTATATTGACGGAAAGTTGAGAGGAAGGAAGAAATGAGTCAGAAAAACATGCTGGAGGTAGAGAGTAGTACTAGTTATAAGTGAAATAATCTGCTAGTGAAACTTGCACTCCTGCGGCTCGCTAAAAAGTTACTTGTCAGTTAGTTTTGTCTTATCGTAAGTCTATTAAGATATTTGCACTAGAAACTTGACCAAAAGTACTTGGCAAGATTTTGTGTTTGTGCAGTGTAATTTACTGAGAAACCGAGTTCATCGGCTGGAGGCCGTAATTACCTAAATCAACACGAATGTCAGTGAAATAAAAGCACCAGACTTTTTCCAATAGAATGAATTAAATAAATTACTGCGCTGAACATGTCGCTTTCCTGATGGCATGTTTGATACGCCGCGCTAAATCTGTAGCCTGCAGTTCTCAAGCCATAACCCAGTCCTACCAAAGTGTTCCTGAGTAATTGTGAAATGTCATTAAGAAGAGAATAAACTATATCGTTTAGTCACTTTTTTTTTTAAATTTGCTAACAATATTATAATTTCGAGTCTCACTCCAACCAGCCATCAGCCGCCATGCTTCTGTTTACATTAGTTTCATGTGATTTTGACCCCAGTTTGCGATGTCCACGGAGCTTATCAGACACATCACATCGCACAGTCACAAGCTCCTCGTTAGAAGAAGGGAGGGGAGGGTGTTTGGCTCTTCCTGCCGCCCCCTTCGCCTTTGAAAACATTCTGCTGTCAGCCAGCTCTGAGTGGTTAACCCACATTACCAGCTGCCCACAGAGGATTCTTCTTCCTCCCCACAAAGCGATAACAGGAGCTCAGCTGAGCAAAAATGAGACGGCACACGAGCGGTTGGGAGAGTCTCGTTCATGACGTGGCCCTCGAGAGCGAGTGTATTTTCTGCAGGAAATCCGACGGCTGTCATTTGACCTCACCTCACCCTTTTAAAAGCTGCAGTGCATAGCTTTTATAAACAATATGTTTTATGTTAAAACTGTCACCAGGTAACGACAGTATATCGTGAGACAAATACTCTACGGAAAAAATCGAGCTCCTCTTGCCTCCTCGCTGTGGTGCTTACTGCCATCTGCACAAGTGTGCCATGCCTGGTCAAAAATAACCAATCAGAGCCAAGAGGAGGGTCTTAGCGCTGTCAATCAAGTTCCGCCTTGCTCTCTGCTACACTACAGCTAGTTTCCGACAGTAGAGTCCGCCGTGAATGCTAAGGCTAGTTAGCATAGCCACCAACGACGGCGGGTAAACGGTTTTCCTGTAATGTTAAGTTGTTTCTCCACCATTAGTACATTGAGCAGCTGACTTTGAATCAGACTAAATCTTTCCTGGTTTTTTTTACCAAATTTTTTTTTTCTAAAAATGCATGAAAAAAGGAAGAGGGGTATTTATCTTGCATTTTATTCTAATTCAAAAGTTTGCATAAATATTTTTAATATTCTGTACAATTGAATTCAAATGGTACGACTAACTACAAATGTTTTGGGTAACTTTTAAAAAGCTTCTCACGACAGTTTTCTGTAATTTTGATCCATTCCTACCGAATACAGAACTGAGATTTTTAAAGGGCCTGCACTATGTATTTTCCAGGCATATAGTGCCATTTTACAACACAATCAAGTAACTGTGTTACCTTCAGTTGTTACAAAAATGCTGTATTTATCAAATATAACTTGAAAGAAATTTTACTTACCGATTTAATTCCTTGAAATTGGGCCGTTGTCTCTTTAAAAACTCCTGAGCTTTCTGAAACTCCGCCTTCAGAAAGTCATCACACATCGCTTCTCTATTAACCCTTTAACAGTGTTTTTACTGCGTTGCACTGAGTAGTAGCTCGTATAATGAGTTCAGCAGATGTGCAGCTCCACCAGGTGTTTGCTAATTGGTGCTGGCTAGTCTGAAGGAGCGTAACGGGGAAGTCATGGCAGAGGGCTGCTCTGTGATGGGATAGCTCAGAAACTGCAGCGCTAGGTCCACACAGGTATTTTGAGTGGTTGCCATGGAGATTAAAGAATTTCGCAAACATGCATGAAAGAATTAAGGTAGCACTTCACTTATGTTTTTGATGAAGGATTATGACACAATGTAAAGCTAAAAAAAAGTAAATTTAACATAATACTGTCCATTAAGGAAACAAACTTTGCAGCTTCGGGCAACAGGAAATTGCATCGCAGGAGAAAACAGACCTGTAGAGGTCCACAACTCTCTCCCTGATATCCGGGTTGCTGATGTCACAGAATGAAGCAGGTTGGTTGAGGTGTTGCTTTAAAATACATCCCAAGGTATCCCTATTTAAGAAGCTGTCTTACAGATTTTTCTCCAAACTGTTTGCTTAAATTTAGGCTTGTTTTTTGTGAAGATTGCAGGATTCCTCTATGTCGCCCAATTCACTCAATATTTAACTGCTGTTAAATGGGGGCAAAAAAAAAAAATCAAATCTGTGAAAGGCTAAATTCTTTTCCTTAATCCCATTGTGTCATTTTGAGCCATTTTCTTCCAGTTTATTTCACCATCCCTTTCTCCATTCTCCTCTCCACCCAGTGAAAAAAAACAAAAACAATCCTCCATCCGAAGGCTCTTGAACGTACCCCTGCTCCTTTCCCCCCGGCTAAAAGCACATCTGGTCCTCGGAGCAACTCCCCGCGGGACCCCGTTGGCGATCCCTCCCAGACATGAACTTGGCCTACCTAATGTTTTTGTTCATGCTAGTCTGACTCTGTCATGTGGAGGGCGGTGCGGCAACGGAATGTGGAGGAATTTTAACGTAAACTAGCTTTTTATTGACGCAGTAGAGAGAACATCAACATGAGAAACTTCTGGGAGACGGTGGGGGGAGGACAAAGGGTTACGAGTGAGTTTTTGCAACAGCGAGAGTTCGTAAGGATTGGAGGAAGCGTGGAGCGGCAGAAGGGAGTGGCTGGGTTACATCATCCAAACATCACAGTCCTCAGACCATCGTTTGAGCACGGTTGCACAGCCGAACACTTAGTTAGTATGCCAGCTTGCTGCTGTGTCACCAAATCAATCTATGACCTAGTCGGTGGTTAAGCGATGAAAATTAAAGCAGAAGCCTGCTTTTAATTGTACACTTTTACTGACAATTGTCCCAATCAGCCAACAGTTAGGTAGACCGTCAATCACATGGAAGCAACTGATTAGAAACAGCTGTCCGTACCCAGTCCCCCCTTTCCTCTGCCCTTCACCTCCACCGGCTCCCCTGATGACTGACTTCATTGTTTCAGGAGTCCAGCCCACGTTTAGCCGTAACACAAACTTACTACCACTACTGTGCTCCTATTCTCCTCTATTTATTTTTTTTCTCTACCGGACTTTGATGCCTGTATCCTTCTAGCAGGAGTCTCTTAAAGAGTCACTGGGCTCTTGCTTCAAACCATTTGTTATTCCACCAGACACTCATTCAAAGCCTCTTCAGGTTTTTAGACAAAAGCCTTTATGACATCTTTGGAAAGATGAATTTCTTCTGATTACTATGGCTACATCTGAATCCACTTTGTTTTTCGTTGTTTTTCTTTTTTTGCGCAGTCTTCAATGGCACAATTCCGATCTTTTCACCCCCCCCCAAAAAAAACCAAAAACAAATTTGATCTGTGCCACTTCAATAAAGTGGAACTAGTTTAGATATCCAATAGCTAGGGCGTGCTGTGGTGGCGCAGGGGTTTAGCACACCCCACATTTGGAGGCCTTTGACCCGCGGACGTCGCGGGTTCGGGTCCCAACGACCTTCCTCCTTCAAAAATGGCGCCGGCTCAGCTGGCTGCCTGCAGACGCAGCTCCTGTCGTGTGTGTGTGTTAATCTGTGTATAAAAAATTCTTGCTGTAACTGCGAAATAATTTCCCTGCTGGGATGAATAAAGTAATTCTTCTTCTTCTTCTTCTTCTTTCAAAGCATTTGCAGTCCGAACGGTCGTGTCGCATTTTATGTGGCTTTTATGTGATTGGTGTGAGACATGCGTCATAATTCTGCGCCAGAAAATACCAGATATGGTAAATCAGGACATAAACAATGGCTGAACATTGTAATTATGAACTTATGAAAGAAGTCTGTGTCACTGAAACACATTACAATCCCCCAACTCTTAGCTCTGAATAAACATCCAAACAGACTTCCCTACAGAAATCGCAGTCAAGTTGTGCTTTCGTCTTATTAGCTTCCTTCATCTTGTGATTTTGTGACAATACTGTCGGCTCCCATTGCTAAATAAACGTTAAAATCTTTCCATAAATGACTCCATCCATTATTGCTTCGGTAAACAATGCGCTGTGGTGTGACGTTGGCATTCTTTTTCTGCACATGCGGGTCATAAATCATTGAGTGAATGTCGCCTATGATGGCAACTTGTTTAAATATGGAGAGATAAATTAGTTCAATAAGTATTTTCAGCTCAAGCCTCACACCCAATTATGGCCAAAAAAAAGACCAAATTGACAATAGATGAGGACAACTATAAGTTTTAAAGCAATCATCCATTTACCCTTTGAGGGGTCACAGGGGTCTGGTACCTATTTCAAGCAGTATTTGGTCATTGGGGAAATGGTCAGACTTCATGGGAAGATGGATGGAGCTAAATTCACGGCAGTCCTTGAGGAAAACTTCAAAAGACTGGAGCCTGGGGTGAAGGTTTGTCTTACAGGACGACAACAACCCTAAACACACATCCAGAGCTACAGTGGAATGGTTTATATTAAATTATCCAGTCTCGACCTAAATCCAGTTGACAATCTCTGGCAAGACTTGAAAATCAAGTTCAGTCTGGCTGAGCTTGAGCTATTTTAAAAAGGAGAATGGCCACAAATGTGTCTCAGTGTGGAAAGTCGATAGAGACATAGCGCAAAAGATCTGCAGCTGGAAGTGTAGTAAAAGGTGGTTCTACACATCATGTATCTTTTCCTTCCACTTTTCAATTATGCACTACTTTGTGTTGGCCTGTCCCACAAAATCCCAATAAAACACATTGAGGTTTGTGGTTGCAACATGAGTAATGCACTGTGTATGTCAGCGTCTTGTAGTTAGCTCAGCTGACGTTCATAACAGGCACCACTAGCAGACCAGAGATTATTTAACACCTGAAGATCTGCTATTTAAACGTCCAGTAAACCTCCACCCAGTTAAAATGGTCTCTTGGGTTATGATGAACGCAACTCGGGCCAATAATGTTAAGAAGCTCCTGACTGTGGCCACAAAGAGCTGGTGCTGCTCTGGAATTAGTTCTGGCGGTCGAGAGGAGTTCCCTTCGGTTTTGATAGCGAATGTCAGATTGTTTACGCGGGTGTAGACACGACAACCCTCGGCGCTTGAATAGAAGGCAGAACCAGCATGGAACCAGTTTGTAAAAATAAACACTTCCAACTTGTCAGGCGGTGTATTACACAGAAGCATCTAGGAAGCAGCAAAGAATGTTCAAAAACGACTTGGCAGGCTATGGTGTATACTGTCTGTTACCATCTGTTCCCCAAGGCCTTTTCCCAGTTAGATGAACAGACTGGAACCAGTAAGTGAGAATAAACTTTTTCAACTTCCTAAAAGTGTGAAAACTAATTTCAGCCATTGGTTTAACTGATGCGAAAAGTTCTTATTTTAACTTGTTCCTCCCAGTCGTCTTGACCTCAAACATCACACAGCAATCTCACCCCTCACATCTCCGAGATGGAGAAAGACTTCACATGAAAAGTTTGTTTTGTGTGAAAATGTTGGTAAAGAATAAATCAGCTTTGATGATGTTGCAGCAAGACCGATTTCAAACTACACCACCATGAAGCCATTCAGTTCCTGCAACGTTATGAGCTGTAACATATTACCCAACATGATAAATATTTAATAGATTAAGATTAGTTGGCTAATTTTTTGTTATATTAAATAATTGCATCCATGTTCTAAAAAAAGACGTCAGCTCTAAGGCCTAACTCATAACTCCCACTCTGCAGCCACTGACTGTATATATCAACAGCGAACGTACATCGGAAGAGGCACGCAATGGGTGTCTGTCAGTGCCTTTTACATACATTACTTGACAGATTACCAGATTCAAGCCATGGCTGGTGTTAAGAACTTTGACGCTTCCGAATAGAACAGGTACGAAAACGATCGTCTGACGCGACGCCCTGGAGCGTTCTCCGCGAAACGGTCCAAATGGTAGGAATGCCTGTCCGCAAGGTCTAAGTGCCAAGTCTTCAAGGACTCAAAGGTTTGCCGAGGCCTTTAACGAGTTTCTGAGTCACCTCCTGTGGGTCAATTGAAGTCAGGTGCCTTCCCCCAAGTCAAGACGTCCAGTAAACCTCCACCCGGCTTTAAGTGAGGAGTTCAAGAGTCTTTTATGTCTTCTATGGGAGTAGAGGCTGGAGCAGGAAAGGTGCCGACAAACTGAGACCCCATCAGTAATGTAGGTGCTCCTTTGGTGTGGTAAAGGCAAGAAGCTCCTGAGACTGAGGAAAAAAGCAAGACCTCAATCTACTAGTTCACCTTTAATAAAAAGAGGAATCAAGATCAAAAGAACACCAACTCAAACACTGAAGGCTGAAATTAGTGCCCTGTGCAGGCTGGCTGGGTTTAGGACTGAAAGGCCTTGGTTGAGGTGATTTGGCAAAAATAGGTCTCCCTTTGGGGGCTTTTCAGGCACATCCCAGTGGGAACGGGTCCCAGGAAAGACCCTTAGCTCATTCAAGCAGGGATGTCAGACTCCAGTCTTTGAGGGTCATTGTCCTGCAACGTTTGGCTGTCTCAAGTCCAAAGAAAGCAAATCAATTGACTGAATCACCTTTTCATGCACTCAAGTTCTACAGAGCCCTCCTATTGACTTAATTATGGGATTTAGGTGTGTTGTTGCTGAAATGTATCTAAAGGTTGCAGAGAACTGCAGTGTCACACCTGTGCACTGGAGGAACTATATAGCTCCTCTTGTCCAGTGTAGTTGGGGTGAAGGAGCTTTAGATTATCCTCTAGGTCCCAGTTGCTTCTGTGACCTGATCTTGAACAAGTCTAATGGACTGGGTTATACTGTACATTTGGTTAAACACCTGCCTGGATGCATTTCTCTGTCGGAATTCTTGTGGTGATGCTACAAAGTCTTCCTGCCTTGTGTGTAATCTTATTTCAATGCAATTGTTCCCAATTTTCTAACTGGATGTTTTTCTGTGCATTTCCTCCGCTGCTCATAGCCCTGTTGCCTTTTCTCGCATTCAGCCAGAAGCGCTTCAAAGCCTCCATGTGAATCAAATGTGATTGTTGCCATGCTCACAAAGGCAGACCAGACAGAACCAGAGGAGAGCAAAGCATGCTTCTGGTTAGCTTCATGTTTCACCTCTTCAAAGAGGGAGCCTCTGCGCATGTGTTGCCTGACTGAGATTATCTGTTTATAACGGCTGGTCTGTAGTGGCAAAGCCACCACTTTTGATTGGTTACAAAATACCAACCCCTGGAAGTGGTCTAATTTTTTGGTTTGTTTCAGTTTTAGAGTTATTTCCAATGGAATTGTTAGGATGCTTTGTTTAATCGTGGTTAAGTTTATATAAATGTGATCCTGTTAGCTAGGAGATTGTCACCCTGCTATGTGCTTCAGCACAAACTCCAGCATGAAGATGGATTCGCATTTATCCAGACTACAAATTACATTTGTCTGCAAAGATGGATTACTGAACTACTCGAGCTGTCTGAACGCAGACGGTGTGGAGAGACGGAGCCACGGCCTTCAGAACAGTCGCAGGTTCCTGCTGTGATTGTTGTCAGGTTGTCAGGTTGGAAAGGCAGGGCAGCAAATGAAAGTCACAGAGTTAGACGTGTCATGCTCATCTCAAGCTCTTTGGACTGCACTAATACACACCCTGGCAAGTGAATGTGTAAGCAACATCACACACACACACACTGTGGTGATGTTTGCCAAGCCAGGTTTCCGGAGCGCTTGAGCATGCTGCAACCCAGCGGTCACCATATGGACGGGTACTGAAGTCAGGACGCAGAGACAGTGAGGGATGGGAAAGGGAATCGGAGCATAAGATGTAGGGATAAAGCAAAATATGCCAGGGAGAGGCTGGGCAGGAATAAGGAAGGAAGCATAGAAGGTGACAGAATGTGCTTCTTTTTTGTAGATGGAAGCAGATCAACCCCAAGGCATAAGCAGACTAGGATCCGTCCATACTGAGCAGATTTTCAAACAAATTTGAAAATTTGCTCCTACGTCAACATCCAATATCAATATTGCTGCTTCGGCCAATAACCCATATTTACCCATATTATACTTATACTTCTCTGGCCTTTTGACTTTGTGAATATCTCCATCACTATCACATACTCAAAAAAAAATGGCAATAAGGCGTCGGACGCCATATAGCTCAGTGGTAGAGAAGGTCCGCCATATACAGGCTACAGTCAACACAATTGTCCCCATTTCAATTCCCAGGCCATTTACTTCTACCTGTCCAGCTACTAATGAATAAAAGCTACTAGTGCCAATACAGCCTTTTAAAAAATAATTATATAATGTAGCAATACTGCAAGAGTAGTAATAATTTAACTAGAAATTTAAACTACTCAACTTAATGTCAAACTGAGAAATGTTTAATAGAGCTGAAAATGTCCGAGCTTTGCAGTGGCCATGTCATCGGATTGGTTTCTACCAGGGTTTCTTCAGTTTTAACCAACTCAAATTTAAGGCTGTTTAAGACAATTGTGAATGAAATTTAATACCTGTATTATGACAGAAATTGACAAAAGAAAATCATACAGTTATACAGCAGTGGTGCCAGGCTTTTTTTTTTCCATAGAATGAATGTAGCATTGCATGGGTTGGCAAAGAATGAGCCAGTGTCAAAGACAAACGTCGTCGATAAAGTTACACTTGCCCCAACTGGACACAAAAAAAGCTGGCTAGCCAACTAGCAAGGCTACTTTAGCAGATGCTCAGCTATAGCCTCATCTGTCTCAAGTCACAGAACACGACATGAAGATGTCTGCAAGCAACTCAAACTTTTGCCTGACAGAAAAGTCCTGTGAAAAAAAAATACTACATTAAAGATTAAAGTCTTGACACATTTAAGACCTTTAAGATTTAAGGACTTAATTTTAGATGCATGAATACAAGACTTTAAGAAAGCGTGGATCACTTGCTCCAAATTAAGTCAAATAAAATTTACAGCTGAAGAAAGAACAGCAGGAGATTCTAATAAAAGTGACAAGCACTTCCTCTTTAGTGCTATTAATTTACAAAGGAATCCGAGATGCCCGACACGATTGTTAACCAAAAATGCATTCTGTCCACAGTTAATTTTAGACATCTATTCCAGGGCCAGTAATAAAACAAGTTGTGTTAAATGCACAAAGCAGCAGCGAGAAAGCATGAGCGTTTGCTGCGGTGGCTGGTGGGCGATGTGCTTTACTGGAAACAGGCCACATCCAACTCTGATTCACAGGAAAGCAGAGGATTACTAATGATAGAGGGATGATAAAGTATGGGAGCTAAATAATACCAACAATGGGCAGAACCACTTTGTGGATTATAACAAGCCCTGGAGTTTGGTAGCAGTCTCAGTGGTAGGTTAGCTCACAAGTTACCAGAGACAACGAACACAAGCTGGTGCTTTAAGAGGCCAATACCTGTGTCCTGATGGCAGGCACAGATGCTACATGGTTCTTCAATATTTGGAACACAATACCAAGATCTACACATAACATAATTGGACGTGGGTGTTCAGAATCTACAGGAGAAACTATTTCCACCGCCATCAGTTGTCTGCATCTGCCAAACATTCAAGCCAGTTCTTCTGTGCTCAACTTGTTTTAGTAAGATAAATTCAGGATGTGATCTGGCAGCAGTTGAGTTGAGGAAATGCAGAAAGAGAATAAAATATCGTTTGGTAGTGTAATTAACACTAGCTAGACACTACTAGGTACATATGATCAGCAGCTTGTATGGAAAAAAATCAGACAAGGATTTTCGTCTGTGATTAAAAATTATATGCAACTTTTAGAAAAATATGTACTATATATCTTTTTAAAAGTGTCACCAAGTCATGACAAAGAGAAAATATTTCCACCAATGTAGCATATTGTCATTTTAGAAAGTGAAAGGCACAAAGATTCATTAATGAGTGAAATATTTCAGGCTTAATCACTCATACTTTGCCATACATGTAATATTTGAGACATCAAGTAGTTAAGAATACTATGTACACTATATGTATACATTTACCTTATGTAAAGTAAAGTGCCACAAAAACAATAATTCTTTTGTAAATAAGATTTTATTTGAAAACCAGGGTCAGGCTGTTTGTTTAGGGGCCAGTTTAGCTGCTGCCTTGTTTGGCAGCCAGCCTCTTGTCTCTCTCCTCGGCAATGGTCAGACGGATTCCCTTTCCTCTGGGCACAGACACCCAGGCCTTGTTGCCCTGGAACCAGAAGAGGTCAGATCACAACCATTTAGATTGGTAAAATGGATTCATAATAAAAAAGAAACACATCAAGTACATACCAAATCATTTTATCATCTTGTTTCAAATTATTTTACCCACATATTTTTACCAATTCACTATCTGGAACTTTGCTATGGTGTTTATAGATTTACAGTATGCAAATATTAGCAATATATTTGACAAGAGATTCGACAGGTTTCATAAATTCAAATTTAAGGCTTCTTAAGAACACCATGAATAAAATTTAAGACCTGTATCACAGTATATGTACAAAGGAACATTAAATATTTTATATTGTAGTGCCAAGCTTTTCACACAATGGACCGCATGGGTTGGCAACAGAAGAGCCAGTAGCAAAGATGAACGTCATCCAGCAAAGTGGAAATGTTTTACACTTGAATGGCAGACAGCTAGCTAGCTAGCAAGGGTTTACTAGGGGTAGCCTTATCCAACTAGTCTCAGAACATAATGAAGATGTCTATGTGCAACTGAAGAAAAATAAGCCACATAGACTATATGAGATTAAATTGTCCTTTCACAACAAAATTTAAGAACTGTGATTAACGTATTTAAGGCCAACTTACATATTATCCATAGACTGCAACATTTTAAGACCATTATTTTAGATAATTGAAATTAAGACTTTAAGGATGCACTGACAACCTGTTTGATATAAAGTGTACAAACAGCTGTGTGGGTCATGGAGCTCAGAACTTCTTAGAGGAATTGGTAAGATTTTTTCACTGTTGATCAAAACCATTAATGATCATCATTGCTCCAAAATGACGTGTCTCAAAAAGTCGCCTGAACAAGAATCCAGAAAGTCATTTAACCCAATTTGGAAGTCAAAGACATGAGAAAGCTTGTTGCTTTCAGGTGATTTAATTAACCTGCTTATTTTACATCCCAACACAAAACGAGGACAGTGATGATGACGGTCCAAGTCTGAATTTGCTCACCTTGCCAATGACAAAGATATTGGAGAGCCTGGTAGCAAAGCTGTTGCCTGTGGTGTCCTTGACGTGCACCACGTCGAAGGAGCCGGGGTGACGCTCCCTGTTGGTGATGACACCAATACGCCCCAAGTTAGCGCCACCGGTCACCATGCACAGGTTACCTGGAGACAGGAGAGCAGAAGGAACCGGGTTAAAGTCAATAAAACGACGTTAGAGAGGGAACAGTGGCGTTTGAGTTAAGAGTCACACCTACCAGTGTCAAACTTGATAAAATCTGTGATCTTGCCGGTTTCCAGGTCGATGCGGACTGTGTCGTTGACCTTAATGAGGGGGTCAGGGTAGCGGATGGTGCGGGCGTCGTGGGTCACCAGGTGGGGGATTCCTTTGGTGCCGATGAGGATTTTCTTCACCTTGCACAGCTTGTACTGCAGAGAGAAGAGACGATCCACAGCAGAGTTAGGCAGAGACATTTCTGCTGCTTTTATATAATCGAAAACCAGAAACATTAGGAGTTTCAGGCATTTTATAACAAACTAGTCAATACTTGTCATGCCCAGAGCTGGGCAATATAGCTTCGAAATAAAGAAGTTTTTTTTCTTCTCTGCATTCTTTTCTAAAAGACAAATAAATGGCTACATATATATATATATATATATATATATATATATATATATATATAAATAAATAAATAAATAAATATAGAGTTGTACAATGGCGTATTATGTAGACGTATTATGTCAGGACATTTATTTTAATTACGAGAACATGGTCATAATAATAGAATATAGACAGAATTTTACCAGGATATAGTCTTACATTTAAGAAAAAAGTTGTGTTATTGTATTAGACGTCTCCTCAATTCTCCTAATATTCCCTTCAATCTGGTAATATGACTATTTTTTGTATTATTTTGACTTTACTGTCATATGACTACGAGTATTCTTGTAACACGAGTTTATGCTCTTCAAAATAAAAAAAGAATATCTTTGCCTGACCCTCATATTTCACCATAGATTTAACCCAAATTCATAGACAACACTCTAAACTATGGAAACTCAAGGAGTGAATTGGTGAAAAAATAAAATAATATTCTGATGCTCGAGGCTCGGCTCTCACCTTGGCCTCTTCGGCGGTGATGCGGTGAACGGTGAAACGTCCCTTCACATCATATATCAGACGGAAGTGCTCACCGGTCTTCTCGATGCTGATAACATCTGAAGGAATCAGAAAACATTGTTTAATTTCACACGATTCCGTCGATCAGCCAACAAGAAGTCATAAACAACCACCAACTACAGAGAGAGTGACCCAGTGCTTGGTGGGGGATTTTAGTTAAAACACTGCTGCCTCAATATAACGCAGATATGCAGTGAAGAAATGAGGAGGGATGTTTTTATTTTGTCCACAGCTGACAAAGAATCTCAGGAACCTTAAATAAAAATGAGCAGGAACAACTTTGTTCAATTAGCATCTGAAACTAGCCACCATGTTAATGAGCAGGTGTGTGTGGCGATGATTTTATCATGCTATTCCCTGCTGCCACGTCCGCTTTTAGCAAAAAAAATAATTTGTTCCACTGGAGCTCAACAAGTAAGACCAAATAAATGAGCAGCAGGTTACCTGATAAGTAGCAGATGTGTACTTTAAAATAAAAGATTATCCCAAATAGTTTCTAAAAATGGCCCTCACCTTACATAAAACTTAAAGAAACTTGCATTAAAGACATTGATGCACCTTCAGTTTTTTTTGTTTTTTTTAATAGACCACAAAATCTATACATTTATAGCTTTGGTATATTATAGAAGATAAAGTGTTGAGATTGTTTGGTTTAAATTAAAACCAAATGAGAAAAACGTCACCAAATTAAATCTCTAGTTGACTGGTTAGCTAATCTTCCAACATGTGTTTAATAATATAATAAATCAAGACACCATAAAGCAAAGACTCGCATCACTCCTACATTACTCAAACATCTAGCAACAAAGACAGCTTTGGATGTCAATAATCAGATCTCCTTTAATCTGGATGAAGTAGATGTCAAAAAACAAAGCATATAATTCACTGTGCATCCGAGATGAACTGACTGATCAGATTTTTACTGGAAACTAAAATCAGTACAGATGTCATAGAAGTCTAGCCTGCTAAATGAGTTCAGTGCTTATTTTCTGTAAGGGCTAACCTCATTGACATGCTGAAAAAGAGGGAGTGTTTTTAAGTTCACAGCTGTATTCAGTGAAAAATAAAAAGTCTGATTTTTAACTCACTTGAATTTAAAAATATTTGCTAAATTACTTCCACAAGTGGTTCTTTAGACCTTCCACGTTGGCTATTAACTCGGATCCAATAACATTATTTTTTTTTTAAATTATTTCTGGACACTTTATACTCTTTCTAGTGTTATTTTCCACAAACAACTTCCCACAGAAGAAAACGTATCCATTTCCTTTGCACCGGTTTTAATTCAGCTTACTTAAAAATCTAATAGTAATAAAAGGAGAGTTCTTTAAAGAAAAAAAATCAAACAGATAATTCTCATATTTTTTGACATTTGTCAAAAATTAAGTGGACTTTTACGGGGCATGTCTACATCTACCACCCTCAAAATTACCAGTTGAAAAGAAGCTGGCCTAAACAAAGCATCAGTTAGCTTAAAATTACACTTTAAGCTAACTGACCAGCTTGCATCTAAAATATATTTGAAAACCAAACATTTTAATTGGAGCTCAGAACTTCTTAGAGGATTTGGGTTGTAGAGTTTTCAGCTCACTGCTGATCAAAACCACATATTCATCACCGCTCCCGAAATCACTACATCCCCGGCCCAATGGTTTAACGTCTGAACGCGACCACAATGGGGAGAAAAGAACAAAACAAGTCTCTCTAAACTCACCCATGAATCCAGCAGGGTAGGTGATATCAGTGCGGACTTTGCCGTCGATCTTGATGAACCTCTGCATGCAGATCTTCTTCACTTCGTCGCCCGTCAGCGCGTACTTCAGGCGGTTCCTCAGGAAGATGATGAGAGGCAGGCACTCCCTCAGCTTGTGGGGACCGGTGGAGGGACGAGGAGCCTGGAAGGAGAAAGAGAGAGAGATGTTGAGATGACTAGATGTGTTACTTTCAAACAATACAGATACAAAGCACTTCTGCTTGCTAAAGAGATCTGTCTGTTTTGTAACGCTTCCACAGCAACTGAGCAATGAATTAACATGTCAAACACACACATCCAATCAGTTTTACTCAGTTGAGTTCATAACACTTCATCCAGCCGAGATTTTTATAAGAAATAACAGTGCGTTTACTTACAAAGACTCCGGTGAGCTTGTCCAGCATCCAATGCTTCGGCGCTGCGACGCGCTTCAGGTGCTTCTTCGGTCCTCTTGCCTGGAGGACAGACAACAGAGCCGGTCAAGAGACTGAGAATTCACCCCTCTGAACAAGTTTACAATGATATATTAATCGTCAATGTGCAAAAGCACGTTCTGACAGCACGCTAATTGATACTACATTAGCCCGCAAGCGTTAGCTTGCTGTGTAGCCGTGCCGCTGAAATGAATGCGGGTAGGTACAACCAAAAGCGGCGTAACTATGCTAACGTCACCAATACGTTCATTAAATCATTTTAAAGGACACACCATACATATGAAGTGTTGAATTTTAAAATGAATATTTTTAATATAAGGCGTAATTTGTGGGGAAACTCTTGTACATAACAGCAGCATACCTCTTTCCTCCATTATGCTAAGCTAAGAAGTAGCGGGTTGCAAGTGGCTTTTCAAACCACCATTTAAGACTAAAAATCCCGCCGCTGCCTCACAATTTACAAATCTGCCGTTAGTTAATATGTGTTATTTTACACTAGAACATGTAATGGTTTAATAATGTGAACAGAGAAGGGGATGTTTAGAGATTATCACACAGCAGAATCATGAAGAAAGACAGCTCACCATGTTGGAGTCTGCGGGGAAAAGGACTTCCTCACTTCCGCTAGTGTATGATATCGCCGCCGACGGCAGACTGGGAGGGACGCTAATGTCGAAAGTCGAAAGCCAAAATCCGTTTTAGCTTAGGAAGTCACTTTCTACCTACAAAAGTACATATTTAATAAAACAGCTACCTAAATGTGCCATTAAAGCATTAGTTTTGGAGCATGTTAGCAGATAAATGTTTAAATTTGTCATTAATAAATCAATTTCATAAAAATAAACAACAGTTATAGATATTTCTGCATTAAGCTTCATTATTTTGTGATTGTGTGGTCAGGTGGTTTTGTATATCTGTTAGCTTTCCCCATCAAAGCGAGTTTCCTAAATGCAAGACTCTTTTCATTTAGTCATTTCTAGTGAGATTCAATGTTTTTTGTTCATTTGTTTGGGCGTTTTGTTGTTAGAAATGTTCCGTTCTGATTAAATCTGCATGATTGCATAAACTATTGATTTGCACGCAGAGATGTAGCTGTGCTTGACAGCAACTCTCGGCTATCATGAGATACAGGAAATGTTTGTGACTCATTTTAGTCCTGTTTACATGTATAAAACCTCTGGTGGGACTGCTTTGGCCTCTGCCAAATGACTCCAGCTAATGAACACATGCCAACTCCTTCTCTGAAGGCAGCTCTGCTCCCAAAGAGGCGGTGAATGAACCTGCTCTGGATTCACGCCTGAATCAAATCCCCCCTGTGAGGATGATTATACTTCAATATCTAGTGACCTACTTTTTCATCGGTTTCATTGTTTTGGAAACGTAAACACATGTTTTTTCTAAAATATATATACATATATTAAAATGTTTGATAGGCTCAGATAGGGAAAAGGAATGCAGAGTGGAGAAATGAGTTCCTAAGAAGTGCCCAAGGGGTATAAAACACTGAATATTGTCCAACTTAGCAAACGTTGCAGGTTTCCTGCACATTCTGGGAAAGTATGGAAATTGATCTAGTTTCTTTTGCTTTCCTTTATTACATTCCTACCTCCTTTTTTGCCTTCCCTCTGTTCTCTTTTCTTCATACTCTCATATTGTCCTACCTTCCTTTTCCCATTTTTCTCCTTCCTCCCTGTCTTTGCAGGTTTTATCTTTGGACTTTCCCCTTGATAGAATTTTTGTGAGTGAGTTCACATTAAACGTATGTATTTATGTTTAAAAGTATCCAAAAATGGACCGAGGAATCTAATAATTTTACATTTTAAACTTAAACGATGAGATTTATTTTGTTAACTATCCACTAAAGGGCTGTATGTAGTTCCGCAACCAAAGAGAAAACATGCAACTGACCAATCTGGATCTATTCTTGTGGTTTTATTTTTATTTTTACTTTTATTTGAAGACAAATTTCCTCTAGACTAGGGAATAATTTCACATCTTTTGTTTGTCGGAGAACAACCAAGATCCAACAGTAAAACACGGCAGTTTTACTGAAACTTATCAACACTACTAACACCCGTCAAGGTAGATTTGGCACGAAGACTGATTTCAATAGGAAACGGGGTGTAGAAAAGACTCGAGAAGAACAACATAGTAAATTAGTAAAGTGTGAAGTTATTCTGAGTGGATCATAACCAGCGTGAAATGTTACCATTTTACAAAGCCTTTGCACTTCCCAACACAATCCACCAGATGGCAGTGTGGTGCTGTGAGCCGTGAGCAGTAGAAGATTGGATAGATAGATAGATAGATAGATAGATAGATAGATAGATAGATAGATAGATAGATAGATAGATAGATAGATAGATAGATAGATAGATAGATAGATAGATAGATAGATAGATAGATAGATAGATAGATAGATAGATAGATAGATAGATTGATTTAATTGACAGTAAGCAGGTCTACGTATATCCAGTGACTTTAACTAAAAGTAGACTTTGTTGCAACCAAATCTGTTTTTAACTAATTTTTTAAACTTGGCAAACAGAGCAGAGTGATTAAGTTGTCTTAATCATAGGAAGAATCCTTGGTTCGATCCCTGGGTTTTGGTTTTCATTAGTGCTTTGATCACCTCTGGGTTCTTTATTATTGTTATTACTGTTTTCAGTTAATTTCCGTGTTCATCATTGCTTTAAAGAAAAGTGTTGTCATATTAGGTAATGCCTTGGTGTTCAGTTTCTTGGTTATTCTTGTGTTCTGCCTTTTGTGCAGTTGTCCTTTGTGGATCCTTTTGTTACTCTGTCATGTCCTGTTATCCTTGTGTAAGATTTCTGTTTTTATTATTAAACCTCCACCATGTTCACCATAAGTTCCTGTCTGCGTTTCCGCCCTATCACAACATAGTCCTTCACAAAAACGCAGAATAAAGTGGGGAGGATCTATAATTGGATTAGACATTTATAATGACGTAATAGGGACCTCTGATTTGGTGGAAAAGAAAAACAATCCTTACACAGAACCAGTTAAGAACAGGCTGAACACCAGCTCTCGTTAACAACTAGAACATCTTTAGTGGAAAGCCCTAAGATGCACTAAGACTTGCTTGGTCATTTAAAAAATTTATTTCTTGAGTTCCTTTAGCTCGGTCTACTTGAATTTCAGCTGAAGCTCAAAGGTTCCACACGCAAAATCAAACGGTTCACAGACCTTGGAAGTTGTGGAGCTGGTGCTAAACTAAGCCAAAAAAGTCTAACTTGATTCCTCAAAGTCAACTTTGTGTAATGCTGTGTCTTTCCACGAGGTATAAGAGGAGGGAAAAAAACACAAATTAAGTCCATTTCTTGTAAAATTCCAGTTCTGAAGTACTGAAAGCAATGTTTAAGTTGGAAAAAGTCCCTGTTTGGGTTATTGTGTCTCACTGAGGGGTGAATTTCTTTAAAAAGGAAGGAGAACAAATTAAGCATTTCCATCAGGCAGTTTCTCAGGGGAGCAGAGGGGGACTCTGGTTCACACAGCAAAGAAAACATCCACTCAGCTGGGATTGAGACTGGACCGCAAAAAAAACACACACACACACACATACACACTCACTAACTCACTCACTCAAAAGACGACTTTAAAACAATACGGAGCAGATGGAAACAAACACAAGGCTCCCTTCGATGTGAAGAATGTTGTTTTGACCGCATTAGGGGACGAGACGGAGGAAGACGAGACTCAGAGTGTCTGTCTGTTGGATTTGGGGGCAGTGAGGGGCAACTTTATGTCTATCGCTACACCTCAGAGAGCCGATTGTTATTAAGGAAATACTCACCAAATCCCTTGGAAAGCCAGAAAAGGGATTCCGTCAAAACGCTCCTTCAGCGGGTTTTCATCAATGGCTCCTTTTCTTTTTTCATTACAAAAAGAAAAGAAACCCATGACCGTAGCAGAGATCCTTATCAACAGCAAAAAAACCCAGTGTTGGTGTGTGTGAGTGTGTGCAAGCTGGAAGGTAAACGTAAAATAAGGATAAGCTTACATGGAGGTTGAGTGTTATCTGAAGCCTCTACATCTGAATTAATAAACAAGACTGAGTGTGTTTTATCCCTATTTTAAGAAAAATAATATTTCACAAGCAAAATTCCTCTTTAAACACACAACCTCTACCCCAGCTTTATTTGTACCAATTAATAACCCTAAGTATAACCTCAATCATTTGTTATACATTCCTAATCCTAGCCTTAAGCTTAAATCTAACCACTAAGTCTAAAATCAGGTGCCCCTTACGTTGGAGTGACCTATTGGTCTTCAAAAAGGAAGTAATTGTACCAGATAAGCTCTAACCCTACCCCAGGTATCTCTACTCATATTAGGACTTTGACTTCCATTCATTTTAGTAATTGCGTTTACGCCTAAATCAAAGACTTACCCTAATCATTACCAGTATTTCCCTAACTAACCTTTTTCCCTTAACTGTTACCCTCAAAATGCTTACATGCAAGTCAATGAGGACATCAGTGTCATCTTGACAGTCAAGGGGTTTTAAACAAACTTTAGTTCCCACTATATCTCCAAACCACTCCTAAACCTTAAAAAAGGAGGTCCATCGAATTAGGCCCACAGTTTAGCCACCATAAGACCAAATCGATGTTGAGAACGTTGGTGGACATACCAGAAGAGGTCCTAAAAAAGTACACGCACACAATGCTGCGAAACCCTAGGTCTGTATACAACCAACAAGTCTGTTTCATGGCCGCTACTCCCATTTCGAAGCTGTAACACCATCCCTGTGCCTCTGCCCCAGTCTGTGAGGCTTTATTTCCGTGCCTTTGTACGGTCTGCCACAGATGCCCGCCGGTGTGCAAACGCACATGCAGGTGCGCTACTTTGTGTGGCCCGGTAGAAGAGCCACAATACGCAGATGACAGACATGGTGACTTGAGGGTGAAAGTCCTTTTGTTGTCGCCTCTGGTCTCCTCTTACCACAACAGATAACATGTCTAGGGTTGAAGCAGGGGGGGAGGTGAGTATTGGGGAGGAACTCATCTTGACTGCATTTATCTAAAACATAGTTGTAAAGTCCTTTAGGATGAGTGGGGAGGTCAAGTGCTGGCTTCCAGTCTCCAAGACTCTCCTACACCCTCCAAAGCACAGAAGCAACTAGAAACATATGTTGTGTACAGTAACCTTCAAAAGGCAAAATGATTCAGTGCAACTGAAAAATGCTTTATTAATCCCAAAGGGAAATTAAATGTTGTTGTAACTATAACTCATATTACAGAGGTTTCCTCACAAAGTTGTTGTGGATGCTGATGGCAGGAAGTAGTGTGTGAGAGTTAACAAGATTCCGAGGAAGCCTTTGATTAAAGATCAGGCGTTGTTGTATAAACAGTCTGATGAAGATGATGCTCAAGGTTGTCGGCAATGTTCTTCAATTTATGTAAAATCCTTCTTTGCACCGTCATCATCATCTCCTGAGGGAATGTTCTTCCTCAGGTCAGAGGTGATGGGGAGATGGAGGGAAACCTTTTGGAGACTGTGAAAGACCTGAACCTGTGTGCGAAGGTTCAACTTCCACCAGGACAAAGATACAGTGGAATAATTTGTGTGTTGGAAAGACCTAGTCAAAGTCTAATCTTAAGCCAATTGATGATCTGTGACAAGATTTTGAGCTACTTTGCAAAGAAAATTGGGTGAAAACTTACAACTCTTTATGAGAAGATGGTAAAGGCATATCGTAAAAGACCTTCAGCTGGATTGGCATCAAATGATGGTGTTATAAAGCCAAATATCTTTCAGATATTTTTATTTCTAAATTTTTTTGTTGCTGTTTAAGTTTGTTGATGTATCATGACAAAATACAAAATGGGGTTTCAACACTTTTGAAGAGTAAATACCAAGGAGTTAAAAGCAAAACCTGAGCATATTGCAGCTTTAACTTTATTTACGATCATATAAATACACGACCATCCATGAAAGCCGAAAACAGGAAAAGATCAGGGAGTTAAAACCACGAATCTGTAAGTTATCCATCTTTTTGCTTGACATGTCATATGTATCTTGATTCTAAACAGATTTTTTATGTCTTACTGTACATTTATGTATTTCTTAAGGAATAAAATCACATTAAAGGCCTATTATGATTCCAAGCCGTGCAATGGCCACTATTCAACACTTAGTTTCACATGTAGAAAACGGTTTATGCAATATAAACCCAAGGCCCCCTATTAGCATTCTTCTGGTGCTTTCGGTCATATCACATGGCACAAACACACTTGAGATTGTGTAACCCGACACTTTAAATGAAGACAATAAAATAATGTTGTATCGCAGCAGGAAGCTCCAGAGGGAAGGTTTCAAAGGCTTCTGCTGAATTCACTGAAAACATCACAGAGCATCAAGGTTCGTACACAGGAAATATCCGCATTTCTGTACCTTCTTCCAAATTTCATTGTCTAAGGATTAATCCATTCATCCATCCGTCAATCAATACATTTATCTTTCCATCCATCCGTCTGTCGATCAATCCATCTAATCCACCTGTCCGTCCATCCATCCATCCATCCGTCAACCACTCCATACAATCCATCCAATATTTTTCCAGATTCTAAATTGAAAGTTTGACCAGAAATATCTGCCATAAAATCATCCAAATTTCTTTTATTTTTAAAAACAAAGAAAGAACAGAGAACTCTGGATGTCTGAGTCGAGTGTTAGTTCTCCACACACTTTAACAGCTCCCATTTACTTTGAGCATCCATATGAGCCGAGTGAACTAGGCACATCCGCTGCGATTTCACTGGACGACGCCCTCTGAGGTCGACGATTCAGCGGATGAAGTGATGAGAGATCTGTGCAGCAAGAGGCAAGTGGTTTCAATTCTCTATATGACTGTGTGTTGTTGGCTGCTCCCGCCAGAGTAAAACGTTATTGATCGCTGCAGAGCATGATGAAGGTATTAATCCTGCAAGGTGTTACAGATTCATATAACACCAAACCAAAGCCAAAAACAGTTTTTTCTCGACTTTGACATTTCCTGTGACAGTTTAGCTCTACATCTTTTGCTCTGGGTCAAAGGTGTGCAAACACAAAGTATTGAAGCAGCATGCTACATCCTCAGCAACCTGAAGGAAAGTGATTTTACGGTTAGCCCGAGCTGATATAAGCTGTTTTAACAAAGTTATCCTAGCGGTAAAGTAGAAAAGCAATGACGCTGAAAGTGTGTGAATCTAACATTTTGGGGTTTATGTCCACAGATTAAATGCTCTGCATTAGCTTAGCTTGGCACAGAATTGACCGAAAGGCTCCAGTTGTTTCAGCGGCGCTGTGCTCTACACATTTTTACCGCTTTCATGTCACATGCTCCTAAAGTTTCCACGTCCCTTAATCTGATTCATTATGTTCACAAAAACAGCGACTATAGAAGGTCCCCTTGTCCAGGACTCCCCCTGATGGATAATCAGCCGCTGTCTTAAGTAACAAGGGTACGACTGCTTGATCTAAATTCCAAAAAAAAAAAAGAAGAAGTATGTGGAGATAACCAGTTCTCAGACAATCAGATCTTTGTGGAGTCAAAGAGGTGAAGTCTCTTTCCCATGAGAGTGGAGGCTCAATATTGTCTATTAAGAAAACAGGAAGCGTAGTGTTTGTCATCCTTTTTTTGTGGTAGTCCTGGTTCACTTTTTTCCATGTTCTTTACGCGCCAACCCAGATCCGACAGGTGCATCTTACTCGTCTTTAGAGTTCGGCCTTCGAGAGGTTGACTTGTGTGTTTCTTTGACGCCGTCTCGCATCAGCCAACTGGTTTTTAATAAGGCCCAGAGATGCAGTGGTGGACAAAGGAGGACAAGCTCCGCATGTGCTTTGGGTATTTCTTCGAGTGAGAACGTCACGGTGAAACGAACTCGCAAGACAAATTAAAGAGAGAGGTCCTTTTTTTGTTAAATTTCCTGTCCACGAGTAACACCATGACAGTAAAGCAGAAACAGGAAGGCGCCGTGAATCTCTCGAACTCTCTCCTTGAACATATCAACCAAGCAAGTCAGAGAAGAAAAACAAAACAGTGAGAGAAGCCTTCTCTCTCTTTGTCGATCAATTCTGCTGTCTCCGAATGTTTGTGTGGGTTTTTTGTCTTTCTTTGTGCTGGTCAGCATCCGGCCGGGACGTCTGACATGAAGTCAAACTCGTTCTGTCCCAGCCAGAGCTCCGGCAGCTCGTTGGCTCTGTCCAAACCCAGCTCAACCACCAGAGACATGAGAACTTCCTCGTCCACGGGGTCAAAGTCGATAATCCCGGCCGCTCCGGAGCCTTGGCCCGCCATGCCGATCCCCACTCCCATGTTCCCGCCGGTGCCGAGGCCTCCAGAGGGCCCCAGGAGAGGGCTGGCCGTGCTCAGCGGCGAGCCCCCGAAGGTCTTCTGAGCCCCGCCGGGTGCCGAGTGGCCGGCGGAGACCCCCGAGGCGAGGCTCTGATAGTGAGAGTTGAGCTTCTGCAGCTGCATGCTGGCTATGAGGTGTGGACCCGTCTGCAGACAGAATGGCTGCGGCTTGGAGAGCGGCGCGGCTGACAGCGAGACCCCCGTCGACGAGGCGGAACCCGCTGAAGAGGAGAAGGGCACGACAGAGGGCTTGGAGGAAGAGTAGTGGAGGAGGGTGGTGAGAGGAGAAGAAGACGATGAGAGGTCCTTCATCGCAGCGTAGGTGTTGCCAGGGCACAGGATTGAGGTCATCACCAAGAGAACCCAGAACCTGCATGAGGACAAAGAGGAAGGATGGAGAAATGTCACCGAACAGAAGGACGAGGAAGAGATAGGCTGGACAGCTGAAAAGTCCCGTTGATATCAGATAGGCATCAGGTGAGATCATTTTCCTGCTTAGATTAGCAGATAATAAAGCTGAAAGAGAAAACATCCTCTTTGTGTCCCATTAAAATGTCCCCGTTCCATTAGATGCTAACATCAAACTGAAAAGTCAACAACATTTGATGTTTTTCATGTTACTGGTCCATCTGCACCGGGGTCCATCAGCAGCTATCTGTTTTTAAATAAGGAGAAGCTGAGCAGCAACTAGGTATATGTTCTATTAGGAAACAAAAAGCATCACACAAAGACAATAAGTCGAGGAACAAACTGTGGAAGGCCAACACTTCTCTATAAATTACATTTCTAAATTATTAATGGCGAGCAAAACTTGTGATGTCAGCTCTATAATGCGACAAGTTTGAAGATCAACATTTCTGAAAATGGAAAAAACCTTTTGGCGTCCCCGTTACTAGCACCTTGTACAAACCCCCTACAGCCAACCGGACAGCACGTAGTCTTCCAAGTACTGTCCAGAACCAAACATGGAGAAGCAGTATTCAGTTTCTATGCACAAAAATCTGGGACAAATGTCCAGAAAACTGCAAAAGTGTACTGAATTTCAAAGAATGTAAGGCACTCCAATGTTGGCTTCCAGGGCATTTGGATGTGAAACAAGCATCATGTGCTTTGTTATATACATCATTTTTGTTTATTGCTGAAAAATTCAATCTAAAGTCAAGTCAAATCAATCACTTTTTAAGATTATGAATAAAATTTAAGGCCTTTAACATGACAGAGATGTACAAATAAATGCAGGGGACAAACATTGTGAAGTTTAAGGTTTTGTAGCTCTGGGCAGCAGCGTTTTGTTTCTCACCTGGAACTGAGCTACATTCTAGCTTGCTTTTTTGCTAGCAAGTAGTGCCAGCTTGTTACCAGTAGCCTTAACCTCCTTGAGTCACAGAGATTAAATAGTCCTGCCACAACAAGATTTAAGACCTGTGATCAACTTTTTTAAGGCTAACATAGATTTTCTTTAACGAATTTAAGACATTTTAAAGCCTAAATTTTAGCTAAACATATTTAAGACTTTTTAAGGACTTCCTGTTTTTATACCCCAAGAAACTGAATGACACAAGTTCGTAGAAACTCTGATGAGCTGAAAAATGATTATTATAAAATAAACGTGACAGGTGTTTATGCCATCATGGATTTTTTTTGTTTGTTAAGTATTTCTTAATGACAGATTCTTCCCCGGATGAATAAATATTCTAAACTTAAAGGTTGGATTTTTCCAAAATGTCCAGGGTGAAATGCAGCTGCTGCAGTGGAACAGATGATTTCATTTTAAGACCTTTTTTTTTTTTAATATAAACGAGGAGTCCCCATAGATATGCAAGATATCTCAATAAAAAAACAAAACAAAGTTTTATTGCAGGTTCCTGATTAAGCTAAAAAAGCCTTGTTGACTGTGAACAGCAGGTTCACTCGTGTTCCTCTTTCCCTGTAGATCACAAGAGTCACATCTGTGTGGGGAAACGCGCAGCAAGGAGATCCTGGTGCCAGGATGGCCGCATGACTCTCTGAATTTGAGAATGACTGTGTGTGTGTGTGGGGGGGGAAGCATGTGTGTCTGCTTTTCCTCCTGACCTACTGAACAGCAAATTAACCATGAAAAGGCCCGTGGGCACCGACGACTTGAAGTAGTGTTTATGAGGCTGAGTATGTAGGCTGCGTGTGGCGCGCGCGCGTGTGTGTGTGTGTGTGTGTGTGTGTGTGTGTGTGAATGGGACTCCCAACACAACAGAGCCTTTGAGGATCTCAAGGAGTGCCTGGGTCACATGTGGGGGGTACATATGGGTTCTGAGAACAGGCCATATGTCTGACTGTGTCTCAGAAAGTGTGTGTGTGTGTGTGTGTGTGTGTGTAAAACTCAAATATGTTATTGCAGTGTGTGGAGGTAAAAAAGGCTGAGTAATGCAATGCGTGTGTATGTGTATGAGCATGCAACACAATCCTTGAGGCTCATATTATGGTCTCCGAGTTGGTTTATATTACACTTGGTTCAAAAAACATGTGTGCCTTAACATACACACACACACACACACACACACACACGCAGCCTCTCCTCTGGCTCTTATTTAGAGAGAGCATAATTGCTACAGGCAGGCATGCAGCTGCACTCCAACGATAGCGCTAACACACAAACAAAGATCCCAAACAGCTGTCAAAGGCAGGTTTGTGCGTCTGTTCATTATTCATTGGCCGATTACTGTCAGGGGCCAGGCCGCGCATGAAGCCTCTGCCCAACAGCTTGACACCACATGAGCGCAGAAGATGTAAACATAAACAGCCCACCGATCCCCCACTGATGCGTTTTTTTTATTTTATTTTTCCGTTTGTCAGATGTTAACGACAAGGGTTTAGGAGGATTCAAATATTCAAGGAACTCCTAGGAAGTTCTGTAGGATGATTTTTTTTTTTTAAAAAAAAAAGAAAAAAGATCATGTTGTATTTGTAATGAAAATGTTTTTCTTTCTAAAAGGATTTCCTGTAATAACTTTCGAAATCTTTGTTTAGTGGTATGTCATATGCCGTCTATCTTTTGCTTGTATCTCTGCAACAGAACAAGCACATTTTGAAGCCAGAAGAGAAAACTTAAAAACAACAGGGTAAAATTCCAGTCTTTAGTGCAGATCCAGTCCTTGTTTTGGCAGTAAAGGGATACATGAATACTCTCACCACTTCTATTCTCATACTTGTTCTCCATCCATCTACTCTTTTAGCAACGGAATAAAATTGAGGCAAAATGTTTTCAATTGTCTGTACTGTTCGACTCCGCCAGCAGATGTCACTGTCCCCTTCAGTCAGACACAAACTTAAAAACGAAGACTTATCTAACAACAATTTGAATAATGATTTCAATAAATAACAACCAAACTGTATTAAAGTATGTTGGTGTAGCAGTGGAAAGTTTGTATTTGCCATAGCTGAGTCTCTTATCTTTGTATGCCAGAGAAAATAACAAAAATAACAAAGTTGCATTTAAATACTTAAACAAACAACATATACATTTCAAATGGCCAGCGTAACTGGATTAATATTACTTTGAGAGTGAGATTGACTCTGTTTTACCTAGAGTAAATTTAGATTCGATGGTAATTTGAGCTTTGTAAACTGCCAACAGGGGGCAGCAGTGTGAAAGTTTAAAAAAATAAAAATAAACAAACGCAAGGATTCTCCTTACCTTGCAAGTGTAACAGCCTTGTGAAAAAGCAGTCACCTGTTCAGTGAGGATATGATAAAATACGTTTTATTTTTAATTTTTCAAACAGAAAATAGAGCTATTCCGAAAACCGAGGGCTGGATGTCCCTCACAATCTGAACCAACCTGTACCCAAACGTTTCTGTGTGAACGGAGGACAAAGCGTGAGCTTTCAGATCAACAGAGTGAGGAAGGATGCTGTGAACAACAACTGAAAGCGAGCCAGTGTTTTTTTTTTTTGTTGTTTTTTTTTCTACTTACAGCTGACCCGACTTCATTGTGTTCCTCCCGCACATTCGCAGCACTGTGAAATCTTGGTTTCGCTTGGCAAATTATTTCATTAGCAGTCTGGACTGCTGTCTTGGCTGCGAGCGAGTCTGCATCTGTCTTAATTTTCTGCTGAGGTAATTAAGCCAGACTCTCCCAGCAGGCATAGAACTTCATATGGTGAACATTAACCAAAGGCCTACAACTCTAAATCACTCCTGAAAATATAAACATGAGGACCAGAATGAGCTATAAATTGAAACGGCTATGATCAACAACCCCAAATTGTTTTGGACCTTGACAATCTTTGACTGCTTCACTTTAAGTTAGCTAAAAACATTATATGAATAGTGTCACAAATTTGACCTTTACATTCAAGAAAACCTCAAGAACATCTTGAAGTTTTCAGGGTGACGGTCTTGTGAAAAAGCAGTTACCTGTTCAGTGATGATAGGACAAAATTAGTTTTTGTTTGTTTCTTTGTTTTTAACAGAAAATAGACCCGAAAATCTGGATGTCCCTCACATTCTGAATCAACCTGTACATAAGCATTTGTGTGTGTGAATGGAGGACATGGCGTTCAATGGAGTGAACTGAACTGAGTGAACAGCTCAACGTTCTGCAAATTCTCAATATTCCTGCTGAATGTTTGTATATTCACGGATTTTTCTGTGGAATTAAACCAAATCAAAAATATTTCAAATAAAATACAGCTGGAGAAGCTGAAAAACCTATCTGGACACGCTATTAGCAAGCGTTTGCAAAGCAGCCAATCCAGGAGCTCCATTTATTTTCCTTGCCACTGATTGGCTGTACCCCCAGCCAAGAGCAGAGATAGGGAAAGCTAGATATTAAGACGGTTTCCACTCTGTGTTTTTAATGCATATTAAGATTGTTTGAGCTTTTAAAATAGGCAGTTATAAGTATTTTCAGAGGAGATTTCACAAATTTTAGTTATTCATAGGCGACTGTAGTCCCTAACCTCCGCAAGTACCAGGGTCCACTGTACAACAGTCCATTTACAGAGGAGAATAATGTTTGCAAAAGAATCCAAAGGAAAGTCATTGCTGCCCCATTAGTCCTCAAGCTTTAAAAGCAGCTCTACTGGCTTATACAAATATGTTACGGAGCTCTTTTACTGCCATAACCCAACATTTTCAGTGTCTCGTACGTTTCGGAACTAGTCCCAGCAGAACCAGAAGTCGCAGCTGTTTTGGCGGAGTGATACTCAGTGATACTCCCGTGTGCGCATTTCTGCGCGAATACAATGTGGTTGTTTGGCTAAGAAAACTAGCGACAAACAAAAAACAGCGTCCCCTTGCGAAAGTGTTGGAAGTTAAAATGTGCAAGTTTAGAGGTGTATCCACTGGGTATGAACATATTTTAGTCAAAGTTGCTCTATTTCGTATAGGCTTCGCCCTTTAAGGCTGTCGCTATTTTATTCAGCGCAGCACTGAAAAAAGTTGTTTTCGGAAGTTAAAATGAGCAAAAACATGTTAATTTCTGATCAGCTGATAGCATTCCAGAATTTCTTCAGATTTCTGCAAACTCTCTGCAAGGTATGACTCTTACCTCTCTGCCAGGTAAGAGAATTATCACCTCCACAAAACATAAGTTAAAAAAATCGGAACAAATTTTTTTTTTTTTTAGGAAACATGACTTTGCTGAAATATCTTCAGCTAACAAAAGCTTTAAAAATTGGGAAACCAAGTTAATTTGCTAAAATGCTAGTAGAAGCTAATTCTCATTTACAGCTGGAAATAGTCTAAATGAGATATGAATGTAATTCAAAAATAGTACATTAGGGAAAGGTTTTGGTTAGTTAGTACAGTTACGAGTCCAAAACATCAGCGATCAAATGGTACTAAAGGACTACATATCAGCATAACAGAGATTTTGTGCTGCAGCAAATATAAAGAGCGTTCTGGGAGTTTGGGAAATCACAAAGTGTTGTTTGAGTGCAGACACTCAAACCCCCTACAACAACAACAACAACAGCGGTTTCAGTTACACAGTTACAGACTGGCGAGCTAATTAAAATGTCAGTGTGTCTGTCCTGCTCACACACACAAACCAATGGCTGTAATTGGCTCCACATTGAGGTTGGTTAATAAGAGGCAAATTAAAAACAGGAACAACAGTCTGATTTTCACGAGTAAAATTTTACAGTCTCTGCCTGTTATACAGAGAGCAACCATTGACTTTTAACTTTAAATATGTTCTCACGAATTCAAATGCTAAAACATAATGATAGTGTCCTAATACACTAAAGAAGCTCCTGAGATGTTCATTACATTTACTACAAGAAACAATAAATTAGGGTAGCAGTAAGACAAAAAAGAATTGGTGAAATCGCAGTTTGCGGGTATTAAAACTTTCCCTCGATTCATCACAAATATACACTGATCTGGTGTCAAGATGTGGGGAAAAAAGATAAATCAGAGATGGACCAACCTGCTAGGAGTTTAAAAAGCCCAGTCCAAGAAGAGAGAGAGTGCCTGCTGTGGATGTGAAAGTGAATTACTGGAGACGCTGAGGTCTGTCAGGGAGAAGCGTGTTCACAGAGTGACTGCAGGAGGCTCTGTCAGGTCCTCAGAGAGCTGCTTGCTGAATAAAAAGCAGTTTGTGTGTCACTCCTCCTCACTGAAAAGCCCAGTGTGTGTGTGTTTGTGTGTGAGTCCAAACATTCACAAAGCCAGGAGTGGAGTTTCACTGGATCTGGACTGAAGTCTCATTAGCACAGACGAGAAGAAAACTAGTGTGGTGTGTGTCTCCTTGTTTCAGCCGCCCTTGGTGTCTTTGTTTCTAGATTTTATTTTAATGCTTTTATTTTATTATTTCATGATGCGCCATTAGCATGTCATGCTCTACTTAATGTGGTAAAGTCAGAGAAACAACTTACCGTTACAGGAGAACTGTTTATCCGCCGTCATCGGTAGCCATGCTAATTAGCATTAGCATTCCTGGCAGGCTCCTGGGTGTGGTGATTAATCGTGATTAATCACAGTGCTAGAGTTTGATTAATCTGATTAAATTTTGCGATCAGTTGACAGTACTAGTTTAAACACATAAGCAGGAGAGAAATGCATTGTTGTTGCCTTATTCTCCTGACAGTAGTTAGCAGCGCAGCAATCGGTAAATCTAACTGCACGGTTAGATTCTTGTTCTATTGTAGAGCTTCTTGTTGATTGTAGACAACATGCTACGATATGTAACATTGGGGTAAACCTCCACCACTTCTAAATCACTTGTGTGGCTGTGTTTGGGGCACTTAGAAGAGAAAAGAAACTGTGATAGAGTTGCGGTTTGTACAGACAAGACGCATGAGCAGAGACATTTGTTCTTTTATTCGAGGTTGAAAAAACAAGAACAAAGTTGTTCCTGGACAGGACATTTCATACAGTACTTCATAAGAACTCAAAGAACTCTTGGGAAGCCGACATGCGTCCCTTCAAACGCTAATGTAACGTTGAAACCCTCCCAAACCAAGTTTTCAAGAGCAGGATGATGTTATTTTGTTCTTGTGACAGAGAACATATTTCTCTGTTGTTGGCAAAGTATGTTAGAGCTTTGTGGACAAGAAATGAAAGGTTTGCACTGGAAGAGGATATCAGAGATTTATGCTGAAGTTCAGATTTGATTCAAAGCTTCCAGTTGGTGTCCCTCCTCTCCATAAAATGTTTAGATGAAACGTTGAACTCAGATTATTTAAAACACACTTGGAGATTTGTTAAACCTTCATTCTATTGCCAGCTGCGGTTCCAGCGCCCGTATATTTGTGCAATTTGACATTTGGAAAATACATTTTCAAAATAGAAACAAGCCAATTTCTGAAAAACATTTGTTTTTCGATAAAACAAATTTCAGTGCTAGGAAGTGGGGTTTCTTTTTTTGGCTGTGTTAAAATTAGTTTGTTTTGCAAAACTGCAATGGAAACATCAAGCGAGTCACGTGATCAACAACCAGATGTTTCCACTGGTGCAAACCACAAAGAAGACGACCACAGGAAGTAGTGGGAAGATAATGGCGAGGAATGTTTTTTTAATTAACAAACTAACAAACGCAAAAGAAAAGTGAGTTTCCTATTTAATGGAAATATCAAAATTGCAAAATTGTAGGTGTTTTTTTTTCGACATTAACAAAATATTGACAAAATTTGCGCACATTCATAATGGGAACGCAGGAAATGAGTCTTGGAGTCTTTATCAAGTTCCAGAAACCTTTACTTGTGAAAACAAACAAACAAAAAAATCTTAATTTCCCTCAAAATTCTGTTCAAATGTAATCAATAAAGCAAATAGTCCACATTTTATCTGCTGTTGAGATGGACGTATTCGTACATCCATTACAGTGTGTGATTAACAGAGAAAAGTTGACTCTTGACACTATCGAGCAATTTACCAGAAAAAAAACAACAAAAAAAACATTTGCCAAAAGGGCGTAACGGGGTATGTACGCTGTAATCAAAATGTCCTCCCCTGTGTAGCTGTGCTTGTCAGTGCTGGAAAATCAGATGTGAAACACCTGTGTGATCACATGGCAGCAATCATCTACAGGGATTATCTCATGTTTGCACTTCAGATTAAAGTAACCGTGGGCTCCACCACGGGGCCGAACACATCTCTCGCTGTGAAGTAACGGAACATTGCTGGGACTTTTAGGTGACATAAGGTCCAGCTGCAGTGTAGCCACAAGTGCTCACTCAAAGCAAATATGACTTCAAGTAATAAAAGTCTTAAGCCACAGAAGTTTTATGTCAGGGTTAATACTATTATTTTTATGTTCTCTCTCCCACGGGAAGTGAGCAGAAAACTGCAAGGAAGGCGTTTTTTATAGTGTGTAGGCAAAAAAAAAAATATCCACAGACTGAGACTCCTAGTTTTCATTCTTTGGAAGAAACTGTTCGTTACTTAGTCACTCAACATCAAACCTGTTTTGAAATGTTCATTTCTGCTTCGGTTATTGGTATAATGAGGACAACAAAGGCTCGTTTCCTCATTCTGGGACTAATTTGACTCACAATCATCAGTTATTCAGTGAAAACCGACTAAGGATACATAAATATACATTTTAAAAAGAGATAATGTGATATGATATCAGGCCTCTAACCTTTTAATGTTGACCAAAACCTGGAAGAAGTGCAAACCCAGCTCAATGTGTGGCAAAAATTTTAACTGGGGTATAAAAAAAAGTTAAAAACACATATTCAGGAGACGCGTTCAGTCATTAGAAAGCATATTTGTACAATTAATGTGAAGGAAACCAGAATAATTGATTCAAGGAAACATAAACAGTTTTCCAACATTTCAGTTTTAGTTGCTCCACATTTGGCTTTTTACATGAGAAGGGTTTTCCTTAAAAAACAAACAAAAAAACAAAATCAACATTCAGTCATTAAAAGCAGCATTTTTTAATGCAAAAATCCAAACTGACCACTTCTAAAAATTAAACGATCACTTACTGTACATCCCTGCATTGTCCCCATTCTAATCTGTCAAAAGTCAGACCAGGTCCGGATCCGGGTCTGGATCCGGTCTCCGGCATTTGTAGGCGGCCGCTCTGCAGGGCAGATGTTGCTCATTCTGAGGCAAACACTCTCAGAAATCAGATGGACCATTTCAGACCCCTCAGTCTTTGTCCTTGTCACTCACACATGACACAGGGAGACCATGGTGGTCTGTGGGTTATTTGCATATGTATACGTTCGCTGTCACTGAAGACGCAGAGGAGAAACTGTTCAATCACTCATCAGGGAGAGGAAAGCGAACTCAAAAAAAGTACTAGTTCCACTGGCAGGTTATTTCACTTATTACAAGACATTTTCCCCATTTTACATAAAATAATGTGCCAGTGGAACTAGGACTTTTTTTAAAATCAATATTAGCAAATTATTGACTTAAAACAAGCTGCTGAAAAGTTAGTTTTGTCTTATTTCAACTGCATTAAGATATTTGCACTAAAAAGAAGACCAAAACGACTCGATAAGATTTTGTGCTCTTGCAGTGCAGACAGGAAGCCGCATCAGCCAACACAGTCGGTCATTCACTTTCATTGGCACCAAGGATTTTAAAAAGTGCCTTCATCAGGATCTTATGAACTCGGTCGGATGACACTTTAATCCAGGGGCGTCAAACTCATTTTCATTTTGGGTCATATCAAAAATCTGAATGTTCTTAAAGGGCAGGTTGAGCCAAAACGTGTTGGTAAAACCATTGTTAAATGATCAACAGATATCTGTTTCTTTCAGCATTCAATATGTGTTTCTTAAAATGAAACAGTGTTGAACATCTTTACACACTGATCAGTCCATCTAGGATTTTGCGATTGTTTTTGGGGTTCAAAATCAAAACCTCAGATTTTGTGGGGCTAATTAAGAAATATTTGTAAGGATTATTTGCAATACTTGCGCTAATGTTAAATGTGACTTTTTATTAATCATTATATCTGTCACGGACTATAGCTGAGGAAGCAGTCACTTAGACCCAATGTTTTTGGCCAATTTTGAGAAAGATTTGCAGTAAAAATCAGAGAAAATTTGGGGATCTGTTGATTTTGTGTGAATTTTGCATATTCAGGAAAAACTGGAGGGACTTATTGATGTAATTTGGAGTCTAGAGGGCCACATAAAAACTTATGGTGGGCTAGATTTGGCCCCCGGGCCTTGAGTTTGACACATGTTCTTTAGTCTTCGTTTCCACTTTGTTAAATGCAAACAAAAAAAAGACATTGCAGGTACGAACAAAAAACAGATATGAAATTCAGCTCAATTCAAATCAGTCCGAGTACACGGGTAAAGGTCAACAAAAACAAATGATGGTAAAATAAAAACAAAATAGAGAAAAGAACAGGAAGAATTACACAACATTTACAATCCTGCAGTCCATATCTTCATCACCTCAAATTCTATTCATATTTCAGGTGACATATCAAACACTAACTTTTCAGAAGACGTGCTTGTTCAACCGTCTGAATATTTATTTGCTTGTCACTAGAAGGAAGAAGCAGAAGTTCTAACTCGAGATCAAATCTGTAGGAAATCTGATTCTCTTCATGTTTTCAAATCACTCAGATCTTCTTTTTTTTTTTTTTTTCTTTTGAGAGTAAAAAAAAAAAAAAACGGTATTGTATAAACATCCCTCCCCCAGTTTGCACTTAAAAAAAAAAAAAAGAACAAGTCCATTCCCCATTCACCCATTCATGTCAACAGCCTGCGGAGGGAAGACGCCATTAGGCGCCAACGGCGTGCCTCTGTGCGGTCAAGTGCCGTGCGCTCGGCCTCTCTTCCGTTAAGCAGATAAAAGGTGGCATCTGTCTTTATTGTGCGAGTAAATCCCCTCCGCCATTGACCGCCGACACTCCGCATGTTGATGTGGAGGAGGACGTATAGACGGAGGACGCCGCTTTGTTCTCCTTCGGGGGAGACGTTATTCAAATCAAACAAATCGTTTGTGATTTCCATCTTCGCGGACAAATAATTATGACACATGAGCCGACACATAAGAGAGAAAGGTGGATTGTTCTTCTTTTTCTCCTCCAAGCTGCCAGAAAGTTTCGGAGGGGGGGGGGGGGGGGGATAAACGCAAAGATAATACGATAATAAGATAATACTCTTTTTGGAGAAGCTCCAGAATTACAAGACTTTATGCAAATGTTTAGAGAGGCTGCCAAGGCTTTTAACAAGAGAAACAGGAAAAAAGCAGAGAGGACAGGGCTCCGGGTTTATCTGAACTAATCAACACCAAAGGTCAAATGGCACACTCTATTCAAAGCGCAGGCGAAACCACGGGTGATTTGCATTGGCGTTTTTAATTTCGTCGAGCAGCAGCGGCGGGAAGAAAACAAAAACCGTGTGATTACATCTGCTTTACAGGGTCGATGTGAATGTGTGATTAGATTTCGTCAAACTGTGTGATTCAGCCATTCAAAACGCAAAACTCTTTCCACATGTATCCATTCAGCTTTCTTTTAGGGGAAAAAAAAAAAAAAACCCACATCAGTACCCGTCTACTGGACGGAGTAACGAACGGAGCCAAAAACAACCCCTGGCGGGCTCTGACCTCACCAAACCGGTGGCGGAGGATTTTCCTTTACAGAACATGTTGAATCACAGTCAGGCTTTATGTAAGACGGAGGAATAATCCTCCATATTTATACGTCCACGTCATTTTAATTCCATCACGAGGATTATCTAACTTTCTTGTACGCTGGGTTGAGTGAGTCCCAAAAGCGCTTTCTAATAAATAAATAAAAAAAGTTTAATCTGTCACTGGATGGAGTATCTGTATTACTTACTATGAAGATTAATCTCATAAAATTGCAGAACATGACGAAATAAATTGAATACACTATAATAAAAAAAAAAAGGGTAAAGAGGAATACTGTGTAATTCCTTAGATCTGAGGAAGTGAACTATTCCCCAACTTGTACTGCCTGTTTTCTAAATGTGAAGAAAAGAGGTGCACTTTATCACATCTATGAAGTTTGGATGAAGTGCATAAAACCAACAGCTTTCCATAAATACCTTACATTTTTATTGGATGTCTCGGTTTTTGTTTTTTTTTCTTCTATACCTAATGGTCGCCTGACCAGCTGGAAATGAAAGTTCAATGCTCCACACATCGTCTACGGGCGTGCTGAAGTGATCAAATATTCATTCGCTGATCTATTTAAAAAGTAGGTCATCAAAATCACGTATCAGGTGGAGCCACTCCAAGTGTTCAACATACGGTTATGAGTGACTCTTCATTGGCGCAAACAGAGCTTCTGGGATAGTGAGATTAATTGACGTCGTCATAGCTGCAACACTTGTAGCGGCTGTGGTAACTCTAAGGCACTGAAGCTTTTAAGTGGTAGAAATGGCGTCCCTAAGTAGTGGGAATTTTTCAACATGTGCAAAAAATCTGCATGAACATAATATCCGATGTGTAGAGACATTTATGCTAGAGCTGCATGATCTTCCTAATCCACCAAGTGGAGGTTTGAAGTTCACTGACCATTGTTACGCCTATGAGGTGAGAGAGAGGCAGTTACACACTCAAACTGGTGAGTAGGTGTGAAGTGGGGGGCGGAACTCACTGGTTTCGTTATTCCAGCTTATGCAAACACGTATTTTGAGGAGGGGTTCAGGCGTGAAAGGCCCAAGAGATTTAAGTTACCTGTCATCTTTGTTACCATACAGTGGAAAAGTGCCATGAAGTGTGTTTTACCTTTTACAACGAAATTTACAAGAAAAGAGGAACTGTATTGGCAGTGTGGCTTGACCTTCTCAATCAGGACCAAAGTAAAACCCATACGGAGACCCATGTATAAATCATTAAGGCAAGTAAAGTTGGTTGGTGTAGCACATTACAGCAACAAGGCAGTTCAAAGTGCTTTACGCCATAAAAACATAATGCATCAACCGACTGTGAAACAAGCCATAAACATTACATTTGGTCAAATGCCGTCATCAAAATCATAAAGCAGATAGACATCAAATATATCAATCAGTGTTCCAGTGACTATGAATCCAAGGCAGTTCTGAACAACTGGGTTTTTACAATTGATTTAAAGGAACTCTGTGTTTCTGCAGTTTTCTGGAAGTTTGTTCCGGCTCTGTGAATGCGTGTTTCACAAAGACTTGAGAAAAACTTCAATTCTCTTCCATGCAAGCAGGATGTCGCTAACGCGTTTTTTCACCGAGCAGATTGCATTTTTACTGGCAGGATGTAGCGCTGGTGTGTCATCGGACTAAATATAATGTTTTGGCTTTGTAACTCATGAATGTCTCAAGTTGACGGCATGGTTGTTTTTGATAACTTCTCTTCTTGAAAATATTTAGTTTTAGTTTTCATTGGTTCTGACTATTTTTATTACCTTCACCAACAAAAAAAAAAAGAGAAATAAGAAACCCAAAACGTGGGAATTGCTTTTTTAGGAAAACAAAATCCAGTAGTTCCAGTTGTCCCATGACGCCTCAAGGGGCCCCAAAGTTTTGTTGTTTTTTTTGTTGTTTTTTTTTTTTAAATTTGACCCCACCGAGAACAGAAAAACTACATAAACACACACAAGTCTCTCACGTCTCTCATGTTTACAGCCCCTGGCCGGTTACCGTGTAAGGCCTCCGCCCCTCCTTATCCTCCCACTTTTATGAGATAGAATTTCAATCGTCTCTCCTTTTCCGAGCTCGTAAACGGTGTAATGAGTTTCACTAGGTTTGGCTATGTGGGGCTCAAACCGCCTTGATGACCGCAGCACTGTTCATAAAGATCACAGGGAATCCTCACACCCACACACACCCACCCACGCACGCACACACACACACACACACACACACACACGCTGAGCTCACTTCTGTTCAGCACATGCTTGCTTTGACTGGTGACTCCAAAGTTTGGTGTGAATTTCCAGGCCATTAATTTAAAGGAACATCACTTCTAAAGGAAACTGCCTGACATTTGTGGTTCCTCTTTCAAACGCTCTCTATTAAAGCCTCCATTAACCCTGCCGGCACTGCGTAAATCAGAGATTAAAACACCATGGAGACACATGACAATAACTCGGTGTCCTGACTTTTAGTTTGAACTAATTTCTGTGGTGTGTCCACATCAACACGTTAGCAGAGGAAAATACAATACAGGAGCAAAGAGTTTATCTTAGCGATCAAACCCTATATATCCACTTTACAATCTTTTTTTTTCTTTTTTCTTTTTTAGCTGTTTGAGATTGGGATTCTGGCTGTTTATTCAAAGAAATCCCTCATTGGACGGTTGACAAACCAGTACATTAAAGTCAGCATTTCCTGATATTTTTATCAATATCTCTGTGCAACACTAACAAAACACTTTCCGCTTGGACTTTTATCTCTATGTAGCTACGCATTTGTTCACATATTCCACTACTTCTGCAAAGCTATGACACACAAGCACCAAAACGTGAAGGTGCTTTATTCACAAGCCTCAGGCGCCTGTGTAGCCGTGTCTCATGTTGTTTGTCTTTTTTCAATTTTTGGATGGCCTGTACCGAAACTAATTTTGCCGTGCCTTCCGTACAATGACAATAAAGGCTTATTCTGATACAGGAAATTAGGCATAAACATAGTTCTATTTTTTGGTATTTGGTGCGAATAATCTTTTATCCCTTTTCTGTACTTTTCAAAATAGCTTCTGTTCACACAAAACTGAGATTGGGCTCCACGTTTTGACCAGTACTGAAAGAATGGAAAGAATGAAGAAAAGTTCTTAATCCAGAGAGGTCAAATGGATGGCTGTTGAGACAGCAGCTTTTAAATTGAATAAAGATGCATTAACGCCTCTACTTCCATGGAAATAAATTTGAAAACAATACAAATTGAGCTATGTTTACATTTTCTATCTAAAGAAGTAGAAACTAGTGGTGAACAGAAATCGTTGCAAGACCACTTGATTTCTGCAGTTTGATTCTTCGAATCTCCATTGTGGGATTGTTTGCTTTTCCAACACAACATCTACCCATATGGACAATATTTATTGTTCAACAGCAAAAAGAACTGTCAAAATGGGGGTAAATTTGCTCATTTGGATTTTCACTGAGTCTAAACTGGCTTTCATTAGTTTTTACATTAGATTATTTTATTATACTCGGTTATTTTCCATGTCTCTTCAGACATACATGTAATTAGTGTTTGCATATCGATAATCTAAGATGTTGATTATGGTCTTTAATCATAAGTTTATTGTTGTGTGTCGAGTTTCTGAGTTACATTTTGTGCTCTGTTGCCTGATTTTTCACTTCAGCCTTTAATTGAAATGTTAGCCTGTTTCCCTCCTGGTTTGTAGATCCTTCTGTGTTTCTGGTTCAGCTCCCTCTTCATTCATTGTGTGTTAATTAGTTCCCTCACTTCTCTGCTCAGACTTTCCCTCAGCTGTTCATCATTCCCCTTATTATACTAAGCTGGTTTCCGTGTTGCACCTCCTTTGTGCTTAGGCTCCCCGGTTTTCATTGCTCACTGGTGGTTTCTTCTGTTGGGACTCTTCCCAGGTCCATGCCCCGTTATCCTAGCATAAGATATAAAAGTCTTCCTGGGTTCACTAGTACAATTTGCTCACCAGACTCCTTTTGGTGCCTTGAATGGATGCGTGTCCACCCCGGCTACAAGTCATGAGACCCTGAAGAGAACATTTGGCAGGAACGGGTTTAGCACTTCATTACAGGGAGGACATGTTGTTCCAAATCACCTGGAAACAAGTCAATACAACAGTTGTACACAACAGGCAGATCTGAAGGGGAAACATGAAGGTAGGCCTTTGCTTAAAACTGCCCAGAGAAATAAAATTCGATCTGCTTTTAACAATTAAACAACATACAGTTTTCATTGTATTGCACAAGTTTAAATTGATAGTTTTTTGTTCTGACTTGTACAGAATTTAAATCATGTGCACAGGGTCAATTTGAAGCTTTTGGCATAACTGATAGCTTTTTTTTTTATCAGAATTTGTAGTTTCTTTGAACTGGTTGGTCACCAGCCACACCAGGCCTGCCTGCCTGCCCACCCACACGCCCTCGTCCCTCTTCTTTACACCCTTGCCCCTAGTGGGGTCGGGAGGGGTACTGGTACTGGTGCTTATCTCCAGCTAACATTCCAGACCAGAAGCGGACAGCATATGATGTGCAAACCACTTACTAAGTTATTAAGCCATTGTTCAGCATGTTCCCACAAATTAAATTAAATTAAATTTTAAAATAGTTTCTCGCAAACAGAAATTTAAATGTTGCCCTAAATAGGACAGGGCATTTATCTTATCGTTTATGATTTAATGCGTAAAATTTCCGGTCAAATAGGAATTTTTTCATTTATTATTGTCTCGATAAATTTCAATGAAGTCATTCATGCATTTGACAGTAAAGTTTTAAACATCATTCATTAACATGAATTTTATTTTGAGCATTTTCTCCACGATGTGTTGCACTAGAATAAATATCAGGAAATAAGAAAATAGAATTAAACACAGATACTCTGGGAATGTTTTTCAGGAGCAGTATTTGTGTTTGATGGTGCACCGTGCAGTCACAGCCATGCAAACACCTAAAAAAAAAAGTAAGAAATTATTTTTAGCATCATTTTTATTATCACCACAAAATATTGCAATAAAATACTAAGTCCATATCGCCCACCCTTAGTCCTAATATCATCCAAGGACGTTCAAGGAGTCGTGGGTGGATGGTGATGCCGAGGGCAGGAAGGATCTCCAGTGTTCAATCTTGCAACAAATCTGAAAAAGACTGTGACTGAATACAGTGTTGCTGTATGATATTTTGATGACTGTCATGTAACATGTCCTAAGAAGCAATGCCTCAACGAAAAGAAAACATGAACAGAAGTCTACAGAAAAAAGACATCACAGCCACCCCAACAACACAGGAAGGTGAGGGGGTGCTGGTTAGTGTGGCAGAGTTCTCAAACGTCACGACTCATTGTGTGATGTCATGACTAATCATGCTTGTGATGTCATCATCACTGTTCTTTATATGTAGCAAACTTCTACCTTCTTGTCATTTGCTTGCTACACCACTGACGAGTTCAGAAGTACGCAAAGCGCTTTCGAAGTCAAGGTTGATATTGTTTGCAGATCAAGATATGTCATATCAGAGGCCACAGTACTCCAACAGCGGGTCGAGATCCCAGCCGAGATCCCAGTCGAGGGCATGGAGAGCTGGACAACACCAGCAAGGCTGGAATGAGAACAGGACATCTGCCAATGAGCTCCAGAGAGAGGTCCAGAGACTTGGCTCTCTCCTGGAAATGGAGAGAGCAAGATGGTTTCAGGAGAAGCAAAAGGTAGTCAGTCTGGAGAACGAACTGAAAGTTACCAAATCTGAGTTGGAGAAGCAGAAAAATCTCAAGGAGGTTTTTATCAACAAGGGCAAAGAAATTAAGAGAACACTACTGGCAGTAGAAAAGTTTACCGTTCCAGAGACTCTCAGCCCTGATGTTGTCGCCTCCAATGTACACGGCGAAATAAGACGCAAGAAGAAAAAGCTGCTGCAGCAGGAGTTCGAGCAATTGCAGGCCACTCACACTGCCAGCAAGGAAACATTTATGTCACAGATCCGGGCAGAAAAAGAAAAAAGTGACGCCCTCCAACAAGAGCTGAACCAAGTGAAAACTCAGTACGAGGAGCTTCGATCAAAATATGAAGCCGACGTTCGTGAGGGGAAGCTGCAGGTCGACGCGGAGATGTTTTATGAAGAGAAACTCAAGCAGACCCAAAAGCTCTTTGAAAATCTGAGAGCTGAGAAGGACGATCTCCGAGAACAAATGTCTAAAGAGATCGCCTGTCTGCAGAAAACGGAGAAAAGTCTGCAGAGTGAGCTGGAGGAGATTAAGGTTTCTTTCCAGGATCTTAAGGCTACATATGAAAGGGACGTTTCTGCTCTAAGAGAGGAAGCACAAATATTTAAGGAGGGCGCAGATAAAGAGATAAAAGCTCTGTCACAGAAAACGATGAGGGACCTAAAGATTATCAATGAACTTGGAGCCGAGAAAGACAATCTCCAAAAACAACTCAGTGCCCTCCAGCAAATGTATTCCACCTGTGAGCTTAATTACCAAACGGAGCTCAGAGACAGAGAGGAAGTTGGACCTCGAAGAAGAAAAGTGGCCAGGCGTCAAGTAAGAAATAAGAACGAGACTACCGCTGTAAATAACATCTCTGACCCGGCATCCATGGATCTGGACCGTCTGTTAGAGGAAACACTGTCAAAGGATTTTGAGATACCTGATGCATCTCCTGAGGAGCTGAATGACTTTATAGAGGAGATGCTGAGAGATTCAGGCATTCTTTATCCTAATCCCATGGAAGTGACAAACCTCTGTGTGAAAACTCAGGTCAGAAAAAATCGAAAGCCCAAATCCTGAACCTGTGGAGGCAAGAGGCCCTTCAACCAGTTTGGAAAAGATACTGCACTCTCTGGGTCTCAAGAATCCGCAAAAATGGGACAAATGCAAAGAGGTTACTAAAACAAGCAATTAGAACCCTTTCAAAAACCTCCAAATATATCTCAAATTATGCACAAAATCACAAAAACAAATCAAATAAGCCACATGGCTTAGCTGCAGCCACTCAGAAAACTGGGAACCTCTTTGTAGTCGTTGTAGTTTCTCTCTGTGTTGTTGAGGTTCCCCATCTTAGATTATATATATATATATATATATATATTTATATATATATATATATATATATATTTATATAACCTGTAATTATATTACATTATGTAATTGCAGATTATCTATCTATCCATCTATCTATCTATCTATCTATCTATCTATCTATCTATCTATCTATCTATCTATCTATCTGTTAATAGATAGATAGATAGATAAAAATAAATAAATATATATTTATATAACCTGTAATTATATTACATATGTAATTGCAGATTATATATCTATATATATATTTATTTTTATCTATCGGTCGATCGATAGATAAATATATAATATATTATATATATTATATAATATATATAATATATTATATATTTATAAATATATATATATATATATATTTATAAATATATATATATATTTATAAAACCTGTAATTATATTACATATGTAATTGCAGATTATATATCTATATATATATTTATTTTTATCTATCGGTCGATCGATAAATATATAATATATTATATATATTATATAATATATATAATATATTATATATTTATAAATATATATAATATATTATATATTTATAAATATATATATGTATATATTTATAAATATATATATATATTTATAAAACCTGTAATTATATTACATATGTAATTGCAGGTTATATATCTATATATATATTTATTTTTATCTATCTATCTATCTGATAGATGAAAAAAAAAATATATATATATATATGTATATATATATATATATATATATATATATACATATATATATATATATACATACTCTTTGGGGCCTCCACTAGTGATAGGGACACATTTTTCAGAGGACTATTCAGTGATTTATCATTCTCTCACATCTCTCCTTAGTGGCTCAAAACACACCTTATCACTAACAGCCACAGTACAGAACCAGAGACCCGACTTTAGTTCTTAACACTATATATTCACCAAATCTAAAGTTTTAGCTGCCAAACTCTGGTTGACCCAATGACCCTTGAATAAGTAGGGGAAGAAGCCAGATCATTAAGTACCAAATGGCACCACTATTACTTTGAAACAAATTAATTATTTTGTAGTTATGTTTAGCAAAGCTAAAGCTTTGCTAAATTTAAGCTGCTAAATTAAATGTCTCTCATATGTCACAAAAAACATTTCGATGTTTATTTGAATCAATCTGCAAAGACACGGTGGTGCAAAACTTTATTTTAATAAATTGTCTTTTAAAATCATTTCACAAACATGAAAAAAAAAACAACATTTCAGCATTTCACGAATCCTTTCAAATGCCTATTTGAAGACCTCTCTCAACCACAAACAGCACCGTGACATTTTTGAAAAATGGCTCTGTCTGATGACGTTGATCGCCGCTAATTCCCCAATACAAGAAACCACTGAATGCCTCACACTGTTGGTTTAGATCTTATAACTGCTGAGGAAGCTAGCAAAAAACTTTCACCCAGCTTGCTCCAACCTCCACAATGAACTTTCAGCGAACATGTAGTTTCACAGTTTTGGTATGTTAGACACTCGGAGTAGTAAGTGTGAAATGTTACGCTGTTTATACATGTTTTCTGTAGCTACGGATGGCTTTCATATATTTACAGTTCTAGTCTTTCCTTTGCTTCCAACCAACTTCAACTACATTGATGGTGGAGGAGCTGCTCTTATTTTCTTCAGAGAATGTAATCTTGGCTTTTAATCTAAAATAAACCAAAAAAAAAGGCCTTTATTTTTTTTATCTTTTTGTTTCTTCTTTTCATTTAAAATCGCAGAATTCCAAATGTTTCTGCTGTCTGCCAACAGCTGGAAGCAAGCGTGATCGTCCGATTTCCAAACTTTTCCGGACTCCCAATTTGTAGGCTGTAGGTCTCTCTAGATGTTTCGCAAACCTTTTAACAGGTTCCAGATCCGTTTAGAAACAAATGTTTAACGGGGCCTTGGAGGGACTCGAATGTTTTGTCTGTTTTAGTGCTCATCTGTCCACGAGAGGCTGAAATCACACAGCGGGACTGGGGCAGACCGTGAAACCGGAGCCCTGAAAAATCTGTTTTTCCATTCAATGTCCGACTGATGCCTCCCTCGGTAGCGAACGCTCAGGGGTGAACCGCCGTCATCTAGCCTTACAAAACTACAGAGAACGTACAATAAACTTTCATTTGCACAAACCCACGTACATTAAAAAACAACAACAACAAAAAAAAAACACAAGGAATTAAAAACGGTGAACACTGAATAGAGACCATGTCAACCCCCATCCCTTATTAAACTGTTCTCCCCCTGGAAACACTCAACTAATGTTTTCCAAAACTGTCTTGTTCTCTTCTCCCTTGTTCGCTCAAACCCTGCCTCGGGGCAGGAGTGGTCCACTCCATATTGTCTTCATTAGAGCTGCCGAGCGTAGACCTGGTTCGGAGAGATGGCGTGCATGTGGGTGTGTGTGTGTGGAGTTTGGCTGAGGCTGCCAGGTCCTAAACCACATTCTTTAAATTCCCTGTAAACAAGGGGGAGACAGAAATGAGAGGGGTGAGAGAGGTTACATGGGTGAGCACTCAAAGCACACAAACCCACAGAGAAGGAGGAACGGCAGAAGAGGGTCAGATCCTTCTCATTAAGCCAGGCTAAGCACATATATTAAGACACCAAGGGAAACCGAACACGAGTGCCACGGAAAATGCAAAGCAACATCTGGCAGAGGCAGAGATGAGGCCCGTCAGTCTCCCGAAGAAACACAAAGCATGCAAAGCAGGGAATCGGCATGAAAATGCCAATCGCCGAGAGCTCATTTGCATGAGGACACAGATTGGTTTCCACGCCCGACTAACGCTCGAATACAGACACAAAGCAAGTGTTTGGACACAATGGGTGCATTACGAAGCGTAGTTGACGGTTCACTTTGGCGGGAATAATGTGGCATTGTTGATCCTTTGTAGTGCTAAAACGCTCCGATTGGTAAAAACAAACGCGCGGCACGTGTGCTCTGAGGGGATGAGTAATTGCCCTGACGCACTGAGGGAGGATGTCCTGTTTGTTGGCCATTGTGGAGCTGTCAGTGCGGTCCTCGTCACGTTACCCGAGTACAGTGAACAACAGCTTCATCGAAACAACTGGAACAACAACCGGCAGCTCCGAAGTATAAACATGAATGCCAGCCGGTTTGTGTTCGGGCCTACAACTATGTAGAGAATGCTGCACCTTCATTCACCTTGGGGAGAGGGCACAAAGGGTTCAACTTTGAAAATTCTGTAAAGACAAAAAAATCGGACAAAAAAACTTTCTGTTTTAAAAATTTTATTCCGATGACAAACTGCATTACTTGGTGTTCCTTCCACTGAGAGGAGGAAGTGCAAAATGTAGAAAGCTACAAGAAACAAAGCAGCAAATGAGCCCAGATGCTCCAAACCTCCCACACCCACTATGACAGGATGGTTTACTGGTGCGACTGATTTACGGCTTCTTGCTGCAGATAAAGCTCGGCTGCAACATGAAGACATGCCAGCCGTGTTCGTCTTCAGGCTATTATTCCTTCTTCTGTCCCCTATACGGTTTGCATTCGCTCTGCACCATGCATTCCTGCATGCGAAACAAACACGCAGGCATCACGGAGGATTTTCCAAAACCCTAAAGTGTGCACGACTTCCTCTGTCGTCTGTTTTTCAGTAAGTAGGAAACAAAATGGATGATGAAAGATAGGAAAAAGGCGGATGAAAATCTAAACGTTTGTGCCTGTCACGGTTTATTTTCTTCACTTTTTTTTTTTAACAGTTTGGCTATCTAGCTGCAAAGTGCCCGTATGAAATCAGATGCTACAACTCTTTTAGAAATGTACTGGTATGAATACTTTCACAAAATGCTGTAGCAAGGTATGAATCAGTTACAAATTAACATTTTACTACCACAATTACCAGTAAAAATGTGTATGTCCTGCAGCCATGTTGTATTTTGAATCCAGAGTAGGTGGAAAACCTCGGCCTTTGTAGGAACTATGACTTCACGTTCTGTCCTACTTGCTTCTCCAACTTCAGAGTTATGAGCACAACAGCATAAATCAACATTTCCCCACTTTGCTGTGTTTGTTCTTCAAGGTGAAATACATTTGCTAAATGTCATTCCTTTCTCTCTACCTGCATTTCATTCCTCTCCGACGTTCACACGGAATCCGCCGGAGACTCAAACACGTTTCCAGAAAACGAGATAATTCGAGCGAAAACAAAATATTTGAAAGGCCACATGTGCTTTTGGATTATTTATAACTTGTTTTAAATTGCGAACAGAGAGCAGCTCCTTCAGATTAAGCTGTTTTCCACTGGATTCCAAGAAGAGTGATCAGGAGGAGCTTTAGGAGTGGGAGATAACTTCAGACAGGTTTTTTTAAAAAAAAAAACATCTGGAGATAAAATGGAAACAGACTAGGAATTGATTGCTAGATAAAGAAATGCCACTGTTAAGAGTTCACAATGAAGAAAGCAGCTGATCCGACCTCCAGGTTAAAAGAGATTGGACGAGTTAGGCTTGACGGATTTTTGTGTTTTTGGTCAATCTTTTAAAAGAGTAACACTAGTTTCAGTCAAAACCGTACCTCATGTGTTCCACGAGAACAAAAATAGAGAAGCCTCTTAAGCATGGCATGCATTCTAGGACTTTCTTCTTTCTTAAATAGTTGCATTGGTAAAAGCCACCCATAGGCCACATGTACAGTAAACCGCAGCTTTGACGACACACCAACAGTTCCAGATGGAGGTACTTTCTACACACGGGATCTTTTTTTTTTTTTCTAAAAAGTATGACAAATGGAAACTCAAAAATCCTGACACAGACTAAAAACAGGAAAGGGAGCTCGGACGAGAGGAACAGCCTTTAGAAGTGGGGCCTGGGCAACAGGACATTCGATGAAAAACAACCGATGTCGAGAGGAGTTGAGGCGTTTTCATCTGCCTTGGGAATATGCAGAACAGCTGTAAGGCTGGACTCTGTCAGAAACTTTACCGAAAGACTGATAAACCTGAAAATGAAATCACAGTTAAACTACTCTGTTATAATTAATATGGCTACCCGACCTACGTGTCATTACAGTCAAGATATAGTGACGTGCAAAAGTATCCAGTTTTTCCCAGAGGGTTTTCTCAAGATAACTACTTAATTTCCTGTTTCCGCATACACTCTTTTGCAATGGTTTCATCGAGATAAGTAAATGACTGGCGATTCCATCCGCCACATGCCGTTGTGGATGGAATCAGGCATATAGCACAACCGATCATCTTGTGACCTCAGATTAACTCGTTAACCTGAGAAAAACATTTGGGAAATTAATTTTCTAGAGAAAACTAAACCATTTTCTCAAGATAACCATCTGGGAAAAATATCTGCTTTCTGCTTCAGTATAAGATAACCAAAAACTTCAATTGTTTGTATTTTTTGGGGGGGGGGGGGGATTTTGTGAGAAAGATAATCAAAAAAAAAAAAAAAAAAAAAGAATAACTGTGAAGTGAAAAGTATGGTGTGTAAATATATTCAGACCCACTAAGTCAAAAGTTTGCAAAAAACAAACAAAAAAAAACCTTCACTGCAATTACAGCACCAAGTGTTTTGTGGTACGTCTACACCAGCTTTGCACGTTTCGAGTATTTTTTGTCCTTTTCTCTTCGCTCCGATTCAAGACTACGTGGGCAAAGTCCATGAGTCGGCAAAGGAGCTGATGGCATGACAGTTCTCTGTGCCGAGGTTTGCGGCTCATAACTTCCATCCATCCATCCATTTTCTGTTCACCCTTGTCCCTAATGGGGTCGGGAGGGTTGCTGGTGCCCATCTCCAGCTACGTTCCGGGCGAGAGGCGGGGTTCACCCTGGACAGGTCGCCAGTCTGTCGCAGGGCAACACAGAGACATACAGGACAAACAACCATGCACACACACACTCACACCTAGGGAGAATTTAGAGAAACCAATTGACCTGACAGTCATGTTTTTGGACTGTGGGAGGAAGCCGGAGTACCCGGAGAGAACCCACGCATGCACAGGGAGAACATGCAAACTCCATGCAGAAAGACCCCGGCCGGGAATCGAACCCAGGACCTTCTTGCTGCAAGGCAACAGTGCTACCAACTGCGCCACTGTGCAGCCCCGGCTCATAACTTAAAGTATAAAAATGATCTTCTCGGAGAGTTAATCCGCACAAGCAACTCTGCAGATAGACTGGGGGAAAAAAAAGACAGCTGTGTACGAGTGCGGGTAACTTCACGCCAATGAAAAGAGTCACAATTGTGCGCAAAGCCTCAAGGGAAATTATGCTACCACGCTTGTAAAGACAAAAGCTGTAAATACACACAATGAGATGGCGGCGGCAACCAAAAAACACCTAATAAAAAGCACATTTTAGTTTACACCGTCTCAATCGTCATGTGTGAATGACAAACATCAGGAAAAATTGAGTAATCCTTTAATGCTACACCCTACGTAGTATTTATTTTACTGTGCTTCAAAGAACATTAAATGGCTAGTTTACAATCGTAATAAAACTAGGATGTTTCTGATGTCTTTGACAGAAATATAGTCATTTTTATGCCTTTGCCTTGACTGGAATGTTAGCATGACGACTGCAACTGCTTTTGCAAACACTAGTCATTTCATTTCGGTGGGGCATGCTTTGTTTGCTCTCATGGGAAAGAGAAAAAAAAACAACAACTGTGAAACGACTGACATCCTAACGATAATTCACTTTGTCCCCAGACTAGGTGATTATTTTATACTTTAGTCATTTCCTGATTTTCTTCTGGAGAAGTTTCAGGAACTCAAACTTTTCCAGAAAGCTTTACGTAACTTGCTATAATTAGCTAGATATGTTGTAAAAATGTTTAGTCTTAAAACCGGCAACAGATTTCATAGAAAATAAATGAATAATTGGTTCATACAGATTACAAGACTGAAAAATGAGGAAATCAGCTAATAACAGAATTTATTAGAAATGCATTATTTGAACTAACAGAGTTTGATTTGAAACAGGAAATTGAACAGTGAGACGTTTTGTTTTGTGTTCTTCTGTCATTTTCTCCGTCTCTCTCTCTGATCGGTCCTCTGCAGTGTCTGTTCAGCTGCTACTTTTTTTCTCTGCTTTACTCATTAAACAGCCAGAAATGGAGACCGGCGTCTCCTGAAACTAGCAGAAAAATGTGCTAATAATTGAAAGTCAAGCAGATCTCATTAGAAGAAAGCTGGAATCATTGGCAGTAGCCATGAAACTAGTTTCGTAGCTGTATGGTATGGTATGCTACTTTTAGCGAGCAGGCTAATTCAGCTTACGCAGGAGAAATATAGGACAGAGAAATTCGGGAGCAAACATTAACATAATCCGCATGATGCGGACATGAACATTGTAGCAATGAACAACAATGTTTCTAATCACTTTATGGATTCATTTCTGTAATTAAGGATCTAAAATCAGCCCCTTTGAACTCCCGTCCTTTCCGACTCGGAAAGACAAATCTCACATCATGTAATGTGTTTGAACATAATTGTTTTAATTTTTTTTTTTTTATTACAATATTATAAAATATGTTGGCTCTGATTGCTATTATTGACAGTTGACTTTAAACATTACGGTTCCCAATGAAACCAAAATTGCTCTAAACGACCTTCCGCTGCTCATTGCTATTAGTCATATAAACTCACTTCCTTACCGTACAACAGGGCAACATGATATAATGTTGCCCTGTTGTACGGTAAGGGCAACATGATATAATCAACCTGAGTCATTATCAAAATATAAATGTTTGGGGGGAAAAAATTCGCCATTTCAGATGGCTGCTTGGTTGCAATGTTTGTGAAATTTGAGTACTTTAAAACACTTCGAATTTTTAATTAGGTTTTACTTTCTTCATAGCCTACACCTGGTCTAGATCTTAATAACCAAGACCAGAAAGTTCAGGAATTGTGGTGGGGACATTGTAATGATGGAAATTAAAGTAAACAGTGAGATTCTATGGTCTTAGCTGCCTTATGCTACAAACCCACTACCGAACTTTTTAATGAGCTACATAATCTACAAGTTGTTTGACTGTGAAAACAACAACAATAACAAAAAAACCCTCCAATTTTAGTGATTTTTAAAAAATATTCAACACAATTATTCACAGAGCTCATAATCATCTTGCACTTACAACAAACTTGTGAGACAAAGCCTTTCAGAATAACTGTGGTAATATTCACTGTCGTTTGGAGGATGACATTGTTTTCGTGATCCTTTAAAGATAAAAATGACTCTGAAACATAAGTTTATCGAACAACCTCATATTCTCCAATTTGTGTTTTTAGTGATATCTCATGAAGCATACGCGTTTCAGTCTGCCATTTGCGTTTAGGTAATCTTGTTGCTGGATTATCGTTTTGTCTTACGTTTTTTTTTTTTTGTGGGTCACTAGAGCAAACAGGCTGCAGATGTGGACACACACTCACGCACTGACCAGTTCCTCTTTGAAACCAGCGTTTATAAGTGGCACGTTGTTTCCAGACCAGAGGAACACTTATACACCCCCAGTGATGTCATGTGGACCAGTTTGCCTTGAGGTGTGTGTCTGTTGAACCCAGTGCTTGCGAGTAGGCATATCAGTTAGTAGAGCAGACATGCCAGTCTTCATATAATCAGAAACAGAGAAAACTAGGCGCCCCGATATTTACTGTATAACATACCGACTTGTCACTGACACTTTGAAGTCTCATATGTTGTACGGCGAAAGGCTGAGGTTGACTAGAAGATGGAGGTTGCTACATAAAACAGACGTGACATGTCTGAAATGTCAGGAGAATAAAGAGATAGACCCCCCTGCCCCTCATCTCCTGGTTTTATTTAAAGGGATGAAAAGAAATAGTTTTATCACAGAATAAATGGCACAAAGTTTATATCTTCCAAATGATTTTTAACAGATGTATGCCAATGGAAGCACTAAAACTAGACATAATTGCACAACCAAAGATTTCAGAAAAAAAAAAAAGTGCTAAATGGCTTTAAGTTCTTTAACAACCACTTTGGTAGTCAAATAAAAAAAAAAGGGAACAGCAGATAAAACAAGTTCCTGTTTTCACTCCATCTTCCCGTTTACTTTTTCCACCCTTTCATTCGCTCCATCCACCAATCCTCTGTTGTCCCTAATAAAAGGCGTATGACTAAGCAGTGGAGATACTTTCAATCCCTCATTTTGTAACGACTTATTCCAAGCCAGCAAAATTTTGCCAAATAAAGTCCTCATTTCTTTAATGTGACTGAGAAACCTAATCCTGTCCGGGTAAAGAGAATCTACGCCCAGCAGGCTTTTTGTCCTTTGCCACAGTAAAACGATCTTCTGCGTTTAAATGAAAAAGGCAGAGTTGTTAATTGTTGCCATGCCCACACTATTTCGCATACAATCAAAGAGCACATTCTTCCCTTTAGTCTGGGTTTGCGTTCACACTAAATCCCAGTTCTTCAACAGCAGAGTGGCGTCTCTTGAATGAATTTACAGGTGACAGAAAAGTGAGCTCTTTTCTGTGCTCATGGCAAAGGTTTCCCCCATTTTCGTTGTCCTTCCCTTTCTCATTACCACTAGCATCGCAAATCTTTCTTTGGTTGTAGGTTTCCAAAATAGTAATGAGATAAAAACCAGGCTAGAATATCCATCCATCCATCCATCTTCTTCCGCTTATCCGGGGTCGGGTTGTGGGGGTAGCAGCTTCAGAAGGGAGGCCCAGACTTCCCTCTCCCCGGCCACTTCTTCCAGCTCTTCCGGGGGAATCCCGAGGCGTTCCCAGGCCAGCCGAGAGACATAGTCCCTCCAGCGTGTCCTGGGTCTTCCCCGGGGCCTCCTCCCGGTGGGACGTGTCCAGAACACCTCACCAGGGAGGCGTCCAGGAGGCATCCTGACCAGATGCCCGAGCCACCTCAACTGGCTCCTCTCAATGTGAAGGAGCAGCAGCTCTACTCTGAGTCCCTCCCGGATGACTGAGCTTCTCACCCTATCTCTAAGGGAGAGCCCAGCCACCCTACGGAGAAAACCCGTTTCGACCGTGATCTCGTTCTTTCGGTCATGACCCAAAGCTCATGACCATATATGAAGGTGGGAACGTAGATCGACCGGTAAATCGAGAGCTTCGCTTTTTGGCTCAGCTCTCACTTCACCACAATGGACCGGTACAGCGCCCGCTTGACGGCAGACGCTGCGCCAATCCGCCTGTCGACCTCCCGCTCCCTTCTTCCCCCATTCGTGAACAAGATCCCGAGATACTTGAACTCCTCCACTTGGGGCAGGACACCCCCCCTGACCCGGAGAAGGCAGTCTACCCTTTTCCGGGTAGAAAAAGGGTAGAGTGCCAGAATAAATTTAATTAATACAATATAATTAAATGATTAATTTAAAAAGAACATCAAACTAACTCCACCATAGCATTTCTTTTTTGAATCAGGTGTGTTGGTCCTAATGCTGGACGAAGTGGGTTGGTTAGAATTGTGAAGAAAGGAACTTTGTACCTCCAATCATATGGGGACTACGGTGAAGTATGGTTTTTAATTACATTGCTGCTGCTCCTCCTGGTCTGAGTCATGTGACACCATCATAACATATCCCCAGATGTGTCGTGAAAAAATTCAGACCAAAGCCAACCATTTGCGAAGTGGAAGAACAGCGTTTTCTGTAGGTTTTATCCACACGTTTAACGGGAACTCTTATGTTTCCAAATATCAACAAGTCATGTGAAAACAGAGAGGAAACATGCTAGCATTAGCCTAGCATTTTACCAAGTTCCGTGTTGTCGGAGTCAACAGGAACTGCTTTCAAAACGTTTTGAGGGATAAAACCACAATACTGATAGAGACAATGTAGTACTGGTGAACTGTAATATGCTCCTGCACTTTAAAGTAGAGGTTTCAAGCACGAGCAGGGCCTCGATTGAACATACTGTAATCTAGTATTAGACTGGCAGTTGACACAGGAAATACCTTTTGTGACAATAAAAATCGTAACCAGAACACTGTGAATACTTTTCAATATATTAAATAGATCCAGCTTAGCTTGGTAAGGTGTAATAAGAAAAAAATGTACACCTTACTAATAAAGCAAATGTCTTTCTTTTTTTTTTTAGATAAATGTTCATGATAGACCAAACTAACTTTCATAACTTTCATCAAAAATAAATGCTTTGTTAGTCTGTGGTTTACATGTCTAGACAGAGTTCCTAGTCAAATTTCCTTTCTACCAAAATCTTGGTTGAAAATAAGCATAGTCTGTAAGTATTGTCTAGATTTTTGCTGTTTCTTTCCTCATCGCACCACCTTATAGAAATCTTCCTGCCGCTCAACTTTTCACTTCAGCTTCACCTTCCTGCAACATCTCTCGAGAGCTGCGGGCTGTCAACATCAAGACCAAAAGGCTGACTTTCCACTTAACCACAAGTCGCTACACACACACACACACACACACACACACACCCAAACTCAAGGATGAAGATTTAGTTCAAACATAAAACCATACAGACTCATCTGAAAGAATACCACGTTTGTTAAGAACCAGAAGGTGACTGAGAGGACACAGGCCAAAAAACCCACCAAAAAAACCAAAAACAGATCATACATACAAAGACGCACAAAGGGACGATAAGAGCCAAAGGAACAAAACACTAAAGAAGCTATACTTTCATCCAGCAGAGAGGCGTACAGCGACAAGAACAGACACGTGACACCACGCACTGAAAGAGCCATGCAGAGACAAAGGGCCTGTAGGTGAGCGAGGGTTCATGTCCGCACAAACAGGCGCACACCTGTTTACGCTCCACACCCACACAGAGATGCACCTGGGGCGTCCAGTAAACACAAAAATCTTTGATACCTTTGATGGTGCTGATGACCCGCTCCAGGTGCTTGCTGTCATTGCGGTCCGGTCTGCAGCTCGGACTGATCTCCAGCGAGTAGTCCGGTCCGTACTCTGTAAAAAACTGCAGACATGCATTCACAGATCGCATCGCAAACTTTGGTTTGACCTGTTTTTTCAAATGCAGTCTGTCCCTTTATGTTGTCGTCTCGTCATTGTTGCGTTTTTACTGCAATGTAGGAAAGATTCGGGGTAATATCAAGATGATCAAGCTAGCTTTCTTTTCAACAACTCTGATTTGTGTATGTTTCTTGGCATGTTATGCATGTTACAGTAAGCAAACCCTGGTTTAAGTTTCACATGATCAGAGACTTAACATTTGGTAACATTTTCCCAAATCTTTTAATAGGTCAAATTTAAATAATAAAACATAGGTACCTCAATAAAAACAACAAAAAATAATGTTTCGTGAGTAAATTCAAAGAGTGTGATCTCCTGTGTTTTGTTTGTTGCAATTTTAACTGAAGGATTTCTGTTGCCCTGCTGTAAATGATTTACAAGGTACTTTTTGAACATATGCAGACCCATACCAACAAGCTCTCATCCGGGTTAAAGACAGAAGTGTTTTGGACTGTCCTGAAATCCCGATTAAGTGTGTATCTTGTTTGACCAAAAAATAGCCAGTCAGCTTCCATTTAGGGTTGATTTCGTGTTCTTTGTTAAAATCTGATCGTTTCGCCTTGAGCTTTGTACATTTAGTTTTTTACAAATCCAAATCTCAAAATATGCTGAGAAACTTCCTTATTTTGTCACATACAGACCACACTGCGTTACTTCTCAGACTCTGGGACAGCCCTACTAGGAAAGTCCCAACTACGTAGAACGGGTAGCTCAACTGTAATGGAAAAACAACGGAAAACTGTGTGGAGTCAAGTAGAATAGAGTCGAGTCATGTAAAGTAGGTAGTAGTGGAAAAGGGCCAGTAGAGTAAATAAGCAAAACATTGGTCGACACATGCTGAAAATCTGAAAATTAAAAACTGTAAATGCAAAAAGAGAAGACGAATCCCAGTTTTCCTCTTGCTTGTAATGCTGACAAACTATCTTTATACGCGTACTAATTGGTTTCCACCAACAATGATTGCTTTCTGCCAACCCGTGCACTGCATATGTGCAGATATTCAAAATCAGAGCAAAATCTTTCAATGGACATCTAGTTTTAAAAAGATACATTAGCGTTGATGGCATGGAATGAAGCAAATAAACTCTTTACACAATGCAAATTCATGCAGCATGTTTAGCTATCTGTAAATTAAAGAACATGTCGTTACCAACAACATGTTTAGTACAACAAAGTAGAAGTCCAGATGTCTGGACAAGGGATTGACATTCTCATCTTCAGAGGAAAGATAACTTATAAGAAGGCTGCATGTTACTTCCATTTTCTGAACTCATTTTCTTGAAAGGGAATTTTACTTGCTCAGGCAAACATTTAAAACAGTCTCGTCTGCTTCACAAATAGAAAGAAAATGCAACCCAGAACACAAAGGAGGAACCACAAATCAATCAAACCTCCACCATAACGGTCGGAGCTTCGCAAATGAGAACAAAAAGGCTCAGAGATTGTTTCAGCAAATGCCAAAGTCTCCCTGGCATTTCGTGTCGAGTCAGACCACAGCCAAGAGAAAAAACTGAAACAGGTGGAAATCTAGAGACTTTGTTTAATCATAAATTGATCCAAGCCTTGTCAGATTGGGGGTGGGGGGAAGAGAGGCAAAGAAAGTATTTTCGGTGATTGGCTTGAGCCATGAGTCAGTGGCGTGAGAGCAAAACAAACTCTGAGGCCATGACTGACCACAAGTGCGTCAGTTCGTATGCAGAGCCTGTTGTGAAAGCCTTGGACTGAAAACTGACCAGAACAGACCAAGAGAGCCAAGGTGACTGAAATCTAAGGAGGAACGAGTTGAACTGAGCCATATTCAAAAGTACTGAGGCAAACAAAGGTACAAAACAATCAAATCCTCAGTATGAAAGGCGACCGCCAGAAAAGACGAGCACAAAAGATTCCTGACTTCTAAATCCAAACATATGGGGTTTTTCTAGGTAATGTGTTATTTCAATTTTTAGTACAGTCAGTAGATCTCATTAGAAAAGAGCTTTGAAGGTCTGTTGGCAACAAACATTGATTTACACAGCAGAAGTCAGCCAACATGCAGCACGAGTACATTTCTGCTTATTTGGACACAAGGACCACACTGTCTTTGTTTAATACTGGGTCAGAGGGAAGGCGAGTCAATGCATGTATCAGTTTGTGTATTTACAGGGTGTCCGTGTATCCTTAAAAAGTCTTCGAAAGTTTGAAAGTCATGCATCTAAAACGAAGCTCTTAAAATGTCTGAAATTCAACCAAGAATTGGGAGTTAGCTTTAAGTACTGTAGTTTATTTTTCTAGTGGGACTTTTCTGTCAGGCAAAATTTCGAGTCACACACAGACATCTTCATTAGGTCCTATGACTTAAGGCGGTTGAGGCTATCGCTAACTAGCTGCCTATAAACCCTTGCTAGCTAGCTTTTTCGCATCTACGATGTTTGTCTTTGCCAAAGGCTAGCTTCTGTTGCCAACCCGTCCAATGCTACTTGAATTCTGTGCAAAAAGGTTTGACATTACTGCACATTTCTGTTGTGATGCAGGTCTTAAACGTAATTCATAATGTTCTTAAAAAAGGTCTTAAATTTGAATTGGCAAAACGGCAGAAACCCAATTTACGTGTGATTCATCCATTCATACATGTACTTTGAGCATCTCAAGATGCATTTTAAAGGTACAAAACAGGTTTTGAGCACTTTTATGATTAGAAATGTTAATAATTTGCTTTCAACCATAGTCAATGCATTTTTGTAAACCCTATTGTGTCCAAGTTGGAGGTACTCTTGCTTCTTCATAATTCCCACCACCACTCACCATCAGTTTTTGTTCTTTGATTGTAAAACATTTTTCCAGAAGGGATTTGGCTTGTCCATGAGGTAGTGCTGCAAATTGTGTCGATATTGAAGCTGGAGCATCTTTCTTGGTAAGGAGGCTCTCGGCTACTGCGATGTAAAATGAGCTTCGCCATGTGTAATAACACTTAAGTACCAGCAGTTTCCAGCTTGTGGTGAGCCTTAACCTTGGAGCTCAATGAAACATCCTCTCCAAATACTGTACCTCTCATCAGAGGGTGATAATTTGGGTCAGATAGTTGAAACTCATTCTTCCAACTGGAGAATGATACCAAATACACATCCAAACCTGTTTTGAAATTAATGCAACAGGCCAACATTAAGCTTCTGGAATTGCCCTGTCCTCAAACCTCAAAATTTAAGAACTGTGCCAGACCATTCCACAGAAAAAAACAACCAATACTGCAAAAACGAGTGGTGATCCTGCCAGATGTATATTTGAAACTTGTTGACAGCTACAAACTGTATGCTTGATTCTTAACCAAATATTAGCTTAGCTGTAGAAATGTCCTTGAGCTTTTTATACATTTCTTACTGGGTTTAGTATGAAGTTGATTTTTGTACAAATTCATCTCGGCAGAAAAAGAACAGTTCATCCCCAATATGACATCAAAGTCAAGGTGAATGTATGCAAATTTCATAAAGCCTTTGTATGGCTCCAAGTTCATAAATCTGCTTCCAGTTTGTTTTCATGAATTCTAGTGTCTTACCACCAGTTTTCAATGTGAGTGTACTTAACACACAGAGACCCGTCCAAATTATTCCCATGAACTCAGTGCTCTATCTCCTGCAGTCCAACAACACACACACACCCCCACACACACTCACTGACACACACAGTCTCCTGCTGGCAGCCTGTTTGCATTGGATGACCAAGGAAGAGACAGAGAGGAGACGAGGGAGAGACAGGTCCACACCCTGCGAATACATCTCCAGATTGTACAGAACACAGTTGAAAAAGACGAAATGTGAGCGAACATGTGAGAATGAGGGAACAATAGGGGAAAACAGATAAACTCCGCTGCTTGTTCCAGTGACGCAGCACGTCGACATAACTAGACAAGGTCAGGAGACAGAAAATACCCACCGACTGGCTCCTGTGTCCTGAGCAGAGACACTCTGGGAGATGAATAGGGAAAAGCTGTTTTTCTTTTGCCATGGTCCTAAACACAGACCCTCCACCCCTACTCCATTACTCACTGGTTGTACAAATTTCTCAAAAGAAACACTAATTACAGAAAAAAATGCTGTGGTCAAAGGGAAGATTAAACTCCACTTTAATATAATGTAAAGCTAATTAATAATGTGACATACTGGGCATCAAACTTTGTTAAACCTAGCAGCTCACACCCTGTCATCTTATCCATGAAACCTATGCTGCATCTCAGCCATTTTCTTCCAGGGTGAATTGATTTGAGTAAAACAGAATTAAGTGGACGCATTTGAGCCATCAACAGTCAGTTTGGAATATTTCTGCCCCAGATATTTGACCACTCTTCTTGGCAAAACTGGTAGATTTCAATTAAATTGTTAGTTCCCTGGCACTGAACTAGGTTTTCAACATAATGTAAAAATGTTAGCCAGCTGTATCCGTTCCAAAACCAGTATTTATTTGTGTTTGTGACTTTCTTCTCACAGAACACCTCATTGTGTCAAATTATGAGAAATCCTTTGCCCACAGATGAGCATGAAAGACAACCTGATATAGTTTCTCTACTTCTTTTATCTACTCTGCTTCAGAGTATGATTTTCATTTATCTTAGTTTGCTTCCCAAAAATGTCCAGAATTTGAAAAGTGCAAGCCGTAAAACTCTAGACAAAACGCACCGTCCGCGGCCATCCATTCTTGTCAGGTGCAGACACATTGATTCACGCGTGACTGGAGTTTATACACGAGTAATCCAAACACGCCTCAGAGAAAGTCGGAGTATGTGTTTTTTGAGCAAGGGCCCATCTGCGGACAGCAGTGCTGTGTCTGCGGGTGTTTGTTTTTACAGCGATCAGCAGGATCCCCTGCTATGAAGGATGCCGAGGCGCGCAGCAGAGAGGAAAAATGTCTCAGGAAAACAAATGGGCTGCATCTGCTATCAGGCTCCTATCTAATAAATGTTTTTAGGAAGGAAAAAAACAGTCCGATACCGAATTGTGGTCACATAATGCATGTAGGCTTCACATCTGGACTGGTCCTCCCTGCCATTTCACCACTTCATCCTCTTCACACTCATCTGACAGTTCTCCTTTAAAGGCCCTGTAGTCAATAGACAACATTTGTGTGCTTGTGGAAAACAGTGAGGTACAGTTCTCCTCCACTGGAGGGTTACAGGGTTAAACTGTGCTACACAAACTTTGGGAAAACAATTACATGTGTTTTCACACCTTATAGACCAATAGACTTGGTTTGACTAGGGACCAAAATTGCAATGTTTACGTCAAACAAACCGAACTCTTTGCAAAACCTGTTCCCTTCCCCTCCCTCTCTTCGCCTTGTGCCTTTGCACAAACGAACCAGACTTTCTTGGCAAACGAAGTAGAGTCCGATTAAAGCAAACTAAATGGGGCTGGTATGAATGCACCCTAAGTCCGGTTCGCTTGAGGACGTGTGAATCAAACTCTGATGCGACCCAGCTAACTCTGGTCCGCCTTAAAACCAAGGTCTCAGTTCTATTAAAGTGAACTCTGGTACGGTTTGAATCCATAGGTGGATGCAAGTGGACCAGAGATCACTCTGAAAGCAGGATACGAACTATAGCGCAGGGCATCCTGGGTAAATACAACCACAACAAGTGCAAGAGCCTAGCATTAGCAAGAGAAATGTCTTGTGGTTTTTTGCCAACGACTAAACAAAAATGCTACAACCGCTGAAATCTGATGCTACTCCATTTTTGTTTACATTTAGCAAAGAAGGAAATTGCGTTCATATCTTCTTCAGATGTTTTTGTGTTGATTCTTTCAGTAGTTCTTGGTGGAGCGCCACCACAGGCAAGGTGGGGGAGGGACAGGTTTTCTCAAAGAGTTTGGTTTGTTTGACACAGTGCAAGTTGAAAACAAACCACAGCAGCTGAAAATGTAACTAATGTTGCAAAAACCGGACTATCGGGGTGAAAACACAGTAAATGTGCATTGTAATCCAAATATCAATTTTCTCAGTACTGCTGGCGATATGAGTGAAATGGACTGACTCGCCAGAGGATTTTCACAAACTAAATAGAAAACTCTGAAGTATTGTGATTATGAATCCAGGAGGATTAGCAAAGCATCTCGCCTGACAGGAAAACCAAATGTTCTCCTGGATGGAGCCTGACCACGAACATGAAAAATAAACACACACTAAACAAAAACTGTAATAAGGCCCTGAAACTTACAGATTACTTTTGATACAACCCCAATGTTCATGTGTTCTTCTTCAGTGCTTCATATTAGCACTGAAGAATGTTCCAATAAAGCATTCACATTTATTGGTTGGCGTTCTCAAGAAGGACCACCACCCTGGCGTCCTCTTGCAAACTCACACACACCCAAACGCCAGCGCCCGGTGACGTTTCCTGCGATTGAGTCCGTGACTCCGGGGAGCCCGCGCGTCTCTGACGGCAGAGGGAGGGGCCGGGCAGGAAGTGGTTGCAGACAGGAAGCGAGGAAGTAGGAAGCGTAGAGGCGGAACGCGTCCCTGCTGCCAATCTGGGGGCCAGAGAAGTCCTCCCTTCCTGTGCGGCTCTCAGACGGACACGCATTCGTATTTACTTCTGCTGGCCTCACCAGAATCGAGGGGAATTCAGGAATTCGTAGTGCTGGGATGTGTTTTGCTGTACATCTTGCCAGAGAGGGTGACGGAATAGCTCGGTGGCAGAAGACTGGCTCAACCTCTGTCAACATTTTCCAAGTAGAAGGAAAATGATAATAATTAAAAAAAATACTTTTTATTGGTAGGGATGTTTGCTTCACTGTGTTGGAAAAGAAAACTGTAGTGCATATTAGAAAACTTTTTAAAAAAATGTTTCTCATCTGTTTTTATAGCATGCCGGCGGTCGTTATGCACTTTATTTCTTGGCTCAAAACTGCCCGGCAACATCATGGAGCTAAAACAATGAATAATTAACGTACAAAATGACACCAGCGATAACATGCTGAAGCGCAAAATTCCATGAACGGAAGATGACCTAAGATTTGTTTGCTGTCTGAAGTGAAAAGTACCATCACATCTTGCTGAAAAGTGCAGACTCTGCGTATTTGACCAGCACGCGACAGGAGGAGCTCAGCTTAGCCCACCTTTACCAGAAAAGTGGAAACCTAACATCATTTGTTTAGTGATCCAAGATGTCTAAAATACGAGAGAAAAAGTGTTAACCAAACTACTGGTCAGATTTGCTGAAGGTAAAAAATCAAACAAACACTAAATCGAAGTGAAAACCAGTTTTCACTTGACATCGTGGCAGAATACAGCTCATTATTTAGATCAGATTAAGCTCTGCCACTTTTGATATCTTCACCTTTTATGTCTCACCTTTTCTAACTTTATTGCTCTTTGACGCTTAATTGTTTTACTGCGAGGATTTGAAACTTTTTGAAGTTATTCAACAAGCTAAGGCTAATTTAGCTTGTTTACATCCAAAGGCAAATTTGTTACTTCAACATATTCGGTTTGCAGTGTTAATAGCATTGTCGTACAATCGGTTGAATTTTGATAAACTCTTGTTCACAGAAGGCTTGAACATGCGACACTAGTCACCAGTTTACATCTTATGTGTCCAGTTTATTCTTGTAAATGAACAGCATTGCTTGTGGAGTACCACAGGGGTTAGAGCTCGGCCCAATTCTCTTTAAGATAAAAAGAATTGGCCCAAGTTCTCAATAGTAAAGAGATAGAGCGTACGGTCTGCTCCGGCAGGGGTGAATGCGTTCCAGAAAGACGGCTCTGTAGATATGCTGCCATAGTCTCGGGCTGCTGAAGCACAAACTGACCACTTTTCCTCACTTTCTTCTTCTGCTATTCTTCAGTATTAATTATTTGCTATTATTTCAACTGTTAACTTTGTGTTTTATTAGTTTTTGTTCCCCCTCCAGAAATAAAACTGATGTTGTGTTTTCTAGCATGTGCAACAGCACCGTCTTTTGTCAAGCAGAAATTTAGTCAAAATGTTTTAAGGACATTTTCACTCACTCTTACCAAACAATTTGACAAACAATTTGACTCAGACACACTACCTGACCTCTGACATGTACAGCTATTATTAGAAAGCAGTGAACTGTTGACCTTTAACTCGCATGCTGCCATCATCAGCCTGTATCACACAATGGAGGGTCAATCAGGATCAGCTAACAGCTATCCGACAATACAAGTCAACGGGCTTTTATGGCTATCAACACAACTTCTACCTCTGCTACGGTTTGATACTGAAGTATATCACATGCAGCCATTGTGTGGGTTATCTGCACTGTAATAATTTGTCTGATAATCATTTAATACCATTGTTGATGTGACTGCCTCGCTTTGACCGATGTGTTCTTTGACTCTTATTTTCAGGTTTATTGTGTATTTTCACAATCAAAACATGTATTCGCTGGCAAAAATGTTGGTTTCAATTAAGCACAAACTACAACCTTTTTAGAGGTAATCTAAACAGGCTTCCTGCAGCTTTCGCCAACTCAAATTTAAGGCCTTTTTAAGATCATTACGAATGAAATTTAAGACCTATACCTCCACAGAAATGCACAAACTTTGTCCAGCCAACTAGGGATGCATTTGCATTTAGTTTTTGTAAACACAAAAAGCTAGCTTGCTGGAAAGGGTATGCTAGCAGTGAGTTAACAATAGCCTCAAAAGCTACACAAGAAGGAAAAAAAAACAAAACACGTATAGAACATACAAGATTGTTCTATTATGTCAAGATTAAATGTAAGACGTTTGATTAACATAGTTGAGGCTGGTTTCAGGTGATGAGACAAACCTCGTTATAGCCTGTTTTATGTACAACTGCTTGCAAAAGTATTGTGTATGATTTTCCTTCTGCTTCAGAACTGATGTGCTCATCTGTGTCCCAATCAAATATATTGATGTTTATTGTCGTAATGTTAAAAATGTGGAAAGAGTTGAACACATATGAATACCTCTGCAGGGCAAAGTGTTTATAAAGCAACAGCATAAACGTAATAGACATTTTGTTTGATTTTACTTGAGCTTTCTTCAATAAGGACGCACCTTCAGCAGTTTCCTATTTGACGAACAGTTGCTTCCTCACAACCGAGGCCAAACTTATCATACAATGAAGCGCGTGAAAACGCTAGAAAACAGGCTGGGGCATTATCCGACAGTAATGAATGCGCGTATTCATGTAGTCTACAGTAGGGCAGGAGGGTACAAAGGTAGGTTTTGTTCCCCCATGTCGCTGGGACTTCAGCTTTGCTTGGCCATCGTGGATAAATGCCCCGCTTATCGGCCACAAAAAAACACTGGCACACACACTTCTGTGCAGAGTTAAAGAGCTGCAACGTTGCAAAAATAAAAAATAAAAAATCCACATGTGTACACTAAAAACACAGTATGAAGCTAAGACGCCCCTCTGTTTTTTGACTCAAGTGTGTGAAGCCTCCTTGGGCTCTTCTTCTGCAGCAGCTGTCCGCACTGATAGCTGCTTTGTTTTCCACGAGTGCCCCTTAACGAGGTCAAAGGGTATTTAGGACCATTGAACGGCGACGAGGAGAAACAAGAGCTACCCTCATCTTGGTCCAATTACACGGACACACACACATTGCGTCTTTTTACCTTCATAAGGACTTTCCGTTGACTTCCATTATTTTTTCTGAACTCTTTCTAGAACCACAACGGTAATGATTATTTTGGTGTAACATACGATCTCAGCCAAATGTTGCTTGAACTTTTCCACTCAGAAGCCATTGTGCAGGACATAATGTTGGTTTGTCTTGCTGAAATAATCAACACCTTCTCTGGCAAAAAAAAAAGAAAGAAAGAAAGAAAGAAACCAAAACCGATCACTAAGATTGGTGTCAAAAAGAGAAACCACCAGCTGGTTCTAACTAGGCAAATAGGCTTGATCCACCCACTGGAAGTGTACTGCACTGAATAATATGTTCCAGCTGCCACCAAGTTCCTTAACCCTAATGGATGCTGAGATTTGCGCTCATTCTCTAAATGACCGTGTCAAATGGCACATCCTGTGGTTGGGGAAAAGATCTTGTTCTTTCTTACAAGGATCACTTATTGTTCTGCATCAAGAACTGAAAAGCAAGCAAACAAACAAAGACCAAGAGCTACACAAGGCAGTCAATGCTTCGCCGTCACATGTCGGTTTAGTTACTACGCCTCGTCTGCTGCCACAAAAGTGCTGCAAGACTTTCCAGATTACTATTCTCTTCTGCATGAATCCGTAAAGCAACTTCCATTTTAACCACTTAAACCATTTTGAGTACTTGATATCACTGTGAGTTATGAGAAATACACAAGAAAATTATTTAAGGAGGGTTGAACGTTTTTTGTTTAAGGGAATCTACTGAGCTGTTAGGAAAATTAAAATCAAAATAGCTAAATTAGTCAAAAGAGTCTTTCTTACATAAAGGTTTTACATGTGCACTTAAACAAAGCAACAAGGATGACTTGACTAATTAGAAATGATTGACCTCATGAGCTAAAATGTCCAGAATGATGTCTGAGGTTTCAGAATGTGAAGAAAATCCTTAGAATATTGCTCCACTAATTAGGAAAAAGGCCTAGAATCCCTACAAGCTGAAATATAAAGTCCGATGCCTTCGGATGAGTCATCTTTCTACTTTTAGCATCATTTGCTAAAAAAAAAAGGAGGTTTGACTTTCTCCAACAGATCTTATCTCAATGATCTCATGAGCATATTTCAAGATGAGGAGACCTGGTTTCACCATTACAAAACTATGAACCCCTAACACCACATCTATTCTTTAGATCACAGTGAACAGAGCCTAATGTAACAGATAATCTTTATGTGCTAGAGGAGAGTTTATACAGTAATCTGATACTATTTTCTTTTTATCCCCAAATAAATCTGCCTGTTTAAATGTTACATTAAAACATTAGACATTAAACAAAGTCTAATGTGAGTCTTGAGGGAGGTCTGTATACGATCAAAAGCCACTGCGCCTTCCTTCCTTTCCATAGTTATATTTAGATTCTGTGATTACCTACATTTTAGATCCACAATCTGTAATTTTGCACGTTTTAAACATTTAGTTTAAGTGGATGCTTTTGTTAATCACTCAGATTAGGTTCCAGTTTAAATATTTATGTGGAACACTTTAAACTCTAGTGAGCTTTGAGGGTTTTTACCAAAGACAATTATTAATCAAATTTAAGACCTATGCCACCATGGAGATGTACAAAAGAAATGTAGGGGACCAAACCTGTGAAGGTTTCTGGGGTCTTTTTGTGGCTCTTCGCAGCAACTTTGTGCTTCTTACATGCACAATGTTATACAGCGCTAGCTAGCTATCTAGCTAACTGCATAGAGAGCCATATGCTAGTTACTAATGGTTTGTTTTCTTTCTAGCTAGCTATCTAGCTAGAAAGAAAACAGGCTCTCTAGCTAGCTAGATATTAATGAGCCATATGCTAGCTGCTAATAGGCTGTCTGTTTGCTTTCCATCTAACTAGCTAGCTAGAGAGCCACAGGCGAGCTGCTAATGGTTTGTTCACTTTCTAGTTAGGTCGTTACATAGCCATATTCTAGCTGCTAATGAGCCACATGCTAGTGGTTAAAGTATTGTTTGATTACAAGCTAGCTACCTGCTAATAAGCATGTGAGTCATTAGCAGCTAGCATAGTTGACATCAATTTAGATTTCAACTAATCCAATTATGTACAATTTGATACCAAATACCAGTTGTTAAAGGATTGTTTGTTTGCTTGCTGACTAGGATAGCAGCTTCTTACTGGTAGCTTTAATGGGCTTGAGTCACAGAACGCAGTGAGTGAAAATGTCTGCGGACAACTCAAGCCTTTGCCTGATAGAAAAGTCCAGCAAAAAAAACTACATAGACTACGTAAGATTAAATACAACCATGATTGATGTATTTAAGGCCACCTTGCACTTCCTTTATGAAGTTAAGTCATTTTAAGGCTTTAATTTTAGATAAATGAATTTAAGACTTTTTAAGGATGCGTGCACACTGTTTTATAGTGTCATAAATATATATTTTTTCCCCATTTATTGCAAATAACATCATGGATTTATCCTTTAAAACGTCCCAACAGTCGGTCGGTGACCTTTCTGCCTCACAAGTCAGCTTGAGAGGAGGCTGTGTTTAACTGTCAGCACCCCCTGGCCGTCTGACTCACCTGGACACAAACCCCCTTTATTGAGTTAACAGCCATCTTTGATTAGACGAGTGACTCAGCAGGACAGTTCTTAACAAGTGTGTATGTGTGTGTGAGAGGGTACGATGAATGAGAACATTTGTGCTCGTGTGGGAATATGTAAATGCGAGCAACTGCGGCGGTACGAGACAGACCGCGGGGGTCCGTTTGTCGTACCTCGTGGTCGGGTATTTCTGAGGACAGCGACTTTCCCAGGACCGTCGCGGTCAGGAACGTCCAACAGCGGGCCGTGTTGGCCAGGTTGTAACCTCCTGGAGACAAAAACAGCGGGGCGCAATGAGTTCAAGGATGAGTACAGTAACAATTTTATTTTTGTCAAATCTTGACAGCTTAATTTGGTGGATCCGAATGCTACTAGGACAGTAGGTAAAAATCTTATTACCCCTCTTCCCCACACAGTGATGATGAAGAGGACGGATTCGAGGGAAATCAGGAGGATGACAAGAAGCGAGCGGGAGAGGAGGATACAGCGCAGAGAAAGTATGTAGGACAAGGAGGGAGAGGGGGAGAGAGGAAGAGAGGTCGGATTGTAGTGGAGTAAAATGGCTTCATTGTGTCGCATAATTAGTCGCTATCATCTGGCCGAGGGGCTGAGGAGTCTGAAACAGGGCGCCGTGTGTGAGGAAAATTCAAACGCACGCGAAGAATACGGGCCGCATTCTGGATCTTTATGAAGTCACAGGTACGTTTACGTCTGGAGGACGTTCAAAAACACATGGCCGGCCAGAATAACACACATACACAGAAAGAGAGAGAGTACCTCCTCCCAGCAGCAGGGTAGGTAGCTGCCACTGCAGGACGTGCAGTAGACATTTGGCCACCCCTACAGGGGTCATGTTGAAGGAGCACATGGGATCGCCCGCCATGGTGTCGGCGCCCAGCTGCATCAGTACGGCCTCCGGGTTGAACTGCGACTGCACCTCCTGCATCACGCTGCGGAGCAAGTGGAAACGTCTCACATCATGCATTTCAGTAAATACCCCTTCCAGTGACATCAATTCAGATGTCAACTAACCCAAATATTTACAATTTGATACCAAAAGACTTTAACGGTTATCGGAACACGTCACTCGGGTAAAAACTGGAGGTTATGAATCGCCGAGTGGCGCCAAAATACAATAAAGATCTGCTGTCATTCTATCAACCTTCCAGACCTTCCAGACCTCTCAGGTCTTCTGGTTCTGGTTCTGCTCTGCATCCCCAGAACCAGAACCAAACATGGAGAAGCAACATTCAGCTTCTATGCACCACAAATCTGGAATAAACTTCCAGAAAACTGCAAAACGACTGAAACACTGAGCTCCCTTAAATCAAGGCTAAAAACCCAGCTGCTTTTGATTAGTAGTAACTGGAGCACTGATCAACATATCTGATCGATCGATTGATTGATTGACCTGCCAGCTTATAGTGGTTTGAGATAATTCAGTGTACAGTGAATCCTCGTTTTTCGCGGGGGTTACGTTCCTAAAAGAACCCGCGATAGATGAAATCCGTGAAGTAGTAACCTTTATTTGTTTACAATTATTATACAATAAAATACTCCATAATACATTGAAAGTAAAGAACAAAACCTTTTTTACAAGCCCAAACATTTGTTTAACATATAAAAGCATTGTATAAACTATTTTTTTTTTTACAAATAACTACTGTACCGTAAAATAATCATTTTAATCATCAACATGAACTGAAGGCGGATTCCCGTGCCCGAATTGCGGAGATCAGCGCCGCCCCACCGCGACCCGAGTCATTGGATTAGAACGGGAGAAAATGAAAAATGATTATGAAAAAAAAAAACAAAGTACAGTAGGACAAATAGTGACTTGTGTATTTCATTGCTCTTCTGACTGAGCCGCTGCAGCCTGACTCCGCTCTGTAGCGTTTTTTTCTTCTAAAGCCCACGGTGCAGGTGTGTTTTTTCGAGAGAAGAACATAGTTATCGGTAGCTGTTGTCGCTCTTTTTTCTTCTGGGCAAAAAGATTCTTAAAATTGGCAAGCTGTTTTACGTACATGTACATATTAAACCGCAACTTTATTGACACACAGGTGAAGAAGAAGCGGAGAGACTGTTTAGCCAATCAGAATGCAGAACACAATGCACAATGCAAATCCGTGAAACAGCGCGACCGTGAAAGGTAAACCGCGACATAGCGAGGGTTCACTGTAGTTCTATAAAAAAATCTCAGCACTCTTAATTTCTTTGTATTTCCCAGATTAAAGGAGACGGAGTATTTAAAGTGGTCTTGCTCAATACAGTGACTGCCTTCCCCATTAAAGGAGACGTAAAAAGCTTTAAATTAAACAAAACTCACACTTTAATTTGCCTGCATTTATTCAGAGAACATTAGGAAGGAATTGTTTCGGCCAAAATCAGTGGTACTACTGAAGTAAAAGGCGAATTGACTTGACAGCTTTTTAAACATCGTTATCAGGAGTGGCAGTAAGCTGTTTCTCTAATGTGGGTTTTAGAGCTTCAAAAAGAAAAGTTTAAGGAAAGCCAAGAAGCAAATTTAAATTCAAGGATTACAGATTTCTGTAGAACATTAGAATAATACTGAGAGAAAGGGTTGTTAAATGTACTCAATAAAAACTCTAAACCTGCCTCTGCTTGTTCTTCTACCAAGGACTAAAGCCTAAAAGGTTTCAAATCAAAGCTTTTGCCTTCCTCTCTATGTGTGAGCGATTTTATTTACCTGGTAAAAACCTGGAAGTATCTGTCGTCCTGGATGCCGTCCTCCAGTGGGATGTTCACAGCGTACCAACGGCCTTTTCCGAGCCCCGTGTCACAGACGTCACCAGTGCCTATAAAATGGACGCCATATTTTTAAGGATCAAAGTTCCTACACGTTTTCTTTTCGAAATTAGACTTTCCTGTACTGAACAGATCTAGTTTAAAAACCACACGTCAAGTTTAAACTGAACTCCAGTCCAAACATCTAGTGAAATCTTTTAGTGACTAAAAACTGAAGTCTGATGAGTAAAATGTGAAAATCAATGTGCTAAATTGCAAAACAAAGATATTAGGTCTTTAGAAAACAGAAAAAAAACTTGAGAAAGCAGCGAGTGTTCCAAACAACTTCCTTTTTTCCACACTTATCCAAAACTGGAAACCAATATAAGCTCCTTCCAGACTTTTAAAGGTTGTAGGAACCTTGGGGAGCTTCTTTTTAAAGAAATAAAACCCAAACACCTTGAGTCACTGACCGGGAAAAAATCCAGGAGAAAACTTGTGCAGAGAGACCGTCATAACCTTGGATGTGAAACTAAAGGCCTCCTCCACACCTGTGCCACAGAGTAAAAACAAAGTTCATAATCCGCCAGTAAAAATGTATTCAACATTTGTAATCTTTACATAGAACTTGAACATTTTTAATAGTTAGAAAGAGCCAATGTAATGTAGAAATAAAACCCATCTTGAGGAGGATAAAGAGCTGCTCTCCATCTCTGTGTGCGCTGCCCGTACCGTCTCCATGATGCAGGTCAACGTCCACGTACAGCACCCGCTCATATTTCTCCCTCAGCTTGAGGATCCCCAGCACAGCATCGTTCACGTAGCAGAACCCCGAAGCCTCATCCCTGGAAAACACAGAAGAGAAAGAATCAAGACATTTTTCTTTACATAAACAAAAAAAAATAAGCTAAAAAAATGTTTCAAATATTTTTTTAGTAAATAGAAAAGGTAACACTTTATTTGAAGGGGTGTTCATGATGCTGTCATGAACATCTTCATGAATGTTTATGACTGAAAATACATTAAAAGTGTCAGGTTTGCGTTATTGGGTAAATAATGACACTTTAATGCAAACATGGCACTTTTAATAGAGTTTTAATGCAACTTTTAAATCAACTTTGCCTTACAAGTGTCATTATTTACCAAATGACACTTCATGACAACAGTCATAAACATTCAAAAAGACTCCTTCATGTTCACGACAGGTGTTATGTCATGTTTATGACGGTGTCATGAAAATTATGAACGCCAAATCAAATAAAGTGTTACCAATAAGGTGAATTAATTATACATATTATAATTATACAGAAAAAAATATATAATAATTATATATATATATATATATATATATATATATATATATATATATATATATAATTATTATATATTTTTATTATATATTTTTTTCTGTCTCAAGAATTTGTTTTATGGCAACTGCATGTAAAATGGCAAATATGAATCCAGGTTGAAGAAAGTAATCTAGCTAATGCTTTCCAACATTTTGTCACATCGACACACTTCTATGTATTTAATTGGGATTTTATTTGACGAATAAAGACAAAATGGTAAAAAAAAAAAAAAAGAAGAAAAAAAAGTGAACTGAAAGAAAAATGGTTCACTGATTTAAGTTTTTTTACAAACAAAAAATGTTGGTAAAAAATTGAGTGCTATAGTACTTCCTTCACTTTTCTGAAGACCAAAGAAACACAGAAGAGAAAGGCAAACTATTAAACTAGAATAGACTCAGTTTGTCAAGCCCTTTTTCTATCGTAACCAACATCGTGCGTTTTAAACTTGTTGACTGTATGTGGAGCTGTAGAGCTTACTTTTTAGCATGGTGCCAGCCTCCCGCCCAGTTAATGGCCACTTCGCAGTTTTGCTCCAGCAGACACTCGGCTGCAGTCAGAGTAGCGCCCCCTACTGCTGCCGCATAGTCAAATATGCCCTCCACCACAGGACAGTCATAGCCTGGGTATAGAAAGAGACATGAGGTAAGGAGAATAGACAAAAGAGCGTAATGTGACAACAACAAAAAAAAACCATAAAGATACACAAAGTTAACATTGTACTACGTTTCCACGAGAACTCTGCCAGGAAACTGCCTGGATTTTCAGATGTCGATTGGTGAAAAAGTTCCCAATCAACAGCACCGCCCGAACACCTTGAGTCACCTGCAGTTGTCATGCCAGGCCACTGTATGGCGCTGTTATTTCTAGAATGTCGAACGCGCTTTAGACCTTTAGCGTCCACCTTATATCAAACAGTACGTCGTCTCTCATGAACAAAGTTCTCAGGTAACACATGTATTCCTTATTAGAAATCGATTTAAACTGGACAGATTAAGTAGCACAGCTGAACCTGTCCGGCTTCCGTTGGTATCCGTCATAGCCTTCTGCCAGTTCTTGCGTCAAATAAACCCCTACAGTCGTGCGTTCTGCGCATGTGCGCTTTCACACCTCCGAAACAATCCTGTGCCTAATGGCAAACTTTTTAACCCAAGGAGTTAGTTTTATAACACACTGGACGGATGAACTCGGGGGGGGGGTGAAATCACATTCGACACAAAAGGAGGAAGTTCCAGTGGGAAGAGCTGAGAACAGAGCAGAGGGAGGATGAGAGTGGAGGAAAGGAGTGAGAGCGACAGATAAATACAAGAGAATGAGACGAGGAAACAAAAACAAGACGGGTTAACCTCAGGATCAGTCTAAAGTTAGAAATGGAAATCTCAGCAGATACAACTTTTATTAAAGACAGTGTTATACTGCCCCCTGGTGGTCACAGACATGTTTGTACCCTTCTTTTCTCATCTCCAAACTGTAACTTCTTTTTTTTTTTTTTTGCTCTAGTGTCCCTTATATGAAAGTAGGCTGACAGGAAAGGGGGAAGGAGAGGGGGGAAGACATGTGGCAAATGTCGCCGGGTCCGGGAATCAAACCCACGACGGCCACGTCGAGGACTCAAGGTCTCCAAACATGGGTTGTGCCATCTATCCCCTACGCCACCACAGCACGCCCCCAAACTGTAACTTCTGCATGTGCTGAATACACAGAACTTAAAACTAATTTAAAATACCAACACATACTGAATCTCTCAAATGGTCAAAGTTTGAAACATATTTTTTCTGGGGTCCTGTTTACCAGCTAAGAATAAGTTATAACTTTTAAGTTCTAGTTTGTGTATTCCCTACCCAGGCCGTAGTCGGCTGACTGGGGGTCATCGTTGTCTCCGTCCCGGCTGATCTTGTGCAGATGCTCCAGGTAGGAGTCTGTGTGGAACATGGCCATCTCTTCCATTGTGGCAACTCGAGGTTTCACAACGCTGGAGGAAAGAGAAAAAAAAAACCTGAAAGGCTAAACTGGGGTCCTAATGGAAGTAAACAACTGTGGCAGACATCCACTAAATATGCATTACACTGTCAACATGCAAAAAAATTACTTTATAGGTTTAGGAAAATTAAATAGAGGAGACATGCATATAATCTTAGAGTATATCTGCATCAACATGGTTTGAAACAAAGCATAATAATTCGGTTATCATGTAAAATAGTAGAAACAGCAGCAATTCCAACTCAGGTTTTTCTTTCTTTTTTTGGGGTGGGGAGGTGATGCTTTCAAACCATTAAAATGACAAATTTTGATTTAATTTGCCACAGTATATTATAAACAACTTAAGCTAGCAGTAGAAATATCCTTTATTGTCCCCCATTGGAGAAGCTAAAAGTAAATGCATGCATGCATTTTTAGACTAAGACAAAAAAAAAGGTATAGAAAAACAGAAAAGGATCAGTATCAGAGAACATGAGAAAACAATTCTATTTTTACAACTGGATGGTCAGAAAATCTGTTTTTTGTCCATATGCAGTCATTTGTGCAAATATATACAGTACAGACCAAAAGTTTGGACACACCTTTTAATTCAATGAGTTTCCTTTATTTTCATGACTATTGACATTGTAGATTCACACTGAAGGCATCAAAACTATGAATAACACATGTGGAAATGTGCACTAAACTAAAAAGTGTAAAACAACAGAAAATACCCCTTATATTCTAGTTTCTTCAAAGTAGCAACCTTTTGCTGTGATTACTGCTTTGCACACACTCTGCATTTTCTTGATGAGCTTCAAGAGGTCGTCACCTGAAATGGTTTTCACTTCATAGGTCAACCTGCCCTGTCAGGTTAATAAGTGGGATTTCTTGCCTTATAAATAGTCATGAAAATAAAGAAAACCCATTGAATTAGAAGGTGTGTCCAAACTTTTGGTCTGTACTGTATATAAATATTAATTTTTATGCACAAATGTATATTTCTGAATATAAAATATACTATTTGCAAGAAATGAATATAAGAAAACTTGACAAATGACAGCAGAGATGTAAACACTGAGCATTGAGTTTGTTGGGAGCAGAGATGGATATAAGGACTGACAGCTGCTGGGAGGAAGGATATGCCATAACGCTCCATTGTGCACCAAGGATGAAATAGTCTCACTTATTGGCTATACAGTCCTGCAACAGCTTTATTACATAGTCGGAATGTTGCTGCCTCAGAACTTAAAAGTGGATCTAAAAAGAGGTGCAAATCTTCTTTTGAAAAACCCAATGCTCGCACGATTGTCCATGTTTTCTAACACCTACTGTTTCTGCTCTCTGGGTGCCATTTGAAAGTATTTTATTTTTTTAGTCAACTCTTTGACTTGTATTGGGATAATGATTAAAAATGGCTGCATGTTTCATTCATTCGGTTTTCCAAAAAAAATAAGTTCAAACACTCAAATGGTTCACGAATATGGTTGGTTTTTTTTTTTTTTTTTGTAAGTCCGCATATTTTTTTTGTCGACCTGTAAAGTTTTAAAGAGCAACCCTGAACAACTCACCTCATGTGGGGAAGCAGTCCATAAGCCTCTATCAGGGAGTGGACCATACTCGCCTGGCCATAGAAAACATTGAGAAAAAATCCCGTTTAAACCAGACTTTATGCGTGTGAATTTAAATCAAACAGACGCTAGCGCTACTTGAATCCATTTCTATCTGAATCCATCTCCTCACCCTGTTTGGGACTTTGGATAAAGTGTCACAAGTCTCGATGTACTCCGGGCTGTAGACATACGCCACTCTCCGTTTGCTGCTTTCGTCATTGTGCTCTCTGGCACTCATTGGAGTTGCGCTAAATTATGTTAAACTAATCTATTTAAAATTGTTTAAAAGCGAACAGTTAGCTAAAAGGTGCGAAAAGACTCTCTTGTCTCTGGGCTGGTGTTACACCGTCAACATTCCCCCTCGCCCGGGCGAAGTAACCGCTGTTGTGAAACAAGTAAAAAGAAAAGAATAAAAAAGCATCGAAATTAAATTAAGATATAACTCAATTTGTAAGTTAGATAGACTTTTTATAGTTTTTTTAAAGCATTCATGTACGCTTTCATCTGCACTGGAAAGAGGGAGGGACGTTCTCAAGCCGGAAGGCTTTCCAAGCAGGAACGAATGTAGTCGATGGTGCATTCTGGGATTTATTGTAGTCTTTTTTACTTTTAAGCCCTTATATTAGAAGCTTTATTTATCTCAATAAATAAAAAGATGTATTGACCAAATAATATGCATTAAAAGAAAACTAAAAACACTGTGAGCTTTTTGTTGTTGTTTTGTTGTTAACTTCATTTTTTATCAACCCTTTTTGTTTTAGATTTTCAAATTTGTTTGTAAAAAAAAAAAAACTATTCTGGAGTCTCTAAATTATATTCTCCATTTTAAAAAAGTTAACGATGATTATGATTTTTTTTTTTTCAAGTTTATGTCTTAATTTCAGCCTGATTATTGAATGCAATTCATGTGGTCGTCTCTCTTTCTGAAATGTTGTTTGGTTTAAATATTTCCAGGTCCTATCACCCTGTTAGATTATCCCATTTAGAGCCCAAGTACAATGTAATTTTGGTCTATTCTCACTTCCTGTGAAGTATGCTTTTACTTTGAAGATGCTCGGATTCACGTTTCACCTCCTCTTTCTCGCTCCCTCCAGCTGCTGAACTGTGTTTACTGCAGCCAAACTGCAGCTTAGTTTGTCCTTCTTTCCGGCTGTTGGTAATTCAACACAGAAAATGACCTCTCTGTCGAGAACCTAAGACAATTTTCGTCCCGAGCTGTGTGCACTCGCCCTGGAAGAAGCGAGACCTTCCACTTGTCAGCATGAGAAGTCGGAGCAACTCTGGCGTTAAATTGGACAACTATGCCCGGATAGTGCAGGAAACTATCCTGCAGCACCAAGTGAGTGGCTGAAGAGGTTCTACATAACTTTGGACGACTTTTAGGAGTTAAGCTAACACGTTTAGTGGTTGGAAACACAGCAGCCAGACACGGAAGCTAAAAAGAGTTGGAGGTAAAGCATGCACAGGGCGAAGTAAGGTTAAATTTCGCAAGTCTGTTGCTCTGACATATTTAAATGTTTTTAGTTTTTTTTTTGTTTTTTGTTTTTTTGCGTGTTTGCACTGTAGAGGAACTAAAGTCGTGTCAGAAACATGTAGTAAAGGTTTTCATGTGAACCTGCACTACAGAAATGACTTCCTGAAAAGAATAAATAAATACCTGTATCTGTAAAGTTAGTGGTACCTTCCAAACTCCAAACGCTTTGCTGCAAGAATCTTTCAAATTGTGTTGTTTGTTACCTGTATCTAACTAAAAATTTGTAACCGCTTTGTATCGATTTTTGTATTTCTTTGAGGCCGTATTTGCTGAGTCTGATCAAAATTGCTTTCTGTGTATTATAAGACATACAAAGCTCATTTTTGTTTTAGCTGAACGATTAAGCATGACAAATGTGGCCTATAAAACAAACAAACAAAAAAAGGTTTTGCTGGTTCCTGAAATTGGTAGTATATGAGTTTAGGGATGAACTGATATGAAAATTTGGGCTGATACCGATATCTGATATTAGTACTTGTTAGAGCCATAAATAGGAAATATTTAAGTTATTTGTATGATGGTTTGTTTTTTATTTTATTATATTTAGTAAGAAGACTGAGACTTGTTCAGGCCATTTTTATCGCAAAATTTAGATTTATTTTGAAAGGCTTGCTTCCTGTCGGACCATATATTGTATTAGAAAAGCTATTGACGGATTACCAAGACAAGGAGCAATACAGTTTTTGACCGTGTAAGCTGTGTATGTTTTGGAAAAGGAAAAAGAGGAATTGTAAAACTGATGTATCGTCATTTTTGTATTTGCATTCTTCGCAATTTTTTACAGATAAAGAATTTTTTGTTAAAATTCACGGTTTGCATGCGTCCTTTACTTCCAGTGTCTAAGGAATGACAGATATTAGATCTGTTGCCACATCAGTACTTATGTCATGGCTAGGAATGCACAATATTATCCGCATGGTATCGGTATCAGCCAATATTAGCTGTAAAATTTAATATCTGACATCGGCCGATATGAAATTATACAATATCGGCCGATATAGCATTTGCTTTTGGTAGCTTGCTAAATGGACAAAGATAATGCAGTATTTTAATTCCACAGTAGAAAAAGCCATATAGTTTCAGTAAGTAGGTTTAGGAAAAACATATTGGCATCAGCATCGGTTATGGGCCAAATGAGTTTTAGTTTATTGGCATACTGGCTATCGACCAAAAATCCAATATCGTACATCCGTAGTTATGGCCGATAACACATGTTCATCAATATCCCTATTATACATAGAGATCTACCATATATCGGCACTAATATCGGTATTGGCCAATATATGCTTTTCACATATGATGTGGTTCTTTTGGCTCCTTCAGGGCCGTGCAAACATTTTTTTTATCTGAATCACTCTCGGGTCTGTTTTCTCTGAAACGGGAGGAACTGAATGTGGGGTCAATATCCTAATGTGAACACGGTCAGTTCTTGTGGCTGTGTCCACTTCACTGCTCAAATAGAGCACTTAGCCAACAGTCCTCCATTATCACATCTTGTTACAATTGAAAACTCTCTGGTGGTCCAGTCACGTTGCCCTGCATCTCATTTTTTATGAGTCAGCTGCTTAGATTTCCTTAAAACGCCTCAGCATTTTGACTTCCACCTGGCCGGTAGCCACGCTGTGGAACGGTTTTTCTCTGCTGGAAACAAAAGCCGCCTTGGTGCTGGAAGAGCCGACTGCCACTGTGAGCTAATGAGCTGTAAAGCAGCGACACTTGAAAAGAGTTGAACAAGCAGCTGCATATTTGGACACAAACCCTGATCCAGCAGGAGGGTGACGGGGCTTTATGGGAAACGTAGTTTTAGACATTTTGTTGCTGTCGGAGAATTTTTGATGTGCGTGTTGCCGGGTAGATGATGTCCAGATTTCCTACTGAATGCTAAATGGCTTTGCACTCATAAATCGTCTGACATTTTATTCCAGTTATGCATTTTCAAATCTTCCAGATGTTATGAGCTGGAAGCACGATTAATTTTTTTACATTTATGACTACGAAAGATGATCTAGAAAAAGAACAATCAGCTGCTTCCGGTCAGAATCAGATTTCTTATAATTCCTAAACTTATTGCAGACTAATTCAAACTTAATCCTAGGAAATAAGCGAAAGGTCTGGCCTTTATCACATTTAAAAATAATAATAAAAATAAGTGTTTCTCGTTCATAAAGATCAGACTGTACAGAATGGAAATGTTACATTTTTAATATATTTTATTAAATTAATCTGTTTAAACTATGATGTTTCTCAATATTAAGACACCATGCAACTGCATTATTATTGGGACCGGGATGGGAAATATTATATGTTGTGCACTAATATTCTGTTATTTCTCAAATTTCTCACTTTAATGGTGTGCTGTAGTGCCAGAATCAATGTTTATGTTGGTAAACTCCGAAAGGTGATAGTTTGAAGCAGAAGAGGCCGTATTCAACAAAATAGCTGTAGTCCAGACTCAATGTTGTGAGCCTAAAATACCATTGCAATATTTGCCCACCATAAGCATCAATGTAATTGTAAAGATTATAAGCCAGTGTGTTTTCCTTCCACCTAACAGGGGTGCACTACTTTCTGTCCTTCTGTCATAAAATCACATTAAAACACACTGAAGTGTCCGGATGTAAATATTTTAGTAAGACATCATGTGTTGTCTCCTCAGTACATAAAAAAGAAAAATTATGATGGGTTGGGATTAACACTCGTTTTCGTCCCAAATATTTTGTTATTGCTTTCACCATCCCTGTTGCTAAGCTTTCTCGTCATCCATATGAGAAACTGTCGTTGCTGTGTGTTGGACAGGATCCGGTGACGGGTCTTCTGCCAGGCAGCACCGACCACCCGGACGCCTGGGTCAGAGACAATGTGTACAGCATTGCGTCCGTGTGGGCCCTCAGCCTGGCCTACAGGAAGAACGCAGACAGAGACGAAGACAAGGCCAAGGCCTATGAGCTGGAACAGGTTGGGTGTGTGGATGGACTCGACATCTTCAGTTAGGCTGCAATACGTTAAAACCTTTGACATTTCACCCTCTTTGCCCATAGAGCGTGGTGAAGTTGATGAGAGGTGTTCTCCAGTGTATAATGAGGCAGGTAAGATCATTGGTACACTTATTGCTTACATACAAAAGGATTTCACAGTTGAATTGCTAGGAAAGTCAAATTACATTATTTTCCTGAGTATAAGTCACATTTATTTAGAAATTGTCAAACCTGAGGAGACCCTTGCTCATGTTGATGAAGGGTTCCGGTGATATGTTGTGTTTAGTTGCTTCTTATCAAACTCACAGACACTGGAAAGCTGGAAGTCTGCTGGCATTTTGTGACGCACCAATGCCCATGCTCTAAACCAGTTTGTTCTGACCATCTGAGGTACCTTGTCAGGTTGTCCTACCATAGCGGGAAGGACCTGGCTTGGCGTACTTGATAGTAGCCGGTGAAGAGCAGAGCTGCAGTAAATCCAGCATGACAGAGAGGCGGTTGCGTTCATCGACCTGGTTCTACCTGCAAAGTCATGTGTTCACTTCCTTTGAGAATATATGACTAGGAAGTGGAGACGAAACAGCGCGGACCACAAGCCTCACAGCACCAGTCAAAAAATTAGTTAGTTAATGAGTTAGTGAGCTAGTTTGACACCTCCACAGTATGTTTGGGAAGGTGTCAGTGCATAATCAAAATTCAATGCGGACCAAAAAAGTAAACTCTGGCCCGCCTACAAACCTAGGTCTTGATTCGGTTGAAGTGAGGCGGTTGTAAAATTCAGCTTGATTTAAAGCGAAACTCACAATATACTCAAGGGGATCTGTCACAGGAATCAGGTAAAATATGTCACACCATTTAATTTGATGAGAAAATAAATATCCAGCCACTCGATATGAAATTTGAAACAATTACCTCAATATGAAACAATGATTTATTCAAAAACAACACAATACTAAGAAATAATAACAGTTATTCTGAGAAATAGATCAGTAACCAACAGGTTTATATTTAAATCACTCAGTTTATATCAGCAAAAAAAAACCTAAATAAATAAATTCCCAACAAACATACTGGCTATGTTACAAGGTGAACAGGGTTTTCAAAGGGTTTGGTTCGTTTGACACAGAGGAGTGTGAAAGAGAAGCACACCAGAAGAAAATGGAACAAATCAATCGAACCGAGTCCACCGGACTATCGCATGTGAAAATACCCTACGTTTCAGGAAAGGCCAAACTATAAAAAAAAATTCTAACTGACAGTCAGGAAAATATGGTATTTCAAAAATACTCTGTTTTTTATTGTCTGTGTTTTACTCCCACAGCTGGACAAAGTGGAGAAGTTTAAATACAGCCGGAGCACCAAAGACTCGCTCCACGCCAAGTACAACACCAGGACCTGCGCCACCGTCGTCGGCGACGACCAGTGGGGCCACCTGCAGGTGGACGCCACCTCTCTGTTCCTGCTCTTCCTCGCTCAGATGACTGCGTCAGGTGCAGCAAAGAACCTCCCATCCGTTTAGCCCCAACGCCCGAATGCGCTTAGATCTAAAGTCTGTGTTTCTCTGCTCTAGGTCTTCATATCATCTACACCCAAGACGAAGTGGATGTCATTCAGAATCTCATGTTCTACATCGAGGCAGCTTACAAAGTGGCTGTAAGTGTCCGTTCATCCACCTGGCTCACCTCACCTTTATGTTCTGGAACTGCTCTGAGTGTCTCTTCCTTGTCTGGCCTGGTACAGGATTATGGGATGTGGGAGAGAGGAGACAAAACCAACCAGGGCATCACAGAGATCAACGCCAGCTCCATAGGCACGGCTAAGGTTAGCTCCCGTTTTCCAGAGTCACAGGAATAACGGTAAACGTCCGAACGGAGGCCTGAGCCGGAGCTAAAACCAGAACAGGTGTGCCCGTGAATATCTTGCACAGTCACTCCAGCGGCCTTTACGCTGACATTTAGCTGACCCGGCCGCTCTGAACTGACTCCGGATCAGACGCAGCGGCTTTGTTTTGACGTTTGAAGTTGGGCAGCATGAGCTGATATTTGTTGGAGAGAATGAAGAGAAGAAGAGCCTAAAGGCGACAGCTGTGCTAGATGATGGGGAGGTTATATTAAAGAAAGCCTTAAGCTTCATTCTAAACATGATCATTTTGAAGATTTAGCTTCACACTCAAGCGCTCTGCCCGTCTGACTCCAATGCTGTCCTTGGGTGGCACTAAACAGGAGGTATCAGGTTCTCTGCGGTCATTTGAGAATAGCCACCTACACAGAAATAACAGCACACAAAGTCCTCACTGCAGTAAACACACAGAGTTTCATTTAAAGGGGCAGTATCGTGAAAAACAGACTTCTTTTTCAGCTTTAAATCATGTTATAATGTTATTCTCTCATCAAAAACATCCCAGGAGTGTTGTTGACTCTTTCATAAATGTTTGAGAAATCCTTTTATCTCCCATGGCAAGGCGTTAAAAGTTGGCATTGGGTGTATATCTTGAATTGCCTGTTGCCTACCATGTGGATTTCCACCGGAAGCTGTGCCTACATTTCTTTCTTGTTTTTAACGACTCAAAGCTGCTTATTGGAGTATTCAGTAAATCTTTTATTTGCTAATGTTGCTGCTTGACCTACAGGCAGCTTTGGAGGCTCTGGATGAACTTAACCTGTTTGGAGCAAAAGGAGGGCCTGGATCTGTGGTCCATGCTCTGGCCGATGACATACAGCACTGTCAAGTACACACACACACACACACACACACACACACACACACACACACACACACCATGTTATAAAAAGTAATAATATCCTTGTTTAACTTAAATGTTCTCTCTGTGTTTCATTTTCAGTCTATTCTGACGTCAATGTTACCCAGAGCGTCCATCTCTAAAGAGGTAGACGCCGGAGTCCTGGCCATCATCACCTACCCCGCCTTCGCTGTGGAGGACATGAGCATAGTGAACATGACGAAGGAGGAGATCATCTCTAAACTGCAGGTAGCCTCTCTCCTACTGCGTGGCTGTATGGTAGAAATCAAGATTTGGAGTTGAGGTTTGTTCTAGGCTTTTCTTTTTTTTTTCTTAATTGAAGAACTACAAAATCTTAGAAATGTGTGCTTATCTCCATGTTTCCATTAATGTTTCTGATTCTAAACAGTAGAAAGTAATATACATGCAAATTTCTTTTAGGGTTTCTTTAAGCATTGAGAGTAAACACAGTCTCTGTGCACCCTTAAAAAGTCTTCAGTTCATTTATCAAAAATGAAGGCCTTAAAATCTTTTAAATTCATTTTAAAATGCAAATTGGCAAATTAATATTGTCACCTTCCTAAATTGTTTTTTGCCAAAAGATGATTTAGGCCATTATTTTAGGAAGGTGACGATATATTAATCACAGATTTGAAATTTTGTCCTGATAGGACTATTTAATCTCGTATATTCTTTTTTTTTTTTTTTTTTCCCTTGCAAGACTTTTCTATCAGGCAAAAATCTGAGTCACTCTCAGGCATCTTCATTGCGTTCTGTGACTCAAGACACTTGAGGCTACTATTAAATCACTGCTAGCTAGCTGATTAGCTAGCTAGCAATCAGCTAAGTGCAAATTTATCCATTCATGATGGGCTTAAGAATGTCTTAAAGTCTTAAATGTGAGTAGGTGAAACACTGAAACAGTTGCATTGTGTTCCTGCAGTCTGCCAGAGATACTTATTTTTTTCCAGCTCTGATGCTTTCTATAGCTTTCATTAAATGCCTATTCTTATGAAAATTGAGGATTAATTTTACCATATGTAGTTCCTTTTTTAATAGGACTTGTCTTTATCAGCTTCTGCTCTCCGTGTTCAGGGTCGATACGGCTGCTGCAGGTTTCTGAGAGACGGCCACAGGACTCCCCGAGAGGTAAAAAGGAGCACAAAAAACCCCACACATACAGCTTTTTTCTTCTTCTTTTCACAAAACGTTATCTTGTTACATCTGAGACGGAGCAAACTGAACTGTTACTTTTGTTTTAATGTGCATGTGACCATTTTTTTCCCTCTTAAATTTCATCATCAAAGCAATGTAAGCCGGGGAGATTTTTGTATCCGCAGTGATGATGTTTTTGTTGGGTTTTGTTTGGGTGGAAAGTAGCTGAGGGCAGCAATAAACTGATAAAAAGATTCAGTCACCATGGCAGTGAATGCATGTCTCAGGTGATCTTAGTTTCTCTGACTAAAGGATTGAACGTGTGAAACTTTGTTGTTGTTTTGTTTTTTTCAAAAGAAACCAGTGGAGTCCTTTAATTAAACTGCATAATTTAAAAATTGATCACCAGCTGTCATTCATCCAAAAGTAAGGCCTTAAAATTTGACAATACAATGGAACCGCTTTAACTGTGTGCTTGACCTTTCTGACTCCCTACGAGCTCATAGTTAACTTTTAGAGTTTTTCATTGCTAGGGTTCAGAAGCCTGAATTTCTTAACCTTTGTCTTGATCTGCGTTTCTCTCCCTAAAGGATCCAAACCGGCTGTATTACGAGTCCGCTGAGCTGAAGCTGTTTGAAAACATAGAGTGCGAGTGGCCTCTGTTTTGGACGTATCTCATACTCGACGGCATTTTTAGCAACAGTCATGAGCAGGTAATTTATTCCTCAGTGACCAACATGAAACGTATGTTCACTTTTGCTTATTTTTGCTGGAAACTAATTCTTGATTGTGCAATAAAATTGTTAAGACCAAGTTTGCCTTTAATGAATTGTAGGTCTTGGGTGCCACTGATCAAATACATCGATTAGGACACTGGGACAATTGGCCGTCTTCCCAGTGGTCTGCATTCCAGAAAAATTTACCTTTTATAGGACCTTGACCCTAAATACTACACCAATCTTATTATAGCACGTATGATAAAATGACTGGAAGTCATGCATCAACAAAACCTGCATACTTTAACAAGCTGAGCCATTATACTTATTGTGAGTTAAACTTTGGTCAGATATCAGTAAAAAATTAAATGTCATTCATCTGGGTTTGTACTTGCCTAATTTTACATCTCTAAAATTAATATTTTTATTAATTTTATAATAAAAATAAAATTATTTTTATTAAATAATTCCTTTTATAGGTAGATTATTGAAACAATGTTGTATTTCTTTTGCACATGGAGGTACGCAGACGTGTTTTCTGTATATTTCCGCTGATGTTGGTTACAGGTGCTGGAGTACCAGGAGGCGCTGGAGGCGATCCTGATCAAACAGAAAGATGGGATCCGGCTGCTGCCAGAACTCTACAGTGTCCCTCCAGATAAGGTGATGGATTTCAACCTTTAGGACGTCTTTTATATCTAATCTTAGCTTCAGACTGACTTCTTTGAGTGAAAGTGGATTTTAGGTGATTGTAAATCTCTCCCTCTATGTGCTTGGATGTTCAAACAGGTGGAAGAGGAGTACATGAACCCTCACTCAGTAGAAAGGATCCCAATGGGGAAGTGTCCTCTAAAATGGGGTCAATCGTTGTACATCCTTGGAAAACTCCTCTCTGAGGTGACCAAACATGAGAAACCTGTTCTCACTGTTTGTAATTGGTTTCCTTGGTCTGTCTGATGCTGCTTACTGTTGCTCATCCAGACAATACCAAAGGCCTCCAAACTTTCAATAAACTCCTGCTTTTTGTCAATGAAGTAATACTGGGAGGTTTTTTGAAGAACGGTATAAACGTGGAGACCGTGGCAGATATCCATCCCATCCATGTTCAGTCCTCCAGAGTCCTGAGCCACATCTATGCCAGACTCTGCTTACAAAACATAAAAGAAGAAGAAAAAAAAAACATACAATCTTGAACATTAAATAAGTTAGTTCTTTGAAAACAAAATCAGAACTAGTTAATGCATAAGTATTTGTCCAATAAACCTTAAAAAGTTATAAAACTTGTTAAATTCATAGCCTGAAATTAAGGCCTTAAAATGACATTTTAAAAATGTATGTTAGCATTAACCATAGGTATTAAATTTAGTCTTACTAGGCCTATTTAATCTCATATATATATATATATATATATATATATATATACAGCATATATATACACTGCCTGGCCAAAAAAAAAGTCGCCACCAAGAAATGGTCACACTCACTAATATTTTGTTGGACCGCCTTTAGCTTTGATTACAGCCCACATTCGCTGTGGCATTGTTTCAATAAGCTTCTGCAGTGTCACAAGATTTATTTCCATCCAGTGTTGCATTAATCTTTCACCAAGATCTTGTATTGATGATGGGAGAGTCTGACCACTGCGCAAAGCCTTCTCCAGCACATCCCAAAGATTCTCAATGGGGTTAAGGTCTGGACTCTGTGGTGGCCAATCCATGTGTGAAAAAGATGTCTCATGCTCCCTGAACCACTCTTTCACAATGTGAGCCCGATGAATCCTGGCATTGTCATCTTGGAATATGCCCGTTCCATTTGGGAAGACAAAATCCATTGATGGAATAACCTGGTCATTCAGTATATTCAGGTAGTCAGCTGACCTCATTCTTTGGGCACACAATGTTGCTGAACCTAGACCTGACCAACTGCAGCAACCCCAGATCATAGCACTGCCCCCTCAGGCTTGTACAGTAGGCACTAGGCATGATGGGTGCATCACTTCACCTGCCTCTCTTCTTACCCTGATGTGCCCATCACTCTGGAACAGGGTAAATCTGGACTCATCAAACCACATGACCCTCTTCCATTCCTCCAGAGTCCAATCTTTATGCTCCCTAGCAAACTGAAGCCTTTTTTTCTGGTTAGCCTTACTGATTAGAGGTTTTCTTACGGCTGCACAGCTGTTCAATCCCAACCCCTTGAGTTCCCTTCACATTGTGCGTGTGGAAATGCTTTTGCGTTCACAATTAAACATACTCCTGAGTTCTGCTGTTGTTTTTCTTCAATTTGATTTGACCAAACGTTTAAGTAATCGCCGATCACGATCATTCAGGATTTTTTTCCGACCACATTTCTTCCTGGAAGACGATGGTTCCCCACCATCCTTCCAGTTTTTAATGATGCGTTGGACAGTTCTTAACCCAATTCTAGTAGTTTCTGCAATCTCCTTAGATGTTTTCTCTGCTTGATGCATGCCAATGATTTGACCCTTCTTAAACAGACTAACGTCTTTTCTAGTCAACCAGTCTTTTGCCATGGTTGTTTAAGAAATGAGGAGTTACTCATTACATCAGCTGGGGTTAAATAACTTGTTGCCAGCTGAAAGATAATCGCCTATGCAGTACTTATCCAATAGTACTGCAGAAATGTAGAAATAGAAATGTACCTATTTGCTTAGTTAAATCCAGGTGGCGACATTTTTTTGGCCAGGCATTGTATATATATATGTGTATATATATATATATTTTTTTTTTTTTTTTTCTCACTGAACTTTTCTGTTAGGCAAAAAATTGAGTCACACGCAGACTTTATTGCGTTCTGTGACTCACTGCTAACATACCCTTGCTAGCTAGCTAGCTTTTTTGCGTCCATGCTGGGGAAGTGTTTACAATAAAGAAATGAACAAACTTCATCCAACCAACTGTAACTCCAGTTGGTTGGATGAAGTTTGTACATTTCTTATGGGATATAGGCAATTAATGCCATTTATAAAGGTCTTAAAAAGTCTTAAATTTGAGTTGGTGAAACCTGCAGGAACCCTATAAACGGTTCTTATGTGTTTTTAGGGTTTTCTCGCCCCCGGAGAGATCGATCCCCTTAACAGACGGTTCTCCACAATCCCTAAGCCTGATGTAGTTGTACAGGGTGAGTTCACAGCCAAGGTCAATTCATTCCTGCAGTCATTTTATTGTTTTTAACTAAACAAACTGTTTTTTTCCTTTAGTGTCCATTTTGGCTGAGACGGATGAGATTAAGGGGCTGCTGATGAAGAACGGTATAAACGTGGAGACCGTGGCAGATATCCATCCCATCCATGTTCAGCCCTCCAGAGTCCTGAGCCACATCTATGCCAGACTTGGTACAAGCTCCACATCATCTCTTGTTCTTATGTCAAGAAGAATCCTTTAGAATCAGTGGGAGCAAAAATAAAATCCTTTTTCGGTCTCTCATATAGGCGGAAAGTTTCACATATAATAAACTGGGTCTTACATAATCTAAAATCTATGTAGAATAATTCTGTCTAGTTTACATCAAGCTAGTCCGAATAATCTAGCTTGATGTTTTTCTCATTTTGAGGTGGCACTATTGTCAGAAAAACATTGAAATTGTACTTTTTTGTCTTTTCGCAAACAAAAATAAATTTTGTGAATCTCAAGTTGTGCTTTTAACAATCTCAGTTCAGTAAATAAGTATCCAGTTCAGGTTTGAGAGTTTTTAGGTTGTAAACTAAGTCCAGACTTTATGTAGAAAACTCTGAAGTGGCAGCTTAGCGCCAATAGGAAGCTTCAAATCTCATGCTAACTTAAACGTTAGCGGCTAACGTTTAGCCGGTGTTCTCACAGTGCCCAGAAACTTAATATCTTGTTTGTGCCTCAACACATTTTTTATCAAAAATGTTTCCTAATAAATGATGTAAAAAGAGCAGTTCAGCAGTTTTGTTACCAAGAACTACTTCCTTTTGTACTTCAAAATAAGAGTCCTAAGCACAGACTTAGAATGTACGGCTTACATCAAATCTTGTTGCATGACATTGGGTGGCACAAAATTCAATTTTTTCCTCTCCTTCCCTTTCTTTCTTTATTCTCCTCGTCTGTTTCAGGCCGTAACCCAAGGCTCGGCCTTACAGGGAGACCCTACAGAAGAATAGGAGTCCTGGGAACCTCCAAGTTCTACATCATTAGAAGCACAATCTTTGCTTTCACTCCTCAGGTAATGAGAAACAATAGATATTTGGATTAAAATTCCAAAAGATTTCACATTGAAAACCTCTCATCCTCCATGTTTTTTTTCTTTTTTTTTGCTAAAACCAAACACAGTTCATCGACCACCAGCAGTTCTACTTGGCTCTGGACAACAAGATGATCGTGGAGATGCTGAGGAACGAGATTGCCTACCTTGCGTCCAGATGGAGGATAACCGGACGACCGACGGTCACCTTCCCCATCTCACAGACCATGCTGAGTGGGTGTTTGTCTCCGCTGCGCGTTCCTTCTGTGAAACCTGTACATGCTTTGCCTCTGTGATGGCCGTTTTACTTTGTTCTGCTGCAGCTGAAGACCGCACCGACCTGGACCCTGCAGTCATAGCTACGCTAAAGAAGCTGCAGGACGGATATTACGGAGGAGCAAGGTGGATTTATGTTTGATGATTGTCTACTTTAAATTGGGTTTTTTCAAGCTTTTGAAAGTGCTGGATTTCTGTATGACGTCCTTGAAGGTACTTGATTGTCAAACTGTACAGTTTTGTAAGAAAGTGCAAGTTAACCTTTGATTAAAAACTCAAATTTCGAAAATGTTATTTTCAGGTGATACCTTCCATATAAAAAGTCACATACATATTTTTTTCTCACTGCCTGAAGTTAAATTGGACTAATTTCTTTCTTGTTTTAGGTCAGTGAGAATGATCAAAATTAGTTCTATTTCCTAAATGACAGAAAACATAGCAAGAACATTTTTTTGAGATTATTTTGTAGCTTTCTCTGTATATTGTGCTTAACGCTCCCACGGTCTTAAGAGACAGGGTCATTTGGACCCCACAATTCTTTTGCACTGGTGAGGTTGCAGTGAACCCATGTGCACCTTTATGAATTTTTTTGTGTGTGGTTTCGGTAACTGACGATCTGACGGGACAACCCCACACTGTCAAACCGTGACATTTTCCACAGGCTTAGCATTTAATTTGAGCAGAAAGGTAATTAACCTTTACGTGACTTGATTCAATGTAAGGAATATCAATTATTTCTAATGGGTCAATTGATGACCTATTGATCTGTGTATTTGAAGTAAAGATTGTATGTTGAAATTATTTTTTTGTTTTTTTTTGTTAATGTTTTGTTCATAGACCAGTGTACAGCGGGAGTATAGAGAGAGACATTTCAAAACATAAAAGTTTGTCCCTACTGTAGAATGTAGACAACTGGACATTATTAGTAACAGTAATAAATTACTATACAATAGTGAATTTAACCTTTTTTTTTTGTTGTTTTTTTTTAGTTCAATTGTATTGTTCGCTGGTAAAGTTAGAAAACCTACCCTGTAAAGTTCTTGTATTCTACTGTGGGAAAAGTGTACAAACCCTGTAAACACCATAAATCAGTTCATTCCCGTCTCCTTCCTTTGTCTGTAAGGACCCAGACGGGAAAGCTGTCGGAGTTCCTGACTACTTCCTGCTGCGCTCACCTCAGCTTCCTCGACGGTAAGGGTTCCGGCAGCATGGGCCGGCACGGCGACCAGTATGATGATGATGATGATGATGACGGCGATGGATACATGCATGAATTGCGTTGTGATGATGGTAAGAATAAAGTCTGGATGATGGAGAGGAATGGTGACACCAGCTAATAATAAGACATTTGCACCACTTTAGGTTACGTGCTTTTTCGTACGTTTTGAGTGAATGCACTCAAAAAATACATTCATGGTGTCAAATGTTGGCACAAAGAATTCATTTATCTCTTGTTGCAAGCATTTGTCCATGAAGGAACTGAATCGTACAGAATAACTTTTATTTTTGTTTCCGATTATTACAATAAATTTAATTCTCTGTCATTGTAAATGTTGATTAAACTAACCTCTCTGAGCATATCTTTAACCTAATTTACCTGGAGCGCCATCATAAACCTGAATCACCTGCAGACTTGCATTAATCACCACTGTCTTCTACATCATTTGTACACTGACTGTGTAGAGTTTCACCATAGTGATGGTGGTTGTGGTGAGGCAGCATGTTGTGTGTGTATTTTGTTTGCATCAATCCATCATTTATAATAAAAACAAAGATGCATGGCAGCTTGAGTTCACTTGGAAAATGTTTGCTTTCTTCTTGAATTAAAATAGCAAATTATGCTGCAGTGAAAACATTTTGGCATAAAACTGATTTTGACTTGGCACAGCTGGTTTGGTGCATTTTCTCCTAAATGCATCACATTTCTCTAACGATTGCATGCTAATGAAAATATCTACCTAAAAATAGATTTTTCCGACCTTTAAATCTATTAGGCTATTTTAAATTATTTCCGTTTTTTTTAAAGAAAGGTGAGTTAAGTCCTTTTTCTCTTTTAGTTTGTTCTTATACTGTGTATTTGCCCCTTTCTGCTGCTTATTGTTGTTTCCTTGCTGTCCCTTCCTCCAGAAGCGGACGACCTCGCCCAGTATCTGGACCACCTGTTGGCGCACTCTTCCCCCAAGAAGTCTAAGCGTCAGCCAGGAGGCCTGGGCAGGTTCAAGGCGGCGGCCACCAAGACCAAAGAGATGGTTTCTCTGATGAGCAAGGCTCAGGATCTGAACGTACACAGTGAGCCGTTACAGGAGTTCTGTTTCTAAACTCTCAGAAGATAATGATCCTCAACCAGGGTGTCCATGCATCGTTAAAACGTCTTAAATTAATTTATCTTAAACTAAGGCCTTCATAAATTTAAGAAAACGTAAGTTAGCCTCAAACATGTTAATCACAGGTCTTACATTTTGGTGTGGAAAGACTATTTAATCTCATATTCTATGTAGATTTTGTTTCTCGTGGGACTTTTCTGTCAGGCAAAAGTTTGAGTTGTGCACAGACATCCTCACGCCCTGCATTCTGTAACTAAAGGCAGATAAGATAAGTTGCCAATACTTGCTTGCTAGCTAGCAAGCAAACAAACAGGTCATCAGCAGCTAGCATATGACCTTCTAGCTAGTTAGCTTAGAGAACAGAGGACAAGAGTAGATTCTCTTTGTTGATGTCAGACTTTTTACATTTGTTTCCCCATTTCTGGGTCTAGTCCTGCACTTTTTTGACTTTTATTTTGTTTGCTAACTAGCCATCATAGCTAGTTAACGCTCTGTGACTTGTTTTTTTCTCTGTTTTTTTTCTTCTTTGTCCAGACGTCAACATGTACCTACCGAGCAAGCTGTTTCATTCCTGTCAGCCGTCACTCAACCTGAATCTCCCAGACCCTTCTGAGCCGCAGGAAACGGAGGTTCTCCCTGTTCTTCTCTTTCTTCTTCTTTTTCTTCGCCGGCACCAAACGGCCTGACCGTGTCTCCCTCCGTCCGTTCTCCAGAGCTCGGCGGTGTCAGTCACAGCGGAGAGCGGCATCCCCAGAGACAAAAGCGGAGCCATCGACTACGACGCTCTGGTGCAGCTGCTGAAGGACACGAAAAACCTCCAGGACCAGGCAGATATCCTTTACATCCTCTTCAAAGACAAGTAAGACTTTGACCTATTCATATTACCGCAGTCGAACAGGACTGCTACTGCTGCTGCAGTCCACACACAAACAAGTAACCATCTTGTTTGTGTGTGTTCTCAGGGGCATGGAGTGGGACACCCAGCTGCAAGGCAAAGGCTCCACAGTCAGATCTCTACTGAGCGAGCTTTATGAGAAGGCTGGTGACCTCAAACACTGGGGCCTCATCAGGATGATCTCTGGGATGCTGAAGAAGAAGGTGGAGGAGCTCGACTCGGTACGGAGCGGTCGCGTTGCGTGTGAGGGATTCTTGCAGCAAAAGCTGCTCTCAATTCCTGGGAGCTTCAGGAAGATTAGTCAAACCCAAGTTTCTACGCAGTCTGGAAAAGTCCAGAACTTGATTTCAGTAATTCCAGGTCCTAGAATAATATGGGAAAAAGAAACTGAAAGTATAAAAAAAAAAGTGTTTATCTCCTGATTTTTAGCACCAATTCGTTTTCTTAAATGAATCTGAAATAAATAAGTTAGCCTTAAATATGTCAATCACTGGTCTTACTTTTGTTGTGGCAGGACTATTTAATCTCATTCTATGTAGATTTTTTCTCAAAGGACTTTACTGTTATGCAAAAAGTTGAGTCTCCCGCAGACATCTTTACCGTGTTCTTTCAATTCCAGGTTGCTACTGCTAACTAGCTGCTAATTAGCAGCTAGCTGAAATCTTGCTAGCGAGCAAGCTCTACCCCCGCCAGCTAGCTAGCTTGACCCTTTTTTTTTACATCCATCATTTGTAAGTGCAAATCAATCACCAGTTGACAAGACGATGTTCACATTAGCCATTGCCTCACTTTGTTGCCAACCCATGCAATTTATTTATATGCAATTTTCCTTTGTGGATTTCGGTGTGATGCAGGTCTTAAATTCTACTCATAATGGCCTTAAAAAGTCTTAAATTTGAGTTGGTGACAGCTGTACAAAGCCTGCATTTCATTTCTTCTGCCACTTTTTAACTTCCTCCTTTTCTTTCTGATGTTTTTCCTTTCTCTTTCCTACTGTCCATTCTTCTTATTTTGTGCCCTTATTTTCTTATGTCTTTCCTTACTCCCTTAGTACCAGTTATTTTTTTCCAAGTTCTAGCCTGTTCCAAGCTGTCTGCTATGAAATTAACAGCCACAACTTCATAGTTAGTTTTTGTATGTTGTATATGAAAACGGTATGCAACGTGGAAGTGTGGAAAACAAGAGTCTGGGAAAACGTTTACATAAAAATTGATTATAAACCTTATTAAACACATGCATTTCAGAAGTGCAGAAACGTTTCCAAATCCATCTCCCCAACATTGTCTAGGCTTGCTCTGACTTGCTGGCGCACCAGAAGCACCTGACCGTGGGACTTCCTCCTGAGCCGAGAGAGAAGACCATCACGGCTCCCATCCCTCCGGACCAGCTGGCCGCTCTCATCGACGAGGCCAGCGACAACAACATCAGCTTGGCCATCCTCACCCAGGTGTCTCACTGCGTCCCCACCCCACCCCACATAACCTCCTGTGAATCGCTCCTACCTGCCGTAATACAGCACCCCTCTCTGCCCGTCTCCTAGGAGATCATGGTGTACCTGGCGATGAGCATCAGGACTCAGCCGTCTCTGTTCAGCGAGATGTTCCGGCTGCGGATCGGCCTCATTATTCAGGTCATGGCTACCGAACTGGCTCAGTCACTCAGCTGCTCAGGTGGGCGTCACACGTTACACAAGTCCGTTTGTTTCGATGGTCAGTCAGAGGTTCGGTAGCTTTGTTCTAGCTGAGTCGAATTGAAAACGATGGAAGAACAGCCTGGACTTGTTTTTGTGTGTTTGAGCAGGAGAGGAAGCCACAGAGAGCCTGATGAGTCTCAGCCCGTCTGAGCTGAAGAATCTGCTGCACCACATCCTGAGTGGGAAAGAGTTCGGAGTGCAGCGCAGCGGTCAGTCCTCCATTACCACAACCTGGTGTTTTGAATAATTTGCACAGCCTGGCTACATATATTTTATCTGTTGTTTAGTTACCATGCTACCTGGAAAATCTGAGATCTGGATTTGATATCAGACTTTTTTCCTTTTTCTTTTGTCTCTATGTTGTGTCCATTTTCCCTTCCTCCTTGTGTCCCTATTTCTTCCCCTCCCTTCTTCCCCTCCATACACCATATCTCACTTTCTTCTTTGATTCCTTATGTTTTTGTTTGCAGCCTGCCTTGTATCCTTTCGTTCATTCTTTCTTTCCTGTCTTTCTTTATCCCCTTCTTTCCTTTTTTCTGCTTTCATTTTGTTCTTTCTGCCTTTTTTCTTCCGGTTTCTTTCTGCATTTCTTATTTCAGCTTTTCTTGATCTCTTTTTTTCCCCCTTCTTTATCTTTCTTTTTTTCTTTCTTTCTGCCTTTTTTCCTTAATGTTTTTCTTTCTTCCTTTCCACCTTTTTTTCCTTCTTTAATTCTTTCTGTCTTCTGCTTTTATTCATTTCAAACATTCTTTGTCTATCTGTCTCTTTTCTTTCTCTTTGCTTTTTTCTTTTCATTTTAATTTCTTTCTGTTTTTCTTTCTTTCTTTCTTTGTGTCTTTTTTCTTTCTTCATGTTTTAAGTTATTGAAGTTTTTATGAAGCGAGATCTGCCATAAATCGACAATGAAACGTAAACATTTAATGTGTACTACCTTTGAAAGGTCGGGAAATACTACATGGAAAACTATGCAGGAGCGCTGTAAAATGTAAGACTGTGTGTTTGGTTTCCTCGTCCACAGTAAGGGAGGCAGACGTCGGCGTCAGTCCTGCCATCTCCATCCATCACCTAGGCAACACCGGCGCCACCAAGAGCGAGAGAGCAGGCATCAGTAAACTGAAGAGCGACATGAAGATGGTAGGCAGCTGAGGCTCATTAACACATTAAGACTTTTAACCCGACCTGCATTCAGAAGTGGAGTGAGAAACACGATTACAACTTTTAATCAGTACTAAGGACTGAGAGGCTAACTCAACAGTTGTTTTTAAACAGAGGAAAGTGAGATTCTGGGACATGATTATCTTATTTTAAACAATATGGTGAACATTACTTTTGTGCTTCTTACAGCTGGAGCGCAGGTTGTCTATGCTGGACCCCAGTAAGGTGATGCTGAATGTTATAGTGGGTGTTAATTCACCTGAAGGGGGCATCCATCCATCCATCCATCCATTTTCTGTTCACCCTTGTCCCTAATGGGGTCGGGAGGGTTGCTGGTGCCCATCTCCAGCTACGTTCCGGGCGAGAGGCGGGGTACACCCTGGACAGGTCGCCAGTCTGTCGCAGGGCAACCTGAAGGGGGCAGATGAGGAAAATAATTTTAGTTTCACTGAAGGTGATTTAAAGCTCTGAAGAAGAAAAAATAAAATCTGAGACAGAGATTTTTTATTTATTGCGCGAATCAAGTTTGAATGGAGAAAAATTATCTTAATTCTTAAAACCGACTCAAAAATCCAGTCTACTAAAGGAGCTGGTGTTTGTAGTATTTTTTCTGCTGGATCTTATTTGGACGGTAATCCATATGGGAAAATTGATGGTGTTGGGTCTCCCACAAGAAAGTACTGTTTGGTTATCTTCTGTCAAGATCTGTTTAAAATTTGAGTTTAACGTTACTAATTTTCAAGGGAAAAAAAATACATAAAAGTAGGAACAAATTGTCTTTTTTGTTACAAATTGACACAAATCTGGTCTCTTTTCTAAGCTGTGTGTTGTTACATGTGGACAGAACATTAGTTTATCTCATCATCATCGTCATCACTGTTTTCACATCAGATCAAGATTGTTAGAGATTCCAGATCCTGACCAGGAGTTAAAGTCTCAAGTCTTTGTTCTTGAGACTTGCGTGCGACACGACTCTTGAGTCCGAACCTCGAGTCATCATCTCTGACACAGTGGCGGACGTTTACAATTAGCGATGCTAACTATGCTAATTATTAGCATAAGTGGCAAAGGAAAGTTTAAAAACTTACTTACGTCACTGTTTCACCGCAGCTTCTCTCTGACACACCGTGGAACATACAGTAGCTCCTGCATTTAGCATCATGAATTTTCATTTTATTTTTTTTTTTCACCTTTTTATTCCTTCTCTTTCATCCCGTTAGTGATCTTATTTTTTC